>NC_134854.1:117685223-118885223 GCF_049852395.1 Peromyscus maniculatus bairdii
AGTGGGATTGGCCATTGCAATAGTGCTGTGTATGTATGTGCTTGTGTGTGTTGACCTGTGTGTGCACATTGGTAGAGGTCAGAGGTCAATATTGGATATCTTCCTTAATCACTCAGCTCCTTATTTTTGGAGACAAGATCTCTCATGAATCTGGACCTCACCCATTTGGCTAGACTGCCAGCCAGTAATCCCTAAGGACCCTCTTGGGTCTGCCTTCCCAATACTGAGATCATAGATGTGCACTGTACTAGGGTACTAGGCTTTGAACTCGGGTCCCCATGCTTGCACCACAAGCACGTTATCAACTGAGCTATCTCCCTGGGCCCTGTTGGAATCCCTGGGGTGCTTTCTTTGTGTTTCCTACTTACCATCCTACTGAAATCCCACAAAGGTGACACCATCAAGGCCTGTGTTCTGTAAATGAAGGAAGGGAAGGATGGTGTGTAATTAGTGAGCCAGGGTCATTCGTAGCTGAAAACTGAGGGCCTGGGAACCTGAAGCCCAGTCTTTTGTTCATAACCTGGTTCCACCTCAGAATCGCTTGGTGGGCTGGTCCCAAGGCCTGCACCGACTTGATCCAAGATCTTTATTACTTGTGTAATAATGACAGTAAGGTAAGGGCTTGTCACTGAGTTTACAAGCATCACAGAAACAAACACAAAATCTATTGAGGAAGCAGGCAGGCTAGTTCAAAGCCGCGGCTTGCCTAACGCACAGAAATGGGATTAAATGAGCGTCCCTCTAACTGCATCTTACAAGTAAACTGGCTGAAATACAGATTCATGAAGCTCTCAGTTTGGATTATTTCCTCCAAGCTTGGGAATCTGGCCTCTGCTGGGTGCTTTTTGTTCAAAGCAGGCCTAATTTTTACCTTCAGGAAGAAATAAGATTTTTTGATACTAGGCCTCACTGCTAATAACTGGGATTTAACCTCATTCTATTGGGATATCCTTTCAACTAAGATAAGCCTAGTGACAGCGCAGGTGTGAATCATGAGTATTTATGTGTGTTTCTATAAGGACCACCCTCTTTCTGATCTGGGGCTCACTACTTCGGCTAGGTTGACTCGCCAGCAAGCTCCTGGAAAACGTCTTTCTCAGCCTCCCCAGGGCTAGGGTTATAAAGGCATAACTACACTCCTGGCCTTTTATGTGGGTTCTAGAGGACTGACCTCAGGTCCTCATGCTTACAGGGTAAGTAACCTATTGAGGCATCGCCACAACTTTGCCATGCTGATTATTTTAATGAAAACCAGCACACAGTGGATTAGTAAGAACAACAACAATAATGGTTAGTTAGCATCCCACCCTGGTTAAATGGTGGGCAGTTTCTCAGTATTTTATCAATTAAGGGTCTAATATCTCCTGGTAAAATATGGGAAAGCTGGCACTCTACCTCTGCATCCTCAAAGATAATACACACTGAAGCTAAACTTTCAAGGTCATCCAAAATGGGCCAGCATTTCTGCCTGCTCCACGGAGGCAATAGTCATCAGGAATGGCAGGTGAACCTTAAATTTCCTATTTTTAGCCCTTTCCCTAGGTTAAAGCATTTCACATGCTACCTCTCTCCTCAAATTGATACTAGGTAGTGGCATTTTTATGATATAAATTATTTGTCAAAACTTTTGTTGTATCTATTTGGAAGCTGACTCCCTTAGAAATAAGCAGTATCATCGGGCGGTGGTGGTGCACGCCTTTAATTCCAGCACTTGGGAGGCAGAGGCAGGCGGATCTCTGTGAGTTCGAGGCCAGCCTGGTCTACAAAGTGAGTGCCAGGAAAGACACAAAGCTACACAGAGAAACCCTGTCTTGAAAAACCAAAAAAAAAAAAAAAAAAAAAAAAAAGTAGGCAGTATCATTTAAGTGTACAAATTAGGCTATGTCCAATTTGAATGACTTCTGTGTGCTTCCCAGACACAACCCCTTCAACAGCTGGGCAAAATCTATCTGGCCCCCATGTATACACACTATTACCACTGCTGCTGTTATTTGATTAAAGCTGAGACAATCGATCAAAGTAAAAATACCAGAGCTGTAGCCTGAGATGAGAAAGATAGTTATACACTTTGTGGTTCCAAATCCTGTCTCTGGGGTACAATCTAGGCCTTCAAGGACAATTCAGTATTATCAATTAACTCCCTTTCAATATATATATATATTTGAGAAAAATCAACTGATCAAAGAAAAAAGAATTCTGGTGCACGATTTTAGAGTTTCCAATCCATGACTGCTTGGCCCCATGGCTTTGGGTCTGTGGCAGCACCCAATAGGGGCTTATCTATTGGCCAAGAAGCAGACAAAAGGATTAAGGAAGCATCATAGTGGGTCCCATAATCCACTCTGAGGGCCTGGCACACATGACATAAAGATCTCCACAAGGTTCTACGTCTTTAAAGGCTCCACCCACTCCCAACAGTTCCATACAGAAGACCTAGCTCCCAGCACAAGGATCTCTGGAAGACATGCAACAGGTGTGCAATCCTTTTAAAGACCCATTCTATCTTTACTGGGTTTGTATTAATTACAGCTAAAAGAGCCCTGAGTAGTAAACACTCTAAACAAGTTCATGGACAATTAACTCTAAATGAAAACAAGCAGAATTCCCCAACATTTGCTCAAGGGAAAGCAGTTGCATTGCTTTATCTTTTACTTAAGATCTTTAAATGCTTGATTGGTGCTGTGGGATGTCTTTCTGTATGCTGTGAATATGTGTTCCTCTGACTGGTTGAAAAGTAAAGCTGTACTGGCCTTTGGCAAGGCCACTTAGAGGCGGACAAGAAATACAAGCAGATATACAGGAAGAAGAAAGGCAGAAGGGAAGAGATGCAACCAGCTGCCCAAGGAGCAACATGTACTGGGACGCAGGTAAAGCCACAGAACATGTAGTGATACTTAGATTAATAGTTATGGATTAATTTAAGATACAAGAGCTAGCTAGCAAGAGGTCTGCCATAGACTACACAGCTTGTAAATAATATAAGCCTCTGTGTGTTTACTTGGCTCTGAGCAGTTGCAGGACCGAGTGGGACACAGGAAAACTTTCTACTACAGATTGGAAACTGAAATGCCATGTTCTATAACATGAACGATAAACAAAGATTCTGGGTTTGCTATCTTCAGAACATAGACCCTAAGACAAAGAACTGAATGCAAGTTCATTGCTTGGGAGGTGAGACTAGGAAACATCAGTGAGAGCAGAAAGATGAAGCAAGACAAGGAAGAGAAGGAAGCCAACAAAGCATGTGCTATTGAGCCAGTTACATTCAATCAGGGAATTAATTTCTCTGGGGAACTTGGAGTTAGTATAGACCTCGTATCTCAAAAGCAGGAGCTGGGACCACCTGGAGTGGGACACTGGAGTTGAGTGCTATTTTGTTGGTTTAGGTGTCTACCACCTTTCCAGCTCCAGTAAGATCTCATTTCTTCAGTTCCCCTTAACCAGCTTGCAGTCCCTAGTGGCTCTTCATCTACATGGTCATATACCATCCATCTATCATGGATGCCTCATATGTAGATTTTGCTATGTACATGCCTAATTGCTCTATTAGATGTAGTTAGGATGGGGATGGAAGCAGTCAGAGTAAGTATACAGAAGAGATTATAATTCAGTTATGTTATATATTTTTCACTGTTTTGGCTTCATATTCTATAAAATACTATGGTGTTCAAGCAGGACTCAGATGCCAGAATCAATTTGAATCTTATCTAAGTATGTTTTATGTTGTTGGGAAGACTTTCTGGGCCTAAGAGTTTGGTGTAGTTAGCATTCAGGAACTATCTAATGAATGAAAGACTAAGAGAATGGATGAGTGCGGTAGAATATGATATCCCTTAAGTGTTGGGAGTTCAAGGAGCATAATTAACCTTTAAGGTCTGGAGCCCAGGAGGAGAGTTCAGGTGACAGTTCACTGTGGCTCCATCCAACACTGTCATTGTCATTCATAGGTATATGGACTTCAGTCTGAATATCTATGCCTTGCCAACAGCGACCTCCAGTCCACAGCTTGACCAAGTTTATTTCATCTTTGGGAAACAAACCTGGGGAAGGAGGCCATCAGGCAGGGCCTGTTCTCTTGGGCAGAGGTGGTTTTTGGGATCATGGAGTGGCTTGTGTATAGCATGCGTGTCTTTCTCTGCTCTATAGCTTCCCTTCCAGAACAGAGGGTGCAATGGGACGTGATATCTCCCAAAACAGGCACGTTTTCTTCCATTTGTTCTGTACTTTGACAAAGGGTAAGCAGGAAGAAAGTAAAACAAGTGGTAAGTATTGACAGTTGGGGGAACCAGACAGTAAAGGTAAGAGTGTACCTGACACATTAGGTTTTTTATTTTGGTTTTATTTTTGTAGGCAGGGTCTCACTATGCCACCCTGGTTGTCCTGGAACTTGCTATATAGACCAGTTGTTTCTTAAACTCATTGAGATCCACCTGCCTCTGCTTCACAAGTGCTGGAATTAACGGTGTGTGCTGCCACACCAGGCTAATTTTTTATTGGTTTATATTCATTGTGCATAATGGCAGATTTCATAATAACAATTTATTACTAGTATATCATATACTTTGACCATATTCATACTTATGCCCTCACCTTTTTCTTCTCCTCTCCTTCACCTCTCCTGCTAGTTTCCCTCTTCCCTGAGTCTCCTATTTGCTTTTATATCACAAATGGTTTTATGCATCTACATAGTGAAAATGGTTATATTACCAAATGGTCTATTGATTCAAGGCAATCCCAATACTAACTGGGATTAACCAGTGCTATTCTTCACAGAAATAAAAGAAAAAAATCCTAAAATTCATAAGGAAGCACAAAGGACGCCAGATAACCAAAGCAAAAGGAACAAAAGTGGTGCTCTCACCATAGCTGATTTCAAGCTACACTCCAGAGCCATAGGAACAAAACCAGCATGGTACTGACACAGAAAAAGACACACAGATCTATGAAAACTGTAATAATAAAGAATTGGAATGATTCCGACAGTGGTAAGTGCTCTATTATCTATGAGACCATAAGATACTAGAACAAGAGAATGTGTCCCAGAAAAAGGAGGTGGGGTGACTACCAAACCACTGGGAACCTTAGTGGGAATGAGTAAGACTGCATTGAGTCAATTCCCCGTGGTTTCAGGGTTTACAGCCCTGTGGATTGCCACTTCATAAGCCATCTTGTAGGAACTTGAAGGAGATGTGTTCCACCAAGAAGGTCCATCTCCAAACCAGGACACTTGAATTAGTAAGAAGTGCAGACTACATTCTCTTTAAGCAGCAGCCTTGTCTGAAGGAGGAAGTAACAAGCTGAAGAAAAGGAGGAGGAAGAGGAGGAGGAAAGGAATTTTCCAGACAGAGGGGTAAACATCTTCCCCCATTCTGGGAGGGGTGTAAGCATGAGAACATTAGAACTAGGGAAGACTGTTTCATCTTAAGTGCAGAGAACAAGAAGAGCTTTCTTTGTGCAGTCTAAGGCTGGAAAGAGAAGCAAGAGCATAAAGAAAACACATGAAATGCAGTTCTGCAATAATGCCTTGCAACATGGGGGCATACAGAAGGATGTGTAAAACAGAAGCACTATAAGTTTCTGGTACCCAGCCACACATGAAATGATAGGCTCTGCAACTAGCTAACTATGACTTGGGGGTTAACCTGCATAAGCTTCCTTGTCCTCATCTGTGTCAGGGAAATAATACCCATACGATTAAATAGCTAGCTGAGATTTGTCATATAAGTATATGGATCATGATATGTAATAACATTACATTGTATTTATTATCATGGTTATTATTGTGACCACCATTATTCCTTGCAGCATTTAAACATGTATCATAATTTCTGTTGTTGTTATAACAGATGACAGAAGGCACACTATGAGGTAGGTATGTATGCAAGTATTTTATGCACTAACTCATTTGATTCTCCTTAGTATACCCATTGTGTAGATTATAGGACTGAAGCTTGTTAAGTGTTTTGTCAACATCACATTTAGAAAGTGGCTAATTCAGGACTTTGAACCAGGCAACTAACTAACCAGGCCAGAATTTTCCCTTTACAAACAAGGTAGGAGAGAAGAATGCGAAAATTTAAAAGCCAGGAGCCTAAAAGATCTCTTACACATCGCAACAGCTCCCAGGTGTAAGCTGTGGAAAGAGAGCAAGCATCATGCCATTGACTCTCTTAGGAGCGTCTTTTGTGTGGATAAGTCCCAGGGGCAAAGATTTTGCTTTGGATCTTCTTCTATCCAGCCCAGTCATCTCAACTCTAAAGCGAACATGAGCTGAGAGGAAAATGAAGTCAGCTCTTTGAGACCACAGCATCAGTTTTTCATCAGAACTGTCACCGACTGTCGGAGTTGTGGAGTTTTGGGAAGTGTTGATTAGTTGTGGGCTCCTTATAGGACACAGGCTGTGAAACGAGTCTGGGATTTCGGAATACGAACCAATGTGAGCTGATTGATTCTCCTTGCCAAGTGCTCCTCCTCCTCCCTTTCTCCCTCCATCCTGCATTTCCTTTCTTCATTTAGAAGCCATCAGCTGCACTGTACCCTCCTTCCCTTGAACTGCTCTCCAATGGACTCTTACTAGTTTTCTGAGTACTATGGGTACTCCAAACACATGTGAGCAGCCACACGTGAGGAAGAACATACAGCATTTATCTTTTTTTTTAATTAAGGAATATTTTTATTCATTTTACATACTGACCACAGATCCCCCTCTCTTCTCTCCTCCCACCCCTTCAGTCTTTCCCCACCTCAACCCACTCCCCATTCCCTCCTCCAACAAGGTATAGCCTCCCATGTGGAGTCAGCAGAGCCTGGTACATTCAGTAGAGGCAGGTCCAAGCCACCACCACCCCAACTGCATCAAGGCTGTGCAAGGTGTCCTACCATAGGTAATAGGCTCCAAAAAGCCAGCTCATGCACCAGGGATGGATCCTGATCCTAATGCCAGGGGTCTCCTTAAGTAGGTCAGGCTACACAACTGTCTCACTTATGCAGAGGGCCTAGTCTAGTCCCATGGAGGCTCCACAGCTGTTGGTCTAGGGTTCATGAGTTCCCACTAGTTTGGTTCGGTTGTCTCTGTAGGTTTCCCCATCATGATCTTGATGCCCCTTGCTCATAGAATCCCTCTTCTCTCTCTTCGACTGGACTTCTAGAGTTTGGCCCTGTGCTTGGCTGTGGATCTCTGCATCTGCTTCTATCAGTTACTAGATGATGGCTATATGCTTCTATCAGTTACTAGATGATGACAGAGTATTCACGGACCTGACCAGTTCAGACACTCTCTCCACTATGGCTAGTAGTCTAAGCTGGGGATCTCCTACAGCTGATGAACAGCTTCAGTAATGTGGCAGGATACAAGATTAACTAAAAAGAAAAAAATCAGTAGCTCTCGATTATACAAATGATAAATGGGCTAAGAAAGAAATAAGAGAAACATCACCCTTTACCATAGCCACTAATAATATAAAATATCTTGGGGTAACCCTAACTAAGCAAGTGAAAGACCTGTATGACAAGAACTTTAAATCTCTGAAGAAAGAAATTGAAGATATCAGGAAATGGAAAGATCTCCCATGTTCATGGATAGGTAGGAGCAACATACTAAAAATGGCAATCTTACCAAAAGCATTTATCTTTCTAGGTATGGGTTACCTCACTCAGAATGATTATTTCTAACTCCATCTACTTACCTGAAATTTTCATCATTTTGTTTTTCTTTATTGCTGAATAATATGTCATTGGATATATGCACCACATATTATCCATTCATCAGATGATGAATATCTAGGCTGTTTCCATTACTATTGTGGCAATGCAATTGAATGAAGAAGTACCTCTGTAGTAGGATATAGAGAACTTTGGGACTATGCCCAGGAGTGGAATAGCTTGCTCATATGGTAGATCTATTTCTAGGCTTTTGAGAAACTTCCACACTGGTTTCCAAAGTGGCTGCCCAGTTTGCATTCCCAAGGAACGAGTTTTCCCCTTCCCTCATATCCAAGCCAGCATTTGTTGTCTTAAAAAAATCTTAGCCATTATGACTAGGATGAGATAAATTCTCTAGTTTTAGTTTGCATCTTCCTGATGGATAAGGATGTGAATAATTTTTTAAGATAGTCTTCAGCCATTTGTAATTATTTTTCAAGAACTCTGTTTAGTTCCATCCTCTAATTTTTAATTGGGTTGTTTCTTTTCTTGATGTTTAAATTCTTTTTTTTAGCTCTTTGTATATTATAGACATTAACCTGCTGTCAGATACATAATTGGTAAAGATTTCTTTACCATCCTGAAGGCTGCCTCTTCACTTCAGTAATGTGGCCTTTGCTGTTTAGAAGATTTTTAGTTTCATAGGGTCTCATTTGTCAATTGTTGATCTAATTCCTGCACTATTATGGTCCTATTCTGAAAGTCTTTTCCTTTGCCTGTAAATTTAAACACAGTCCCTACTTTCTCCTCAAAGTTTGGTGTAGTTAGTATTCAAGAAATATTTGATGAACAAATGAAAAAATAAGAGAATGAATGAGTAAAGGAGAATATGATGTCTCTTTAGTGTTGAGGATTTAAGAAGCATGCTTTAAAGTCTGGAACCCAGGACAGGGGTTCAGATAACAGTCCTCTGTGGCTCCATCATACTACACTGTCAGAGTCTTGCATATTTGGACCTCAGCCTGAATACCCGTGCCCCTCAAGAACAATCTCTGGGTCATAGCTATCCCCAGGAGTGAGATAGCTGGGTCCTCTGGTAGATCTATTTCTAGGTTTGAAGGTCCTCCAGAGGCCCTTGTGCTGGGGGCTGGATCTTCAGGATGGAGTGGTTGGGAGTGGGTGCAGCCTTTCAGAGGTAGGGCCTGGTCAGATCTTTGTCATGTGTGTCATGCCCCTTAAGGGGATTGTGTGACGTACAATGACCCTGTCTTCATCCTTTGTTTCTTGGCCAAAAGGTAAGATTCATCACTTCAGGTCTTATGTGGAAGTCTTTGATCCACTTGGAATTTTGTGCAAGGTAAGTGGAGTAGTTTGAATGCCATTGCCCCCATAAGCTCGTAGGGCTGGCACTATTGCGAGGTGTGGTCTTGTGAAAGTAGGTGTGGCCTTGTTGAAGGGAGTGTGTCATGTGGAGGCAGGCTTTGACGTCTCTTTTACTTAAGCTTCGCTCAGTGTCATGGGCCACTTCCTGTTGCCTTTTGATCAAGATGCAGCCAGCACCATGGCTGCCTACACACTGCCACGCTCCCTGCCATGATGATAATGGACTGAACCTCTGACTGTAAGTGAGCCACCCCAATGAAATGTCTTCCTTTTTAAGAGTTGCTGTGGTCATGATCTCTTCACAGCAATAAAAGCCCTAAGTCAGTCAGTCATAGATAAGGATTGAGTTTCATTCTTTTTTTACATGTAGCTATCCAGCATCATTTGTTAAAGATGCTGCCTTTTCTCCAGTGCATATTTTTGGCTTCTTTGTCAAAAAAAAAAAATAGGAGAGCATAGGTGAGTGGACTTATACCTGGGTCCTCAACTTAACTCCATTGATCACTATATTTGTTTTTATACCAGTACCATGCTATTTATGTTGTTATAGCTCTGTAGTAGAAGCCAAAATCAGATATGGTGATACCGCTAGCAGTTCTTTTATTGTTCAGAATTTTTTGAACATGGCTGTAATCATTCTTTTGAATTCTTTGTCTTGTAGCTCTTCTAGGTAAATTTCTATTAGGTACCACTATTATGGGGTTAGTCATATGTGTAGGAGACATACTACTGTCTTGGCTCTTTTGTTGCTGTGCTGGGACTTGAACATCTAGAGTAGTTTGTTGTTGCTTGAGGTTTTTTTCTCAAGTTGCCTTTCTTCTTTAGTGGAGGTGTTTATGCTCAGGAGAGGACTAAGTTATAGAAGGGTTGAGATGACATTTTCCTCTGTGGGATTGGTGCAGAAAGTTCTGGAGTGGAGCATCTAGAAAGGCCTAGGCAAGGAAATCTGGGACCTCCTATTTGCTGTAGGAGGCCATGGGGATTGGGCTCCTAGAACAGGATTTCTGGAGGTGATAAGAAAGCCTGATAGAGCAGGCCATGGGGATTGGGTTCCTGGAGTAGGGTTTCTGGAGGTTATAGGAAAACCTGGTACAGGAGGCCATGGGGATTGGGTTCCTGGAACAGGGTTTCTGGAGGTTATAGGAAAACCTGTTACAGGAGGCCATGGGGATTGGGCTCCTGAAGCAGGGTTTCTGGAGGTTATAAGAAAATCTGGTATAGGAGGCCATGGGCAGACTCCTGGGAGATGTAAGATTGATCTTGACTGTCTACTTGGTGGGATTTACTCTCACCATGGGAATATAGGCTAGTTTATAAAGGTGTTTTCAGAAAAGTTGAATGGGGTGGGGTGTAGACCTGCCCTAGTTGTGGGCCCCAGACTGAATAAAAAGTAGACAGGAAGCCAAGGCAGCATCCATCACTTGCCGCTTCCTGAGTGCAGAAGCCTCGGGCTCCTGCCACCATTCTTTCCCTACCATGATGACTGTGTCCTCAAGCAAACCCTTCCTTCTCCAAGCTGAGGCTGTCAGGTATTCTGTCAGAGCAACAAGAAAAGCCACTAACACAATGGATTCCAGAAAAGATTGTGCTACGAGGCACAGACTAGAGTGATCTCTAAGCCTGGCGTGTCACTGAGAGGTTCAAGAGGATGAACATTGCTCAGAATCAGCTACAGTCATGTCTGATCCGAGGATGCCTGGGAGTTGGGCTCTCCAAGGTTGCTCAGCAGTAATGGAAAACCAAAACCCAGAATGAAATATCTTCTTACCTCCTCTCTATATTTTTTTTCAGGATCATTCCAGCCCCTTGCTTTGATAATGTCTTACATTCTGCCAGCTAGCTGAGAGAAATGTTTACAGGGCTCAGCAAGCGTATCACAAGAAGCAGTGTGCAGACGATGTTGGAGCTGAGAGAAAACAAAGTGTTAACAAGTACCTGCATGTATCTGAAGCTGCTGGGCCATATATAATATTCAGCACTGTGAGCCAGTGAGGTAGCTGAGCTGATGAAGGTGCTTGTTTGCTATAAGCGTGATGCTCAAAGTTTGATCTTCAGGTCCTAACTCAAACAAATTGTCCTCTGACTTCCACACATGCATTGTGTGGCATGTATAAACCCACACACATACACATGACAAATAATTGTTAAAAAATTAGCACTCTATGATGCTTATTTCTTTGAGAATACCTTTGTTTATTCTGCCTTTTTAAAAAAAATAAGTAATTGAGAATCCTGGTAGTTATGTGGATTGTGTGTTCATTCATTCATTCTTTCTTCTGGCACCACTGCACTTACATCTTGCAAGTGTATATGAGAGATGATGTATACAAGTAATATTCAAGGGAAGAGCCCTATAAATTCCATGAAACCAAGAGTTTCATTCAGTATATGTTCTTCCAGTATAATGCTTTATACACAGGATATACCGTCAAATATTTAGCGAATGAGTGAAAGGATGAGCCAGTGAATCCTGCTTGGCTGTGCTATGGAATATCCTGTGCTATGACAATAAATAACTCTGAAGCTACCCTACTAGTTTGAAAGTCATTGACTGATAGCATGAAGTGGAAAACTTGATGTATCATGGGTTGAAAACTCCAGATTCATCACTTTCTAGAGATGAGACTAGAGAACTCTATCTTCACCTTGCAAAGTGTCTCTTGACTGGCTCCCAGGTACTACACTCTTCTGCTTGGCCTGAACTGGAACATGACTCCTGTAAAGCTGTGACCAATCACCATATCTAAGACACTCTCACTGCTCCAGTCTCTAAATTATTCTCTGTGATTGATATATTATGCACCCCAATAAACTTATCTGGGGGTCAGAGAACAGAACAGCCACTATATTAAACATAGAGGTTAGGCAGTGATACACACGCCTTTAATCCTAGCATTCTGGAGGCAGAGATCCACCCGGATTTCTGTGAGTTCAAGGCCATACTGGAAACAGAGCCAGGCATGGTGGCACACACCTTTAATCCCAGCACTTGAGATCTCATGTCTTGCTTGGGAAAGACACATGCCTTTAATCCCTGGAAGTGAAGGCAGGAAGCAGAAAGATATATAAGGCATGAGGACCAGGAACTAAAGACTTTTTAAGCTTTTAGGCTTTTAGCAGCAGTTCAGCTGAGATCTATTTGGATAAGGACTCAGAAGCTTCCAGTTTGAAGAGACAAGATCAGCTGAGAAGTTGGCAAGATGAGGTTGGATAAGACCTTTCAAGATTCATGTTAAATCTGGTGCCCAATGTGGGGCCACTAGATTAAATGTAGGGGCCAGGCAGTATGACACACACCTTTCATCCTATCACTTGAGAGCTCAAAGCCACCCTGGACCACATGGGAATGAATCAGTCTAGGAGAGAAACAGAGCCCCACAGTGTGGCACACACCTTTAATCCTAGTACTGGGGAGTCACATGATCATCACTCCAAGCACTAGGAAGGATGTGATGTGGCTGGGCAGTGAAAGGTATATAAGGCAGGAAGGAACAGGAACTTGAGGCCTTTTTGGCTGAGAACTCAGGCATTCAGTCGGAGGATTGGTGGAATAAGGGAGGTGAGAAGTGGCTGGGGCTTGTTCCTTTGTCTCTGACCCTCAGGTAAGCTTTATTTGATACACAATATATCACCACAATTCTCAGTCTTGGCGGCCCCTAAACTTTGCTTCCCAAGAAATACTCTAATTAGGCAGTGTAACAACTGGCCTGAGGCAATGTGGGTAGGTACAAAGAATAGAATTGGGAACCCTGAACTAGTGTGTAAGTGATCACATGATTTCAGGCAAAGATGGAAGGGTAAGTTAATAGGAAAGAAAATATATGAACATGAGTTCAATTCGTTGTGATTCTCAGTATTAGAGCTGAAACTACAGAACATTATTTATAAGAAGACAGGAAAATCATTGTAGCTTTATGTAGGCAAAGAACTGTTAAATATAATACCAAAAGTACAAACTACAAAAGAAAATTAGCATAGACAGGACTTTGTCAAAATCCAAACCCTTTATGCTTCAGAAAATATCATTGGGAAAATGCACAGAAAATGAGAGACATCTCAAAGATACATATCTGACAAAAGGTATGTCCAGAATATATGAAGAACTCTTACAACCAAAGAGTGTCAAGATAAGCAAAAGATATGAATAGCTATTTCACCAAGTAAGATATTTAAATGGCTAATGAACACAGGAAAAATGCTCAGCACCATCAGGAACTGGGGAGGTGACAATCTAAACACAGCCACGAGGACATTAATAGTCACAAAAACAGACCACAGTGAGTGGTGATAGAGATGTGGAGAGACTCCTCATGCATTGCTGATGGGAGGAGAACCTTGCATCCACTGTAGAAAACCATTTGGTGAGTTCGTAAAGGAAAACATACAGCTGCCCTGTGACTCAGCAAATCCATTCTTAGAGAGAATGCATGCCTGAGTAAAGACTTCTATGTGAATACTCAGAATACTTATATTTCCAAAAGGAGAAGACAGTTTTTATATCAGTCAATGATGATTGGATAGATAATAGGAACACAGACACAACCAGAATCAGTCAAAAAATAAAGTAGAATTAATAAAGAACTAGTGCATGCTGCAATATGGCTGTGATTCCAAAAATATTGTAAGTTAAAAAACAGTCAGCCATGAAGACAATATATTTGTATGATTTCACTTATCTGTAGTATCCAGAAAGGGGAAATATGTAGAGCAATAACATCAGTGATTACTTAAAGGGAACAAAGATTAGTTACAAGATAAGTACAATGGATGTAGAGTGATAGAAGCCTTTCAAGATGGGACTGCAGTGATGGTGTAGATACAATGAAATCATTTAGTTGTCCACATGGAGTATAGAACAAAATGGGTGGGGTTGCCAAGTATCGTAGCACAAGCCTTTAATCCCAGCACTTGGGAGGCAGAGGCAGGTGGATCTTTGTGAGTTCGAAGCCAGCTTGGTCTACAAAGTGAGTTCCAGGACAGCCAGGGCTGTTACACAGAGAAACCTTGTCTCAAAAAACCAAAATTCAAAACCAAAACCAAAAAAGGATGGGATCAATAAGAAATGAATCCCAAACATTTTCCTCCAATTAAAAGAATACCTTTAGCTGATAGAGCTCTGGTACCCAAAGCTGGAGCTTTGATGCACGAATGAACTTGCTAACAACAGAAACAATCAACCAGTGGCATTGCAGTCGCAAGAGAACTGCTTGATGTCATTGTCCACTTCATGGGAACACAGAGCTGAACAAAGGCATCACTACACTTGTCCTCTTGGGACTTACACTTTGCTGTTGGAAATAGCCATTAACCGACCACAGAGAAGTTGGCTGGCCTTGCATGTCAACATCCACCTTTCTTCTTCCCTATGTTCACTTATCAATTACATCTCTAGTTGTTGTGTGAGGATTAGGAGAAGCCAAGGCTTCCTGATAATGTCAGACCTGGGGCCAAATGAAGGTCCCCCAAAGTGCAATCTTACAATTTAACTTGCATACCCTTCCTGCTGCATGGAGTCTGGTTTCATTTGGGTTACACTCAAGCAGATGTAGAGAGCAGGATGTCTACCACAAATGGTTCCTATTTCTTGCCCATTGAAATGTTCTCAGGTCAGATATCACTGTGGACAACTGAAACTTACTCATCTATGAGCTTATGTGCACTCTTGAGCACTATGTGCAGAACCAGATTCAGAGACTTGTCCCAGTGGGTGGCAAAGACACTGTAGCATTTGTTACTGGCCTTCTGCCTTCTCTCTGGCTGAAGGCAGCTTTTGGAGTCATCAACCCACAGGCTTAGACTTGCCACCTAGGGTCTTTTAGTTGGGGAGGTCAGGGGCAGAGAATTGCTGGTGTTTCAAACTGAGTACCTTTCCATAGGAAGGTATGAAAATGAGCGCTGGCTTATCTGGACATGGGACCATCCTTCTTAGCACGTCAATGAAGCTAATCCGTGGAAGACCAAGATATTCTTATCCAGAGAGCAGAAAACCAAATTTGCTTCCAAGAGGCCAGGTCAGTAGCTGAAGGCCTGAGACACAGCAAATGAATTAAACGGAAATGACATTTCATTTACTTGGCCATCTACTCTGATGGCCACCTACTAGTTTTCTAAAGAAATTAATGAGTGAAGCCGACCCAAACCTTAGCTAATAAATAATGGTTCAATTTCGCAGATGTAGCCAGAAGCCTTATTCCAGGTGTGTGTTTGTGGATATGTAGCATATGGGGGTGGAGAGGTGAAGCAATCCACTTTGAGGATACAATGGGAGCCCAGGACCCAGTGTGCTGACAGGCAGTTACTACCCAGATCGAAATCAGCCGAGCTGCCCTATCATTTCAATGTGGCAATCTTCCCAGTTAAGGTCTTCTGTGGCAAATCAAATATTCTATTACATTATTTTCCAATTTCAGGCATTTCCCCAGCTGGGCTGTCAAGTGGTATATTTTCCAAAGTTCAGTATCATTGTCTGACTCACCATCTGCCTCGATGGCCCGACATATTGGACACTGACTTGAGCACCAACAGGTATGTGGCCCAAGGACACCATTTGGCTACTGGCTTATGGCACCTGAGGGACAGTGAAAACACAGAAGTCTCAACCCAGATGAACACCCACCCTCTGGGATCCACGAGAATGGCCTCTCCAGAATTGCTGGTGTTTCTTCAGCATTTGCTTGGTGGATGCAAATTACATTCACCTGAGAAATTTCCCTGTCTCCCATTCTCCGATGAGTAATAAGACAATTTGGCCTTTTCCAATCTGGCTCTGCAGCATCTGTAAGGTACTGAAGGCACTTACACGCAGCATTTTAGTACCAATTCAATCTGATTAGGTGCGCTGTCAATGATTGGGCCTTGAATCCTAAGCAGGTGGTTTGTTTTCTGTTCTAGCTGCCTCCTTCTCTCTCTTGTGAGTCATTACCTAAATTTTAGGGAGCCAAATTTAAGAATAATTCATGTTCTTTAAAAGGTGCAACAAGGAAAAGACACAGCTGGAGCCAGAATTCTGCAGCTCTCTGAGGAGCTAGCCTGGAATAGCTGGGAAGTAATGGAGCCAAATATTCTGCACCCGTTGGCCAGGGTGACGGAAAGTGATTAGCACTTAGCAAAACCATGGCAACCTTCAAATCCTAGTGAGCCCCTGATCCCAGCTCCCCACAAACTTGCTCCATTCCAGCTTCTCTCAACACTCATGTCATTAATTGGTGACGCAATTGATCTCCATCAGGTGCTGCACTCTACTCCCGCAGTCCCGAGACTGGTTCCTGGAGAGGTAGTTCTGGGTGTGCAGTTGAGAAAGGAGAAAGAAAAGAAGAGGCTAGATGAAGATGTAACTTGGCTTGGGAGAGACAAAATGGACTTCTGAGCATACTGAGTGTCATTTGGACCTGCAGAGGCCCAGGAAACAGGGATTTGCCACGTTGAAAGGAAGTATTTGGGGTTGGTAGAAACTGGCCATCAGTGCAGTTCTGACTGTGGTGAACAGACATGGTTAGTCACTGACTCACACCATTCTAGAACTGAAGGGCTGGAGAGCTGACAGGTCATTTCTCCTTCCAACCTAGAGCTGCTTCTTCTTCTCAGGACAGGAGGCTGCTGTTGCTGCTTCTTTAAACAAACGTGTTACATTCAACCACTGCAAGAGGCAAGAAGTCAATGGAGCTATGTCTGAGACAGCAGATAGTTGGGGCTGAGAAAAACCAAGGTGTAAATGCCCAGCTCTGCAGCTGCAGTCAGAGCAGGAATGTGTGTGTGTGTGTGTGTGTGTGTGTGTGTGTGTGTGTGTGTGTGTGTGTGTGTGTACACGCACGTGCATAAATTAACAAGAATTCAAAGAGTACTGAATGGATAAATGATCCCATCTCTGTGAAACTTCCCAGAGCTACCAGTTTGCAGTCCTGGTTCCTGTGATGGTAGGAACACTTTACAGTGCCACCTGATGTGTGTGTCCCATGGCTTCCTCATTGTATTCATCTCTTTTCAAGTCATCCTGCACTATTGGTCCCATTCAGTTATGTAATTATGTATTTTTCTTTTCCCCCTTTTATCAAAAATAGATTTTTTTCTCACATAACGTATTTTGATTACGTTTCCCCTCCCTCTACTCCTCCCAGTTCCTCCCCACCTCCCCTCCCATCTGGATCCACCCCCTTTCTGCCTTTCATTATAAAAGAAATAGGCTTCTAAGGGAAAATAAAATAAGATAAAACAAAAGCTAACACATCGGAATAGGACAAAACAAACAAATGGAAGGGAAGGAGCCAAAGAAAAGGCACAAGAAGCAGATACAGACTCAGATACATTGAGAATTCCCATTAAAAAACAAAACTGGAAACCATATTCTATATGCAATGGACCTACAGGGTAAAAGGAGAGACTCTGTGTGTGTGTGTGTGTGTGTGTGTGTGTGTGTGCACACGCACGCGTGCACATATATACACATACACACACACATATATATGTTAAAATAAAAAATAAGATAACTTTTTTAAAAAGGGAAAATCCATGACAATGACACTATGAGACAAGGAACCTCCAAAAATGCCACTGGGTTCATTTTCTGTTGGCCACCTACTGTTGGACATGGAGCCTAACCTTAAGAGTAGTTTGCTCATTTGCAAGTGGTTATCAACTGGTGATAGCTTCCAGGTTAGGGATGGGGGCATGTGTCTACTTCTTTCAGGTCTAGAACTCTATCCGGTGCAGACCCAGGCAGGCCTTGTGTATGCTGCCTCAGTCTCTATGAGTTCATCATATGTGTGTCGATCCTGTTGATTTAGAAGGCCTTGTTTCCTTGGTGTCCTCCATCACCTCTGGCTCTTACACTCCTTTTGTGTCCTTTTCCACAGGGTTTCCTGAGCCCTGAGGGAGGAATTTGATGGAGACAACCTGTTTAGGGTTAAGTGTTCACTTTCCATATAATGCCTGGCTGTGAGTCCCTGGATTCTCCCCTGCTTCAGGAGGAAGCTTCTCTGATGATGCCTGAGCAAGGCTCTGACTTGCTGCCCTAGCTGGATTCTATATTTATTTATTTTACAAACTCCAGCCATTTTAATTAAGCATATACTATGCCCATTGTGTTCTTCTCAAGCAAGGGGCGTGTGGAATCCCTGGGGAGGATCTAGAGACAACTTTCCTTGCAAACAGTTCATTTTATCGGTTGCAGGACAAGTCCCCTGTGTGTATCCCAGAGTCTTCTCTGTGAGAATTAAACACTTCCATTCTCTCCTACTCCTCCAAAAATGTCAGCGCCTCCTACTGTAGCAGGAATCTTAGAGAGTCTTATTAATAAAATCAAACCTCAGGTCAGTTATTGAGGTGAAATGCTGGAAGATCAGAGAGACAGAACAAGCCACAGCTTCCTCACCTGGCCAATTCCTCAGGTGATCCTGTTTCCTCAGACTGGGTGCCTCTCAGCTGAACTGCGCTGCTCAAAGTCTAAAAGCTTAACCAGCCAAATGCTTCTAGTTTCTGATCTTTACACCTTATATACCTATCTGCTTTCTACCATCACTCCCTGGGATTAAAGGCATGTGTCACCATGCCTGACTGTTTCCAATGTGGCCTTGAACTCACAGAGATCCAGAGGGATTTCTACCTCTGGAGTGCTAGGATTAAAGGTGTGAGTGCCACCATTTTCTAGCCTTTGTATCTAGTGGCTGTTCTGTCTCTGACCCCAGATAAATTTATTAGGGTGCACAGTGTTTTGGGGAACACAATACCACCACATCCTACTGTTTTCAGTTTGTTAATATCCCCCTTTAAAATGTGCTAAGACAAGTATAAACTGTAAGTTATGAAGCCCAATTCTAAACACGTTCCAATTCATAAATTTTGTCAAATAATTTGCTGAACATATGTAAACACACTGCTGTTCAGTATATCTACTGTTTTTTATGGTTTATCTGGGTTTTGATGTAGACATACATCTTCATTGTTTAGGATCCTAGGATATAAGGAGCTTTGCAGAAATCTCCACACAGAGCAAGTACCATTTATTCTCATATTCTTTGTCATTTAATGGAGCACAGTGGCTGCACAGCCAGGTTTCTTGGTGGCTCTTGGGCATCCATTTCCAAAGGTCACAGATGTCATGTGAAGGGCTACATGATAGAAGTCTTGCCAGCAGCCCTTGAGGAAAATAACATTAATTGCCTGAGACTCTAATTGGCTTTATGACAGTAGTCAGGCCAGTGGCTGAGAAAAAGACATCCCAGCTGTCAAATACACAACCTGGCAGGCTGGTATCAAATGCCAACAACCCTTCCCACCCAGAACTGATACTTGAGAGGCCCACACAAACCCAGTGATCAGAAAATTCTCCCTCCACCTAATGATTTTTCAAATCTGCTTAATTTTAACTGGGTTCTCTGGAGCATGGGAAGCATGTAGCTTTCAGCTAGGACAGGCCACAGCTATGTGTAGAGTAACCACAGCCCTGAACTAGTAGTCATAAGTGAGAGCTTGGGCATGTGCCCACTGATTAGGACACAATTATATGATTTATTTGGCCTTTGCTAGGTTTAGATCTTGGTAATTAGGGACAATTTGGTGAGGACCAAGCGAAAGTCAACAACCTCCATCTGCCAAGAATAAAAAGCCTAAGCCATTATGCTGCATCCTCCAGTGACGGTCCTGTTTTTCCCCTTTCTGAATAGTCATCCGTAATTGGGCACCCGCTCTGTCTGCTGTACTTCATGTTTATAAGAGATGAAACGGTGCAGGCCCGTGAGAACAGCAAATAGCGGTGACTAGTCATTACTGTTGACGGGTTCCTGTAGCTAAAGAAAAACAAGGGGAGCATTGGAAGATCGGGATCTGCTCTGGGACAGTATTGCTGAATACTGCCCAAGTAATCCACCCATCAATCAACGTGATCTGCGGGAAAATTCGTGTGTGTGTGTGTGTGTGTGTGTGTGTGTGTGTGTGTGTGTGTGTGTGAAGTGAAAAATAGAAAGCACTGTGCCAAGCGTCAAGAGTGATCACTGTAGCTCTAATCCCCAGAGGCCTTTAATCTAAGACCTTTAATCTAACGTAAACAGTTACGGCCTGTCTCCCATGGTTCTCCTCTGCCTAGAACTACAGGGCCAATTACCCAAAGCCACTTTGACTTGCTCCCATTTCTTTAATATCTACCACAGGTGGCTCAGCACAGATCAATGGGGTAGACGACCTCACACAGCTGTTTTATTTGGCATGTAATGTTTGGGTTTTTTTTTTTTTTAACTTCCCTTGCGTGTCAATATTTTAAACATGAGCCGTTTTATGTAAGTACTTCCATACCAAATCCAGACTCCCTTGGAAAATGAGAGGAACTGGCAGTATTGGCTTGAATCAGCCACAGCTGCAGTTGCTGGAGCCGAGGAGCAGCTGCCGGAGTAGACACTCTCTGACACTCTCTCCACCCCTACCCTGTGCCCACCTGGTCTCCTTTTCCAGTGCAGTTTCTGATAAAACCCACAGGCATGTGGATTTCAATTCTAGTGTGGTCTTTTTTCTCTTAGATAAAGAAAGCACTCTGAACTTTGAGGCAGGATGGACGTCAAAACACTGAAGAGGCCCAGGAGACTGAACAGCTTAGATGGTGGACATTTGGACATAAGAACCATTGCCATGGGAAGCTGTGGCGTAAGAAAAACATGATGCTGTAGGCAGTCATGGCTCTAGCCTTCTTTACTCACCTAGGTGATTTTGAACTCTCTGGGCCCACTGTTTCTTCATTCAAAATACATGTTTAATGGCTGCACGCACTTACTAAATAAGCATTTTTAAACAACCACCTTGCACCAGAGACTCTTATGAACATTGGTGATAGAACAATAATCCAAACAAAGCCTGCACTTATGTGGTGTATACGAAGTGATGCCTTGTCAAACAGAACAATGTCTGTCACATAATAAAACTCAATCCGCGGCAGCTATTATTATTCATAATCTGTTTTCTCCTCAAAAGTGACTACTTGTGTTGGAAGTCACAAATCCGTTTAGGGCTGTGTTTTACTTTCTGGAAGTGTGGACAGAAGACAGCATTCAGAATGATCCTGAGGCTTGTTCAGTCTTAGCAGAGAGGAATGTGGTAACTGGCTATTGAGATGTGCACAAGTTTGAGTTGTGTGCCCAGAACTATGTCTGGAGGTTTGACCTATGCTGTTTGGAAGATGCCCTTGTTTCTGGAAAACATGCAGAATATGTCCCCATTTCTTAAACATATGTAGAATATATTCTTGGGAGTATTCTCAGTCTTTCTGAGGTTTGTTGTTCTGGGCAAAACAAAAACCACCATGCCCCAAATTGTTCCTTTTAGCAAACAGCTCAGAAAGAAAAAGTCATGTTCTGCTGTTGGAGGCATCAGCAGAAGCTCAAAGCTCAAAGGCCTGTGATCTGGAGGGCTTTGAGAGAATTGTCCCTACAGCCAGCTGTAGAGATGAGCCTTGTAGAACTGCAAATGAACTCAACAGGACAGAAGTACTGAAATGTCCGCCAGGGACGAGAAAATAGCTCAAAGGAAACCACCAGCGTTCCAGCCAAAGCACATAAGCCCCAGAGATCGCCCCAGGTAAGCCCAGAGGCTGGGATTCTTTCTACCAGTGTCTTTCCACCTCCCACCCCCCAGCTTCTCTTTGCTCGCCTCACCCCGCAGGTCTTCCGGTCCATCAACAATTCGAGGGAGGAAAGGCACTGCATGTTTCCTCCTTCATAGACGTGCCCAAATGTTGAGCCTCTGCAAATTGCTCAGGAGCTCATGGGAAATCAAACCCTGCCCAGCAATGTTAAATGGAAGCCCCCACCTGCAGCTCCAGTCTGGGGCATTCTCCATTGGGATCATGTATGGCTACTCACAGGGAAGCAAAATTCACAGTAGGCAGCTGTGGTAGGGGAGGTCCCTGTGTGTTGAAAGAGAGGAAGCCTGTTCCAGCCTATAGCTTGCAGGTAGACTGGCAAGATGACATACTATTATAAGAACTGCAGGGACCTCTGCAGAGCCTGGGATGTGGGCCTGTGTGCCAGTTCAGCATCCACACATCCCGGAGAGTGCACGCTGGTAAATTATTCTTGCCCTGCTTCTCATTCATATATTGCCTTACATGCCAAGCTCCATTCTATTCCTTCCAGGTAAAACAAATCCTGAATTATGCGGAAGCAGATGCCTTTCTGAAAGATGTGAAGTCACAAAGGCACCTTGGTTTCCCACGTGACATGCTGGCATTTCTTGCTGAGAGCTCTAAGGTACCTGTCAGTCAGTCTCCCTGACCCAACCATATGTACCTTAAGTAGACACAGACTGGATCTACTGGCCTCCACTCTGTCCCTGGGTTCCAGCTCGGAGTGCTGTAAACTTTTTTAGGAGGGCCAAATAATAAATGTGTTTGGCTCTGCTGGCCACAAAACTTCTTGACCTGCTGTTGCAATGGGAGAGTAGAGACTGCAAAATGTAAACAAATGAGCTCAGCTGTGAGCCAATAAAACTTTATTTACAAAATAATGGTTTGGGTCTGGCCTAGTGCTGGCTGGTGTCTGCATGCCCTGAGTAGCTATGAATGTCATCCAACATAGAATCACAGATGTAATTAAAATATTATGACATATTTTTGCAATTTTTTTTATAATTGGACTGCTCCGTTCTCTATTGTGAGCTTTGTAGATGACAACATTCCCTCTTGAGGTTGAAGGTCGGACACCCCTGTCCCCATATAGCTTGTTACCCCTGATCTAGCCACTGTGTCATTAACAAGTCTATATTTAGAATAAAATAGAATGGCTGAGTCTCAACAAGGGCTGAAATCTAAAATGATGTATGGTGATTAGCAGCCAGGATGAGATACAGCAGGTGCAGAGATGTGTGGGCACAGATACCCTGTTTCTGGGCACAGACAGTAAATCCAACAGCAGGAACAATGACATTTTTAAGAACCATGACCATGCAACAACTCCCCAGGACTTCCCTGAAACCTCAAGGAAAGTGGAGGTTCCCATATGCCATGATCAGCTATCCCAAGCGCCATTCCAGTGACAGATTTTGTGTTGTCCTAGGACACCTAATATGTACTTTTCTTGTGTCCCAGTGATATGCTGGTGAGTAGCCCCTAGTGCCCAGGGAGGCAGAGACCAGAACCAAGTCTCACTTACAAAGGAGACAGAACCTTTGGTAATCTAAACTCTAAATTCAAAGCCAACATCAATAGTTGAACAAGAAAATCTAGACAAATTATCCTGTCTTATATGTGCTCAATTTTTATTTTATTCAGGGAAGTCCTGCCCAAATCCAGATGTTTATGAAATTCCTGAAACTGAGTTGAGTGGTCTTTGGCCTCTAGCTTCACAGACAGTCTATTTAGCTAGGTTAGCAGACACCTTGCCCCAAAAGTTTATTAAGTAAAATTGCTTTGGGATACTTCCTCTATGAAATTGCTGGGAAAAAAAAGAAATGCTCCCCATCATACTATTAGACATGAAGCTTGAAAATTCAAATCAGACAACCAACATGGCTGCTTACAAAATCAGCAAAAAAAAAAAAATGTTTATGCATTTAATTTTCATCACAGTCCTTCAGCCATGACATTAATGCCAAACATACCCAAGAATAAATGTAAATTGTAGGTGTGAATCAACTCACCACATGCATTCAACAGCAATTCCACTTACCTACATGTACACACTTGATAGCTCCTTGAGGCTTATGGATAGTTAATTACTGGTCTTCAGAAAGATGCCAGCTTACAAACTGATCTGAGTTAAAAACAAAACGAAACAACAACAACAACAACAAAACAATGACAAAATACCAATACCCAAACACCATCAGCATTAGGAAGCATGGACTGGGAAGAGGCAAGTCAGCATGCCCCACCCTAGAGGAAATTGGAAACCTGGCTACGTTGCTCATCTTCTCCTTTTATTGCTGCTTAATCAATCAAACTCTAACATGGGGTTATTATGGGATGAGGATATTTGAGAGGGGCCCCAGTGAGCCCAGATTGGCTTCTGACGCTAATTTCTTAGAAATAGTCATCCTCTCTGGAAATGTCTCCCAAGACTTTTCATGCTGAAATGCACCCGAATATGTGCAGTGCTCTGAGAACCAGGAAAAGTGTCTCCGAAAGCTGTGACCAGGAGAGTGACATCCATGTGCGCATGTGTAATGTAAGTGCCTTCACCCACAAACTCACCCTTCAACTGTCTGCCTTTCTGCCTTGGCTCAGCTAGATGGAAGAATAGGGCTGTTCAGACTCTGATGGAAGCTTGAGCTTGGTCTCTGTTGTATTTGGAGCTTTAATAAGTGAGGAGGGTTGATGAGGCTCATCCTTCCCATCCTTCCTAATCTCCCATGGGAACATCAATGCTTAGCTCTCTCCCAGTGTGGGACTCAAAGGATAATTGCAGCCAGAGCCTTGTGAGTAAAGTGTTGGGGGTGGAGAGTGCTCTGAGTCTTCTCCCCTTCCCTCCACTCCACTCTCTCTTCTTTTTCTTTTTTAAAATTTCCTTTTCTTATGTGTATGTGCATATGTG
Source organism: Peromyscus maniculatus bairdii (assembly GCF_049852395.1). NCBI lineage: Eukaryota > Metazoa > Chordata > Mammalia > Rodentia > Cricetidae > Peromyscus > Peromyscus maniculatus. Next base: position 117,709,754 of record NC_134854.1, read on the forward strand.
AATGCATGTATCCTTGCATCTATGTGGATGTCATAGGTCAGCCTTAGGTGTTGTTCCTTAAGAAAACAAGGTCTTGGGGCTCATTGCTTAAGCTAGGCTGGCTGGCCAGTGAGGCCCCAGGAGTCCTCCTGTTTCTGCCTCCCCAGTACTGGGATGATAGATGCAGTGCCATCCTCAGGTTTTTGTTATTTGGTTTATTTGGGTTTTTGTTTATTTATTTGTTTGTTCTTCAGGTTCTGGGGGCTGACCTGGAGTCCTGTGTTTATACAGCAAGCACTTTGCGTCCTCAGGTCTGTAAGTTTTCTAGAGAAAAAGAAGTCAGAGAGAGAGAGAGTGGGTGGGGACCACACATGTGTTAGCACTCAGATATGCCAAAGTAAAGTAGAGAATTTACTGTTGGCCTCCATGGCTGAATTCAGCTTCGGAGAAGTGCAATCAAGACGGACTCGGCTCTCCCTGGCTGGCAGAGCAAATGGAAAGACAGATGCCTCTTCCCTATATAGAAATGGTTTGAAGAGAAAGACACACTTTGTTTTTGGAGTGTGATGGGACAGTAAACCGTAGTGACAATACTTGATGGCTGTGATATGAGAGAGGAAATATTCCCCTCTCTTCTCATCTGGGTTTTTATTGTTGTTTTGTTAATGTTTTTAGCCTGGAGTATAAATCATGATTAGTTTATCTTGGGTATGAAGATAATAAGTGTCGAACCAGCAGGATCCTGGGTCTATTCCCACCCTCTGCTATCACCTTTTTAAAAAGCATTAGGTGAGTCTGACACCACATCTGTAAAGTCATCCCGGAAAGATGCTCCAAGATTCCCTGTCACTCTGGTGCTGACCAAAGGCCCAAAGAAGGGCCAGCAGGTGAGTCCAAGGAGTCTGGAGCTAACACACAAACAGTTCTGTTTTTCTAAGTAACTTTAAGTCCCAAAAGTTGGGTTTTCCTGATTTGCAAATACTATGTGGAGTTCACATATGATGCTGAACCAGTAACCATAATCCCTCTACACCAAGATTTCAAAGCTTCCCTTGTGTGGCCCCCATTACTATTCAGCTGTCAAGGAAACTCAGGTTTGTCCCTGATGTAGAAGAAGCATCAAGGTCTTCCATCGGATGGTGTGGTCCTGGCTTCATGCTTCTCAGTCCTCCAGGAGGCTTTGCCAGGAGCTTTGTAACCTTGAAGGCAATTGTCACCCTGTCTTGTGCCTCATTGTCCTTGGTGAGTTTAATTATTAACATCTGCATTTAACCCCACTGCACTTACGCTCCTAGGAGAGGCAGATCACAGCTATTACAAATGAATGTTTCCTCACATTTTAACTTGGAGTCTAAGGAAAATCAAATACAATTTGTGGGAAGGCTCCAACTCTGATGTGGAAGGTTCCTGTTTGCTCCTTAGGTCTTTCCCTTACTGTTTACTCATTAAAACATGCTGGAATTTCTTAGTCTTTTCTTCTGATCAATGGTTGGGTAAAAACCAATAATACCTACAATACCTACCACATAAGACTCATGAAAACCAAGTATGGATTTATGAAAAATTTTATCAGACTAAAATATATTCACTATTATCTTAATTACCATAATATTTAATTCTCATGTATTGTTATTATCAGACCCAAGCTGTTGTTTGAAGACAGAAAGCCATAACACTAACAGGAAACTTAGGTAATGCTCACTATTCAGCAGGTACTGTACTGAGCTCATTACGTATAGTGATGTGTTTGAGCCACCCAGCAGCTCTGATGTATCATTCCCATTATTTAGATGAGAAATATGAGGCACAGAAAGGAAAATGGACTTGTCCAGTAAATGAATTCAAACCCAAGTCCTCGGGGAAGGCTTTACTACTATGATACAGGTCCTGAGAGCACATTCTGCATTAGGGATATCAATGAAGGAGTCCATCACCAAATAATACCCCATTCAACTAAGGTAAGTAGGTTTGTTTGGTGGCCAGATTCCTCCCATGCTGTGACTAGCACTGTGAGTCTCCTATGAGGTTTGATGGATGGCACCTCCAGGACCGGACTGACACAAACTTGTTTTACATGAATCTTAAAGGAGAGTAATATTCTACAGAACTCATTTGGGCAAATGCTGATGTATAAGGCATGATGTGTAATGGCAATATACCCTTGGAGGTAAGGGAGATAAATATAAAAATATACACTATCTTTTTCATGCATTATCTCTCTTTTGTGTCCTCCCTACCACATCAAGTGGATATCCTCAGTAAAAAGGTGGCAATCCCATAGTCCTTTTTTTCAAAAGGCACACATGGAAAGGATGCTTTTTAGTTTTAAAGGAACAGCAATGGATGTGTTTTCCTCCCCCAGGAAAGCAGTCTGACATTGACATCTGGAGAAGAAAGGTACCCAAGAAGAGCTGAGCTTTCTCCCACCTTGTTGCAGTGAGATGCTGTAGATCATGGAAGGGCAGGGCAGGGCAGGGCTGGAAGAACTCTAGGACCAGCTGTCTGCAAGTGATTAATGACAGCATGATGACCTGCTCACCTCTCCCAGGCACTTCTCCACCTGGGCATCTGGAATTATCTATAGGACATATGGAGAGAGAAGGAGACAAGCTTCGAATCACCTAGGGCCAGTGGACATCTTAACAGAGTCCCCAAAGTCAATGAATCCCTGCTTGTTGAATTCACTACTTTCTCTTAGGAACACCAGTGTAGCATCTCTCCAAACATCCCTCCTGTGCACACTGCTCCCAAATGGGAAGGAACCACAGCCAGGCTGTTGCTACCTTAACATAGACACTGAGAAGGCTTAAAGAAAACGGATCTAATTGGCTTCACTGGTCATCACCATGGGGATAGGTTGTGGGGAGCAACAAATCAATCTACTTCTTAGAAACTCCAGGCCTTAAGACACTGGCTGGGGCTCATTAGGATGTCATCTTTCCTTGGGACCATTACTGATATCCTCTTGCAAGACATGTGCCTGCTGGTATATGCACGGTGTAGCCGGAGTGATGTTAGGATGTGGCTACCAGACTAAGACTCCAAGTTCTAAGTCCGGAGGTTTTCACGAAATGGATGATGGCATTTTGGACACATTAGGTCACTCCTCTGAACAATGCAAATGATTTAAGGACAGATTTAGCTGTTGTGATCATTATTATCTTCTCTAATTATAATAATTGAGGTGTTTATTGGCTTGGACATAACCTCACTCCATCTTATCACTCATTCTCTGCCTCAGTAGGCTTTTTGAAATCTTCATGCATAGTCACAAGTGACAAAGGCACAGACTGAGTCCAAACTCGAAAATGCTTCCATCTGCAATCAGCCTGATGAAAATACTGCTTCCCCTTTCGTGGTCTCTCCTTGAACAGAGGACAGATGGGTACCCTGTGGAACTGGTGAGTTGTTTCCTTGCGGTGGCTTGGGAGAGGAGTGGCACCTGTGTTAGAACACTGTGCTCAGTGGTGTTGGGCTCAACCAAGTGGGGCTCTATGATATCTGAAGAGTACTGGGCATCGAGGGCATCATGACCCTAGTGATGAATCTGCTAGATCCATTAATTCATAAGCTGAAATAAAATCTGATTCTTGTGTTGAAACAAAATCTTCATCTTTAAAACATGTATTTTGTGTGCACGCCCGCGCATGAGCGCATATGAGAGAGAGAGAGAGAGAGAGAGAGAGAGAGAGAGAGAGAGAGAGAGAGAGAGAGAGAGAGAGAGAGGTGGGTAGGTACATGTGTGCCATGGAATGGGCATGGAAGTCAGAGAGCAACTAAATGGAGTTAGTTCTCTCCCTCAACCTTTGTGTGGGGTCTGGAGATCAATACACATGCTCAGGCTTGCACAACAAACGTTTTGCTGGAGGAGTCTTCTCACTACCCCAAATCATTCATCTTTATGAAAGGGTGACAGAAGCAGCCTGGAGAGGAAGTAGGGAATGAGATCAGAATTGACATTTTCTGTTAAGTCTGGTGTCTGTTTGCTCCTCTGGGAAGCATATGGTTAGCCTGGGTTAGAGGTACAGAGGCTGACCAGAAAGTAAGTTCTGAGAGAGAAACAGGGAAGAGACCCAAGGTGGAGGGAACGTCTGCAGATGTTGGCTGCCCTTTGGAAGAGTCCTGCATTAAGCAGGAAGGTTAACCCGTAGCCACTGTGTTGGTCGGTTACTGAGTAGTGCTACCTCAGAAAGAGGGTGACCTTGACTAAAAGCTAGGGTGGCCCAGAAGGAGGCAACAGTTGGAAGCTATCACCTAACTGTGCACCACATCTTGCAGTTTTCTTCAAAAGAGATCTGCACCTCACCCCGATGCCATGACCCACAATGTGCCTTCAGTTCTTCCCTCCTGGTAAAGCAGATATGGGTTTGAATTAATCCAGAAGAACCTCTAATGACAGGCTTTCAGCAGTGGAACCCTCACTCATGAAAACTGCCATAAATACAAACAGACATACACGCCATACCAACAGCACATTAAAGATGGCCGCAAAGGCATTAGTGGTCTCTTGGAATTGCAAATAGAATTTAAAAAAACAACTGAAGCTATTTGCAAGTAGTCGAGCTTTCTAGATATAGCCTATGGATTCTGAAAAATATTAATTCACTCTAAATCAATAATGTTTTAGGGTAAATTAACTGAGACAATAACTGTCACCTTGGAAAACCAAGATCAAGGAAATGGGAAACAAGACAGGTAGGTCGATGAAGAATCCTAAGGTAGAAGCTGGTGAACAGCATCATAGGGAGACATTTTTATCCCCTCTCCTCTGGACACTAGTAAATCAAGCTGACAAAATGATTAAAATGTATAAAGATCCAAGCATAATAAAAAGTTTAACCTTTCTTGTTTCTTTAGACACTAGCTGTAAAGAACTGCAGATATGGAAATCTCTGAATGCCTCACCTTCTGCTCCTCTGTAGTTTACACTTGCATAGGTGTCCTCTCCCTGGAGGCTTGCTCCAGAGGTGTCACCGACAGAGCCTGCAGCCTACAGACCAGTTACTCTCATGTGCATGTCACACAGAGATATGTCATGGTCACTGCCTAGGGTTGGGGAGCACTGACCATGCCCAAGTCACAGCTATGACAGAGGACACAGGTCATTTAGTATTCCTTAGTCTGACACTTGCATATCTGATTACTTGAGTTCTGGGAGGTTCTGTGACACTTCTCTGTGAACTTTTTCTCAAGTCCTGACCCAGGTGCATCAACCTCTGAACTTCACCAACTCTTCAGAGCCTAACTGTCCACCAGCCCCATTCTCCCTTCACTATAGTTTATAATCTCTGTCTTTGGGGACCAGGGTTAGGGTCGGGGGATTGAGTTACAATTTCCAATGCATGCAGATCACTGCATTTCATGAGAGAATTTTTGTGTTCTGGGAATACTACAAATTGGGGTTTCTTCAAGGATATCTTTTATTATGACTGTTGGTAATTCTCATTTAGATTAATAAATAAATAATAAAGATTAATATAATCCATATAGAAATCTGCACTTCACATCAAGATTATTGTTTGTTTTTAAATACTCAGGGATCATTCTTAAAAATGAACCATACTTCTAGGTCACAAATCATAAAAAAAAAAGCTCAAAGAAATAATCTCCCACAGATTACATGCTCCTAATAATTGAAAAAGATATCAAAGATAAATGTTTAACTAAAATGTCCATACAGACACATTAGTATGAATATCAGGCTCACAACAGGCAGCAGGTGGTTCATTTAAATCTGAATTATCTAAGAAAACTTCAAAGGAGGGTTTTTTATAAATTGTAGGCAGACAGAGAAAGACCTCAAAGGGTAGTTTAGATCCTCTGAGTATGGGTGTAGTTACTACTCCAAGACTCTGAAGCATAGTGAGCATGAGAAAAAAGGAGTCTTCGGGGGGGGGGGGGGAGCATTTGAAGAAGAGAAAGGACCTGGCTGAGGGCACAAACCTTAAGCCCTAAAGAGTTGGCCACATTGATTCTTTCTGACCCATTTGCAGCTAATTAGCAACTAAGTCACAAATACGCAACAGAAAACCACCACCATGGCCGTTTGGAAGGCTAGAGGAAAGCTATCTCTCCATTGCCTCTCATCAGGTTTTGGCAGACAATATGAAGGTAAACTTAATTGTGTTCTCATATGTCTTACCCTCTCCTTCTCATTCTTTCCCTCTTCCTTCCTCCTTCCCTCCCTCTTTCCAGCAAACAGAGAGACATTTTCTGATGTTCGAAGAGGTTGATAAGGATAATCTAAAACAGTGGCTCTCGACCTGTGGGTCATGATCCATTAGGGTTGTGTATCAGATATTTACAGTATGATTCATAACAGTGGTAAAATTGCAGTTGTGACTTCAACAAAATAATTTATGGTTGGGGGTCGCTACGACATGAGGATCTGTACAAAAGGGCTGCAGCGTGAGGAAGGTTGAGAAACACTGATCTAGGAGAACAGAGCTGCTACAGTTCTCTTAGGCAACTGCATCTAGGGCAGACTCATGTTGGCATCTGGGTTGTGGGTAAATACTTGGCTTTAGATTTTCCCCTCCAGGATAAGATAGTCTAAGCTATGATGTGAATAATTTCCATTTTATCTTAGGGGGAAATTCTCTTCCAGGCCTTTCCTATAATACCATGAATAGTCAAGTTACACCATCAGACTCCTTTACTTTTATTTTTAAACCTTCCATGCATACAGATTCAGCTAAACTGACTCCTAGGGCAATGCTCACCTGGATAAGCCACAGATAACCTGTATTCACCTTCTCCAAGGAGCACAGAAGTTGCTATACTTTACAATAGGGGCCTGGGGAGAAGGCTCAGTCAGTCAAGTGCTCCCATGGAAGCACTGGTCTGGATCCATAGTCCCCACTTAGAAAGATGAGCATAGCTGCTCTGAGGGTAATCCGAGCACCGAGGAGGTAGAGACAGGAGGAGCCACAGGGCTTGCTGGCCAGCCAGCCTTGCCAATTGGTGAGTTCTGGCTCCAGTGAAAGACCATCTCAAACAATAAGGTGTGAGTGTTTAAGGAAGACACGGGATATCAACCTCTGGCTTCCTATGCATTTACACACATACATTCCTATGCATTTACACATGCACACACATACAAACACTAACCCATACTCATACCAACACATAAATTCCCAGCACAGACAAAAATAAAAACCCATAGTCAACGTTTCCATCATTACTTCCTGGCGTACATATAACACCATTGTTTCCATTTCATGCAGCCATCACTTACACTTTGCAGCTCCAGAAGCAGCCTCCCATCATTCCTAGCACCCAGCAGCTTGGAACATTCAGTACTAATTCATTTTGCATTAGTGCTTAGCAGCGGAAAATCTTGACTCTTGGCAACAAGAAGTAAATTATTCTTAGAGCACTATACTTAGATGCTTTGAGTTTAATTACCTTGTAATTTCCAGGTCATGTTATTACCATGAAGTTACATGACTTTGCAAATATATTTACAGCCTATAAAAAGAAAATTACTTTGGAGATGAATGTTGCTAAATTGGTTCCCTTGTAAACAGCCCTTTAGTTGTTTAAAAAAGGAAGGAAGGAAGGAAGGAAGGAAGGAAGGAAGGAAGGAAGGAAGGAAGGAAGGAAGGAAGGAAGGAAGGAAGGAAGGAAAGCTTTCCAATAGGAAAATATGAGCTGTTCAAATGCCTATACTCTTCAAAGTTAAGAGTCAGAATATTGAGTTAAATATGTGGTCCCTATCTTCACATGGACAAGAAGACTGGCAACATTCTAAAAGAAGACATCTTTACTAAGAGACAAAGTCTGGATATAAGAATGATGGTATCAGGACTAGGAACACTGTAAAAATATAACATAGTGCTAATTTTTAGGATCCAAAAGCTACAGGTTGATACACAAAGCTATCACATCTTGTTCAATGGCAACTCCAAAAATCTGGGATGCCTTGACCGTTGTATTTGGATATTGGTATTCAGTACATGATTCTATTCTGTACACAGTATGTTCAGAGAATAAAGTGAGGCAATGTTGCTCCCTAGGGCAAATCAAAATTGTTCTCCTCCTTCTTCACCTAACCTGATTCAGAGTTCCTAGTATTGGTCGCTGGCGTGTATGGATGTTAAAAGGTAGGGCTTTCAGAGGGAGAAAGGTCGTGTCTAAATGGGCATGGCTCTTCCCTCTTTTCTTTGTTTCACAGGGGGATGGTAAGAGGCTAGCACTATTCCAGAGTGGCCTGGAATCCAAGTGTCCTCTTAGATGGTCTTTCTTTCCTATGAGGTGGCTTGGGAAGGGATCCAGACCAGCTAAGGCTAAGGCTGGGAGACACAGGGCATCCCTTATTCATTGATGTAGAGTCTTACCTCAAGCACTTCTGGAGCTAGACCATCTTTACAACTTGCTATATCTAAGGGTGATTTATCTTAATTGGCTTTCAATAGAGCAAACTTCAACGGGGACAATCTCTCTTATAAAAACTCTTCCTCAGTGTTAGGCACAACCACAGAAATACCTAGTCACCCAGACACTGATTACTGTCCTCAAGAATCTAGCTCTTGTGATGAATCATGGGAAAATGGGTGGCTGTCCCAAGGCAGAATTAGTATGACTTTTTCCCATGGGACCAACACATATCACCTCAGGTCCAATTACCACTTGATGATTGTCCAGCATATTCATGGACCACCAATTTCTACTTAACTTCCAATCTTTCTCTGGAATCTCTTCCTCATAACCTTTGCCTCTAAATACTGGCTTTCCCCTCTTTCCCACTTATCCTTTCAGTGGACTCTGCAGGGCCCTTCATTGGTGGATTCCCCCAGTTCTAGGCTGTTCCACTCCCCACCAACCTGTCTCCCTTCTGAGTTGCAGCAGCAGCAGCATTAGCAGCAACAACAACAGCAACAAATTTTTTCTAATAGACTATCTTCCTGCCCATCTGAGAGCCAAATAAAGATATATTCTAATCCACATTCAAAATGGATTTGCCATTGATCAAAACTTCTTCACCATTCTTTGACAAACTAAAAGGAATTTTGATGTATGACCTTTAGCATTTTAAAAATTTCCATGATTTTTTAAGAGTGCAAACTCTACCTTTAATATACCACTATGTATTGATGAAAGAGTTCTTAAGGATTAAAAAAAAAACATTATGGGGTCCAAATGTTGCCAGGTAGTAATTCAAAATACGTTAGTGTTTTGACAAACTGCTTTATTTACATTGTTCTGCAATCTAGAAACTGTAGTCAGTCAGTCCACATAATCAAGGCTGGAAGCAAACAGGCATGGTATATTTAACACTTTAGTGTTTTATTATAGCTGGTCCAGCTGGTAGGGACTTGGTAACTGAAGCTATACCTCAACTCACTACAAAGTCTGCACACAGCACTGCAGTACTCGAGGCTAAAGAGCCATCCTGTGAATCTGAGCTGTGAGCAGCGGTTATTTAACTCTTGTTACCCTTCAGGCTAGAATTTCATTCGGGAGCTAAGTTTTATTCATGGTTGTCTATAGATTTTGCAATTTCTATGCTTCTGAAAATGAACTCCCCATAAGACCAAGATTGTGTTTTACTAGAGAAAAGTGTAAATTCATTGAATGCACATTCATTTTGACAATCGATGTCCTCAGATGTGGTGTGGCAAAGACAAATGTCAACAACGAATGAGAGGAAATTTGAGTGGGGCCACGGAGGACTGAAGAGGGAGCTCACCAGCAGCAAAGAAAACTGTCCTGACCATGAATGCCACGTGGCCTATTCTCTTACACTGAACTCCTTTAAAGAGCTATGTGTGTAATTGTTAAGCTTAGACACTAAAACACCTCCTCGAAGACATGAGGCTTAGGTCTTCAAAGAACTCTTTCATCAATACATAGTGGTATATTAAAGGTAGAGTTTGCACTCTTAAAAAATCATGGAAATTTTTAAAATGCTAAAGGTCATACATCAAAATTCCTTTTAGTTTGTCAGAGAATGGTGAAGAAGTTTTGATCAATGGCAAATCCATTTTGAGTCTTAAAGATTGGAGAGTTCCAGATGAAGGCAGTGACATGTTTACATTATGTAAAAAACAAGAAGGAGGGAAGAAGGATGCGTGTGAACAAAATGTGAGGGCGTTCTATTAGAAAAGTCTACACATCTTCCCGGGATACAGTCCCTTTCAGAGGACTGGCAAGTGAGACCCAGCTTCTAAAAGTGGCAACAGTGAAGCTGCCCCCTGCTCCATGGTTGCTGACTGGATCAAGGATGGATACCTGACCTACTGCACTGGTTATTGATGAGCCAGTGAGACTGTGCTGAGGGAAATCGAACTGACAGATCACAAGGGTCTTTGGCTAAACATTTGGGAACTGACCCTTCTGTGGTGGCTATACTGGGTCATCCTCAGAATAACAAAACAGGGGGTGCTGAGCCAGGTATAAACAGGACCTTACCAGATTTGCTGAAAGGACCCTGAAGAAAGAGACTACCTGCACTCTGTTGCCTGGCGGGTTGTTGAGTTAATCACAGTCCATCAAGTTACACTGTATATGGGATGGCAAACTGTGGTCCTAGGGAGGATCCAGTTTATGGCTGCTTTGTGCTCATCCTGAGTGAAGGATTGTTCACACAGCCTTAAGAGTCACAGATGAGGAGGAAGGCCAGAGACCTACCCCGCCTTCAAAGCTATTATAGAAAACGTGTGCCACAATGGCTGTGATGTAGTAACAACGACCGCCAGTTGCTGAGCTTTTCTTTCCTGTTTCTTTGTTATGGTTTCAGATCTCAGGTTCAAGTCTGTAGTTCATTTGGAGTTGACTTTCATGTATTATATAAAAGAAGGGTCCAACCTCACCCCCTACTCTGCACAGAGATGCCTACCTCCCCCAAGCACTTCCGTAAATCGCCCTTCTTCATCCAATTCTGTGTTCTTGACTCTTGTGTTACTCTTCCTGCTGCCATAACGAACTACCTGGCAGGAGCAGCACAGGGAAGAAAAGATGTGTGTCGGCTCACAGTCTGAGGGCAGGAGTCCATCGCATAAGAGAAGGTGTGGTGGCAGGCAGTGCTCACATTCCATCCACGACCAAGAAGCAGGGAGCTGAATGCTAGTGTTCAGCTGGCTTTATCCTTTCTCTCTTTGCTCAGTCTGGGACCATAGTCCACAAGATGGTGCCACTCGCTGTCAGGGTGGGTTTCCCCTCCCCAGTCAAATCTCTTTGGAAATTTCCTCTGACACTCGGGGGTGTATCCCCTAGGTGATTCTAAATGTGGTCCTAGTCGGAAAGGTTAAGCACCATAGCACCTCTGCTGCACATAGATGTAGATGTAACCAACCGTCTTATTAAATAAGAAACACAGAAACAATGTAAAAGAGAGAGCCGAGAAGTCAGAGCTCAGAGCTAAAATCTCACCCTTCCTCCTGCTGTCCCAGCTTCGCGAAAAGAGACCTACTTCCTGTTGGTTCGTTTTTTTTATAGTATGTTGTTCTGCCTTCTCATTGGTTGTAAACCCAAACACATGACTGCCTCGTCACTGTCTGAATGTACAGCCCCCTAGGTCTTAAAGGCATATGTCTCCAATGCTGACTGTATCCCTGAACACACAGAGATCTTATGGGATTAAAGGCGTGTGCCACCACCGCCACACTCTTGCTATGGCTCTAATAGCTCTGGCCCTGAACACACAGATATCTATGGGATTAAAGGCGTGTGCCACCACCGCCACACTCTTGCTATGGCTCTAATAGCTCTGACCCCCAGACAACTTTATTTATTAACATACAATCAAAATAATAATTCAGTACAATTAGATTACCACCACACATAGAGTTGTGTGTGAGTGTTTATTTCTGAGCTCTTCATTCTGTCCTGATGGATGGCATGTGTCTTGAGGCCAGGAGCAGACTGTTTCCACTCCCGTAGGTTTGCAATGTGGTTTGAAAGAAGAAGTATTCTAGCTTTGTTTTTGCTATTCAAGATTGCTTTAGTTACAGGGGTATTTTAAGCTTCCATATGAATTTTCAAATTTCTCTATATTTGTGAAAAAAAAACCTCTGCAAATTAATATGTAAATTATAGGCACTAAAACAAAAACTAAATAAGTGGGACCACGTTGAATTAAAGTTTCTGTGCAGCAGAGGAAGCAGTCAGCAAAATGAAAAGGCAACCGACGAAATGGTAAAAAGTAGTCGTGGGTCCTGTCCCTGGTAAGGAGTAATATTCAGAACATCTGAGGGACTCATGCCAGGCAACAACCCAGTGACAAAGCTCCTGCATGCTTTCTCTCCTAGGAAGCCATGCATGACCAGCGGTATATGAAAACATGCATGGTTTTGCAAGTCAAAGCCACCAGGAGGGGTCGCCTCACCCTTGCTGGGGTGACCTTTATCAGAACATCAAGAGGAGACCAGCTCCACTAACAGCATGGAGGAAAGGCGCCCAGCTTCCGTGTCGACAGAAGTGTAAACTGGTGCTGCCCTTATGGAAAACCATATGAATGTTTCTCGAAAAGTGAAAAATAGAACCATGACGCGACCCAGCGATCTCACTTCTCAGTCTAAATCTAAAGATAAGAAAATCACTGCTTTGAAGAGAAACCTATCGTCCCATGTTCTTAGCAGTACTATGCAAAAGAACCAAGTTCTGAAGAGATCCGAGTGTCTGTTGGCAGATGGATCAGTAAGGAGAGTGCGATATAAACAGGGAAGCAGACACACACAGAGATGGGGGGGGCAGAGGAACATTGTTTAGCTTTTAACAAGAAGGCTTACACGGGAAACCTAAAACTAGGTTGAACTCATAGTAACAGGAGAATGGCAGTTACCTGGGAATAGGTTTGAAGTGCAGATCTTAGTCAAAATATAAACCTTTAGTTATAAGAGGAATAAGTCACCGAGACCTAATTCAGAGAACAGTGGTGCTGGGTAATAGTGGTGTCTTATATGCCAGAAATTGTGCATGCAACATATACATGCACACACATACATGTACCCCCTCATACACACACACATCACACATATATCCACATACACATACAGTACACACATACACACATATACATATACCACACACACATGTATGCATATACAACATGCACACATATATACACACTACACACATTCATATGTACACATATATGCACATACATGCCCATATATACACACAATTAATTATGAGAAGTGACATATATCTTAATTTGATTGAGGTAAAGCCTTATAGAATGTAGGCATATATGAGAATACCATGTTGTGTACCCTCAATATAAAAAAAAATTAATTCATCAATCATACCTCAATAAATAAATCCCCAGGGAAAAGAAACTATGACTGAATCTTAGCCACTTACAGTCCATGGGGCAAAGGTTCCTGTGCTACTCATTCACATGCCTGTGATCTTCAGGCTCTGCCGACCTCCTCATCAAGGAGACCAAGAGCAGCCACCATGCTGAACACCGTCGTCCTCCCCCCCCACCCCTTGCCACAAGCAAAGGTCTCCAGCAGGCCCTGCACCAGCAAGGAGATGCAGCAGTCTGGAAGCTCATCCTCAGGACTCCTCACACAGCCCGCCACAAGCATGGAGGGAAGACAGTCCCACTAAGCCGGCAAGGCAAAGAAGCCAACACACGTTGGCAAACAGTGTAACACTATGTACTGAAAGACATGCTAAAAACCTGTATCCGCGCTGACCCAACCTGGGTCTGGTCCCCAGAATTACAACAAGCTTTGATTGGAGGAAGGTTGCAGAAGAGGCCTGGAAAAGAAGACTGATTAAGCTTTCTTGAGATTGCCTGCTAAAGAGGTTCCTTTTTACAAGTCTTAACAGACTGCGCCTAATAGCAAAACTGATCTCTATAGATTTTGCCAGCGTTACACAATTAGACCAGCATTTTAGAGCCTTTACTCCAGCGGCCATGTGGACATGTAGACGAGAGACTTGTTGAATTGAGAACACACCTAAGTTGGGAGGCCAGTGAGGAAACTCGTGCAGAGGACAGGGTGTAAAACGTGCACTTAAAATGAAGTGATGCTCTTTGCGATCAGCAAGTTAGGTGGAAGGCAAGGGTCTAAAGAGAATGTACAGGACTTGTGTGGGAGAAAGTGTGAGGCAAAGGAGCTAAGGAGAGCCTGTGATTGACAGCACAGCCGCCCAGTGGCTGCCGAGACTTGTAACTTAGAGGGTAGAGGAGAGAGTGTTCATTCTGGGACAGCTCCTAGGTCAGCTTGTGATTGACAACCTGATGGCATTCTTCCTTACTGTCCAGAGAGAAATAAACATCATGTCCTTGTTTCTAGGCAAACTTCGAGCCTTCATTTCTGTCTGGTTTATTTCTCTCACTCAGGCTGAGGACTAGAGCCTCCATAGCTGGCCATGAACTTGGCATGTGAAGATGGAAGTTTACTCTGCCATAATTTCTCCTTGATTTTCCTCTCTGCACTAAATTTGATTTCCAAGAGTACATAATTAAATAAATTAACAGAAAGACATGTTCTTTATAGACTTAACACTTTCAAAAATAGACATTTTGAAAGACTTATTTATTTTTATTTTATATGTATGGGTGTTTTGCTTGTATGTATGTCTGTGCACTATTATGCATGCCTGGGGCCTGCAAAAGCCAGATTCCCAGGAACTATAGTTACATATGGCGATGAGCCACAACGTGCTTGATGGAAATTGAATCTGGGTCCTCTGGAAGAGCAGCCAGTCTCTTAATCACTGAGCCATCTCTCTAACCTAACAAGCACGCACGCGCGCGCGCACACACACACACACATAGACACAAATACACACAGAGAGACACACTACAGACACACAGACACACACAGAGACATACACACACAGAGATACATACAGACACATAGACATAGACACACATAGAGACAGAGACACACAAACACACACAGAGGGACACATACACACATACAGACATATACACACAGACACAGACGCACACAGACAGACAGACACATACACACACATACACACACAGAGAGAGAGATGGTATGCACTGTTAAAGCAGTCTCAGATCATAGTAAGCAACAATTTTCAGGTGGCTGTGCAAGGACTGATGGAATCCATTCATGCACAATTATCACAGCAATTCCCACAGGGCATTGATCTACTAAACAGGGCCAAGGTACCGAACATATTTAAATGGCAATGGACACATATGCAGCATAATGTTATATCTGAAAGCCATCTTGTGCATATTCTGTTTCCAGGTTTCTGGCTCCTCAGTAAGCATGATGTCACTTAGCAGTCACTTCCCTTTGCTGTTTGGCTCTGTCAGATCCACAACCAACTTTTCCCATTCTGCTCCGGATCACTGCAATTCCCAGCTCCTTCACGAACTGGTTCAGCTAAGTTCAGCCAATGAAAGGTGGCAGTGAAAAGAAGCAGGAGGAGGAAAGAACCTGGGGATGGTATTTGCTCCTCTCTCTCCTACCCAGGCAGCGTCCCGCCAGGGACTGTGTCTCTTGCATCCCTCTACCCTTGCTGGACTCCTACTTCCCCACTTTCCTTACTCCCTCTGGACAATTGCTCCTCTAGCTCCTTCTGAGCGGCTGTCTTCAGGACTCTTGTCTGTCACAGCTTCAGACTCCTAGGCGAGAACTGCCTCTAGGCTTCAAGATCTTTCTAGATCTCTCTTGCCCCTCCAAACCTGTCAGTAATCACAGCCTCTTATACCTGTTAAAGTCTCCAGTTACCTCCCCTTCCCACTGTTTTTGCTCAGCTTTTCTAGCTCTTCTGCGGCTATAGCCTCCTGCTAACCCACCTCTATCAAGACACAGAAGATGATCCATAGCCTGCAAAATGTTGAGGCTAAGGGTAGGAAGGGACTGGGGGGGGGATGTGGATCTGAATTTCAGAAGAAAGGCAAGGGGAGGGCCTGGGCAGTCTGTTCAGCCCCTCCCTGACCAAGCCCTCTCCCACCTCTGATATTGCACAGTCTCAATCAAAAATGGCCAACACATCACATCCCATATTCTCCTCACACGGAGCCTATGACAGGAGAGAACTTGGATGCTTCTTCTGAGCACAAAACTGAGAAAAGAGAGACAGTTATAGATAATCAGTTACTGAGATCTAAGTCAGGTTGCCAACAGCGTCCTGTCAAAGCAATGTGTTGATGCCTTTGTAGGACTGTAAGATGAGCGTTACCTAACCTGGGTTAAGTTGCCTGGCTCTGGCATCTGTTTAGTTTTAATCTTTTATTTTCCTCAGACAGGAGAGAGTAACACCTTTGCTAAATTCAAAGGTCTCAGTACAGCCAGCCAGAGGGAAGGCAGGACAGGAGCAGAAGCAGCTGTCTGGAAGTTGACCTTATTGTCTCAGGAATCCAACATGACTTCCTGCATAGTTGTAGGATTCTATAGTAATATTTTCAAAAAAAAATTAGAAAACTGTGGCCCACTCCCAGCAAGTCCTATGTAGATAAAAGGTTGCTACAGAATTGTGAAGGCTCAGTGTCCTTGACCCATCCATTCAAATGAAGTACTTTGTTAAACTGCAGGATGTTGAGCCACATGCCTTGAAATTCAGAGCCAAAAGGTCTGGATTTTAAAAGAGTAACACCCGGGGGATTTGCATGCATTTAGATCAAAGATTCCACCATGAGCAACACTTTCATTTTTACCTTATTCTGTACCTGGTTGTCAAAGTTCCTTCGAATCCACCTTTCCCTCCTGTCAGCAAAGTATCTGAATTCTCAAGCTGTGGTCTTAATGCATCATGTCAATCAAAGGAACATTAAGCAACTCAAACAATCTGGACACCAGGCATTGTTAGAGCCACTCATTGACTATATATCTCCTAGACACTGGAACCCTTGGTTTCTTCATGTAAGATATGAAAAAACAGTACTTGCCCTTATATACCTCCCAGGCTGCTAACAGGATCAGTAAGGAGCGGGGGTGGGGTGGGGGGAAGATATAAAAGCATTTTTTTTTTTTTTTTTTTTTTTGGTTTTTCGAGACAGGGTTTCTCTGTGTAGCTTTGCGCCTTTCCTAGGACTCACTTGGTAGCCCAGGCTGGCCTCGAACTCACAGAGATTCGCCTGCCTCTGCCTCCCGAGTGCTGGGATTAAAGGCGTGCGCCACCATCGCCCGGCTAAGCATTTTTTTTTTAATGTGAGAAATCTCTATAACAATATGGGCTGTCTTTATTATAGGGAACAGATCTGATTTCACAGACTTGATTCACTGAGGTTTAAGCAAATAAATAAATAAACAAACAAACAAACAAATAAATAAATAAATAAATAAGAACTTCACATCAGGCAGTGGTGGTACACACCTTAAATTCCAGCACTAGGGAGGCAGAGGCAGGCAGATCTCTGAGTTCGAAGCCAGCCTGGTCTATAGAGTGAGTTTCAAGACAGCCAGGTCTACACAGAGAAATTACACTCGGAAAACCAAGAAAGAAAGAAAGAAAGAAAGAGAGAGAGAGGGAGGGAGGGAGGGAGGGAGGGAGGGAGGGAGGGAGGGAGGGAGGGAGGAAGGGAGAACGAATTTCACATTTGGTGCCATGAACTGTCAAAGCTAGCCTGTCTGAGAAGCAGGTTCCTGAAGTGTTCCCCAGCTCAGCTCTATGAGGTGGCACTCCATTGGGGTTATTAAGATTGTCTCAGTACAGCCATTTTCAACCTTCCCAATGCTCTGACCCTTTAATACAGTTCCTCATGTTGTGGTGACCCTCAACCATAAAATTATTTTCATTGCTACTTCATAACTCTAATTTTGCTAATGTTATGAATTGTAAATATTTGTTATTGGGGAATTTATTAAGGCAACTCCACATAGTTAAAAGGAGGTTTATTTTGGGGTAACTTATAGCCAGTAAAGGGGTTGGTTACAGGATCTAGGAGAGTTAAGATACAGTCCTGCAGGGTCCTCTTGAGAACTCCACTCAATCTACCATCCAGCATCCAGGATCACAAGGAACCAAGACAGCCGGCACATCCAGATCCTGGGTCTTAAGGACTCCCGTCTCGAACCTGCTCCAGGGACAAGTCATAGGTAGGCATGGCAGTTACCGGAAGCCTCATTAGGGGTAGTACTTCCAGGTCAAAGCTGGAACAGCTGCCCACTACAATTTGTGTTTTCTGAGGGTCATAGGAGACCCCTGTGAAAGGGTTGTTCAACCTCCTTGGGGGTCATGGCTCACAGGTTGAGAACCACTGTCTTAGTGATTCTTAGATGCTGGCTTTTTACATATCACAATGATGTGGCACCTGGATTGTCCTTTTTGAGGGTATAAAGGGCCACTATGAATAATTCATGCAAGGCATGGACTAGGTTGCCATTTCCATTTTCTTTGTCATGGAAGTTGGAGGTGAGTGGGTTGAACACTTTAGGAAAAGTGTCACATTTCCATATTCCCATTGCTTTTGCCAATGTTTCAGATGGCTCAAACCTCACCAGCTTTCACTATTGGAGATACTGTTTGTTGGTGGGCATGGAGGGTATTGAGGGTGACAGATAACTTTAGAACTTTTGAGACTTCTGTCTCTGCACTCTCATCTAACCTAGATGGAACAATAAAAGGGCATAGGTGAATGTCAGAACACTGAAGGGTTCCTAAGATAACCCCTTCCATACAGTGTACTATTGGTGGAAGTATTAAGGCTACTCCATGTAGTTAAAAAGGAGGTTTATTTTGTGGGGTAACTTACAAGTGAAGGGATAGGCTAAAGAGTCTGGGAGAGGTGAAGCGCAGTCCAGTAGTGTTCTCTGGAGGATTCTGCTGGGTCTACCTCCAGCGTCTAGGATCCAGGAACCAAGAGAGCTGGCCGATCCAGATCTCAGGTCTTAAGGACTACTGTCTCGGCCCCACCTCATAGGTATGACAGTTACCAGAAACCTCAATGGGGGTAGTACCTCCGGGTCAAAGCTGGGACAGCTACCCACTACAGTGAACTAGAAGGATGTCAGACTTGCCTTATCTAAAAAAGAGAGACAGTAACTCATTAACTGAGAACTGGGAGTCTCTGACATTTGTTTAGAGAGAGCAGGGAGCAAGCTTGAGGACTACTGTGGTGGTATTGTGTTCCCCAAAATATTGTGTACCTTAAAAAACTTATCTGGGGTCAGAGAACAGAAAAGCCACTAGTTAGGCAGTGATAGCACACTCCTTTAATCCTAGCATTCCAGAGGCAGAAATCCATCTGGGATCTCTGTGAGTTCAAGGCCACATTGGAAACAACCAGGCATGGTGACTCACGCCTTTAATCCCAGAAAGCAAGCCTTTAATCCTAGGGAGTGATGGTAGAAAGCATAAAGGTATATAAGGCGTGAGGACCAGAAACTAGAAGCTTTTGGCCTGGTTAAGCATGTGGCTGGTTAAGCATTTGACCGGTTAAGCTTTCAGTCTTTGAAGCAGCACAGTTCAGCTGAGATTCATTCTGGATGAGGACTCAGAGGCTTCCAGTCTGAGGAAACAGGACCAACTGAGGAACTGGTGAGGTGAGGTAGCTGTGGCTTGTTCTGTCTCTGATCTTCCAGTGTTCACCCCAATACCTGGCTCAGGTTTGATTTTATTAATAAGAACTGTTAAGATTCCTGCTACAGACTACCTTCATGAACCATGGTCAAGGGCCTATTTATTCAGTAGACTGTAGCCTAGACTCCATATACATATTGGGAATTCTTTAGTAATTGTGGAGTGAGAGCAGGTGGTAGGGGGATGCACAATCTTCAAAGACCAATATCAGTTTATGTGGATGAAGCAATGGGTTTGAACATAGGCTTCAAAAGTTTGGCAGGTGTTTTTATTACTAGTTTAAAAAAATTTTTTGACCTGCAAACATTTGTTAAAAAGATTTTTTTTTTCAGTACTGAAGACTAAAGCTTGGGCTTCACATATTAACATGTACTTAGGAGACAACACTTGCATAATATATGTCTGATATATGTCTTGTATTTTATACTATGCAAATAAAACTCAACAAGAAAACAAACAACTCAGTTTAAAAATGGGTGAAACAGTGAACTCTAGGTCCTTTCACTAAATATTATACACAAACAGTGAACAAACAAATAAGAAAATCAGCATTAGACATGATTAAAGAATTGTAATTTAAAGCAGCCATGAGATGCAACCACAACTTGAAAAGAATGATTGGAAACACTGACAACAGTCTCAATGGATGACAGGCATGTAGCTAGAGTTTTCCTGCCTTGCTCACAGCGAGGACAAATCTCTGTCACCCGCCAGTCCCACAGTCGCTCAGACCCAACCAAGTAAACATAGAGACTTATATTGCTTACAAACTGTATGGCCATGGCAGGCTTCTTGCTAACTGTTCTTATATCTTAAATTAACCCATTTCTATAAATCTATACCTTGCCACGTGGCTGGTGGCTTACCGGCGTCTTTACATGTTGCTTATCCTGGGGTGGCTGCTGTGTCTCTTCCTCCTTCTTCCTGTTTCCCCAATTCTCCTCTCTCTTTGTCCCGCCTATACTTCCTGCCTGGTCACTGGCCATCAGTGTTTTATTTATATAGAGTGATATCCACAGCACGGGCACATTAGGGAAATGTAGGCATTGTTCATAGGAGTAGGGATGGAGGGTGTCACGAGCACATGGGATGACATCCTGGCCATTTTTTGTTTGTTTAGTTGTGTTTTTTTTTTTTATACTCTACAAAGTCTTAGCAAACATCAAGTACTCAAAACCCTAAGTATCCACCCACTTGACTTCAAAATCCATTGTAGAACAAAGCCTAGACATGGATATTTATAGAATGCTTCCATGCCCAACATTCAACTGTCAAAAACTGAAGGGAACTGGGATGTCCTTCAATCAGTGAATGGATACAGAAACTATGATAGGTCCACACAATGCAACATTGTTCTTCTACAAAATTGAAAAGAAGTGAGCTATCAAGTCCCCAAAAGATGTGGAGTGTTAAGTTCACATTATTAAATGCAATGATTAACTTTATGGGTTAACCTGAACAGGCATGAAGCCCAGACACTTAATCATTATTCTAGATATTTAGACAGGCCCTACTTAAATGAAATTAGCATTTAGGTCAGTAGATTTTGGCTGAAGCAGGTTACCCTGTGCAGTGGGGGGTGGAGCCCATCTAAGTAGTAGAGGAGCAGAAAAAATGAAGAGTAGTCTCCTCTGAAGAAGAGAGAATTTTCCAGCAGACTGCCTTTGTACTTGAACTGCTCATCTGTCCCCATCCATCCTTCAACAGGTCTCCAGCCTGTCAGCTTACTGTGGACAAGATGTTCTGGAAAAGGTGAGACTAGAGGCAGCAGAGATACCAGAAGTAGTAGAGATACCAGAAGTTGCCAGTTCTTTTCAGGAGTGGGGCCAGGAATGATGAGATAAAGACAGGATATTTTTAGGGTGATGAAAATAGTCTATATCATGCTTTAAGTGTGGAGTCATGAATCCAAAGAAGTACACAGCACTGAACCTTAATGTAGAATAAGGACACAAGTTAATAGTGATGAGTCGGTACTGGCTCAGCAGCCACCTGGACACAGCCGCTACCAAGAGAACAGGCAAGTGTGAAGAGGTAGACAGGATGCTTCTGCTCGGTTTTCTGTTAAACTAAAATTTCCTGGCCTTTTTTCCCCCAAAAAACAAAAGAAAAGATTTATAGAACAATTATTACTTACTCTTGGTCCTTTTTATATACTACCTCTTGAAAAGTGTTATTCTTGTGCTGTGGGGGCAAAAGCTATCTGAAGGGCTAGTGAGGCAAGAACATGGTGAGGCCTACTTCACGTTATAAGAAAAGGACTGGCAACCTGGAAACTCTGTCTGCCATCTGAATGGCCACAGAGTCTTACAGAGGTTAAGATCTGGGTTTGTGTTTTCTCAGAGCTAGAAATAGTTTTTTTAACCAAAAAAAAAATAAACAAATAAAAAAATTTTAAAAAAGACCCTAAGGGTTGTTATGAGTTAAATGAGAGAATACGTGGAAAGTTCTAGTGGTTAAAAACAAAAACAAAAACAAACAAACAAACAAACAAACAAAAAAACAACTAACCAAACAGCATGACAGATGAGCAGACAGGGAATGCCTAAGGAGTGGGGGCAGGAATAAACAAACAAGAGGAGGACAGATGAGAGTTACTAGAGGAACACTGTAGACGTCTGGCATTCCAATTACTATCATTAGCTCCTCCACCTACCACTCCAGAGTCAAGTCCAACCCCACAGGTTGGGAAAAGTGAAGGCAAATGAAGCTCCAGTGGCAGGTGAACCCTGTTGAAATTCCTCCCTTTTCATAACAAAGAATCATAACAAAAGCTCAAAGCTGCATCTAAGCCTCCATAAAAAGGAAAAATGATATAAGGGGGCATTGATAAGTGCCTCAGTTTCCAATTTCCCTTTAAACAGCTCTAAAGAAGAGTTAAAGTCCAACCCAAATTGGATGCTTTAGAAAGAATTACGATGTCAGCAAAGTTCTAGTTGATTCTTTCACACCTTATTTTCCTCCCTGATGTTCGAACTGTGTCAAACAGAGGCGGAAGAACCAGGTAGATGGCCCAGTTTCTTCAACAAAGGCAAAGACACTCTAATTGTCTTAAGCGGAGTCTTGTGCCCCGGATTCACTGGCGGACCTCTATTTTAAGCAGCTCCTCTTATTATTCTGTTTCAGAAACTTTTGCAAAGCTCTGATTTTGCCCGGATGCCAAACTATAGGAAGCCATATGACTGGGAGCTGAGTCTTGTATTTAAAATGCTGCTGAGGACTTGGCGTTCCGAAGAGGAAGCTCGGAACTGCATTACCTCATTTGACTGGGGAAAGAGCTTGTGAGTGATTTGTTCTGATTCCCACTGTGACTGTGTCCTAGGGGACCACTGACCCAGGTGACTTCAGACATTGCAGCTCTGTTTTATTTTGTTTATTTGTTAGAGAGAGACTCATGTATCAAACTTGGTATGTAGTCAAGGATGTGTAGTCAGACCTTTTTGTCTGGACTACTGGCTCCCCAATAATGACACAGAGACTTATTAATTATAAAAGTTCAGCTGATAGCTTAGGCTTGTTTTAAACTAGCTCTTATAACTTGAATTAACCCAATTCTATTAATTTACTTTCTGCCTCGTGGCTTTATTACCTTTACTCTGTACTGCCCATGTGGCTTCCTCTGAGCCCTGGCATCTCCTCATGACTCTATCCTTCTCCTCAGTGTTCTCTGTGCCCCCCAAATCCTGCCTAGCAATTGTACATTTAGCTTTTTATTAAACCAATTACAGTGAAATATCTTCACACAGTGTAAAGGAATATTCCACAACAAGGATGACCTTGAATTTCTGATCCTCCTGACTCCACCCCAAATACTGGGATTCCAGGTATAAACCACTGTGTTCTATTAGTGATTTCACTTTTAGCTACATCTCTCATTTTTGTGGTCTTGAATCCCAATACCCCAGTAGTCCTGTTAAGGAGATGAATTCAAGTTTAATGGAAGGAACTGACTTATAGGGAACTCCCTTCTTTGTTCAAAACCATCAAGAGCACAAAAGAATCCCAGGGCAGAAAACTAGAATTTCTACTTGCATCTACCTTCCACAGCTGCCCGGTGACAGCTGTGATACTGCATTTCCAGTGCTTCCTTCTTCTTGGGATGAAGGACACGTGTTCTCCTCTGGGCTCAGCTGCACAAGCTCACATCGGTGGTTCTGCATTGTTCCTGCTTTCCGCTGGACCCTACATCCCCCACTCACCTCCCCATCAAGCCTAATCACCAAGCTCTATCTGTGAAGGCTCAAAGATCAGTTTGGGGAGGTTAGAAGTCTCTCATGCAGAAGGAAAGAGTCCTTAAGCACTACCCGATTTTGTGTTTTTCACACGGGACATAGCTCTCAAGTCAGGTGCTCCATGTTGCTCACTTTTGAACATCTCACGTGCAGCCGACATCTGCTGCCCTGGATCCTTCTTCAAGGGGCAACTTTTCTGCCTTTATATATTCAGACTTCGTGAGAGGGTTGTGAACGCTCAGAAATCTAGGAAACCCAGTTCCTAACAACGACCTCTGGGATACTCCATGAATGTCTACCAGCTACTATGTCAGACTCTGCTTTCCACAACTGGCTGTGAGGAAATACATCCCATCCCACATACTCCATCAGAATGAGAGTCTCTCTCTCCCCTTGAACCTGGCTGGACTTTCATTGCCTCAACCAATAGAACACGGTGAAAGCAGAGGGGAACCTTGATACTAGGCCATAAAATCCCTGCAACTTTTACCTTTCTCGTGGATCCAGGTAGGATCTAGGGGATCCAGCTTCCCTGCACACGGAACACCCACTCATCTCCATGAAAATATGTGACACTTAAGCAGCTCTGTGAGAGGATGTGGAGCCCCCAGCTGAGGACTGGCTCCATGTTGCTAGGCAAGTGACCATGTCATTTTGGAAACAGATCTTTCCATGGCAGTCTATCCTTCAGATTGCTGTGCCCCCCACCCCCGCACCATAACACAGGGCTGAAATTGAATGAGGATACAAATGAGAACTGCACACCTGGTCCCCTCTTCATTGCTATTTTAAGTCAGTACCGTTTGGTTGGATGGAAATAATAAGTAAACATCTGCTCTTAAATGGGTACCAGCATTGTGGGGGTCACCCCAATACTGTCAATGTGTCTTTGGGGAAGAAAGCATTTCTGAAAGGTTAAGGTCAGCATAGGGAGTGAGTTGTCTCATTGTCCTGTTGGAAACAGACAGCATTTGAACCAAAGGAACCTTCTTAAAAAACATGAGTTCTGGAAATAGTTTTGGAAATAGTTCTTGATCCTGTCTAAGTGATTGTCTGAGTCATCTAGGCTGCAGTTAAATCTCCATCCTGTAGATCAAAAACACTGGTGAAGGGGGTGAGCATTGAGATCTTTTCATTAGTGGCCTGGATGAGTTTGGCATCATTCAGGGATCATGCCCACCATACTCGATGATTTCCCTTCTGTGTTGGAAGAGAAATCTCCAAGCCCCCTTTTAGTTGGAATTTTCTTTGGGCCACCAACCAGCTCCCAAATAAAGACACAGAGACTTATTATTAATTATGAATGTCTGGCCTTAGTTTAGGCTTGTCCCACTAGTTCTTTTAACTTAATTTAACCTGTTTCTATTCATCTACATTTTTGTCTCAGGGCTTTTTACCTTTCTTTCATTCTGTAGGTCCTACTTTCCTGCTTCCTCCATGTCTGGCTGGCTCTCCTCTGATGTCTCCCTGGTGTCCCTTTTTCTTCTCTTCCCCTTCCCTGAATTCCTCCCACCAGCCTAAATTACTTTTCCTACTTACATTCCATGCCCAGAATTCCCACCTCAGCCTTCTCCCTCTCTATTGGCCATTCAGCTTTTTATTAGACCAGTCAGATGCCTTAGGCAGGCAAGGTAAAACAGCAACACATCTTTACATAGTTAAACAAATATTCCACAACATAAACATAGTTAAACAAATACAACACATCTTTGCAAAGTTAAATAAATATTCTACAGCATCTCCTTTATTTGGAAGCAGAGAACAACTGTTTGGGCAAAGACTCATTTTGAAATATGTTTCTGGGACAGTTTCATTCTTTTGTTTTCTTCTTGCAATCAATGAAGGCCCACTCAAGTTTCCTTAGGCCATTGGTGGTTGTTACAAAAATCAAGATGGAAATTAGTATGGTGGCTTAATAAGTACAGTTTGGGTTCTAGACTCGAAGATATAAGAACCATCCCATGCCTTGATTTCCACTGAGTCAATCTTTGAAATCCATCCCAAGATGCTCATGGCATGTGCTTCCTGTAGGATCTGGCTTCCAGTGGTCAGCACACAGTTCTCACTTGCTGCACACACACTTGCTGCCATGGTGATGGTGGAGGCTTTGCTCCCTAGCCCCTAATCCTAGTGATGGGCAGCCTAGAACTGCTTCATAAGACTCTAATTCTCAACCTTTGGGAGCCTGGCTTTTTGACAGAAACACACCCAGGATGGCTGGTGAGAGGTACAGGTTCCGGATACAGGTTCTTGGAGGTTGGCTCAGCTACAGAAAACCTGCAAATAATAATTAAACTCCCAAACCTACTTCTTCTGGTCACCCTGCCTGGTGTGAATTGTTCCCACTTCCCTTTCTGGCATCTGGCATCTTTTGAGGAATCAAGTGCTATGAGACTTGCTTTAAAAGGCACATTCACTTTTATGAACTCCCTCTTGCCACAGAAGCATTCCAACCTCTTGTTCACGAAGAGCCTTATAACCTGGTTTCATGAGAAAAACGGGAACTCTAACAGTCTGACTTCATGGGATGAGCGTCTGCTTGGTGCAAGTAATCTTCACCACTCCTGGTGCACGGAGCTTTCCCAGCAGGCTGTCCAACCCTTGCCTAGAAAGTGGTGGGGCAGCTCTCTCTCTGTGGCATGCCTTGCTGGTGACTCATATGGGAGGAACTTTGCTGAAGTAGAAGGTTGGTGTAGCAGCTATAGTGAAGGTTATCCTATACGTTAGAATTTCAATCTGTTGAGCACTTTTAAGGAAGAGTAATGAGGCCTGTTGGAATGGCATAGTAGGTGATCTCTCCGAAATGTCTTTCTACGTGCTTCTGGCAGTTCAATAAGACCACGCCAGGTCAGTATCCAGAGTCAAATTCACAATAGTGCCTTGGTAAGAAAACTCCCTGCCTGAAAAGGAAGATTGAATAAAAACAAGCCTTCAAAGAGCTCCTAAAAAGATAACAAAGGGACTAAGTGACTTTGGTGTTGAAGGATAACTACTTCTTAGGTTAAGGCTTATTATCTTGAAGGAAAATATGAACAAAAGGGATGCTTTATACAGTGTGGCACATGAACAACTATTGGTAGCATCAGCTGGGAACTTGTTCACAGTAATCTTTGCTGTTTTCATCAGCAGAGAAACTGGAGCTGTTATTATTACAGCAGCGTTCTCAGACCACACTGACGGATTTAAGGAGTCAAGAAGAGATCAAAACCGGCACTTGCATGAAGTTTGTGGTATTTGGTGTCCATGTGAGAAAATGAGAGATGCTTGGAGATCTGAGAACCAAGCAAATAACTGAGGGAATTACTAAACAAACAAGCAAAATAGAACACCACAACCAAATTCAAAGTGGAAGGACATTTTAAGTGAAATAAAAACAAAACAAAAACAACAGCAGCAAAATAGAAATGATTTCTAAGGCCCAAAGTCAGGCCTTTCAAAGGATTACTAATGGGCAGGGAAGATGGATCATGGGGTAACATGCTTGCTGTTCAAACACAAGGACCAAAGTTAGAGCCCTCAGAACCCATGGGAAAAAAGCCATGGTACACTATCACATGTCCCCCAGTCATGAGAAGGCAGAAAAGGCAGCTCTCCAGGCCTACTGGCCAGCCAGTCTAATTGAATTGGTCAGATTTAGGTTCAGTGAGACATCATGTTTCAAAAATCAATGTGGAAAAACAAGTGAAGAAGACACATGACATTACCTCTGGCCTCCACACCCATGCACTCACATGCATATACACCTGCATACATGCCCCCCCCCCCAACACACATCAATCTATCTCTAGCTACTATGCAAATCCAGGGAAAAAGAGAGAATGCACAAATATGGAGAGGAAAAATGTCATTTGGAATAGAAAAGGCCTGTGCTGATAAGGCTAACACAAACTAGATGCTCAAAACAACTCAACTCACTATGGCCTCGGAACCTGCTTGTGACAATCCAGTCAAGGCCAGTTAACTCTGGTTGATCACTCTCCCAGTGTTGACATAGGTTTCAGAACTGTCCCTCAGGTATTCCACATGTGCAGCCACCATCCAGGAGTACTAACGACCAGGGTGGCTTGGAACCGTGTATTCCCACCTCCAGCTTTTACCCAACTCACTTACAGATCACTGGTCGTCATTTCACTTACCTGGAAAAAAAAAAAATCTGGACTTGCCTTTTATGAGTTGAAATGTTTTGGATCACCTGCACGGGTTGTAGTGTACCATTCCCAATCCACCATATCTAGCCAAGGTCCCACATCCAGTGCCCCAGCCTAGCCCAGCCACCCCTGCCTGATCTGCAACTAATCTCTAAGCCTTTTCCAGGATCCACCCTACCTGCCACCAACCCACAGGCCCCTCCCACAACACATCCAACCTTACTACCCAGCTAGATCTACCCCCAATATCCCAGGCTTGAATCTGGAGGAGCATCCTGGACACTGGGCCAATCTTTTCAGTCCACCTGACTTCATTCCACCAAAGCTATTTCCAACCTCTAGTTCCGACTTGCTGCAACATCCTCTCTTCTGCCACAATCTGCTCTGTCTGTATCAGACTTTGAACTAACAGAGGTTCACACGTCCAGATCTCATCATAAAAATAACAACAGAATGAATGATCAAGCCAGCATCTTCTCTCCAGAACCTACCAGTCCTATAGAATGTTTACTGATGAGAATCACCCAAAGGAACCAGAGGATTTAAAAGAACAATCATAAATGCCATCAAAGAATCCATGGAATTTAAAGAAGACACAAAGAAACAACTCAGTGGAACCAAGGAAAATTAACACTTGAGTGAGGTCCAACAAAACACAAACAGAAGACTGATGGGAATGACCAAGACAATCTAGGATTTGATAATAGATGTAATAAAGAAACATTGAAGAGAGCGCAAGCTGAAATGTAGATGGACCTTAAGAAGTCCCAATAACTCAACTAGAAAATTCAAAGGAATCAAGAAGATGGAAGAGCAGGGCTCAGGATAAAGAAGAGCATCTAGATCAAATAAGCAAAGGAAGAAAGGGAAGGGGGAAATGATGTGACTTTATTATAATCCCCAAAGAAAAGAAATAACAAAAGAAATTTAAAGGGAAGGAGGACTTTTAAAGGTAAAAGTTACAATGTACTCTTGCTGACACGCCCATTTACAGATGTGAGAGAACATCCCGGTTATTCCTGAATTCCTGGTGTTGTTTTAACAGTCTTGTTTTGCTCACAGGGTTGGACTCAGACTTAAGATGGAGTCCTCAGCTGCTGCCCAGGCATGGTGGCACACACCAGCAGTCTAAAGGATCATGAGTTTGAGTCCAGCCCAGGCTATGTAGCAAGAGTCTGTCAGAAATGAAGGGGAGGAATGAGAAAAGCTTCCAGTTCCCTGGTTTCTCTGAAGACACAGACTCAGGAGTGTAGAGAGCCCAAGATTGCTGCATTCCTTTTGCGACATGGCTACCCAGTTAACCCTCTGATGGACTTCACATACTTAAGACTTTCCATCTTCCCTCTGGAACCACAGCTGGAGCTGTGACACCCTGGACATTGTTACTGCAACAATTCATTATGAGACTTCCTCATATTCACCCAGGAGGGCCCAGGAGGGCCAAGACAACAAAGAGAGGAGAAACGGAAAAAGACAGAGGGCGTTAGCAGAGTGCAACCTGCTAGGTTTACTCCCTTCCAAGAGCTGCCAGGGCCACAAAGAGCCACAGCACACTTCCCAACTGACTTGCCCACCCAAGAACTAACCAGCAATTTTCTTCAGCAACAAGTCGATCCTCTTTTGCAATGACACAAAGTCATTAACCCATGCCCCAAGACCACTTTCCCCACTCCCTTTGGATACACTCTAGGAGTCCCAGGGAAAGAAATTACTTTTTCATATTAACACACAAACCAGGAAAGAACCCCAGTGTATAGTTTCCTGCTAATTCTAGCCAGGAGAGACAATGAGCAATAATAGTTTTATGAAGCTACAGCTTTTGGGGCAATATTATTCATCTGGAACAGCCTATGAAATGGAAATGCTGGAACAAAAGGCTCTACAGAGTGGGCAAAACAAGCAGGTAAGCAGCCAGCCCAGCTGAGTGGAGCTTTTGAGGGAAGTCATAAAACGCACCCAAATGCATGAGAAGTGAAAGACCCAGAGGGAGGGGGCGCCTTCAAGCAGTCTGCTCTCTGGGACTTCCAGGGGGAAGCCGTCAGTGGTAATAATTAAGAAAGCCCGCACTTGTTTTTTTTTCATAATAAATATTTCATGATATGTCATCTGCTTTCGAGAGGAGCAACACCACGACACAGCCCCTGCATACTTAGCAGCTGTGGAATGACAAAAACGGGGCTAATTATGCTAAGATAATACAAACCTAGCCAGGAAGGCAGTGGCGTCTGACAGGCAGTGTCAAGGGCTAGGAATGTGGGTTAGCCTCAGAACTCCAGGAGGTAGTGGTGTCAGCTCCTCCTGCTCCAGCTTCCCGGGCTGGGGCATCTCCCTGAGAGTTCTGAGAAACTAGGTTGGTTTGGTTTGGTTTTGGTTTTTTGGCAAGAACAGCCCTCCAGGGACTTTCAGGAATGAGGGGCTCAGAGGCAGTGTCTGAACCCCTCTTTTTCTGTCTCACAGATATGAACCTCGGCCTGTCAATAAGCCTGCCTGCTTTGACCTCTTGAAGTGAGGGCAATTCTACCATCTCTTTGAGGCTATGGTTCCTTATTCATTAATTCCAAAATGTTTTATAGAGCACCTACTAAGTGTCAGGCACTGTACCGGACCTCAGGACAAGGGAGCTGTGAGTGAAACAGACTTGCAGCCTCTTGGAGGTCACCTGCAGGGGATGATGGGTAAGTCAGACCTGTACTAGTTTAGACAGTGATACAGGCTGAGGAGAGAAAAGTCGGGGTAGGGGAGCGGAGGTGTTGTGTGTTGGTATTTTATCTTATATTTATTTTATATGTGCATAGTGTATGCATGTGTTGGCACACAGGTGTGTGTGTGTGTGTGTGTGTGTGTGTGTGTGTGTGTGTGTGTGTGTGTGTGTGTATACAGGTGTATGTATTGTGTCTGTATGCCTGAGGCCAACCTTAGGTGCCTTCCTCATCACTGCCCACCTTAGTTTTTGAAATGGGGGTCTCTGACTGCCCTGGAGTTTACTCATTTGCTAGATTGCTTGGCTAGCAAGCCCCAAAATTCTCCTGTCTCTGTCCTTCCAGCACTGAGACTATGGATGCGTGTGTGTGTGTGTGTGTGTGTGTGTGTGTGTGTGTGTGTGTGTGTACACGTGCACACACATACACACACACACACACACACCTGGATTTTTATGTGGATGTTGAGGCTCAAACTCAGTCCTCAAGCATTTGAGTGATTGTTCCCTCTCCCCAGCCCAAGTATTGGTCTTGGTGTTGGCCTTGGTATTGGAAAGGTGGTCAGGCAAGAGCCCCTTAGAAACAGAGGGCCATATGGGCCAGTTTATGTTTAGACAACACAGTGATAATATGGATACCTAGTATGAGTCAGCTAAAACATGTCTGATCCCAGACATGGGATAGGGCTATTAGTTAAACAAAATGGCTGACACAAGACCTCTGGAAAATTCCAAAGTAGGCAGTGATACAATCTGTTATATAACTGTTTTTGGTAGAGTGCCATTGCTGTGTGATTGTGTATAAACACGGCCTTAAGGTCAAGAGTGGGAGCTTTTACCTGAGCCTCTGCCAGCCTGCTTTGTGTGTGTGTGTGTGTGTGTGTGTGTGTGTGTGTGTGTGTGTGTGTGTGTGTGTAGGGCTGTGCACCTACCTTGTATAGTTGGTATGCTGGTCAGTGTGTGCAGCCCATGTGTGTTGGCATATATCTGAGAATCTGCCAAGGCATTAGCTGCCTGCCTAGTGGCCTGTGTGTAGCAGGCTTTCTTTTGGGCCACAGCCAGCTCCCAGATCATGACACTGACACTTATTATTAGTTATGAATGCTCGGCCTTAGCTTTTGCTCATTTCTGGCTAGCTTTTGCCTCAGGGCTTCTTACCTTTCTTTCATTCTGTTCGTCCTTCTCCATGTCTGGTTGGCTGGTGACTGCCTGGCCCTGGGTATCTCCCTCTCTTTCCCCCTCATTCTCTCTTCACTTTTCTCCTCTGTCCTACTTACTCCCTCTGCCCGCCAACCTCACCTATCCCTCTACTGCCTAGCTATTGGCTATTCAGCTTTTTCTTAAGCCAATCAGGTGCCTTGGGCAAATAGTTAAGCAAATACTGCATACACAAATGTAACACTTCTTTGAATAGTTAAATAAATGAAGCATAAGCAAATGTAACACACTTTTTCCTAGTTAAAGTAATATTCTACAACACCTGTATGCTGACGAATAGAGCATATGTATCTGCTCTCTGCTCCTCTCAATCTCTCTAGTCTCTCAGCATCCTGTGACTCTCCTCTTCTCCTGGCACTGGAGCCTTCCTTATAAGAGCTTATAAGCGCTCACTAAAGATGTTTAAACTCAGACAGTAGAAAGTGAGGCGAGAACCCTGAGGGTACCTGGGAGCTGAAACAAGGCAGAGAGAAGTCCTGCAGCTGGTGAGGTGGAGGAGAGAACCAGGAAGAAAGAAGGCTGGAGAAGAGCCAAGGAGAGTGAGATTCATAAGAGATGAGCCCAATAGGGCCATGTGATCCAGCAGATCACAGACGTTATTATTGATAGACCCCAGACCCAGGGTACTACCTTCTCAGGGGAGTGCCCCAAGAACCCAGACTCTGATCCAGTTGATGCAACAGCAAGAGGTGTTTATTGTTGCGGCTGTACAGTCAGGCAAACTCAGCTCCAGAGAGCAAGAGTCACGCCTATTGCAATCACATGGGGGTTTTTAAAGGAAAAACCCACAAAAGCCACAAGATTACAATTCCCATACAATTTCATTTCACAAGATCATGGTCTGATCACAGAATGGGTACAGTCACGTCCACATGTACATTCTTCCTGAAACCTCAAGGGGGCTATCAGGGCAGGAGTGGAGTTTACACAAAGGTCACAGTGGTCCTTCCTGGAACACTTGCAACTATCCCAGTAACAGTTGAGCACATCTCTTAACAGAAATCTTTTTACATTGTTACAGGGGTGGTTGAATAATGATTGAGTCAGCTTGCCCTTGGAACTAGATTTTTAATTTCTCATTTCCTGGAGCTTGGGAGTGTAAGCCTGAAGGGTTAGGGTCTTTCACTATGATGAAAAGGACATCCACGGGGTACGAGGGGTGGGGGGTGGGCATCATCCAACCATCTTCCCAATGCTTCTGTTGTGAGAACAGACAACGGAAGCCAGAAGCAGGGAGCCCAGTTAGGAGGCTCCTGCAGTAATCCCAGGGAGACATGGTATTGGCATGCACGGGAGATGGCTGCAGATGGCCACATGGAAGGAAGCACCTTGGAGGCAGGGCTGCCGGAACGTTCCCATGGTGATAGATCCCACCAAGCAGATGCAGGGAGAACTCCAAGCCTTCTGACCTGAGCAATTTCAAGATCAGAGTTCGCACACACAGAGTAGAAAATAACTGGGACGGGGCACACTTGGGGAGAAATACCAGGGGCTCAGTTTAGGTCATGCTCAGATGGCTGACCAGGTATAGGTGCTGAGGGGGCAGGTAAACATGAGTGTCTGAAATACAGGGAGAGGCTGGGCTCCACATAGTGAGTTAAAGTTGCTGGGGACATAGATCCATTGGTAGAGGACTTGCCTCCCGTTTATGAAGCCCTGGGTAAGCACCACATAAACCAGGCACAGTGGTATAGGCCTATAATCCCAGGACTCTGTTTGTAGAGGCAGGAGGACCAGAAGTAACAGCTTCAGCTTCATAGTGATTTTGGGGCCAGCCTAGGCTACATGAGACCTCATTTTATAAAAAGAAATGATTAGGTTAGACATCATTGGCATCTTGATGGTATTTAAGGTCATGAAGCCAGATGACCTTAGCAGGGAATGAGTTTAGATAGAAAGGAACAGGAAACTAGCAAGGATTTCCACCGGTACCGTGACACCCAGAATGTTTCAATGCACACTTGTGTGAAACATCAAAAGATGCCCTCTGCAAAGCAGAGGTTGCTGTGGGATGGTCTGTATGTCAAATTGCTCTGATTGGTCAATAAATAAAACACTGATTGGCCAGTGACCAGGCAGGAAGTAGGCGGGACAAGGAGAGGAGAATTCTGGGAAGTGGAAGGCTGAGTGAAGGAATCACTGCCAGCTGCCACCAGGACAAGCAGCATGTGAAGATACCAGTAAGCCATGAGCCACGTGGCAAGGTATAGATTTATAGAAATGGATTAATTTAAGATATAAGAACAGTTAGCAAGATGCCTGCCACAGCCATACAGTTTGTATGCAATATAAGACTCTGTGTTTACTTGGTTGGGTCTGAGCAGCTGTGGGACTGGCGGGTGACAAAGATTTGTCCTGACTGTGGGCAAGGCAGGAAAACTAGCTACAGGAAGTGGTAATACATATCTTGCCCGGCTGCAAGTCTTTGGTAGGGAGTATATTCAAAGCACTAAGCTCATACGGCACAGCACTCCGTGTAAACACTAGGTAAGTTTAAGCGAATGCAAAGCGTCCTGTTGAAGACTATAGTAATTTTCATTAACCAAAGGTACAAAAGTAATTCTCAGCCCCAGGAGCCTCTTGCCTGTTGCAAAGCTAGTGAATTTTGCAGATGAAATCAGAACCTGTTTTTCTAACTCCGTGTCATGGTTTCTGTGTGGATCTGCTACATGCCTTACTGCTGATGATCAGGTCATATGCCTCCATTCAAAGAGCTTACTTGTTAGCGGTGGGAGAGAAAGGGCGGGAACTTGTGAGTCCTAAGACTTAAATAGGACTCCATAATGGGGACTCATAAACACAGTGTGCTGGAAGTCTTGGCTGTGGGAACCCATGGTCCCTATTCATGATTGGGCTGTGGGCTGGGGTTGAGGCAATGCTGCTTTCTTGGTGTGGAGCTCATGGTTACTCATGGAGAGATTTCCCTCCCCCGTTTCTAGGTACCTGGAACACTGACTTGGGCCTGGCTCACTGCACTAGCCTAGAATTTAACATGTGATCAAAGCACCCACAGACAACAGCTACTTAACCACAGCCTGCTTCAGGCAAGTTGGAAATCCTTTTCTTTTGTGAACAGAGAGTTCCTTGGGAACTTAGTATGGAGAAGAGTACAGAGGAAAACTTTTCCCTTTCTTCTAGAGACAGAATTATAGGGACTCCAGTAAGAAAGTGAGTTCAGTGAGTAAAGTTGGTTAAAACAACTTGTATTAGTTGTTTAATTCATTGCTCTGACCAATAGCCCACAAAATCAACTTAAGGAAAGAAAGTGTGTTGTTGTTTTGTTTTGGTTTTGGCCATAGAGGAAGGAGCTACAGTCTAGCATGATGGCGGGAGTGTGAGGTAGCTAGACACATGGTGTCTACAATCAGGAAGTGATCAGATGCATGTCAATGCTCAGCTCACTTTTTCTGTTTTATTCAATCTGGTTCTCCAGCCCATAGAATGGTGTCACCCAAACTTAATGTGGCTCTTTCCACCTCAGTCAATCAACCTAGAACTACCTCTGAGACATATCCAGAAGTTTGTCTCCTAGTGGAAACTAGATCCTGTGAAGCTTACAATATTAACACAATCCATGATTAAGGGACCTGTTTCTCAGTTCTTACAGCTTCTCTCATCACAGGGAAATCACATATCAAGGCCAATTTGGGTGGTGGGGGTTGTCAGATGGGAATTCATTATTAGTCTCTTCCATCTCGTAGAAGAAAAAAAAACTACAATTCAGAAATGTTCTGTGAGTCACTACTGACCCTATAGCTAGGAAATAATGGGTCCAGAATCTGGACCCAGACCTCCAGACCTCCAGACTTCACATGACCATCATGTACTACAGTGACATGAAATTGTTTTCAATTAGCAACATAGTAAACCAGCTTCTGATTCCACTTTGTGGTTCAGGGACATAAACTCACTCAGGATAAAGACGTCTTTAATAAAGGCTTTTCTGCTCCAACTTAAATACACACAACAAATTACTGAAGCTGTGATCAACATGAGCAAAGACAAGTGACAATTGTGTTTCTGAGCTGGTGTTACTTCACTCAGTATAACCCTTTCCAGTTTCTCACATTTACCTGCAGCTTTCATTATTCCATTTTTGTTTGCAGCTGAGGAGTATTCCATTGTGTATATGTACCACACATTCCATATCCACTCTGCTAATGGACAGCTAGGCTGTTCCATTTCCTGGCTCTTATGAAAAGAGCAGCAATGAACATGGGTGGGAATATATCTGTGGGGTAGATTGTGAAGTCCTTTGTGTAGATAGGGGCCATGTATCTGTGTCATGTGACAGTTCTATTTCTAGTTTAAAAACACAAAAACCTCCAGACAAGTCCCCCCCCCCATTGGCTGGACTGGTTTCTAATTGACAGTGTCCTTTGCTGTGCAGAAGCTTTTCAGTTTCATGGGATGCCATTTACCAAGCTTTCGTCTTATTTCTTGTATTCTTCCAGTGCCTTTCTTAGTTCCTTTCTCCAGGCTCCTAAAGTTCTCACTGAGAAGCTCTTTCACTTTCTTGCTTAGGAAAAAAAAATCTTACTTTGTGTGTTTCTTATTGTGAATAGGATGGTTTCCTTGATTTCTTTTTCAGTATATTTGTGTCAATAGATAGTGAGGCTACTGATTTTTGTGTGTGTTTTTATATCCTATTCCTTTGCTAATAAAAACTTTAATCAGCATCAAGGATATTCTTGTTGTTTGTTGGTTTTGTTTTGGTAGAGTTGCCGTTCTTTCCCGTCTCTGCTGCCGTTCTGACTGCTCTGAGCTTGTGCAGGTACCCACTGCTGCTGTGAGTTCGTGAGTGCAGTAAGCATGTCACGTCCAGAGGACAGCATTTCCTATCACTCTTCCCCACCACCATGAATCAGGTGTTGGTTTGTCCCCCACACTTAATTCCTACATCTACAATTCAGCTATGATGAAAGTTCTCAAATGTCGGCAGCCACCTACATGCTATTCAAATCCCCAATCTACACTAATCCCACACTTTCGTGACTGCCTCCCTCCCAAGTCAGCGTTCATTGCTTTCTAAATGTCCTTGTTACACCAGCCAAAAATAGGCAACCACTCAGAGCATCCCACTCACAGAAAATTTTCCTTTCCACTTGGCTTCCACATAGGTATTTAAGGGTTTAGGACCAGGCAGTTGGTTTTTGTTTGTGTTTCTGCTTCCTGATATAACCATCACTCTAACTCATGACCAGGACATGATTACTTAGGACATTTCAAGTTGGGTCTCTTCTGTGGATGAGCTCTTTGGAAGCTGATTTTGGGGAGACAGACATTGATGAAGGATTTGTAGAATGTGGTCAATCTCCTTTCCCTGCAGGTTACCCTGTGCATTATAAATATGTTAAGCACAGGTAAGACAAACAGCACCCCCTCCAGTTAGTTCTTCCCTGGCAACATTCTAGTGTTCTACAAATGGGTCAGAAAGTATAACTGATAACGTTGATAACTGATAACGTTGAAGCCCTATAAAGACACAACAGAGCTCTTCAATGTCTGCCAACTAGCCCCTGAGCCTTGTTATCACTCATCCAATGAGGCGAAAGAACAGCTTGATCTTAGGATGCTGCTGGCTTGCGGGTGAACATACACACTGGTCATTTGCAGTGGAGGAGTAAGACACAGAAACAACCTGTCTAGAAGCTCTGGTTTGGAGGGGAGTGGGCTTCAAGTACATCTACTTTCCCCTCTACCACCTCAGCAAGTCCAGCACTGAGCACCCAGCATCACCATAGCTCCTCACACTCCCCAAGACTCTGCCTCTTTTCTTTCCTTTCCTGGGTTTTGCACAGACTGAACAGTTAAACATTATTCAGCCATTAAAACTCCCATTTTATGATTCAAGATGATTATTAATGGGATGGGGAAAATTTGTAATGTACTATTTGTAAAAATATGGTTTAAAATACTAAGTAATACGTAATTCCAATTGTATAGTGGCCAAGGAAGTATATGTAAAGACACATCAAAACATTACCAGTGGCCTTTTACGACCTTATGAAGTCATGAGCAATTTCAGTATGCTTCTTTTTGCTTAACCACATCCATTTCCATTTCACAAAAGAAGTATATATTACTTAGAAGTACATATTATTATGCTATTACAGCAGATTTAACAAACACTGGTTGCCTAGCTACTAGATATGGGACCTCACAGGACATACTGAAATAACACACACACACACACACACACACACAGAGAGAGAGAGAGAGAGAGAGAGAGCACCACAGCTTCCCTGATTTCAAAGGACCTATAGCCTCTCTAGTTACCAGAAGACACATAATATGGAGATGATTAAAATATTATAAAACATTTTTATTTTTAAATAAAATGTTTAAATCTTAATATGCTTTTGGATACTGAGAAGTTGAGCCGCATGGCAGTAGTACACACCTTTAATCCCAGCACTCAGGAGACAGAGGCAGGCACAGGCAGATCTCTGTAAGTTTGAGGCCAGCCTGGTCTACAGAGTGAGTTCCACGTCAGACAGGGCTACACAGAAAAACCTTATCTCAAAAAATCCAAAAATAAACAAACAAACAAACAAATAAATAAACAAACTGAGAAGTTGAAGTGGGAGTATGGAGGTTTCCCAAAGACACAACACTCAGCTTCCCCTGCTAACCTTGAATTTATATGATCAGAGATATTTGCAACAGTTACTTTGCCAGTGTTGTTATATAACTATTAATTAAATGCAATACCTTGGTCTACCTTGCTGTTTTCCTGCTCCAGGGTCCCATCCAGGACTCCATTTGACATTTAGACATCTTGTCTCTTGAGTTTTCTGACTTTCCTTGTGTTTGGTAACCTTGATAGAGCTATTGGGGAAAGGAATTTATAGATGTCCTTAAACTGGGATTTGTCTGATGTTTCCTGATGATTATGGAGTTACAGTTGAGAGAAAGATCACAGAGGCAAAGTGCCACTTTCTCTACACCACATCGAGGCTATATGCTATCAGCCTGATTTATCATGTGGCTGCTAACCCCAACACCTGGCTGGCTGAGTTATTACTTAGCAGGTGTCCCCAATGCAAGGTTACTATTTTTCCCGTGTCCCTGTCTTACTCTTTGGAAGAAGTCACTAAGCACGGCCTGAACGTAAGGACTAGGGAGCTGTGTTCACCTCAAAAGTAAGTTATTTAGAATTTTGTACAGGGATGCCTCTCCTACCCTGTTTATCTAAGCAATCATTAGTATACCATTTGGACTCGGGGACATTTATTTCATACTTTGGCTCATAATCTAATGCTGCTCTCTTCTCTTGCTCAAATTTTCTGAGCTCTAACGATGGAGAACTCTTTTTGGTCTCCTTTGACAATTGTTCTGGGATTTTGTATAATATTATTTTTGAAACTTCTTTACTTTGTGGCAGTCCATGGTGCTCCAGGCTGAGCTCCTGTACCTCCGTCTAAAATCAGCTATTTCTCCAAAAATCCCTGGCCCCTTTTATTGAAGAATAGTTTTCAATGTCAAGATCTGACTACAGGTGTGTTCATTGTTCCTGGGGAGGGGGAGGGGGTCTTTAGCTGCCAAACCAAAGAGATGTATATGAATACATTAATATACACATATATGCATCTATGAATACTGCTGTGTGTGTGTGTGTGTGTGTGTGTGTGTGTGTACAGGTGTTTCTGACATGTCCATGTAAGTGCAGGCTCGTGTGTGTACGCACACATGTGTGTATGTGAAGGTCAGAGGATTGTCATGGGTGCTGTTCCTCCTCAGACACCATCCACACGTCTTTCTGAGACATAACCCGAGGTCCACCTATTGACCCAGTCTGACTGGCCAGTGAGCCCCAGGATGTGCCAGTCTCTCCTTCCTCAGAGTTGGCATTACAAGTAGGTGTTCCTTTGCCTAGCTTTTTACATAGCTACTGGACACTGAACTCAGTTCCTCACAATTGCATAAGCCCTTTACCAACCTAATACCTCCACAGCTCCCTCTATAATTATTTCCATATGAAGGGACACTAGCCCACTTGAGTATATGGCTCTGGCAGGCCTTGCCCTTCTCCCATTCCCCCTGCCTTTTTACCATTAGATTACATTACATTCTTCTTCTTCTTCTTCTTCTTCTTCTTCTTCTTCTTCTTCTTCTTCTTCTTCTTCTTCTTCTTCTTCTTCTTCTTCTCCTTCTCCTTCTCCTTCTCCTTCTCCTTCTCCTTCTCCTTCTCCTTCTCCTTCTCCTTCTCCTTCTCCTTCTCCTTCTCCTTCTCCTTCTCCTTCTCCTTCTCCTTCTCCTTCTCCTTCTCCTTCTCCTTCTCCTTCTCCTTCTCCTTCTCCTTCTCCTCCTCCTCCTCCTCCTCCTCCTCCTCCTCCTCCTCCTCCTCCTCCTCCTCCTCCTCCTCCTCCTCATTCTCATTCTCATTCTTATTCTTATTCTTATTCTTATTCTTATTCTCCTTCTTCTCCTCCTCCTCCTTCTTTTTGTTTTTTTTTTTTCCAAGACAGGGTTTCCTCTGTGTAGTTTGGCTCCTGTCCTGGATCTTGCTCAGTAGACCAGGCTGGCCTCGAACTCACAGAGATCCTCCTGGCTTTGCCTCCTGAGTGCTGGGTTTAAAGGCGTACACCACCACTGCTCAGCAGGTCACTTTCCTAAAGCTAGTCCTCAAGGTCTATTCCCTTATTTGGCCAATCCCTCCTCTGAGTCTGACTGCCAAGGTCCAGCTATCAAAGTATTGAAGTCCAGCAATCAAAAGCCCCCTTTGGCTCACCTAATTAACATACTCAGTTAAAATTAAACACCTCATCTTAACACAGGGTTTCCCCCTTTACCTTTATAAACTGCCATTTTCCTCTGTGACATGCCTGTCTCCTCTCTATCCAGAGGCAGTCCTTTGTCCCCAGGACAAATACCCTTGACCCCCTTCCCTTGTTCCCTTCCTCTCCTCCCTCTTCCCCTGTCTCCTGACTTTGTCCCTTCTCCTTGCCCTCTGTCGCTCTGGGGTAAATAAATCTCCTTTGTGCCGAGAACTTGGTCTTGGGGGTTCTGAGCCGATACTTTTCCTTTTGCCATATTCAACTATCTATACTAATCTCACAATGAATTTTCTGAGTCTAAAAAGTTACCATATAACGACAAAATTAGAATTTTTGAGAATAGGACCACAGCATTACCATATTTTAGAAATCCTGGTTATTTAAATATATTGCCAGGGTGGACCACAGCCCTGGTCAAATTACATCATCGCTTGTTCCGAATTCCTGGTGCCTCTTCCCCTGAAGGGTTCAAAATGCAGCTGTTTGAAGTGATACTGATGTGCTGTGAGCATAGAAAGGAAGGAGGAGATGAAGCTGAGAGCGGAACCGGAAAATGCTGAGAGGGAATAATAAGAGACACTGAAGATTCTGGAGAAAAGAAGGATGAAGCCACTGGCAGGATGCACATGAATGGTGGGCATGGAAAGCCTTCTGTTGAGGTTTCTCCCCAGCCCCTGAGGCAGAAGAGAAGAGATGGCAGGCGCTACAGCAAGCTCACTTTCCTGCACGGAAAAACTTTATCCCCACAAAGATGTAAAAATAGAGAGCAGTCAGAGAAACACAAGCCTGCGAGAATCCATTAATAATGCCACAGACATTGCTGCCGAATTAGGTCAGCTGTGAAGTGCAGTTTGGAAAAAAGGCTAGGACTTTTGTGAGAGTCTTTCTCAGCCAGGAAGCAATCAGGAGTTCTCTCAGGCCCTCTCTGCCCTCTAAGCACCTGCTCACTAGAGGAGTTTATAAGATGGGCTGGTCTCACTGAATCCTCCACCTAGCCTCACTCATCCAGAGAATGGCTATGAGCCCCACACTCTCCTCTTGTGTTCCCACAGGAATGCAGAGTGCTGCCAGGGTCAGGAAGGGTCTCTTGAATGCCCGCCTTGGGAGCAGAGTCTTGTGTTACACCTTTCAGCTCTAATCTTCCCGTACTGACCTTCCAACCCTACAATTTTGGCCTAAATATCACTTTTTCAGAAAGTCCTTCCCAGCAACATTGCCTAGGTCAGGCTCTTTGTCACATGTCCTTCTAGATCTAGAAACATGTCTCTATCCTGCCAACATTTATATTAGCACGTAGGCAGTCACCAGTTTTAGTCTCTGGTTATGTCTGTCTCCTTCCCGGTTGTAAGCTCTTCTACCCAATTGCAAAGACATCATCCTACTTATTTATTTGTTTGTTTGTTTACTTACTTATTTATTGTTATTATTGATGCATAACAAACGGGCCCAAATTTAATGCCTTAAAATTACAACCACTATCCTTTTGCTCATGAAACTTGAAGTTTGGGTGGAACTGGCAGGGTCAGCTCATCTCTTTTCCACATGGCATCTGTCCCAGTGGAGCCTGAGTGGCACGCACGGTGAGTTGGCCCACTCAATGGCTGGTAGGTGGCTTGGCTAACATCTTATCTCTGTATGGTGACTGCTCTACTGGGTTTCAAGGGCAAGTTTCCCAAAATACTGAAGTGGACATTGAGTGTCCTCTGCACAAGACTAGAAACTGACAACTTTCCATCATTTCCACCAAAGTTTATTGGTCAGCAGGCCCAGAAACCAGATTCAAGGAGAAGGAACAGAGTCCCCCTTCTCTTCAATGGGAGGAATCGAGTTTTAAAATCCCACAGGCATGTTTTCTGGTCTGTAGTCTTTTCTCCTCATTACCTAAGCATCCAGCACAGAGTCTGGATAAAAGAAATACCTGATAGAGTATACAACTTCATGTGTGACATTCTCTGTCAATGAGGGAGCCTGTGCTTGGCCACAATGCTTCTGAGCTGACTCCAGCTCTGTGACTTTCTACATGCTGTTTACAGGCCAATCTCTTGTAACAAACTCAAACCTGGATACCCTCCGCGATGTATTCAATCCTGTTCCTAGCTTCCTAGCTCACTTTCTTACAGCTGTAAGGGAAGACAGCAAACAAGTCACTCTCTCAATTAGAAACTGTGGCAATTACAGACACCTGCCTGAAAACACAGCATGCTTTAAATTGGGTGTGCATGACTCAGGCAAGTGATGCCCACCCACAGCCGACATTCAACACACCACCCACAGCAGTGCTTGCAGCCATGATATGAAACCAGGGAGGAGATCCGCTCTGCGGAAAGCTTGCTTGGGAAGAATCTACGAGCTATGAACAAGAAATGAAGCTTCATTCATTCATTCATTCATTCTTCATTCCAATCTAGATTCCCTCCACTCGCAGGCCAGGTAATAAACAGAAAGCAATATTTAGCGTCTACCATGTATCAGGCTCTATTCTGGATGCTTTATGTATGTATGCTTGTTGAATGCTCACAGTAGCTCACATCTTTTCTGCCGTTAGCATGCCCTGTGTGCTAGATAGACATGAAAATGGGCTTGTGGTGTTCATTTTCTGGTACCCATGTCTTTATGTGATCACCTCCATTCCACTACGTGCAGAGGTTTCCAGTCACCTCTGGACAGTGTCCTCTGGCGGAAGTGTTGAGATAGGTAGTCAGAGCACAATGCTCACACTGCTCAAGTCTCCCTCTGCTCCTGGCTATGAAGCTTCTCAGACCCACAGTCAGTGCAACACAACTCTTGCCAACAAGCCAAGGGAGTTTAGAAGTGGACTCTTGCCAGTTGTGCCTCTAAAAGAGGACCCACCTCAGCTATAGCCTAGCAGAGGACCTACCTACACTGCGTCTGGATTGCTGGCCCGCGGAAACTGTGACTTTATGATGCAGTGTCTTCTAACCACTAAAGGTCACAGTGTTCTTCCATGCAGCAGCAATCAACTAACTTTGTTTTATAATGAAAGACACATGGGGATGGTAAGCATGTTGCTCAAGGCACCCCTGACATTGGGACTGGTTCCTCTCTCATAATCAAAGGTACTATTTTAGAACAATGATGACATTATAGTGTTGCACCAGGTGCTTCATCCATGGTGTGTGTGTGTGTGTGTGTGTGTGTGTGTGTGTGTGTGTGTGTGTGTATGAAAAGGAGAGGGGGATGTATGATTGTATTTGTGTAAGTATAGGCTTGTTCATGTCATGCTGCATGTGTGGAGGTCAGAGGACAACCTCAGGTGTTGATCCTCAGTTTCTACCTAGTTTGAGACACTCTTTTTTTTTTTTCCAAGACAGGGTTTCTCTGTGTAGCTTTTGCGCCTTTCCTGGAACTCACTTTGGAGACCAGGCTGGCCTCAAACTCACAGAGATTCACCTAGCTCTGCCTCCCGAGTGCTGGGATTAAAGGCGTGCGCCACCACTGTCCAGCTGAGACAGTCTTTTTTTTATTGTTTACTGCAATGTACACCAGGCAAGCCAGCCCAGTATTTCTATAGATTTGCCTGTCTCCATTTTCCATCTCACTACAGCGTGCGAAGGTGCACAGTATCATGCCCACCTTACATGGATTCTGGGGACTCTGAGTTCAGGGTTTTAATGCTTTTACACTAAGCATTTCACACACTGAGCTCTCTCCTCAGCCCACATCATTTCATTCGATTGTCATGAAAGCATGTGCACCGCCATCTTCCATTTTCTGCCTAAGTGAAGTCACGGGGGTTGGCCTAGCCAACTTGTAGTTATTTAGTCTGGGCACTGATATTCGCTCTGGAGCTCATATTTCCTCTAATCCAGAATTCCGATGCCTCCTGGAATGGTTGTGCAAAGTACCTGAAACTGAGTTCTGACAAGATGGGCAAGTATAGATCTCTTCCTAGTCTAGCATTCCCAGAGCTAAAAGGAGGCAAAGAA
This sequence comes from Peromyscus maniculatus bairdii, assembly GCF_049852395.1. Taxonomy (NCBI): domain Eukaryota; kingdom Metazoa; phylum Chordata; class Mammalia; order Rodentia; family Cricetidae; genus Peromyscus; species Peromyscus maniculatus. Next base: position 117,754,217 of record NC_134854.1, read on the forward strand.
ATGGAATATAATGTGCAAAATGTCACTCAAATTGCAGAACCTAGGTGAATTAGCATAGTTCTCAATGATGAAGTCACAGAGAATAACACCACCTGACCCAGTGTCGTTGGCAGAGAGTGAAGGAGGCATGAATTTGGACGGAGCATCTTCATCAGCATCAATATTAATAGTTGCCGAGTGGAAGTACCTGAGGCCTCTGTAAGTACACATGTTTCCTTCTGTCTAGCTACACAGGCTCAGTCTTGTGGCATGAGTCTGTGTTCCATGGGTATGATAGGCCTGTTTGGGAATACTCAGCATCCTGTCCATCATAGAATTATGAAATAGAGAATGTGACATTGGACCACATTCTATACTGCACACTCCGACAAGGGTGGCCCAGGGCCAGCTCTTGCATGGAATCTGCCACCATCCTATCCCCTGGCCTTTTAAAGCACATGACAGGAAAGCAGTGGCAACAAGGCCAGGTGGATGGGATATGTGGTCCCGCCCCTCGCTGGACACCAAGGCAAGAGAGCTGGCCCTGACCCTCATGGGAGAGCTGTTGCCTCCACCCGACCCCGCTCCTCCATCCCCCCTCCCTGAACTTGGGAGAAATGACCTTACCCCTCACAACAGAGAGCTAACCCTGATTGCATGGGCATAGGGGAGCTGGCTCTGGTCCTTGCTGGGTGTGTGCATGTGCGTGCGTGCGTGCGTGCGTGCGTGCGTGCTTGCTTGCTTGCTTGCTTGCTTGCTTGCTTGCGTGCGTGTGGCCCCAGCCTAGGCCTGGGCCTGAGGTTGGCCCACCCTAACATCTACCCCATCTAGGACCTGCTGGAGCTTATGAAGGGACTGGTCCTGTTTCAGACTATCCGAGAAGTTTCTTTGAGGATCCAGTGAGGACGGTGTACCAGAAACCAGAGGCCTTGAACCAGACCAGAGACTCATTGCAATGAGCATTTTCAAGTAAAGCTGATTGGACAAAAGGGTACACTGTGTAGCACACCTCAGCTCCCAATGCCACCAGATATATGAAGAGGTGTCGGAGAAGTGGGACAGATGGAGGAGTGAAGAGGGTTTTTATGTTGTTTTGGTTTTGTTCTTGTTTTTTTCTTGTTTTTCTTTTTCTTTTTTGTTTGTTTGCTTGTTTTGTTTTGGTTTTATTTTTAAAACAATTTTGATTTTTATGGGAGGCATTGCAGGGGGAAGGGAGGATATGGAGGGACTGGGAGGTGAGCAGAGTTGGGGTACATGATGTGAAATTCCCAAAGATTCAATAAAGAAATTATGTTAAATAGAAAAAAGGAGAAGGAGGTGGCCAGGTAGAAATGGCCTCTTGGGAATGGCCATTATCTCTGTTAGGCTTGATTCTAACTCTGGGTGTCTCAACAATGTAACAGGCTCTGTCCCCAAAGATGACTCCCCCCCCCTCCCACCCCCACAAAAGATCAATAAGCTACATTTAGAGAGCACAAGGAGGACAGGCAAGCAGAAAACTGGTAGGCTAGAGTGAGCCCACATGGAATGTGACAGGAGGAGAATTTCACCAGTCTGGGTCGGGGTGGGTGGGGGAGATTACATCTCACTTTTCTCATAAGATCCTAGGTGAAGAAGGATGCTACACATCAGTGTATCTAAGGAACACAAGCTATATGCAGGTTGCTACAAGAGGTAAATAAATATCAGGAATGTACATGGTCAGCCCTGTACATCCAGGAACTAAACCAACTGCAGACTGAAAGTATTTGGGGGAAACTGACTGAACATGCACAGATTTCTTTTCCTTGTGGTTATTTCCTAAACAATGTAACATAGCAACTGTTTGCACTGAGCAGTATTATACCTAAGATAGGATGCACATAGATCCTGTGAAAAGAGTGCAATCTTGCCACATAAGAGACTGAGTATCCATGGACCCTGCACTTCTGAAGTGCATGTTAGGATACTAGAAGAGTGAGAAGTCCTGCAGGAGAAAGCCCTACCTCACTCTTCTGCATTTGGTGTTTCCTGTGCATTTTGTTTTGGAATTTTGTCAACAAATAAATGCACATTAATGTGTCTTCAAACTATAGGCCATATTGCCACGGGGGACAAATAGCAACCTCCAATTTTATGGTAATGAAGACCTTTCTCTCTCTCTCTCTCTCTCTCTCTCTCTCTCTCTCTCTCTCTCTCTCTCTCTCTCTCTCTCTCTCTCTCTCTCTCTCTCTGTGTGTGTAGCTTTGTGCCTTTCCTGGAACTCACTCAGTAGCCCAGACTGGCCTCAAACTCACAGAGATCCGCCTGCCTCCGCCTCCTGCGTGCTGCGATTAAAGGCGTGCGCCGCCACCGCCCGGCTATGAAGACCTTTCTTAAGAGGTTGCCCAAGGTCTTAGTTCCTCTTACACAGGGATAGAGAGCTGTTTTGGTTGTTTGTTTTTCCTGTTTAATGAGCGAGTTTGGTGAAAAGAAATGACATGAGGATGCCTTTACCAAGCGGCTCATCAGCTAAAGAAACGCTCTATTGCCTGTGTCTTTTCTGCTTCGAAGACCAGAAGCCTGTCAGTTTTCATGGTTGTCTGGCTAACTTGCAGGTCCCGGTAGCCTTGTAGATACAAGCCTCAGTGTGTTCCACACTAATTACAAGTTCCATTTGACAGCCTGCGGTGGCTTTGAAGGCGAATGAGCGGGACCAGAACAGATCCGCAAAAGCGCAAGGCCCAATATAAATCAGCCCAACACTGCCAGTGGCTCTTCAGTGGGACCAGGAGGACGATTCAGCCAGCGGATGATTCCTAGCTGCTTCTTGCATATAAGCACACTGTGCTGCACGGATGGATTCTTTCCCATCTATTCTGGGCAACATACCCAAAGATACAGCCCAGAAAGGGAGCATAATTTGGCTATAAAAATGTTGTAATAAGTGATTTTATATAACTGAAATGCCAGATCCTTTACTATATCCTCCCACTCATTTTACAACCAGTTAATATTTTTCTGAACTTTTGTGTTGTATTCCACTCAGCCGCCTCTGCAATCTTTTTTGCCTATTTTTCTGCCAGAGTCACAAGAATAAAGCTGTCAGATGGTCTGCAAAGCCATTTTTCTTGTCTGGCAAATTGTCGAGAGGCAGCCACAACCGCCTACCTGCTCTGCTCTATAACAGAGGGAGCCCGCCTTAACAAAACAGAATTTAAATATCCCTTCGATCCTTGTTACCTACCAGCATCTGGGATGAAATAAGTGAAAATACATTTCATTGATGTTTTTGACCTTGGTCCAAGGGGAATGGGTAGATATGGGGCTCACGCAGCCCTGTTGACACTCTCAGAGATGTTATATAGCTCACCAACAGGAATTTCTCAGTACTCAACTGTAGTAATGAATGTGGCTGCTCTGGGTGGGGAGAAGTATCCAACAAGAAAGTGACCCAAAAGAAGATTAAGAACGGATGAGAGCTAATGGCTTACGGTGGTTAGGCTTTGAATATGATGAGGATTTATGGTTTCAATTAGTGCCTGAGAGCAATTTTCCAAAGCTATTAGCAGGCAACTGGCATTCTCCAGGATGGCTCATTTGTGTATTGTACAAGATTAGCTGGGTCTTTTAGCTGTTTACAAACACACATGGTAGCAGTGGCTTGTATTCAACTTGTGGAAGTGGCTGTGACATTACATATTCAAAGCTCTTTAGCCCAGATGAAGGCTGGTCCTTTGGTTTCTTATTACTCTCTTGGGAGCAAAGTGAAACTTAATTTTGCAATATATTTTTCCGTTTAAATACACACACACACACACACACACACACACACACACGCCAGACAGAGAGACAGAGACAGAGACACAGAGAAACAGAGAGAGCGGGAGCCCACCTACTCTAAACTCTGATACATATTTCACATGGATAGCTTCACCATCCAGCACAATCTCTCATATTTAAAATTCTTAAATGCCTCAAATACTCCATGTTGCGTTGCCTAGAATACAAATTAATTTTTAAAATCTCCCCCACTGGATTGTTTTGCACTAAAATTCATAAATCTTTATGTCAGATTGTGCATATTTTCCCTTTTAAATTCTTTGGGGGCATTATTCATATGGTGTGACCATCCTCAAGTAGGTTCGAATCCTGGCTGAAGCATCTGCAAATGTAACAGGATAATACTCAGACTCATGGCATTGAAAGCTTTTCTCCACAATAAAACCCAGGGATGGTATTATATCACTTTGACCCTGCAGGCCTTGATCTTAGCATCTCATTGAACATGAAGAGAGAATTCCCTCATAGGGAATACAAGGAAGCAAGACCCTTTCCCAAAGCAATGTTAGTATCTCTTTAGGATGCTAGGCTCTTGGTGCAGGGTGCTGTGCTGAGAACAGTAACTTGGTCCATGTGCCTGTTTGATGTGTAATGTTCTGACTTCAAAAGTAAAGTGATTAAGAAATATATTAGTAGAGGTTGGAGAGATGGCTCAGCAGGTAAGAGCAGCTGCTGCATTCACAGAGGATAGTTTAGATTTCAGTCCCAGCATCCACACTGGGCAGCTCACAACCATCTGTAACTTCTGCTCCAGGGAATTTGACACTCCCTTCTGTGGGCACCCCTCCCACACACACATAAACACACACACACACACACACACACACACACACACACACACACACACACACACTCTTAAGAAAGAGAACTACTCAGGGCTAGAGAGATGGCTCAGCAGTTAAGAGCACTGGCTGCCCTTCCAGGGGATCTAGAACCTGTGTAGCCTGTTGGAGTTACAACAATCTGTAACTCTAGTTCCAAAGATCCAATGCCCTCTTCTAGACTCCTTGGGCACTAGACAGTCATATAATGTACAGACACATGTGTAAGAAAATACTCATACACATAAAATAATAAATATTTTAAGAGGAAAAATATTCATTTCCATATTTTAATAACTTTTTCAAAACCAAGTGTACTTTTCATTGGAAAGCATACATTTTAAATAAAAAATATGTATTTCCCTAAATCAAATGAATGTGCCCACCCTTTATTCTTTGTAATGACTTTGGTGTGTGACCATGTGACCTGGACTCTGGGACAGAGAGCAGATGCTACAGAATCAGCTCACGTTGACCTATCCCATTTCACTGAGGGTCCTTGAAATTGAGCATCCTTCTACTCTTGGTCAAGAAAGATTTCAGTGTCATTGCCTTCTTGTTCCATATTTTGCCAGTGCATAAATAAATTTAGAAAGCTAAGGTGTTTACACAAATAAGAGGATCTCAAAAGGAGTTTTGTCCTTAGCCCTGTGAAAATCCTAAGGCAATGAGACACAAATGATCTGTCTCCATGAGATGGAGGAGAGGATGAGATTACCTAAGCATGGTAATACCCGAGACCTATCCTGCCTCCAGACTGCGAAAGGTGTAATGATGTGTGAGAGCTTCATTCTTCCCCTTCTCTTTATGACCTAGAAAGTGAATGTCCCCCTGGTATTGTATTTCCTGCCTGGTGCTAGAGACATCACCCAGAGCCTTGAGCACTCTAAGAACACTCTTCCATGGAGCTATAGTCCTGGACCCAATTTCTACTAATTTTGATGATCTTGGGCCTTGGCTGAGCAAGGAGGACTGTTCTCTCAGCACATGAGGCAAGACTAAGAATTATCAGGGCCTCAGGTAGTTACAATCAGGCAGCTATAATGCCAACCCCAGCCTGAAAGGATTCGTGGCACGGGAACTGACCAATCAGATGAATATTCCTAAAATGAGTTTGGTTAGATATGATATTGCTATATTGGCAAATGCTAGCAGACTATTAGCTCTTGAGCTGTATAAATGTTGGATGCTTTTATTAAACTAATCAGAATAATTATTGAGCTAGAAATGATACTACAAAATTCCTCACAAAGGAGAAGTGAAAGACCACACCCTTCCCTGAAGATTTATAAGGCAAGTTAATGGTCACTGTTAGAGGGAGAGATATTTTCCTTAGTGTAACAGCTGGCAGGGACTCCATTTGCCTATAATTAACCCCTTACTCAGGGTCCCATAAGAAACTCTAATAAAATGCAATGGGTTGCAAAATCAAAAATAAAACACATATAAAATACCATTATGAAATCCATTATTGTATATAATTAGTAGATGGAAAAAAGAAAAAACCTCCCTGAAGTCAGAGGTGTTAAAATATATATTTATATATAATTATTATATGTATTATATATAAGTATATAAAATTGTATGAAATATATATATTGGAATGAAAACTACATATGCTTTCAGATGAATAGATAGATAGATAGATAGATAGATAATATACAAACACAGAGTGTACACATATATCCACCCAAAAGTTAGTAACAAATAGTGGCTTAACATGGTAAATGCAAGTCCATGCTCCAGCAAACTGTCAACTACAAGGAGAGAAATCTAGAGTTTTGATCTAGAAATTCAGGTCCACTGTTGTAGATAGCTTCTCAGTTTTCTGTACTTGTAGCCCTTAACGGTACCAGTTAAGTGTGGTACCCAGGCCAGAGAAATCTCTGAGGTAGAGGGGACATGGTAGCTTACAGTTGAAGGCCTGTCGGTCAGCTAGCATGGGAATGGTGAGTGTATACAGGCTTTGGATAGTCAGCGCCATCAATATCTGCTTCAGGAGTCTCTACTCAAGCCTATTAACAACATTCAAGTGATTGTCGGGGCCATGTGACACCAAACAAATCACATGAAGAAATAAGTGAAGCAGGGAAGTGGGGTTCCTCTGAGGAACTTAGGAGTAGAGAAGAAGGAATGTGAGGCAGAGAATAAGCCAAGGAAATTAGGACTTGCTGGTGCCCTAAAACATTACTTTGTAACCACAAGACTGAGGTTCCTTGAGCACAGGACTGTCCCTGAGTCCATACAACACCAGTGCTGGGGCATAATTTGATTTAACCCCGTTACCTGACACAACCTGCTCTTTGCAGCAGTGGTTGAAGATCTCAGAGAAAAGAATGTCAGGTAGGTGCCCAAGAGATAAACCATGAAGATAATCATCAGCCTGAGTTTCTTTCATACCATGAAAAGTTGTATTGTGTTAGATAAATAACTGAATTAGTCAGTGGGGAGCTCAGAGCAGACTGTACACAAGATTAACTATATTATGTAGTTTAAATGCCACAGCAACTAGAAACCAGGTTGCTCTGAAGGAACAGCAATAAGGAGACCAAGAACCAATGACTGACAGTCCTGGAGACATTCAAACCAATGTTGCTGTATCCATCTGATGTCTGAATAATCGCAGAACTGCTTTATTTCTTTTAAAGTTGTTGGCCAGGAATAATAGTGTATGTATGTAATAACACTTGGAAGGCTAGGGCAGGAGGGTTGTGAGTTTGAGACTAGCTTGCTCTACAGAGTTCAAGTCTCTCCTGGGCTATACAATGAAGCTTTGTCTCAAACATGAAAACAATAAATGAACAAACAAATAAATAAACAAATAGATATGAACAAATAAATGTGAACACAAAGTTCAAATCATGCAGCTTAAATATTTTAGAATGCTAATTTTCTTGCACACTAAAGAAACTGTTTTATTATCTCTTTTTCTAACACTTCTGAGAAAATGATTGATGCTCAGAGACACTCAATGTCAGTGTTATAACTGACAACATGGGCCAAATATGTTAGAATCAACCACAGTAGCAAGGGGTTGAGTATTCCTTTGCAAGTGGAGACTGCCAACTGCCTTGAAAAAACCCCTCTCTGGTTGGAAAGGTAAGTCTGCACTAATATCCCACCTGTGTGCTGCTCTGAATCTGTGACCTTTGCTGAGATGTGGAAGGTAGAGTGAAAAATGTTCCTCGACCTAAAAAAGTTTACATTTTCTTTATTATATGTATCAATTTCTGATAAATTATGCTTCCTGATGCAGAGTTAGCACTATAATTTATGAGATCTTGCACTTTCTTGTGACATATGCAGAGAACACTAACTCATATGCGTTTGCTACAGAGGCTTTATATGAGCATACTCTACCTAAGCTACTGTAGTGTGTGGCATCCATCCATCCATAAAAGAACCAAACAAAGCTGGAATCTACTGTGTGCACTCTGAATTTCAATACACAGGCAACAGCAGGCCATCTACTCAGGTAAATTAGCTTTAAAAATCAAGCAGTTAATATTCAGGCAAATAATACATTATTTTAATAATTAATTTAACCCCCCTTAAAAAAAGAGAATGCTAGCATCCAGTTACCAAGAAGTTTAATAAATAGTTATTCTATTGGATTCAACCTTAAATGAAAGCTTACTGTTTAGAACTAAACAAGGAATGATGTAAGCTTTTAGTAACATGCTTAATTATTCTGATAATGAATTCAAGAGACTGTTAATAATAAAATCTGCAGCAATTGGTTTGAAAAAATCAAGATAAAGAGAAGATTCCAAATGGAAGATGTAGATGACAATTAGGGAAAATGAGAAAAGAAAAGATGGCCAAGATGCAATAATTTTCTTCCTGGATTCCTTGTAAAAGTTCTTTTCTATTTTGTTATGAGTAGGTGTTATAAAGAAGGATTTGACTAAGCAAGAGAAATTTAGTGAGAAAATCTTTTTTGGTTTAAAACGTGTTTAAAGAAAAGTAGGTAGGAAGAGAATATCAGTAACCAAGGAAAGGGGTAAGATAGAGGTCTCCAAATCTGCTTCTGGATTCTGGTTGTCTCCATGCAGAGAACTTTGGAGAATTCTATCCCACTTTCTTCTGTACATGGAACTGATAAACTTGATAATCTCTAACATGTCTTGAGCTGAAATAGTGTGAGCCTATTCAATATATATATTAAAGTTAATGTGTTGGAGTTCTAACAGAAGTCCTAAATGGGAGATTAGTGTCGATTGCATATTGAATTTCCTTCATATGACAGATAAAATCAAAATAGAAGCATCACTGAACATTCTCTCAAGTTAGTTGCACATTCTCCAACAGTCCACTGGGTGAGATATGTCACTGAATGAAAATGAAAAGGCAATAACAAACATCTCTAAGAGTCATGTTCTTTTTTGTTGATAAGTGTAAAGTGTGTTTTGGGACAAGACAGTGGCATTCCAACTTCATTTTCTTTTTTCCTTCTTCTAAAGTCTATTAAGTTTCCTTTGGCTTTTAAGGAAGCTAATGCAAACAAAAACTGTGTCTATTTCTCATATGACTAGCCCCTGTATATGCCATCTCTGTGCATGAAATGAGAAAGTATGGTTGAAGAGGATTTATTGCAGATAAGAGGGAGAGTCCATACAGTCAGAGGCATCTGCAAGAGTCCAGAGCAGAAAGAGAAAGTAGCAGACTAAACATGACCAGTAGACTGAACTGGGCCATGAGAGGAGAGTGAGGAGTGGAAAGCTGGAGAGGGAGAGAAGAGGGGAGAGAGAGAGAGAGAGAGAGAGAGAGAGAGAGAGAGAGAGAGAGAGAGACAGAGAGAGACAGAGAGAGAGACAGAGAGAGAGAGAGAGAGAGAGAGAGAGAGAGAGAGAGAGAGAGAGAGAGAGAAGAGAGAGGGGGCCAAAAGAGCATGGAGCTGAAATGGCAGGGTTATGTAGGACTGAACAGCTGTGGGAAGCGAAGCCCATGAGCTGGAGAAGTTCAGGGTAAGGAGCAGAGTGAAAAGAGCCGAAAGGAGCCAGGATGCCAGCATCAGGACTCCGTAACAGGTGTGTGCTGAGAGAGCCTAGAGGCCAACATGAACTTTAGTATGCTAATTGGCTGTTATTTGCTGTGGGATGTTCTGTAGGTCCTGTGGGAGCCCATTCTCAGGTTCTTTGTGGCGTTACCCAGCAGGTCCGTATAGAGGATGATTAGGACCATGGGCCTGAGTGCAGGTGTTTGAGATGGTCTGCACTTGGCTGTGCTGGGGGATGGTCTGTATGTCAAGTTGCTTTGATTGGTTAATAAATAAAACCTGATCGGCCGTGGCTAGGCAGGATAAAAGGACAGAAAGGCAGAAGGAGACGCTGCAGCCGCCGCAATGACCAGAGACACTGCAGCCGCCGCCATGACCAGCAGCATGTGAAGATGCCGGTAAGCCACCAGCCACGTGGCAAGGTATAGATTTATGGAAATGGACTAATTTAAGCTACAAGCACAGTTAGCAAGAAGCCTGCCACGGCCATACAGTTTGTAAGCAATATAAGTCTCTGTGTTTACTTGGTTGGGTCTGAGCGGCTGTGGGACTGGCGGGTGACAGAGATTTGTCCTGACTGTGGGCGAGGCGAAAAAAACTCAAGCTACATTTGGCGCCCGAACTTGGGGCTAAAGAAAAAAAGGGCTAAAGAAAAAAAGGGAAGAAAAAAAAAAGGGACTAAAGAAAAAGGACAAATGAACAGGGATAAAGGCCGGTGTTATGAAAAAAAAATAAATAAAGACTAAAGACAAAGTCCCTTAACCAAGAGGCGCTCCAATAAAGTGTGATCTGAGAAGAATCCTCGCGTGGTGGTAAAGAGGATTCAGAACTCAACACACGGAGCGGTGACGTCGGTAAGTTCTCCAGGAACGGTGACGTCGGTAAACGCCCCACAGTTCCTAATTCTCTCTCTCAAATGAGCGGCAGCCGCCGGTTTGAGTTACTGGCGGGTTCCTGGGGCTTGGAAGAGAGAGGAAAAGGAACATAGACAGTTATATAAAGAAATAGAAAGTTTAAAAAAATAAAGTCGTTAAAAGTAATATAAAAAATAAGCCATGTAAAGATGGATATCACACAGAGAGTTTGGATTATATTGTCTTTGGGATTTTTAACTACAGAAAAACATTTGATCATAAAAGATGTTGAGTTAAACCAATATGTATATATTAAAGATATCTTGACTTTAAAATTTGGATATAAGGATGTGTTACTTTGGAAAGGAGACTCTGTTTTTGTCTCTACAGAAAGCCAGAGGCTATGGATTTGTTCCAGATTAAGATACATCAGGTTTGACCAGCCAAGACCCCCTGAAAGGTCTCCGATGACACCATGGCCCAGATGATCCAACATCCAGAATCGTTTCAAGGCAACTGGCTCAGACGATACGATCTCACGGACTACTCCATGATCCTAAAATTTTCTTTGCATCCCCATAAGATACAGCGCCCCCCTCCAGCAGGAAGTAGTTAAGAGAAGCTACGCCCAAATTCCCAAATATACCAAGCTGACTTTGGAGATGTGTAAAAGTTAAAACCTTCCTTTTAAAAAAAAAAAAAGAAAGGGGAAGTGCTGTGGGATGTTCTGTAGGTCCTGTGGGAGCCCATTCTCAGGTTCTTTGTGGCGTTACCCAGCAGGTCCGTATAGAGGATGATTAGGACCATGGGCCTGAGTGCAGGTGTTTGAGATGGTCTGCACTTGGCTGTGCTGGGGGATGGTCTGTATGTCAAGTTGCTTTGATTGGTTAATAAATAAAACCTGATCGGCCGTGGCTAGGCAGGATAAAAGGACAGAAAGGCAGAAGGAGACGCTGCAGCCGCCGCAATGACCAGAGACACTGCAGCCGCCGCCATGACCAGCAGCATGTGAAGATGCCGGTAAGCCACCAGCCACGTGGCAAGGTATAGATTTATGGAAATGGACTAATTTAAGCTACAAGCACAGTTAGCAAGAAGCCTGCCACGGCCATACAGTTTGTAAGCAATATAAGTCTCTGTGTTTACTTGGTTGGGTCTGAGCGGCTGTGGGACTGGCGGGTGACAAAGATTTGTCCTGACTGTGGGCAAGGCGGAAAACTCTAGCTACAGTTATTCATTTGTCCCAGGTCTCTTTTGGACCTGACATTCTGTTCTAACTCCTTCAGGCCAACAGTTCAGGGAAGGCCACTTATTTGTTGCCTCCAGGTACCAGACAGATTCAGACAGAAGGTATGTTGTAGGAGAACATGAAATCCATAAAAACAACCTCAGCTTTTATTTTATGTTTCTTCTTCATAGACACAAGGAAAATCTGGACCTAATTCAGAGTACTTTCAAGTCCATATTAAGTGGAATGGAGTCAATGAAAATTAACAATTGGTTTTTAGGTTCCTGGAGTGTTTAAATAAGGAGGGGTACCATTCGTGTCCTGAGAAATACTGCCAACAACAACCCAACCAAATACCCAAATCAGGTCAGGGATGAAGGGTGGCGACTTAATGCGTTTGAACACTTTGAAGAAGCCAGATGGAGATGCTCGGAGGGTAAGGGGTGGTGGAATCTAGCACAGAGTCTTTGCTGCAGACGATAATTCAGGAGGCACTGATACATTTGTGCCATGAGTGAAAACCATCCTTTGGAAAATCTGCACACTGATTTCCATGATGGCTGAACTCGTTTACATGTGTGCGGTTAGTGGACAAGGCGTCCTCTCTCCCCATCCTCTCACCACAGCTTCTTAGCACATGTTTCTCCATTGTAGCTATTCTGATGGGAGTGAAACAGCATCTCAGAGTAGCTTTCATTTGCATTTCCCTGATGGCTACAGTTATTGGTCATTAAAAAGAAATACTTATAGGCCATTTGTGATTCTTCTTTTGAGAACTGTCTCTTCATTTTTCAGGCCATTTATTGATTGGCAATTCTGTTCCTTTGATGTTAAATTTTTGTTGCTCTTTATGTATTCAAGACATCAACCTCCTGTCCAAGGTAGACCTGATATGGGTATATCTCCCATATCATAGGCTATCTGTTTTATCTATGGAGAGTTTCTTTTACTGTCTAGCAGCTTTTCAGTTTCACCTGTGACTCCTAAGCACATACTCAAAGGACTCTATATCCTACCACAGAGACCTTTGCACATCCAAGTCTATTGTTGCATTTATTCATAATAGCAAGAGAAGATAACCAGTCTAGATGTCCACCAGCAAATGAATGGATAATAAAAATGCACACATACATGCATGCATATATATGTGTGTATATATATAAAATAGATTTGACATGGCTGCAAAAATTATAAGATCTGTAATATAAGGAGTTGATTTAGAAAGTTTTATATTAGGTAAGGTGAGCCGCTCTCAGAAAGACAAAATTGCATGTTTTCTCACATTTAATGTTTGTATGTGTGAGAGTGGGTAGAGGCTATGAAATTAGATAGGGGAGCACAGACAGGAATAAGAGGTGTTGAGGAAGAAGGGGGATGGGGAAAAAAAGGATACACGTGGCAGGAAAATGGCAAGAAAGCCACCAGGGTCTGAATACAGGGAGAGAAGGGCATGGGGGCAAGGAGAAGGGAAAGGAGGAAAAACAGCAGTAAAATAGGTTTGAAAATTCCATAAGGAAACCGAACACTGTGTGTGCTAAAAAAGGGGAATGTAAACGGGCCATGGGAAAGTCTTTGAGTAGATGTACCACGTGCAGATCTCATCCATGCTGGCCTCATCCACACCCTGCAGCAATGAATTCCCACAGGTCAATGTTCCCAACCTCATCACTCAGATGATGAACCTGGGGTGTAGGTGCTCCTCCCACGGTTAGGTCTTCTTTTTTGTATTTTACCCTTTCCACTATTTTCTCTTAACTCAAAAGCTGTGCATGGCTGTTCTGTGTCCATCCTCCATTCTAATGAGAACCAGTTCTGGTTAGACAAAGGTGGTGGTGGAGAGCTTGCCTGTAGAGTCTCAGAGAAGACTGCTGTTTTCTGCACTGGAGGGTAGAAGCAACCAGCCCTGAGATCAAACTGATGGAAAGGAAAGCTACACACTGCCCATCTGAATGGTCAGCTAGACAGTGAGCAGAGGTTGATGTTTATATTATTATATCTCATCTGTATTTGAGTCTTGCCAGCCCAATAGTTTAATTTTCTTGCAATCCCTTTTCTATTATTATCATTCCATTTTCATTAGGTGCCTGTCACTGGGCATCTCTGTGATCAGAATTCCAATATCTCGTGTAATTTTCAATGCCAACTTGGACATCAGCATTACCCCACCATGCTTGGCCTTTTCCTTATTGACCTGCTCGGTTCTCGCCTTCCTGTCATGTCAGCCTTGACACTGAAAACTGGGATGCTGGAAGCCATTCACAGATGTTTACATGTACACAACTATTCCTGGAAACATGGCTGATGGAGTTTGAATTGATGGAGAGAGGAGCTCCACGTAAGTCAGACAACTGTTTAGCAAATAACACAATAACCTGGAGCCTCTGCTAAAAGCCCCACGACCCAGACGGTCCCCATGGAAACAGAACTTTGCTGGTACAGCTAATTCAGCACTCTGTTTAGTAAATATTAGGTAATTGCATATCCTTTATTTCCATTGTTCTTGCCACTACAGTAAAACCTGAGTTTCAGAGAGGGAATTAAAAAGAGATATGCTATTGATTCTGAATGATGGGTGAAAAGCTTTCCAGAAGCCCCAAGCAGCAAGGAGAGAGGCCAAGGAGAAGACAAGTAGCGAAAGCTTAGAAACAAACAAAAATAGGCAAGGCTGAAGAAGCCTTGTAGGTTTGTACCTCACTAATGGAACTGCTCTCTGGTTCACTCATCATCTGTGCATATTTCCTGCGCCCTGAGTATCAAGATTTTATGCTCTTCAAGGCTTGGCTAGATGCTAGCCTTAGTTATCTAGGGGCTGGCCATGGAGGAGGGAGTCTTGAAGGCAGAAAATATAAAACCTTGAGTGCAGAATTGGGTACAGTAGTCTCCACCTTATCCACAGGGGTACCATCCTCCAAACCCAGGAGCTACCTGGAACCACGGATAGTGTCATATAACGCCGTTTCCCCTGCTGTACGAGCTCAGGGATCCTTCCCTTTTAATTAAGCACTCATCACTGTGGTTATAACTTTTGCAGTTTAAGGTAGGACAGCCAACCTCACACAGATGCATGCTCTTGTTTTGCAGTTTCATGGCAGTTAATCTGATAAGTCACGGGGCTGTGGAGTGGCTGATACAAAGGGCAGCACTTACAGTATGGACACATTGGACAAAGGAATGCTCCTAGACTGGATGAGACACAGAAGATGCAGTGGGATGGCGTACAATCTCATCATGAGAATGGCATACAGTTAAAAACTGATGGATTTGCGTATTTCCACAGTTTCTATTTACTCTCTTCCCAGGTGATTCTGGGTTGTGTCAAGTGACAGTTAGAGCTAACTATCACGATATCTTTTCCTGTTATCAAAGTCAGCACTTCTACCTGCCCACAAGAACTCATTGTCAGAAACTTCTATTACCATATCAACAAAGCAAATTTCAATTCAAACAACCCTCTGCCAACTCCTCCCAAGTCCATGGGTGACCTACCAGTGCTGTGGGTTGATTATCATCCAAAAAAGCTAATATCCAACCGTGCCCAAAGTCTGGGGCAGCTATAAAAACCTGGTTGAATAATCTTTTATTTTCTAGTTGGAATTCATGTCAAAAATCACCCCTTCGATCCTAACAGAGAATAGAACATTCTGGAAAGAATCGATCTCCATGTTTGAGTTAGAGGTTGCCAAGACTTTTTTTCATTTTCCATATAGTTAGTTTGGATTGCTTGCTTTTGTTCTCAATGGGAAGTAAAGGTTGCATGGCTTCTCAATGTTTGTGTAAGTAAACTTCATCAGCTGGAGCTGATCTTTAATTCAGGAGTTTGAGCTGTCCATCAAGTAATTATGGAAGGTTATTGATTGCTCCTTTTGAAGACACAAATCAGTCTATTTATTTACCGTGTGTGCGTGCATGTATGCATGCATGTGTGTGTGTGTGTGTGTGTGTGTGTGTGTGTGTGTGTGTGTGTGTGTATACATGTGTATGAAGATATTCATATGCATGGGTACACAGGAGGTCAAAGGGAATCCACTAACACTCTACCTTATTCCCTCAAAACAAAGTTTTTTTACTGGGTTGGAGTCCACTGTTTTTTAGCTAGGCTGGCAGCCAGTGGGCATCATTGATCCTCCTGCCCCGTCAACGCCAATCACTGGACAATACAGATACACATGGATACACTCAGCTTAATGTGTAGGTGCAGCAAGCTTTCTTGCTGACTGAGCCACATTCCCAATCCATAAGTGGATATTCATTATCACGTTTCTTCCTGGAACAAGTCTGAAATTTCAAGACATTTAACCAACTGGTCTTTGAGGTCACTGCAGACAACAATAAAAAAGGGCTTCCTTGACAATGGGCTGGGTATGTGCCCTCACTCGTGTTGGAGTAGAGGAAGCATGTGTTGACGACCAACAGCACCTTAAACAAGCACTTAGGAACCTCTGGGTTTTCCTGCTTCACCATCCATTTGAAAACAGGAAGCCAAAGGGCTTTAAATCATCTTCCAGTTTGATCATCACCAATCACCACTGGTCACTGCCAGCAGGTGAATTTAGTGGGTCCCACAATCAAGTGTCAGTGGCACTGTGAACAGAGATCAGTTAGTTACACAGGCATCATTCGGCAGTTATTCTTGAGCCATGAATTACCTCTGTGCAAAGAGAACTGGGTGGCCAGCCTGCCACAGCCTAAACTCCTACCTGGTGCTCTGCCCCTAAGCCATCTTGGTGAAAAGGCTGAGACTTCCATCTAGGGAGATGACTCATTGGGCCACATGAGTGTAAGGAACTGTATTTAGGACTCCAGAACCCATGCAAAGCTAGATGCCCCAGGGCTCCTACAATGAGAGAGAGAGGACATGGTAAAGTCCCTGGAAGCTCATGGATCTGCTAGGCTGGTATATGCACTGCCTAATGATAACAGGAGAAGCAGGTATGGGGTGAGGACCTACACACACACACACACACACACACACACACACACACACACACACATGAAATAAAACCTGGGACTTTGATACAACTTCTTAAAATCTCATGCTTCCCACAGTAGCTGCACAACATTGATGAAAATGGGGAAGGGGACCACACTGCTCATTCCCAGACCAGAGCATAGCGTTGAAGAAAACCCGATAGCGCAGCAGGGAAGCTATCCAGCACCGCTTGAAAACCACAAACGACAGTTCCCCAACATTCAGAACAACCCTGCAAAACTCTGATTTCAAAACCTGAGCCAAGTATTTGGACAGAAATGCTTTTGACTCAAGATGCTTCCAGGCCCACCATCTCAGTTGTGAAATTAGCACCCAGGACCTGCACACTAACTAGAAATTTCAGTGGTTTGTAGAGACCGAGAGCAGATTCCCCTTCCCAGTGCCCATGATGCAGCTCTTCCAACCTGTGGCATTCTGGAACGCCAATGGGATGGGATGCCCAGGTACTCATTCATAGGAAGTCGGTTCTCGATATGAATAGAGGCAGGGGTGAAATATGCACATATCCTGAGCAAGGAATAAGCAACATAAATTCCCCAGCATCCCCTCCAATCTGTGTGATTCTGTTCTTGAAGCTGCCACTGCTGTCAAGAAAAGTCCTTTTGTTTGTTTACTGACAAATAAATCTGCCAGAAGAGCACAACTCTAAATTACTGTTGCATTTCTGATGGAAAGCTGCCACATAATTTAAATTCCAACAGCTCCTCGGGTCCCCATATTTCTTATTTGTGACTTGCCGCCTCACAGGCCAAGTGCATTGTACTATCATTTTAATAAATAGTTTTTGAGTGAAGGCCATTTTTCTTTGTGTCCAAATGCCATCTGTTTATTTATTTATTCTTTCTCTTTACGGACACATCTTGAGATCCAATAAAGAGCTTTGAAAAGCCATTTTATTTCAAAGGTAGCTGACATGTTTCAACAGCCAATAAACCAAATGACCAAATGGAATGATGTCTTCCAAACACCAAAGCAGGAGAGTGAGAGGTAATCCTGGTCTGTCTGTTTAGCTGGGAGAAATGGTATCACATATTACTCTTGCTTAGCCTCTTAGCTGTGGGTAAACATCTTTTAGGAAAATCTGTTTTCTTGAGTCTTCTCATCAGCCAAGTATTTCCCCTTAACGGTAGATAATTACCTAGTATATTTGGGCAAATGGAGCTCATCTTAGGATGGAGACGGTACTTAGCTACGGATTGAGGGCAATTGGAATCACCATCTGAGCTATAAAGAAATGGATATCATGTGACTTTTAATCTTGTATGAAACAAAAAGATTAAACTGTCAATATTACGATGAGCAGCCGTGACGAGCCCAGTGATGGAACCTCACTCTCAGAGAAGCTTCTAATGATATGTATGCAAGGAATAGATTTTTCCCGATAACGCATGTAATGAGAATACAGAACAAAATGTTCTCTTCAAATTCATGACATGCCCAAGTAATAAAGGAAGAGAGGATAAAGCCCTTGCTATTTATTTGCATGAAAAAGCTTCATCTAGGATATACTTTAGAGAAATTAGTTTTTAATCTAAGTGACTAGATGAGATTTTGACCCTGAACTGTTTTGTTTTTGAGTTGACCTGTGAGAATTTATGCAGAAGTGAGACCATGATGCGTAGAAACCAGACAGGCATTGCTTTATTTTTTTCCCATTAATTCCTGAATGTCTCACATTGTCACAGAAAATCGGTCCTTTTTAAAGTCCACCTTGTGAGAATTTGGTTTTATAAGATGTAATCAGCAGGTGCTGAGAGGAATTTTGGGTAGAAGGCATTCTTTTTAAATTTAGATGTTCAAGAAGTGAGAGAGATTGATTCAGCAGGGACAGTTCTCTACTGGTTTGTATAAAACCTAAGTCCACAGTGCTATATTGTGAATAAACGTGAGAGCCCTCCTGCCATCTGCTGCCAGCCTTTCAGAGTGGAAGATGGACCACACAATGCAGACTTGAAAGAAAGCTTTATATCACGTCTACTGTTCATTTTTCCACAACAAGGTTTCTACGTCACATCAACTGAACATAAGTAATAGACTGTTTTGAAAAGGTTATTTTCCCCCTTCTTTTTTAATTGCAGATATCAACATTATCTGCAGAGCAGATAGGGCCACATAACATAGTAGTCCATAGCCATGAATGCAGTTAGCACTGGGGAGGCACAAGATAAAAAGAGTATGGGTCAGGCAGCTTATGTTTCAGCATCACTTGATGTAATGTGATATATAGAGATGGTATGTACAGGTTATCAAGAGGCATCCGCATCAATGCTTAAGCCAGGAACAGGAGTCATCTTTGCTCCCCTTTGTCAGCTTTCATCCACCCAAACCACCAACTGTCAATTTTCTCTTCCAACAAATAACACAGAGTTGTCCCTCCACCCTAGCTCAGATCATCACCTATGAATGCTTCTGTTATCTTTTATTATTTCTTTCCTCCCTTCTTTCTCTTTCTTTTTTGCTACCAACATCTTTTATTCTTTCTTTAAAAATATAACCAAGTATAATAAGATAAGATTAAAAACTATCACATCGATTGTTGAACAGGATGAACTAAAAGAAAGGATAGAGCCCAAGAGAAGACATAAGAATTAGAGACCCAACATTCACACACTCAGGAATCCCGTAAAAAACACTAAACTGGAAGCCATAATAGACAAGCAGAGGACTTGATGCAGACCTGCGCAGGCCCGATCCATGCTGTTTCAATCTGTAAGGTCATATGAGCTTTGCTCAGGTTCATTTAGAGGGTCTTGCTTGCTTGGTGACTCTGCGACACTTTCTGCCTCGTCCATGGGGTTCCCTGAGGTCTGAGGGAAGGGATTTAATGGAGACATCCCATTTAGGGCTGAGTGTTCCAAGGTCTCTCATTCTTCGTGTAACATCTGGCTGTGGGTCTTTGCATTTGTTCCCATCTGCTGCAGGAGGAAGCTTCTCTGACAATGACTGAAGAGGCACCAATCTATGAATATAATAGAATTGCATTAAGAGTCATTTTTATTCGCTCCATTTTTTTAGGCCAGTATTATTTGGCTTTACCTTGGGTCCCTGGGCTATCTAGTCTCAGGCTGTCACTCAAGCAGTGTGGGGAATGGGCTCCATCTCGTGGAGTGGGTCGTAAGCAAATCAGTTGTTGGTTGGTGGCTCCCACAAGCTTTGTGCCACCATTGCACTAGCACATGTAGCAGGTAGTACACCACGGTAGATAAAGGTTTGTGGCTGGCTTGGTATTTATGTTTCTCTTTTGATGGTGTACAGAGTAATAGGTAAATGGCGCTGGTTACCAGTGGAAAAGTAACGGGCCATGGCCACGACTACCAGAGTTACAGGGAGCTTTATTAGGAGGGAAAAAGGGGGGGGGGAGCCAGGCCTAGGGGGTGAGCAGAGCAGAACAGAGAGGGAACAGAGAGAGAGAGGATGGGGTTCATGTTCAGCTTTTTTAAGGTGCAGATTGTGGGATAGTCACCAGCCCCCACTGATGACATGAGAAGCAAGACCTTGAGGAGTGAGGGCAGGATCCTAACACAGAGTACCTTCTTGTACCAAAGCTATTGCAATGTAGGGAGGAAGGCTCTCTATAGATTTCCTAGTTTCTTAAAGTAAAAATGTCAAGGTTCTCTCTCCATGCTTAGCATCTTTTAAGCTGTCTTCCATGAAGTACAAGAACAATCAGATTACATTGATCTAACTTAAAAAAACAAAAACCCTCCTATGGTTTACCATTACATTTAGAATAAATCCACGCACTGAAAGTCAGAGCCACCCATCTCCGACTTGACTCCTGTCCTGTCCTGTATCATTTCTCATGAGAGAAGCCAGCAGTAGCACAGATTCATTCCACAGCAGCCACCAGTTTCTCTCCTATCCCAAAGCCTGCTGCTCCCTCTGCTAGGCCATCCTTCGTCCTGCTGGTTTTCTCTGTGATAGGCGAAAATACCACACTCTCTTATCGATTATAGTATTTAGGCTATTTCTTCCATTGCTTAGTCAGGTGCTTTGTTGTATTTACCAAAATCTACACTTAAAGACATCTTTCAAAATCCACAAGGAATCGGTTTCAGGACCTCCTTGATACGGAAACCCAGAAATTCAAGTTCCTTCTATAAACTCCTGTATTTCCATATACTCTCCACATACCTTCCCATGCATTCTGATCATTTCTAGATTTTATATATACTCACATATACACAGACACACACAGACACACACAGACACACACGGACACACACACACGTGTGTGTGTGTGTGTGTGTGTGTGTCTGTGTGTGTGTGTGTTCAGTTCCAACTTCAACTATCTCTTGTCCTTTTATCACCCAGTGTGTTGACTCGGTAGATATGGAACCCCAGTTTCAGAAGCGGCTGTATTTTGTTTATGTCATTTCTTTTCTTTGTCCTTGTCTTTATAACAATGCCAGTATCCCCAAGGCAGGGATGATATCTGCCTTGATTGCCATTACATCTAACTTCTATAGGTCCTCCATAAATATTTCTTAAATGAATACATGAACACATTACAGCATAGCTTTTACAGATAAAGGCTGCAGGAATGCAGAGATGAAGATCAGTTTCAGGGGGAAACTGTGCTTGACTTTTTTTCGTGTTCCAGAAACACGGGTTTTCTTTTTCTTCACCTAAAGATAAATGTGTACTTATATTAAACATTCATGAGGAGAAACTGAAGAAAAGAGCTTCTCATACTGCAGTCATAAAGCTTGCTCCAACTGTCTAGATATACATATCATTAATTCGTGATTGTGTGAGGCAATTTTTTTCCTCTGAGAGTGAGTTAAACCTTTCTGAAAGCAATGTTATCTCTTTAGGACCTCTTAAGTAACAATGATAGTTGTCAATTCATCCCCAAGTGCTACATTCATTGCAGAAGAACTTGCAGGCTGATTCTATCCGCTCTATGTACTTCACAAAACAAGTCATAACAAGCTTGTAAAAGGTGAAATCATTGCAGGCTGATGTTATTAAAGTCTTTTACAGCTGGAACAATTATTTTATATCAGTATACGAGAAAACAAGATTTCTCATGGTCTCTCATATTTTAAATGGACAAAATATTTTTACCATGTCCTGCTATTATAACTTTAAATACTATTTTCTCTTTTGCTAGGAATTGCCTAGAGAATATTTAGGAAGCAAATAAAAAATGGCCACTGATCAAATTCCCATTGTCCCTATCAAACTGACATAGTTGCCTAACATATAAATTATATTCCCTGTAATTGAAAACTTAAAAATTTAGTAAGCATAAATATATGGATGGACAGAATTCAAACTTTCAAATTCCAAAACAGCCAAGTTAGAAGAAATCTGCTCAGCTCCAATGGCTATAAGCACAATCTTTTCCGGAACTTTGAAAGATTTAATAGTACTTGTAAACATGGTTAAAACAGAAGTAAGGGCCATTCTTTCCCCATAAGCCATGGTCAAGCATTGCTGAGGATAATTTACTCAGCCAAGTAAACCAGTCTGTCCAGTTGTGCTAAGTACTGGGGTGAGGGAGTTCCAACCTTACCAGGCAGAAGGGACTACCCTCCACCATTACTGCCCACCCCACACTGAAGTGTTTCCCACAGTGGACATACAGGGTATCCTGAGCAGCCAGGGCAGGGCCTCTCTGCTTCATCAATGATGTGAGTCTCTGAGTGAGTGAACTTGGTCATACAGGAATGAGTGTGAGCAACTACCTGAGGTTGATGGAGCAACTATATTTTCATACATCACATTGCAGTAGGGAACAAGTCCTAGGCAATTGGAATCAATGTGGTGAAACTGTAAAATCCTGAATTCATATGGCTAAAGAGGATAACATCAAGTCTGTATTTCTAGACTCAGAATGATCCTTGTCTAAAAAAATGAAAAGGCGGGCCGGGCGGTGGTGGCGCACGCCTTTAATCCCAGCACTTGGGAGGCAGAGCCAGGCGGATCTCTGTGAGTTCGAGGCCAGCCTGGGCTACCAAGTTAGTCCCAGGAAAGGCGCAAAGCTACACAGAGAAACCCTGTCTCGAAAAAACCAAAAAAAAAAAACAAAAAAAAAATGAAAAGGCAATGTGAAACTCAGATGGTGGATTCAGTTCAGGAAAAAAATAGAAACAGTGCAAATGAAAGATGTGAGCTAGAAGCCACAGATAAGAGAGAGCATGCGGTGTTTGTCTTTCTGGATCTGGTTTATGCCACTCAATATAATCTTTTCTAGGTCCATGTACCTTCCAATTTCACAATTTCATCTTTCTTCATGCCTCAGTAGTATTCTACAGTGTATAATAGTGCCATATTTTCATTATCCCTTTATCTGTTGAAGAACTTTTTGGTTGTCTCCAGCTCCTATCTATTGTGAATAAAGCTGAAATGAACATGGCTGATCAAGTTTTCTCTGTAGTAGGATGTGGAATCCTTTGGGCATATACCAAGGAGTGGTATATAGTAGATTTATTTTCAATTTTTTGAGGATTCTCCTTACTAGTTTCCAGAGTGGTTGTATCAATTTACACAGTGAATGAGGACTCCCCATTTCCCCACTACCTCCCCAGCATTTTTTATCATTTGTTTTATTGATCTTAGCCATTCTGACTAGGGGGAGACAAAAATCTCAGAGTTGTTTTAATTTGCATTTTCCTAATCACTAAATATGATGAACCTTTTTTGGAGGTATTTTTTAGCCATATTATTTCTTCTACTGAGAACTCTTTGATCCCTAGCCCAGTTTTTAACTGAGTCAATTGTTTCCTTGACTGTTTGTTTTTTGACTTCTTTGTATATTCTGGTTATTAGTCCTCTGTCAGGTGTACAGCTGACAAAGATTGCCTCCCACTCTGTGAGCATCCTCTTCAACTTCGATTGTTTCCTGTGCTGCACACACAGAAGCCTTTTAGTTTTATGGAGCCCCATTTGTCAATTGTTGACCCTAATTCCCGGGCAGATGGAGTCCCATAAAGTCCTTAGCTGCACCTATATTTTATAGGGTTTTGCCCGAGTCTTCTTTTGGAAGTTTTGACATTTCAGGTTTCAAATTGAGGTTTTGATCCATTTGGAGTTAGCCTTTGTGAAATGTGATAAATAGGGATCTTATTTCATTCTGCATGTGGACATCCAGTTTTCCCAGCACCATTGTTGAAGATACTTGCTGTCTTTTCTTCGTGTGTCTTTCAGCTTCTTTGTCAAATATCATATGGTTGTAGTTACGTGTGCTAATGGTTGAGTCTGTTTTACGACATTGGTCTATGTGCCTTTTTGAAACAGCATCATTTTGTTTTTTATTACTGTAGTCATAACTTGAAGTCTGGAATGGCAATTCTTTTGTATTATATTTGTTATGCCCTCATCATGAGCTCTCCAGAGACCATCAGGAGTCCAAGTTCCTATGCAAAAGCAAGGAGCCTTTATTGCAAGCTCAAGCTTGGTCTTCCTGTCCATTCCAACACAGCAGTTGGATAGGGAGAGCACTGAGCTCAGTTATGGCAGGGTTTTTAAGGAGTAAAGAATGAAGGTATAGGAGAATTCCAGATTCAGATGGGAGTTGAGCTCCTGATTGAGCAGGAGTGAGGTAGCAGAAGTCTTATCAAACAGGGGTTGGTACCGGTGTTGCTGCAGGAAATTGGCAACTTATATACAAGTGATGTAAGCTATCCCTTATGTTCTAGGGCATCTAGTACTTGTTTATCTCAGTTCTGATTGGTCCCCCGCAGGGTACAGTTTGTGATTTTCCTCGTTGTTGTAAGGGTGAGGCCTAGTCCCAGTATTGTTAGTCTGCAGCCTGTCATGGCTGCACTGATGTTAAGTTAGACCTCTTCAATATTTTTTTTTACTCAGGATTATGTAGGCTATCTAGGGTTTTTGTTTGGGGGGGATCCATATGAATTTTAGGGTATTTTTTCATAATTTTGTGAAGAATGTTGGGGACATTTTGATTGAGATTTCAATGAATCTGCAAATTTCTTTTAGTAGGATGGTCATTTTCACAATATTACTTTTACCAATCCATGAACATGAGATACCTTTGCATTTTCTAATGTCTTTCCTGATTTGTTTCTTCAGAAATTTGAAGTTATTACTATGTGAAAGAAGCCTTTCACCTCCTTGGTAAGGTTTATTCTAAGATATTTTATTGTCTTTGATGCTATATTGTAAATGGGGGTGTGTATTAATTTGAAAGTGGAGAGAAGGTGTGGGAGAGGTTAGAGGGAGAGGACATGGGAGGGGCTGGAGAGAAGAAAGAGAAGGGAAAAATTATGTATTTTATTTTAATTAATGATGCATTTTATTTTAAATAAGACAGTATTTTAAAAGATAAGCCAGGTATATTCTAGCCTACAGGACATTGCATTTGTATAAATTAATCAATGAATCAATCAATGAATGAATGAATGAATCAATCAACCTTCAAGGCTATAGGCTGGAGACAGGCACTTGCTGCTCTTATGAAGGACCTGGGTTTGGTTTCTAGTATCCACATTGTATAGCTCACAACTATCAGTGACTCCAGTTCTAGGGTAACCGATATCTTCTTCTGGACTCCATGGATACTGCACATATATATGTAGTGCACTTACATACATGCAGACCAAATATACATATTAAAAAATAAAAATAAGTAAGTCTTTATAAAATACTTTAAAACTTCAATACCTGTAGGACATTTCACATTAAACCATACCACCCTCTGAATGTATGGACAAGGCATACTTGTAGGGACTGCTCATTCAACAGTATAGATTTAACTAACCTAGGTATGGTTCTCATCATTGTGGGGAGAGTTCAGTAATTTCCACTCATTATGATACCCTGTCTGTAAGAATGGTTTGAGACTAATGGTAACAATTAGTGGCTCACACACTGAGTTAGTTCACATGCTTGTTTGGTTCACTAAGTATTTAAGATATGCTGAAATGGTTACTTCCATCTATGCACGAAGGGGTTCTCTGTAAGAATACAACCCCAGCTTTCTTTGAACACTTCAGATTTGTGGCAGTCCTGCACACACAGTCTTAAAAGGAAACAACTGCTGGAGGATATGGGCTGTGAAGATCCTTCCAGTACCCACTCCTTTAGCCAGTTGCTTCCTCAGTGTTATGTGTGCATGGGGGCTACTGGAGTTTTGTCTAAATGCAGAGTATAACTCAACAGAAGCAAGATGAGGCCTAGGAGTCGGCTTTTCTAAGAAATCCCCAAAGCTGTTGCTTCTGGGAAGAACACCTTTGACTAGCTATCAACCACTAGCCTACCCACAAAGAAGTTCCTGATCTAGCTGAGAAAAACACCAGATGCCCAATGACACGTGGATTTCACACAGATGATTACAGTATTTGGCATACACTTAATACCAGAATTTTTTTGTTGCTCTGGTATTGAGATATATTGGCATCATGTGTCGTCTTAGGGTTTTTATCACTGTGAAGAGACACTATTACAATGATAACTCTTACAAGAAAACATTTAATTGGGGCTGGATTACAGTTCAGACGTTTAGTCCGATATTGTCATGGTGGGAAGCATGGCGGCACACAGGGAGACATGGTGCTGGAGAGGTAGCTGAGAGTTCCACATCTGGATCAGCAGGAAGAGAGTGAGACGCTGGGCTTGGCTTGAGCAGGTGAGACTTCAAAGCCCACCCCCAGTGACATACTTGCTCCAGCAATGCCACAGCTCCTAACTGTGCCACTCTCTAGGAGCCAATGGAGGCCATTTTCATTCAAACCAACACAGTGTTTTAGCTGCAATCCTATTTCTCCATCAGTTCCATGCTCAAAATGCAGTCCACTTTAGTGACACCTCTAGAAATTTGATTTGAGCAGACACTGGAACCAGGATGCAGGAGCATGCAAATGGCTGAGCTCTCCATAATGGGAGAAAGAGCCAGGACAAAAGGAAAGATGGGTGGCAAGGAGCCCAGCAAAGGATGGTGCCAGCTGGCCCCTAGTTGTACCCTGGCCCCAGGAGGCACTTGAAGTATAAATGACAAAACAGCCTTGGGCTCATTTCACAGCAAGGGGTAGAACTTTTGCTATCTGTGTCAGACATTTGTTGTGGGTAGCTCCCACTGCTGGGAGTGACCTTCCAGGCAAGGCTCACTGTCTTTGGTGAGAATTCTCTTTAGAAGTTAAATGTCATCTACCAACCCCACCATCCATAGCAAACAGGAAGTGAATGACTCGCTCTAGGAGAGGGTATCTTAGCAATAAAGTATCTACACCAGGTAGGTAATTGGGAGCCCTGTGGATAGTGCAGAGCATCTTCACACCGTCCTCACCGACATTGCATTTGCATGTGGTTTGAACAGCTCACTAAGGCAGTTCCTCACACTCAGTTCTGCAGAGGCTCCTTCAGTCTGGATTAATTATGTACCACAAACACAGCCCAGCACTACCCTTTGTTGTACATTTCTTAATAATTTACACACAACCTTTGACTGTGAGTCAATCCAATTAAATCGAGCAAGCATTTACTATGTGCAAGTCATGATAACACATCATAATGGATTGCTTGATCGTCTCAAGCACTCTGTGGGGCTGAGGAGGTGAGGCACCCTTCTCTTCCCTTCTCACACAGCAGGTGCAAAAGCACAAAGTGCCAACCTGTAAATAGTCTGCAGAGCCATGTGGAGGTTAATGTATTTCCGTAGTCACCAAGGTGAAGTGCGGATGATACCAGAACTTGGCAACATGCCTCCTGATACCTTCTCTCATTTTCAATAAGTATTCAACCCAAGAATTCATAAGTGGGCACTTACAGATAATAAACACGCCAAATACAGGAAAGATTTTTTTAAAAAAATTTATCTAGCTTTTTTTGAAACTTCTTATTTAAAAATAACTAGATTCTCAAGAAGTCACATGAATACTCTAGAGAGGTCTTTTTCCTCAACGCCACTGCACATAAGTTTTGAGTGAGAAAACAAGAAAAGAGAGACTGGAGAGATGTGTGAGTATAGTTCTACACCATTTGTCATATGTTGTAGACAAAATTCTAAACGGTCTTATTAAATATGAAACACATAGCCAAATACAGAGTTAAAAGCCCAAGAGATCAGAGCACCAGCAAAGAGCCAAGACTACCTTTAGCTTACCACTCACTGCCATCCTTCCCCTGAGAGAGACCTTCTTCCTGTGTGTCTTGTGTTTTATGGCTTTCCTGTTCTGCCTTCTCATTGACTCTGAGCCCAGGCACATGACTTCCTTGTCACTGCCTGCCTATACAGACCTCCTGGTCTCTATGGTTGGTACTGGGATTAAAGATTTGAGTCACCATGCTTGGCTGTGTCCTTGACCACACAGAGACTCTGCCTGCCATGTGATCGGCTTAAGGGCATATGCTACCACCACTGGACTTCCTCTTAATGGCTGACTTTTACCTCGAATCTCCAGGCAACTTTGTTTATTAACATACAAATAAAATCACATTTCAGCACAAATAAAATATCACCATAATATGTGTGCTCACTATCACTATAAGGGTACAAAATGATTCCAAGGGCACAGATTTCCCCCCATGATACCTCTACTTATTCTCACTTCTCATCAACCCTAATACCTAGAAAGCATGAGTATCCTCTCCATTTTGTAATCCTGTCATTTCCCAGACCTTAGATGGATGGAAGCATACATGACCTACCGTTAGAAGAAACTATGTGCATACATGGTTTGGCTGTGGATGACCTGCCATTACAGATACAAAGTGATCCCCTTTGCTGCTGTGCCCTGTTCTGTGGTATGGAGTAGTTCACAGTGACCAAGAATTTTGTGAGTTCATTGAGTTTTCATCTATTATTTTCAATTTCAGCTTTATTAACTTCTAGCTTATATTCCCGCTTCCTTCTCTCTCATTTTTTCCAGCTTCCTATAGTGGAAGATTACAGATTTGAGGCATTTAATTGGTTCTAATCCCACAAAATAATTAGAGGTATGTTGGTTACTGTAAGAATGGGGAGAGGTTTTCCTGATCTGTTGTTTATTCCTTTCTAACTGAAGAACACAATTCTGTGACTTCAATTGTTTTAAAAATTTTGAGATATGTGTTTTGGCACAGATAATAGTCCAGGACTGTTCATGTTCTATAATTGTCCTGTGTTCAAAATATGTCCTTGGCAGTGCTTGCATTCTGAGGTGATTGTGTGGCACGTTCTATATATGTTGATTCCTTTCCATTGATGGTACAGTTTTATAGGTTTGTTTCTTATTATACAGCTGTTCTACCAATGGTTGAAAGAAGGATGCAGTCCTCATGGGTAATTAGGTGATTGTCTCTCTATTTTACCAGATTTTGCAATCACATAATCTGTGCTTATGATGTTTGGTGCCTTCATGTTTAGGGTCCTTCTGTCTTCTTCATAAACTGAGACTTTTATTATAAGTAACACCTTCTTCTATGCATGGCAATTTTTCTTGGTTAAACTCCGTTCAGCTCCGTATTAGACCAATCAGGTGTTTTAGGCAGGCAAAGTAACAGTAACTTCACAGAGTTAAACAAATACAACATAAAAGAATGCAACACATCTTTGTATCATTAAACAAATCTTCCACAGCATAAACCAATATAACACGTCTTAAATTATATTCCACAACACTGGCCCTTGGATGTTACTACTCTACCGTTTGTCTCTGTGAATATGCCAACTCTGCTTGTAATGTTCCAAGGAAACTGGAACCATGCAGTACATGACCATTTGTGACTGCCCTCTTTTCCAGAGCACAATGTATTCACAACTCATGTTGTATCAAGCATCAGTGCTTTCTCTCCCTGGCAAAATGCACTCCTTTGTATAGCAGCACTCAGTTTTATTTATCCATGCTTTAGTTGTTGGATATTAAGTTGTCTCTTTGGGCTATTAGAAATAATAGTAGTGTGAACACCAATGCAGAAGTTTTTTATGTGAAGATATTGCCATTTTGCCTTCTATATCTAGTATTGGAACTTCTGTATCACACAATTCAAAGTGGCTTCAGAACTTCACAATCTCACCAACAATGCATATGAGTTCTCACTTTCTGCCCCTTCTACCTGTGCTTGTCATTTTGTTTTTGATTGAGCTGTCTTAGTAGGTATCAAAGGTACTTATTACTAAATGGACATCATATTAAACCAATGGCTAATGATTTATTGTTACATCCATAGATCAATATGTCTTCTAACCCTCATCAGAGAAGCTTCTGTTTGCAGTATCTAGTGATTAACAGAGACCACAACTGGCCAAGGCACGGGAATATGAGACTGCACAGTGTTCAGTCCTGGATGGAATATGTACATCACATCCTCTGCTCCCAAAGCTTGAGCATCATTGTGGAAGAGGGCATGGCAAGAGCACAAGGCAACAGTGTTTTCTGTGCATAGCAGGGTAGTCGCACATCTGCACCAACAGCATGGTTGGGACAGCATGGACAAGAGCTGTGTGAACCCAAGCCAGACCAAATTCCAGCATGGAAAGGGGAGTTGAGCATGAAATTCTATTCCTAGTGGTGTAGATACTGGCAGTTGTCAGCTTCGGGAAGATGGAGGGCCAATTTTCCCTAAGAGTAAAGCCACTGCTAAGTTGACCATGCTCCACTGGAAGACCACAGGTCCAAGAATATTTGAGGAGCACAAATTTGTCTTGATATGGATAAAAGTAGACACAAAGTTGGGTAGATGGGGAAGGGGTGGGTGGATCTGGAAAGAGTTGAAAGGTAGATAAATATGATCTAAACACATTGTATGAAATTTTCAAAGGACTAATATCATTTTTGAACAGTTACTTATTGTGGATTTCATGTGGATTTCTTTCTAAACTGCTAACAATGTTGAACATTTTTTATATGTCTATTAACCAATAGTATTTGCTGTTTGGGTAAATGTCTATTCCAATCCTTTTGCTTGTTTTAAAATTGAATTATTTATTACATTTATTCAAATATTTTGCTCATTTTTAAATTAGTTATTTATTGAGATATAGGGATCTTTTGTATGTTCTGAAAGAACATCCCTTACAAATTTATGGTTTGTAAATATTTCCCAATGTTTTGTAGATTGTGTTCTTACATTCCTGGGTGTGTCCTCTGAAGCATGAAAGTCTTAGTGACGTCTAATTTATCTACTTTTGTTTTGATGCTTAGTATTTGCTTTTGATGTCATACTCAAGGTCACAAAGATTTATTTATTTACTGTGTAGCCAAAGATGACCTTGAACTCCTGGCCCTCTTTCTCCAACCTCCCAAGTACTATGATGACAAGTGTGTGCTACCATAGCTGGCTCCAATTTCAGCCTTTACATTTGGGGCTATATTCCATTTTGAGTTGATTTATAACATAGTATGACTGATATTTTCAAAAAAATCTTTGTTTTTACATTAAACATCCCTATAACATAACTTTGGAGTTTATTATAGACAGAATATATATGGGTTGTATTTTTAGTCAACTCTTTAAGTACCTATCCTTTAATAGATATGTTTGGACAATTTGGCTCAGGGTAAATATTGATATATTAATGCTTAATTCTCTTTTAGATGTCTCTGTTTTCTTTTTTCTGTATTTATATAGGTTGCTTGAACATATTTTAGAACTTTATTTTGATTTACCTATGTATTTTTGGGGTCTTTATTCCTTCCTTCCTTCCTTTTTTCATTCTTTACCTTTTATTGAAAATAATTCTTTTCTTATACAATATATCTTGATTATAGTTTCCCCTCTCTCTACTCCTCCCAGTCCCTACCTACCTGTGCTCCCAATCAAGATCCACTCCCTTTATGTCTCTCATTAGGAAAGAACAGGCTTCTAGGAGGTTACAAGCAAATATGACAAAATAAAATATAAGATAAATAAAAAAACCATCACATCAAGGCTAGACAAGGCAACCCGATAGGAGGAAAAGAGTCCCAAGAGAAGATACAAGAGTCAGAGACACACTCATTCTCATACTCGGGAGTCCGATAAAAATACTAAGCTGAAGCCAGGCGGTGGTGGCGCACACCTTTAATCCCAGCACTCGGGAGGCAGAGGCAGGCGGATCTCTGTGAGTTCGAGGCCAGCCTGGTCTACCAAGTGAGTTCCAGGAAAGGCGCAAAGCTACACAAAGAAACCCTGTCTCAAAAAAAATAAACAAACAAAAATACTAAGCTGAAAGCTATAATATATATGCAGAGGACCTGGTACAGACCCATGTAGGCCCTGTACTTGCTGCTTCAGCCTCTGTGAATTTATATGCACCTTGTTTCATTGATCCATAGGGCCAAGTTCTCCTAGTGAGTTTCACCCTCTCTGGTTCTTACTCTTTCTGCCTCTTCTTTCATGGAATTCCCTGAGCTCTGAGGGGAGGGATTTGATGGAGACATCCCATTTAGAGCTATGTGTTCTAATGATTCTCTCCCTCTCTGCTTAATATCTGGCTGTGAGTTTCTATATCTGTTTCCATCTGCTGCTAGAGGAAGCTTCTCTGATGATAACTAAAAAAGGCACTGATCTATGAGTATAGAAAAATATCACTAGGAGTCATTTTATTGAAACTTTTCTTTTTAGACCTGCATTCTTATTTAATCCTAGATCACTTGACTCTCTAGTCTCTTGTTCTTGGTCACCCAACCAGTGTCAGGTATGGGTTCTATCTCATGGAGTAGACCTTAAGTCAAATCAGACATTGGTTGGCTACTCCAACAAGTTCTATGCTACCATTGCCCTTGCATATCTATCAGGCAGGACAGATTAGGCCAACAGTTTTGTGGCTGGGTTAGTGTCTATGTTTTTCTTTTGATAACCTTCAGAGTACCTTCCCACACCAAAGAGACTAGAATGTAAGAGGGAAGGCTCCATGTAGGCTCCAGCTGGATTTTTCTGTGTTCAGTGAAGTGTGTGTGTGTGTGTGTGTGTGTGTGTGTTCTTCAGCAATAGGGCCCTGCTGTCAGTTTGCAGAGAGTAACACATTGTCTCAACAACAGTCTGGGTTGTTTGGGAAATTTTGTGAGACCCGCTTGGCCAACTCAATAGAATGCAATCCAGCACTGATACTGGAAGCCTCATTAGATAATAAGAGATGGATAGTTAAGACTCCATATCCCCATTATTAGGAGACCTCATGAGGACAACCTTCATATATTTTAGGAAGTTTCCACTGTACTCTGTTTTCATAATATCCCACAAATGCCCCTCAATTCCAGGTATCTCTCCCCACATTATCTCCCTCTACTTTAACTTTCTTCCACTTCTCCACCTGATCCTCCCATTCCCATCCCCACCTGTACCCAGTCAATCTATTTCTATTTCCCTCTCCCAGGGAGACCCATGTGTACACCCTAGACCCTTCCTATATACCTAACCTCTCTGAGTCTATGGGTTGTAGCTTGGTTGTTTACTTAATGACTAATATCCACATATAAGTGAGTATATGTCATATTTGTTTTTCTGAGTATGGGTTTCCTCACTCAGGATGTTTTTTTCCCTAGTTCCATCCATTTGCCTACAAGTTTTATGATGTCATTTTTAAATAGCTGAATAATACTCCATTGTGTAAATGTACCACATTTTCTTTATCCATTCTTCTGTTGAGGGACATCAAGGCTATTTCCAGTTTCTGGCTAATTATGAATAAAACAGCAATAAACATGGTTGAGCAAGTGTCCTTGAGGTAGGATGGAATGTCCTTTAGGTATATGCCCAAGAGTGGTATAGTTGGATCTTGAGTCAGATTAATTCCTAACCTTCTGAGGAACTGCCACATTCATTTCCATAATGACTATACAAGTCTGCACTCCCACCAGAAATGGAGGAGTGTTCCCTTTGCTCCACATTCTCACCAGCATGAGCTGTCACTTGTGTTACTGACCTTAGCCATTCTTACAGGTATAAGGTGGAATCTCAAAGTAATTTTGATTTGCATTTCCCTAAGGGCCAAGGATGTTATTCTTTTTAAAAATGGTGTGTTATTTATTTCTTTAACTTTATTTTATGTGCATTGGTATCAGAGCCAATGGAACCAGAGTTATAGATAGTTGTGAGCTGCCATGTGGGTGCTGGGAATTGAACCCTAGTTTCCTGGAAGAGCAGCCAATGCTCTTAACCGCTGAGCCATCTCTCCAGCCCTGAACAGTCCTTTAAGTGTTTCTCAATCATTTGAGTTTCCTATATTGAGAAGTCTCTGTTTAGATCTGCACCCAATTTTTAACTGGATTATTTGTTTTTGTTTTTGATTTTTTTTTTTTGGTATCTAACTCCTTGAGTTGTTTATATATTTTGGATATTAGTCCTCTATCAAATGTGGATTTGATAACAACCTTCCCTCATTCTGTGGGCTGCTACTTTGTGCAAATGATGGTATCCTTTGCCTTACAGAGCTTTTCAGTTTCATGAGGTCCCATTTATTAATTATGGTTCTTAGTTCCTGTGCTAATGATGTTATGTTCAGAATATCTTTTCCTGTGACAATGCCTTTGAGGCTAGTCCCTACTTTCTCTTCTATCAGGTTCTGTGTGTCTGGTTTTATGTTGAGGTCATTGATCCACTTGGACTTGAGTTTTGTGCAGGGTAATAAGTATGTATCTATTTACATTCTTCTACATGCAGACATTCAGTTTGACCAGCATCATTTGTTGAAGATACTGTTTTTTCTCCAGTATGCATTTCTGGCTTCTTTGTAAAATATCAGGTGTCCTAATGTTTGAGGATTTATGTCTGGGTCTTCAATTCAATTCCATTGGTCAATGTGTCTGTTTTATAAAACAAAAACCAATACCATATGGCTTTTATTACTATGACTCTGTAATATAACTTGAAATCAGGAATGGTGAGACATCTAGCAGTTCTTTTATTTTTCAGGATTGTTTTAGCTATCCTGAGGTTTTTTTGTTTGTTTGTTTGTTTTCCATATTAAGTTGAGAAGTATCCATTCAATTTCTGTAAACAACTGTGTTGGAATTTTGATGAGGATTGCATTGAATCAGTAGGTTGTTTTTGGTAGGATGGCCATTTTTACTATTTTAATCCTCCTGATCCATGAGTATGGGAGATCTTTCCATCTTCTGATAACCTCTTCAATTTCTTTCATCAAAGACTTGAAGTTTATATCATACAAATCTTTCACTTGATTTGTTAAGAGTTATCAAGTTACAAAGTTATCAAGTTACCAAGATATTTTATATTATTTGAGGCTATTGTGAAAGGTGTTGTTTCCCTGATTTTTTTCTGAGTCCATTTGTTATTTGTATATAGGAGGGTTACTGGGTTTTTTTTAAAATGTAATCTTCTATCCAGCCACTTTGCTGAAGGTGTTTATCAGCTGTAGGAGTTCCCCAGTGGAATTTTGGGAGTCACTTTCATATCATCTGCAAAGAAAAATATTTTGAAGTCTTCCTTTTCACTCTGATTCCCTTTGATCTCCTTCAGTTGCTCTATTGCTCTAGCTAAGACTTCAAATACTATATTGAATAGATATGGAGAGAGTAAACAACCTTGTCTTGTTCCTGATTTTAGTAGAATCCCTTTGAGTTTCTCTCCATTTAATTTAATGTTGGCTATAGTCTTGCAGTAACTGCTTTCATTATGTTTATGTATGCCCTTGTATCCCTAACCTTCCCAGGACATTTATCATGAAGGGGTGTTGGATTTTGTTTAAGGCCTTTTTATTCCTTCAGTTTGTTTATATGGTAGATTACATTTATTGATTTTTATTTCGTTTAAGGCCTTTTTATTCTTCCAGTTTGTTTATATGGTAGTATCTGGATGTATATACTTAGTGC
Source organism: Peromyscus maniculatus bairdii (assembly GCF_049852395.1). Taxonomy (NCBI): domain Eukaryota; kingdom Metazoa; phylum Chordata; class Mammalia; order Rodentia; family Cricetidae; genus Peromyscus; species Peromyscus maniculatus. The sequence goes on from NC_134854.1 coordinate 117,789,587, forward strand.
TATGAACTTTCCTCTTAGCACTGTTTCATTGTCTTATAAGTCTGGGCATGTTGTGTATTTGTTTTCATTGAATTCTAGGAAATCTTTAACTCCTTTTTTATGTCCCAACCCATTTTTCATTCAGTAGAGAGTTATTGTTTCTGTTGTTATTGATACCCAGCTTTAATCCACTGTGGTCTGATAGGATGCAGGGAATTATTACAATTTTCTTGTATATGTTGAGACTTGCTTTGTGTCTAAGTGTGTGGTCAGTTTTGGAGAAAGTTCCACGAGTTGCAGAGATGAAGGTATATTCTTTTGTGTTTGGGTGAAAAGTTCTGTAAACATCTGTTAGGTCCATTTGTTTTTGATACCTCTTAGTTCCAGTATTTCTCTGTTTAGTTTTTGTTTTGATGGCAAATTAGTGAGGTATTAGAGTCTCCAGACTGCAACCCACAGAACCAGGGAGGCTATATAGCAGGGGGGAACTGTACAATGGCTGTGGCTTATAGTAAGTTTTGGTTTTACTCAATTACTGGGCAAGCCTCAATGAAACATTTCACTATTAGGATAAGAATTTATACTGTATCAAGCTAATAATAGAAAAATTTTTAAAAAGTATGCAGGGCTGGCAAGGTGGCTCAGCAGGCAAGGACACTTGCTACCAAGCCTCTGACCTCCATTTGCATGCCTGGCATACATGCCACACACATACACATCTCTACAAAAAATAAAAAAAATAGATAAATGTATGTGTGCCTCCTCACACACAAAATAAATAAAATAAAATGTAATAAAAAAAAAGTCTCCCACTATCAGTATGTGAGGAACAACATGTGATTTAAGTTATAGAAGTGTTTGTTTTACAAACTTAGGTGCCTTTGTGTTTGGAACATAGAAGTTAAGAATTGACATGCCATCTTGGTGGATTTTTCCTTTGATGAGTATGTAGTGTTCTTCCCTATATCTTTTGATTAATTTTTGTTTGTGGCCGATTTTGTTAGATATTATAATGGCTACTCTATCTTGCTTCTTAGTTCTATTTGCTTGGGATATCCTTTTCCAACCCTTTACCCTGAGGTAATGTCTATCCTTGATGTTGAGTTGTGTTTCTTGGATGCAATGGAAGGATGGGTCCTATTTTGCATCCATTGTATTAGTGTCTTTTTATTGGGGAATTGAGACCATTAATATTGAGAAGTATCAATGATCAATGATTGTTGACTCCTATTATTTTATTGTTGTTGGTGGTGTATGTGCTTCCCTTCTTTTGATTGTGATGGTCTGAGATTATTTATTCCCTGTGTTTTCATGGCTGTAGTAAGCCTCCTTAGATTGGGGTTTTCCTTCTAGCCCCTTATGTAGGGCTGGATTTGTAGACAGATACTCTTTAAATTTGGTTTCATCATGCAATATCTTATTTCCTCCATCTATGGTGATTGAAAGTTTATCTTCAGTACATCTGTCTGGGCCCTTGGGGGTTTTTAGAGTCTACTATGATAAATCAGGTGTAATTCTAATAGATCTTTATATATTACTTGGTCTTTTCCCCTTATGGCTTTTAATGTTCTTTATTTGTTCTGTATGTTTAGTGTTTTGATTATTATGTGCTGAGAGTACTTTCTTTTCTGGTCCAATCTATTTGGTGTTCTATATCCTGTTTTGTATCATTATAGACATCTCCTACTTTAGGTTAGGAAAATGTACTTCGTTGATTTTGTTGAAAATATTTTCTGGGCCTTTGACCTGGGTTTCTCTTCCTTCCTTGGTTCCTATTATTCTTTGGTTTAGTCTTTTCAGTGTCCCATATTTTCTACATGTTTTGTGTCAGAAATTTTTTAGATTTAGCATTTTCTTTGACCAATGTATCCATTTCTTCTATTGTATCTTCAATGTTTGATATTCTTTCTTCCATTTCTTGTATTCTGTTGCTGAAGAATGCCTCTATGGTTCCTATTCAAATTCCTAAATTTTTCATTTCCAGAGTTCCCTGATTTTGCTTTTTCTTTATTGATTCTATTTCCCTTTTCAGGTCTTGAACAATTTCCTTGCACTCTGTGTTTTATTGGATTTTTTTATGGACTTTATTTCCCCCAATTGTTTGTTTGTGCTTTCTTGCATTTCTTTAAAGAATTTGTTAATTTCCTCTTTAAGGACCTCTATTATCTTCATACAGTTGCTTTTAAGGTCTTTTCTGTTGTTTCAGCTATGTTGGACTATTCAGGGCCTGTTGTGGTAGAATAGCTGGACTCTATTGAAGACGTATTGTCCTGGCAGCTATTGATTGTGTTTTTATGCTTGCATCTAGGCATCTGGATTTGCAATGATTATAGGTCTAGGTGGTGATTTCTGAATTAGTTTTTGTTGGGTGGGCGCTTTGTTCTATGTTTTTTGTTTCTTCTCTGGATTTTTGGAGAATGATGGCTGTATGTTGCCTGTTTTCCTGGCCTGCTCAGCTGGTGTGTTCAAGGGGGAATGCCTGTTGTTTTTGAGGTTGGGATATTGGGATGAGTTGGAGGAAGGAATGTTGGAAGAGAGGTCTTTGTGATCTACTAGGGATGAATTAGAGAGGAAATGGAGACCACAGCAGGCTTTCTGCTACCGAGCTGGGGGGATTGAGTCTCAGGAGCAGAGGGAGGGTTATGGGTCTGCCTTTAGGTCCTAGGAGGTATCCTGCTGCAGAGTTGGGGATGAGACTGGGGGATTGGGACTGAGAGAACAGAGAGAGAAGAGAATGTCTGCAGGTAGGCTTTTTCTGGCAGGCTTACCTGAATAGCTCATTTTAGCATGTCTTCTAGGTACTTCATTGTGTAAACACAACTTATCACAGTCTACCACTGTCATCTTACCTTACTTAATGCAGTACAGAAATCCCACCTCTCTTAACACCTCACTGCCCTTCCTCACTTAGAATGCAATTGTCTTAAACATGTCTCTATTATTCATATTTTCAGGTATACATCAGACATTACTATAAGTTTGCTTCAGTTGCCAAGCAGAACTTAGAAAATGAAGAATCAAATACTTGCTTTTTATCTTATTCTCTTTCTTTACAACACCCCCAGATTATTTCTGTAGTTTCCTGTTTTATCAGAGAGTCCCCTTTACTCATTCACTTTGTTGGGCCTACATTTTCCCCAACATAATATTTTTATTGATTATTTGGGTATTTTATATCATATACTCCAATCATACTCTTCCCAGTTCTTCCAGATCTGACTCCCCCACCTTTGTGACCTCCCCCAACACTAGAAGGGGGAGGAGGAGGAAGAGGAAGAGGAGGAGGAGGAGATGAAGATGAAGTCCAGTTTGTGTTGCCTATATACTCAATGGAGCATGGTCAAATACCCAGGGGCCAGCACCGTAAGTTTTTGCTTTGTAGCTTAGACTGGACTGGCATGCACAACTCTCCTGCCTCAGCTCCCCAAGAGCTGAGATTACCAGTGAATACCACCATGCCCAACTCATCCTCTTAAGTTTTGAAGGATACTGTCACTGGATATTAGATTCTGGGTTGACATTTCTTTCAGCACCTGAAAAAGAATGTGCCTCTACTTTCTTGTTTGTATGATTTTTGTTGAAATCTGATGTCATTTGAATTTTTTCTCACATGGCTAACCCATCAATTCTTTTCTGACTACTTTTAGAATTTATTTTGTCTTTTCTCACTGTTGTTTTAGGTGATTTGCTATGATGTGCTTTGACAAGAATTTCTTTGGGTTTACATGTAGCTTTGCCAGATTTGGAGAAGTTGCAGTTATTATTTCTTGGAATACCTTTTCATTCTCTTTCCTTTTTCATGTTGGCCTCTAAAGTCAGATAGGCTAGGTATCTTTATTAAATATATATCATGTTAAACATATCTATATATCAGTTTTATTCTCTCTATATATGATATATATGCATGCTACATCCATATATATGCATAAATGTGCATGTGACATGCATGATTATATAATAGACATAATTCAGTAATATATAATAAAATGTGACAAAGTATAACACAATAATTTGGCATTGTCCATTTTATGTTTTTTAGTTTATTTTTCTATTATTCAAGTGAATTCTCTTGCTCTGTCTTCAAATTCATTGAGTGTCCCACCTGTCCTCCCTATTCTATTGCTAACTCATTCATTTAAGTATTGTTTCTCTTCTGGCATTTCCATTTGGTTCTTTGCTTTCTATGTTGAGACTTTCTATTTCTCACATGTCTTGAGTTAGTTTCTAAGTGCTCAATGAAGTATTTTGTGATAGCTGCTTTAAAATTCTTGTCCAATAATTGCTGTGGATATTGTTCTGTATAAATAAAACACTGATTGGCCAGTGGCCAGGCAGGAAGTATAGGTGGGACAAGGAGAGAGGAGAATTCTGGGAAGTGGAAGGATGAGTCAGAGAGTCACTGCCAGCCGCTGCCATGACAAGCAGCATGTGAAGATGCCAGTAAGCCACAAGCCATGTGGCAAGGTATAGATTTATAGAAATGGATTAATTTAAGATATAAGAATAGTTAGCAAGAAGTTTGCCACGACCATACAGTTTGTAAGCAATATAAGTCTCTGTGTTTACTTGGTTGGGTCTGAGCGGCTGTGGGACTGGCGGATGACAGAGATTTGTCCTGACTGTGGGCCAGGCAGGAAAACTGTAGCTACAAATAATGATTACATGTTTGTCAACTTAATGTTGGTCAATGTCTCTTCTTATTGAAATTGGATTCTGGCTGGTCATTAGAATAAAGGGTGATAGGTTTTCTTGGAACCTTAGGATTTGGGATTTTATATTGTGAGCTCTGACTCTTACCTAAAACATTGCTCCCACAGAAGAAGAGGGAAGGAAGAAGGATAGCTAATACTAAGGATCCTAAAAAGATAGAGGGAATCATATTACTTTATATTTATTTACAATTATAATACAGATAAATATATGCACAGACATATGCATATGTATAACTCTTTATTTAAAATGAGGTTATGACATCTGGAGTGATAATGCTTCCACCAAGACCCATAGACTACCTAACAAAGCTCAGTATCAGGCATAAGAACCCTGCTTAGAAGCTGTTGGTCAGTGTAGTCCAAGGGATTCCCCAAACCAGATAGGCTCTTATCCTTGATAGTTAGCTTCTGTTCTTGGGAAGTTAACGATAATCCTCTATGTCTGAAGACAACATACTTCAAACATAGGGCTTGAAGGATTTGACCTCAATTTGACCTGAAAGCCTCCTTCCTGAGGTCAAGTTTTCATAGTACCAAAAGGTGTTATGCAAGATGCCAAGGAAGGAAAGCAGTCAATATTCTTCCCCAGATGTGATACCTATGGACCATAAAATGACCACCATGGCAAGAGATCCCTAAAGGTACAAAAATAGTAGGACTTATGTATTGGGCATAACCAAGAGCTATCTAATGGGACTCAAGGCCTTCTTAGCAGGAGGGAAATCATATCTGGTCATGGAAAGGTAGCTGACTACCCAGGGCTAGTGATGTCATGGATCTTAGAAAGAGCCTACTATAGCTACTTTCCTAAACCAGTCTAATTCTTTACTGCATTCTAAGTATTCATTTCTATACCCACTGGTAAGTGTAGTGCTAGCTACTCCTCAAAGAAGCTTCCTTTTCAGCAGGTGGAGACAATTACAAAAAGCCCCAACTGACCAAATTCAGAGAACAACTGACCATGGGGTGTCCAGCCCCAACTAACACATCTGCAACACAGCTTTTACACCTAAGGCTCAGGGACATTGCAGAAAGATGGGCAGAAAGACTGTAAGAGCCAGAGGACCAGGAAGTCTGCATTGACAATGTGTCTTCTAGACATAATAGTGACGCTACCCCCATGAATCTCAACAGTACGGCTCCCTAAACAAGACCTGCAAAAGTAGATAGGAAAATCTCATGAGGTCCCATTCCCAGATGAAGAGCTACAAGCAATTCATGAGTGCTGAGAGGAGAATTAGTTTTCCCTAGCAGGGAGACCTTGATTGTTTATTCAATACTAAGTGGTAAGCCCTAAAAAACATATTTATTCAAGTAATGCTAAATGAACTGAGCAAATTGTTTTTATATACTTATTCGTGTGTGTGTGTGTGTGTGTGTGTGTGTGTGTGTGTGTGTGTGTGTAAAATAAAAATAATTAAGGGAAAAGGTCATGAATTTGAGTGGGAGGTGTTAGAAGGAAGAATTATGTAATATAAAAATAATAAAAAATATTACATATAAAATATGTAATATTTTAATGAAAATATGTTTTTTAAGAAAGAGAGAAATGGGGGGAGGGGGAAGGAATAAGTCCAAGGCACTCTGAACACCTTCACGATGCAGTTATCGTCTCATCCACACTTGCATTTTCTACCATTTCCATCCATATGATCAACCACAGTCTGAAAACATGGTATTTTTCTTGACTTTTTCAGGATAGAGTGCAAGTCCACACAACTGTTATTACAGCATGTTGTACCTAAATCTTTGATAGGGTAGCAACCCACACCCACCCCCAGGACAAGAAAAAACAACGTGGCTCAGTATTGCAGTCTTATGTCTTTGGTGTCATAGCAACCAAATCAGTCCCGTAGCCAATGTCATAGACCCACAGCCATAAAATTCTCAGTGAAAATGTGTGTTACCATATCAGGATGACAACAAAAGCTGAAGTTGTATGTAAGCCAAGCCCTGTGTGCTCAGGGCTCAGCTTTTTGGATGTGAATCCTCTGAGCCAGGGCCAACATAAATAAAGCTGCTTCCTGGCAAAAAGAAAACAAAAACAAACAAAACACTGCTCTGGCATTGGAAAAGGGTGTCATCTAGTTACTGTAAGGTTAAGGGTAGAATTCAAGTTCATATCTACCCTTCTGCTGGCTCTTGCTGGTGAGGGCTCCTCACCAACCAGCGGGGGAGGGAAGCAGTATCTCTATCACCAAGTGCACAAAGGAAGTGACATTATTTTTTCTCTTTCGGTTTTTAAGACAGGGTTTCTTGGTGAAGCCCTGGCTGTCCTGGAACTCACTCTGTAGACCAGGTTAGCCCCAAACTCAGAGATCCAGTCTGCCTCTGCCTCCCCAGTGCTGGGATTAAAGGTGTGCACTACCATGCCCTGCTTCAGTGAGATTATTTCTTGTGTATGAACAGTAGATTTACTGTCCAAATATTGTGTAAATTTTGTTATCCTTGCACAGTTCTGTTCCTGCTCATTTGGATGAGGAGAGGAAGATGGCTATGTTTTTCCCAGTGGCCCTTCAAAAGTATTCGCTTCTTCATCTCCAAATATGAGGCAAAAAAGAAAACTGAGAACTCACAGCTGTATAATTCCTGGCTCAAGTCCCCATCTGGATTTCCTTCCATCTGGTTCTTCTGTAGCAGGAATCTTAAAAGTTCTTATTAATAAAATCAAACCTGAGGCAAGTTATTGGGGTCCATGCTGGTAGATCAGAGAGACAGAACAAGCCACAGCTATCTCACCTCACCGGATCCTCATCTGGTCTTGTCTCCTCAGACTGGAGGCCTCTGAGTCCTCATCCGGAATGGGTCTCAGCTGAATTACTGCTAGAAGCCTGAATGCTTAACCAGGCCAAAATCTTAACCAGCCAAATGCTTCTAGTTTCTGGTCCTCACGCCTTATATATCTTTTTGCTTTCTACCACCACTCCCTGGGATTAAAGGCTGGCTTTCTGGGATTAAAGGTGTGTCACCATGCTTGGCTATTTCCAATGTGGCCTTGAACTCACAGAGATCCAGAGGGATTTCTATCTCTGGAATGCTAGGATTAAAGGTGTGAGTGCCACCATTTTCTAGCCTTTGTATCTAGTGGCTGTCTGTTCTCTGACCCCAGATAAATTTATTGGAGTACACAATATTTTGGGGAACACAATACCACCACATTCTTCCCATTACATTTTGTGTGAGTGGTGTGGGTGTGTGTGTGTGTGTGTGTGTGTGTGTGTGTGTGTGTGTGTGTGTGTGTGTAGCTGGAGTTTTCCTGCCTGGCCCACAGTCAGGACAAATCTCTCTTACCCACCATTCCCACAGCCGCTCAGACCCAACCAAGTAAACACAGAGACTTATATTGCTTACAAACTGTATGGCCGTGGCAGGCTTCTTGCTATCTGTTCTTGTATCTTAAATTAATCCATTTCTATAAATCTATACCACATGGCTTGTGGCTTACTGGCATCTATCACATGCTGCTTGTCATGGCGGCAGCTGGCAGTGTCTCCCTCCTTCTCCCTGTTCTCTCAATTCTCCTCTCTCTTAGTCCCGCCTATACTTCCTGCCTGGCCATTGGCCAATCAGTGTTTTTTTATTGACCAATCAGAGCACATACAGACCTTCCCACAGCATGTGTGTGTAATACACACAGCTTTTATCTGTGTTTTAGGGAGGAATAAAGAAAAGTATATTTGTTTTATCTTCCTAGAATCACAAGTTCTTATCCATCAACTTTTAAAAAATCCTGCCATTCAAATCCATATTGGCTAATTTAGATGAGACTTCGTGATTCTTCAGTGACCTCGCCACAGTATCTGCTCCTCTTGTCCTGACCTCCTCGCCACTGGTTAAAGTCGTTCCACTAGGATGATGTCTTGTAATAAGGAATGTGAAAGTTCTTTCTGGAAATTCCAAGTCAACCTTTGCTTTGTGATTTCTGCCAAGAGTAGCAGCCAATTACCAACTTTTAATCCTTCAAGGTTTTGTCTCTTCTCTCATTTTACTTTATTATTAATCAATTCTCACAGTGGTAAAACTACACTAATCTCTCACAAGATGCTTTTCTCACATAGCCATATCCAATTCAAGGAATATACAATGTCTAGTAAGAAGCATCATGGAACTTTGATTGGTGTGATGTTGTACAGTAAGTCCAAGCAGGTAGAATAAAACTATGGTCAAATTAGTGTAATTCAGACATGTTTATTTTAGAGAAACTATTTAATAAAGTCGATAGAAAGTGTCAAAGAAACTGGTCTGTAGTTTTCTTTTTTGTTGTTTCCTTTACCAGGCTTTAGTACTGGCTTCATAGAATGAATTTGGTAGTGTTCCTTCATGTTCTGTTTTTTGGAACAAATTAAAAAGGATAAGTGTGAGGCCTTCCTTGAAAGTTTGATGGGATTCAGCATGAATCCATCTGGTCCTGGCCTTTTCTTTAAGACAAACTTTTTTTTTTTTAAAGATTTATTTATTTATTATGTACACAGAAGAGGGCACCAGATCTCATTACAGATGGTTGTGAGCCACCATATGGTTGCTAGGAATTGAACTCAGGATCTCTGGAAGAGCAGTCAGTGCTCCTAACCTCTGAGCCATCTCTCCAGCCCCTAAGACAAACTTTTAATAACAAGTTCAATCACATTGTTTGGAATGGGTCTGTTGAAGTTCAGTGTATCTTCAGCGTTCTTCTGGGTTATCCAGCTTTCCAGAGTGTAACTTTTCATAGTAATTTCTGATGATATTTTGTATTTCAATGGAGTCAATTGTAATGATACCTTTTTGATCTTTAATTTTATTAATTTGGATTCTTTCTATCTCTCTGTCTCTCTGTCTCTGTCTGTCTCTCTCTCTCCCTCCCTCTCTTATCAGATGACTAAGGAATTGTTAATCTTACTGAGTTTGTCAAAGAACCAAATCTTTGTTTGGTTGGTTTTGTGTATTGTTCTTTTAGACCCTGTTTCATTACTATCTTCCCTAATCTTTATTATTTCTTGCTGTCTACTGGAAGAAACTACTAACATCTTTGTGTAGACCTGTGACCATATGACTTTATATCAAATCAGCTTCACCAATAATTAAGTCCACAGGGTGATCATTGCTTTCCTTGTCATGTGAGGGCTTCGTATCATGTTCTGTTTAGCTTCCAGTATGAGTGTGGAGTAGCCCTCATGGAATATGGCCTGCCATGGCCCATAAATCCCTCAGAAACACAAACACAGTTTCTCTCGATGAAATTCGTCTTCCAGAAAGATTGTATGTTCATGAAAAAGAATTTGCCCTTAAAAAATAATACTATTAATTTTAATTAATTTATTTTTTAGAATTAATCATTAAGAGGGCCAAATATGCTAGTGTTTACAATTTTTGTGCTTATGCTAAGGGCATTTGACTTCTCCATAGGTCTTGTCCTCTGCCTAAATGTTCCTTTAAATATTTTTATTTATTATAATTAAGCATAAGCCAGGGTGGGCCATTAATTGATTACAAATAACTCTGAGTTAACTCCAGACATTAATAACAATATTAAAAAATACCTTGGGTCTACATGGCAAACCAAGAGCCAGAATTCCCATGGGAAATTTTATATTCTTTGAATTGGGCACCGGGAGTTAAAACAGGTAACCCTGGGTTTGAAACAATCTGCACAGTGTTTCCTTGGACCACATAGTATTTTAAAACAGACTGGAACTAGTGGTCAACATTTGAAAGTGAGAATACTTTTAGTCATGGCCAAAGATGTCCTTGATTTCAGTTTTAAAAGTCCCATCTTGGCAACATTAAACCCACATGATTCAAATACTCTTTATGACTCCTCCTTTGAGCAGGTGTGAACAGTCTCCTTTGTCCATTTTCTCACCCAACTTACTTTACTTATTCATTCTGACATGCATTTTGTAGAGGTGTGTATGTGCATGTGTGCTCATGTGCACATGGGTTCACATGCATGTGGAAGACAAGAGGAAAACATCCATGGTCATTCCTCAGGTGCCATCTAACCTTTTTAATTAATTACCTTTTTTGGAATTGCAACCTTTTAGTGGCCTGAAACTCACAAACTAGGAGAGACTGGTGGTTCAGGGAGCCCAGAGATCTTCCTTTCTCTGCTTCCCTAGCAGATGCTGAGGTTATAAGCACTCAGCTTTCTTATTTGCATCCCAAGAGGGTCCTCCTGCTTGCCAGGCATTTGTCACCCCACTCTTCATATGCATTAGATGAACCTTTCATGAACACCTACCATAGGACAGAAGACATTGTAACAGAGCCTGTCTGTCCTCCTCAAACTTACAAAAAAAGGCAAATGGGCACTGAACCATTTCACAAACTATCAACTTTGAAGAGTATTTTTTGGAAGTAAACGCTGTGCTAAGAGCATTTGAAAGTTTTTTTTTTTAAACAGTTCTGGAGTAGTGGAGGAAGAATTAGAGGGTTCTTGAAGAATCAGACCTTGGCTGTGATGTGAAGGGCATGGAAAGCTTAACTGTGTACTGTAGGCAGAAGTTTCTGTCCTGCCAGCAACTCCCAAATACCCAGCAGCCACTTCCCAAATTACCACACAGAGGCTTATATTAATTATAAATGCTTGGCTGGTAGCTTAGGCTTATCACTAACAAGGTCTTATGAGGCTTTTTGCCTATGTTTAGCCATGTGGCTTGGTACCTCTTCTCAGTACGGCATTCTCACCTTGCTTTCTCTGTGTCTGACTGGTGACTCCTGAACCTGTCCTTCCTCTTCCCAGAATTCTTAGTTTGGTCACCCTGCCTATACTCTCTGCCTGGCCACTGGCCAGTCAATGTTTTATTAAATCAGTTAGAGTGACAAATCTTTACAGTGTACAAGAGGACTATTCCAAAGCATTAGTGTTGTCTCACGAAGAGGTAACAGTAGGATGGGATTGAAGGGGTTGTAGGTGGCTTGAGGACCTAGAGTAGGCCTATGCTGTGTCCAGGCAAAAAAAAAATGAAACAGAGGGCTCTTTGACATGAATGAAACTGTATGCTGTGGGCTGGACCAGATCAGAAGCCTGCAGGTCATGCTATAATTAGTATTCTTCATTTAAGAACATTAGCTAGACATGGTATGTGGTGGTTTAAATGAGAATGCCTCCCATGGGCTCAGATGTTTGAACACTTGCTCTCTGGTTGGCGATGCTATCTGGGACATTTAGGAGGTGTGGCCTTGCACACAGAACTGTGTTACTGGAGGTGGGCTTTGAGAGTTCAAAAACTCACAGCATTCCCTGTGCACACTCCATGCTTTCTGCCTGCAGTTCAAGATGTGAAGTCCAGCCTCCGGACTGCTGCCTTCATTCTACCATCATGGACTATAATCTCTCTGGAATCCTAAGCCCAAATAAGCCCTTTATTCTATAAGTCACCTTAATCATTGTATTTCATCTCAGCAATAGAAAAGTAGTTAACACTCTGAGGAATTTTTAGCAAGTAAATATCAGACAAATTCTGCTTTTAAAAATGACATACTGAGCTTGGCATGGTGGAACATACTTATATACCAGCACACAGGAGGCTAAGGGAGCTTGAGGCCAGCCTAGGCACCATAGTAAGGCCCTGTCTCCAAAATTAAAAATATAATAGTGATGATGAGGAGGAGGAGGAGGAGGAGGATGATAACAATAACATTCTGGTGAATAAGGACAGGAGAGATGGATCAGTGCCTAAGAGTACTGGCTGTTCTTTCAGAGGATTCAAGATTAATTCCTAGCACCCATATGGTGGCTTACAACCACCTGTAATTACGGTTCCATGGCATTTTACATCCTCTTCTGGCCTCAAAGGACACCAGATATTCCAGTGACACACAGACATACACACAGGCAAAACATTCATACAAAAAGAGTAAAATAAATAAATCTAAAATCTTCAATAAAACAAAACCAGAAAGTAATGCTAAATGTGACTGAAAATTGCACAGAGCCGTAAGAGGAGACCTTTCTGCCGTTCCATATTTATTCTATAATGACCTATCCCAGCCACATCTCATGGACTGCCCCCAAGGTCCCCTTGCACTGTTGCTGCCTTCTGGTATGCTCAGCTGATGAGAGGTGCGAACAGAAGAACACCAGGCATTTAGTAAAGTGGATTCCTCCCCTCTGGAACATTGGCAGCTTCTGTAACCTCCTTGTTGTAGATGTAACCAACCATCTTATTAAATAAGAAACACAGAACCAATGCAAAGAAGAAAGCCAAGAGATCAGAGCTAAGAGCCTTACCCGCCTGCTGCAGCTAACCTCTTTAGCCAAGAGACCTCTCTGAAAGAGAGTACTTCCTGTGTGTTTGTCTTTATATAGTCTTTCTGTTCTGCCTTCTCATTGGTTGTAAACCCAAACACATGACTGCCTCGTCACTGCCTGTCTGTAGAGACTTCCAGGTCTTCTATGGTTGGTATTGAGATTAAAGGCATGTGTCTCCAATGCTGGCTGTATCCTTGAACACACAGAGATCTACCTAGCTCTGCCTACCAAGTGCTGGGATTAAAGGTGTTCACCACCACCACCCAGCTTTTGCAATGGCTCTAATAGCTCTGACCCCCAGGCAACTTTATTTATTAACATACAATTAAAATCACATTTCAGTACAAATAAAATACTACCATATTTTATTTACAGCTTCTGTAACCTCCTTGCCCTTCAAGCTTAGAGGCCGGATGGCTTCCCACTTCTGCCCACATGAGGGTTCATTACTCACGGGCAGTTTTCCTTAGCCTTGCCCACACAATTTCTGAATAGATCCTTCATTAAACACTCCCTGGTTGTCTCCATTTGAGTGTGCTATTTGTTTTCCTGCAGGATCCCTGGCTTTAGCCCAAATTATGACCATTATTAGTTAGAAACAAGTCCAGTTTGGTGCTTTAAAAAACTCCTAACACTAGGGATGCTCAAGGTGAAGAGACGAAAGAAATGATAATGAGACTCATAATTCCCCATCCCAGAGCAAAGCACTGGAGCATCCCTTTGTCCTCTGTCTCACTTAGAACAAAGTCAAGAAAGCACCGGGAGCAAACACGGCTGTGGAGGTTCTGGGAGACTACGGCATTGGGTTCAGTTTGTCAGCAAACACCTATCAGGACCGAGGCCTCCTTCCTCCACTCCACGCTGGGAGTTTTGGTGGCCGGAGTGTAGCTGTGGAGCTCTCTTGGCCATGCTTTAGTCAAAAAGGCTCCATGCACTGTCATCAACTGCAGAGGGCCTACAGCTCATCCCCGAGTGAGTGCATATGTCTGTCCGGGCTGACGGTCTGTAGCCATTGCCTTTCTCCATCAGTCCCCACTCCCTTGACCTTCATGGGTGTTGATCTTGAGGGTGCTCCCCAATAAACTTTACAGGCAGGCTAGCCTCTCTTTCAGAGTCTACTGCCTTAGGAGCTCGGCTTAATGCAGGTTCAATTTCTTACAAAAATGTAAAAGCTTTTATGTATCAGAATCGCAAGGTGAGACGTGATAATAAAAACTGGATTTTATAAAGTTCTATGCAGTGTTAATTCTCTTCCTATGGGCTTCTACATTAAGAAATGGGCACAGTTTGACTTGTCTATTTATATAGGTGATGCCCAATTAATTGGTCTAATCCCCAGTAAAAGGTACACTGGGTACTTGGGAAGATATTGAATTGTAAGGGCAAGTCTCCTTTTGGGAAATGTATCCCATTGGGATATATCTACACAACAGGCTGTGGAAATGAGTCAAACTAAGGGTTTGGAATAAAGACCTACACACACCACTCAAATTTAGCTACTATTTACCATGTGGCCAGTGCTCTGGGCATACTGGCTCATGGGATGCATGCAGTGATCGTTTAAGAGGATTTTTTATTAGTCTCACAAAATTAATAAAGAAGCATGAAATCAGGAGCAGACAGTGAGGGATCAAGGCACTGGACATGCCTGGTCATCAGCTCCCTCAGTTTTTATTCAGTTTTTATTATCACGTCTCACCTTGAGATTCTGATACATAAAAGTTTTTACATCTTTGTTAGAAATCCTACAAGGCTAAGGAAAACTGCCCGTGAGTGATGAAGTGGGAAGCCGTCAGGCCTTGAAGGGCAAGGAGGTTACAGAAGCTGGAGAAAGCTATAGATAAGCAGTTGCCAAAGGGTGAGGGTCACCAAGAATGAGAGACAAAAGGGTGCTACTGGTTCTATTTATATGACGTTGCGATAAAAGCCACAGGTTAGTGGCTTTCTGTGGTGGTTTATGGGAAGAAAGCTGATTCTATACAGATGGATAAGAAAGAACATTTTGGAGGATATAATTGTTCTGCCAGTTTATTATAATGGCTGTAAAAGACATATTGATGTAAAAACTCAGTGAAACATACATTAAAGATTTAGTTCTGTTCTAGGTAAGTTCCACTTACACAAGCCAGATTTTTAAGAAGAAGAAGAAGAAGAAGAAGAAGAAGAAGAAGAAGAAGAAGAAGAAGAAGAAGAAGAAGAAGAAGAAGAAGAAGAAGATTAGTTAGTACCCATCTCTGTATGCACAAGACACACACAAGAACATGCCAGGCAAAATCCTAGTATGGATGAGGGAGCGGCTTTACCCCTAGATGAGAAGCTATTGGTTACTGATAGCCTGATGGGGTAGAGAGAGTCCCTTTTTATAATGCAGCCCCCTTATATGGCATCCATGTTTCAATAGATGCTCCTGTACCCATGCATATTTTGGCAGTACCACCTGGACTCAGTGAGTTTAAAAAAACAAATGCCTGAAGTCAGGAGGAACAAGTGGTTTGGGGGTATGGGAGAAACGGGTGGGGCTAGCATTAACTAAAATGCATTATATTTATGTATAAGTTCTCAAATAATAAATTTAGCAATAAGCAACAAAAAATTTGAAAGCTTTACCTGCTTTTCCTTTTATCTGAACTCAAAATATGTATAATTATGTCTTTTAAATTTTAGCTTTAAATTGGCAAATAAAAATTATGTTTGCACATGCATGGTGTTTTGAGATAAGTAGATAATGTCAAATAGATAGTTAGTATGCATTACCACTTATAATTATTGTTTCTTGCCGAATTGATCTTTTAGACAAATATACTATAGCAGTTGATTGTCTTCTAGAGTTGCTAGCATGTTCACTATTAATCACAGCATAAAACAAACCAGTAGAGAAATATAAGTACCATTCTTGCTGAATGGAAAAAGAAAAGGGACTATCTATATTGGGAAATCTATAAAGGCACCAACTTTAAAATTACATCAGATGTCCCCCTTTCTTCTTGAAGATAAACCATCATAAAAGAGGGTAAAATAAAAAGTAGAAAAAAATTTACAACAATTGACCAAGAAATGAAGAAACAGGGAGCTGTAAGGATGCAATTGCTAAGACAGCTTACTGCTCTTCTACAAGACCAGAGTTCGGTTCCCAGCACTCACATTGTAACTTCCCTTCAGGGGATCCTATGCCCGCTTCTGGCCTCTGTAGAAAGCTGCAGACATGTGACACTTACACACACTCACATGCACACACATATGCATGCACAAGCACACACACATGCACAAACATTTCTTTTTAAAGAAAGAAGGAACAATATAGTTGGAAAGAAATAAAAGTCTAAGTATGAAGAGTCAGCATGTTTTTTTGTTTGTTTGTTTTTTGTTTTTTGGGTTTTTTTAGAAATATCACTGCTAAATCTTTCTCCTTATACAGAATGGGAAGGTAAAGATCCCCAAACTTCCTCCAGAGAGAACATAGTGGGTATGATGAATGGAACAATCTTCAGTATAACACACAGAAGCACTTAGTGGGAATTACTAGATAAATGAAGAATTCAACCACATAGCCTCACTGTATCCCAAAGAAAATTAACAAATTCACTGAATTATCTGAATAAAAAAAGATGAAGCATATTACAAATAAATATAAACTAGAGCTCACATTTTAGTAATAGGCAATCTATAATAGTCATATAAATGATCGATCACAGATGGAGAGTGATTTAAAGAGCATTCCTACAGGGAAATGATTCTTTATTTGTAGAGAATGAAAAGCATGAAGGATGAAGCAATATTCTCTAATCTACTAGTGCAGTTTTTATTTATTTTACTGACCTAATTATTTGTATGAGAAGAATCTGTGTGTCCATTCATATGTGTTTGAATATATGTGTGTGTGTGGGTACATGTGTGTGTGTGTGGAGTCCAGAGGTCATCTTCAGGTCTCTTCCCTCAGAAGCTGTATACCTTGGTTTTTGAAACAGGGTCCCTAGGGTTTGAATCTTAGGCAATGCAGGCTGGCCAGCGAGTCCCAGGATTTGCCTGTCTCCACCTCCCCACTGCTAGAACCACAAGCATGCTACCATGCCCTTTTTTGTACTTGGGTTCTAGGACTAAACACTGGTCCTCTTGCTGGCTGGGATATCTTCTGAACCCTTAAATTCAGCTTTAAACATTAGCAATTTAAAAATTAAATCTGCTCTTTGACAAACTTATACATGTGCATAATGCATTCTAATTACGCCCCTCCACTCTCTCATCTCTCTCCCGCTCCCGTTGGCCAACCCTTTCCCTACAAGGCCCTTTCCCACTTGTTTTGTTTTTTGTTTGTTAGTTTTGTTTTGTGACCCACTAAGTTTAACCAGAGCTATCTGTGTATTTGTGGGTTTGGAACTATCCATGAGCTTCGTGGGCTCATCAATGGGTTCAGGACTAAAGATAATGATTCCCCTTTCCCAGGATCTATTGGTAACCAGTAGTTCATTAGGAAAGGTAGGGAGGGCTGCATGAGCTACTCTTCTCTCTGTGACTGATGGTCCAGTTGCATGCCCAGAGCAGATAACTGTGTCTTGTCTGGAAGATGGCATTTCGCTGTTCTTGTCACTGTTTCTTGGCTTTTACATTCTTTCTTCCTCCTCTTCTTCAGTGTTCTCTGAGCCTTGGGGTGGGTGGTAGAACTGTCTTGTTCAGAGCTAAGAACTCACCTGTAACTTACTCTGAGCACCCCGTGTAGTTTTAAGTTTCTGCATTCACTTACTGCAAACAAAAGCTTTTCTGATTAAGGCTAAGCGTATAAGCGTAATTATTCCAGAGGGCAGTTTGACACTATAGCAATTTAATTAAATTCGGCTTTAAGGATCACTTTAAAAACAAAGAAATCAACATAAATGTGAGGGATGAATGTGGTCAAACATGATTGGATGAAGGAGAACTAGCAAAGAGACCATCATGTCCACCACACAAAATCAACAAACCCCTGGTACTTCTACAGAAAAAGAGAAAAGAAAAATCAACAATCCAGCAATCCAGAAAAGCAACCCATATATTTATAAGAATCAATAAATACCTCTCAATAGTAATCATTCATATCACTGGCCTCAACTCACTAATAATGAGATGCAATTTGGCTGACTAGATTTTAAAACTAAGTCCAACAATCTGTGGTCTCTGAGAAACATACCTTACTGGTAAAGATATCCATAGACTGACAGCCAAAGAATGGAAGTCAAGTTGGGCAACTGTGGCAGCCTGCCGGTAAGCCTATCATTTGAGAAGATTCCCTGGGGAAAGCTGGTTAACTAGACCAACAAAAACAGTGAGTCCTGGGATCATCAAGAAATCCTGCCTCAGTAAAGAAAATAAAAATGGATCAAGGAAGACATATCATGTCAACCTCTGGCCTCTACATGTGGCCTCCAATGTACACATATGCACTTCCTCTACACATGAGTACATTATCTATACACATTCTCATTCCACACACATACACAGGGAAAGAGAAAGCAAACAAAACAACAACGGAAGTTAATCTATGAAGTGAATGGAAATCAAAACAGAGCTGGCATAGCTATTCTGATAGCTGATCAAATACACATCAAGCCAAAATTAGTCAAAAGAGAAACAGAAGGGTCCTGGCCAGGGGGATCTTCAGCAGAGACCCTAGAAGGGGGAATGACGAATGAAAGGGACAAGAGACACAAAGAATTGACAGCAAGACAGTATTCTGATCAAACTGCAAAATTTTATTTTTCCCAGGTGGGTTTTATAGTAAGCAGACCAGGAAACTTTTTTTGGGAAAAGATCAGGGGACTGTTGAGTTGCCAAGCAACCCAACCAAGCAACCTAACCACAAAACATTGTTACTAATGGTCACTGCAGCAGAAAGATAAGGAAATGTTAAGTTATTTTCTAATAACTCAGGACTTGTCCATGCATGTCAAAAGTTTCTGGTTAGTGGCTCAATACTGGACAACAGAAACTTAACTCAGGCAGGCAATATGGCATAGCTCTTAAAATTGTCCTCGGCACAGAAGGCCCATATATACTAAAAAAAAATCAATTAATCAAGAATACACAATAATTTTAATCATGTAAGCATGTTGGGGCTTCCAATCTTATTAAAAAACACTAATGGCAAAAACAGTCAGATAAGCCCTGATATGGGAGTCACTCTCATCTTTAGATAGGTTATTCAAACTTAAAGCAACAGAGCTGTAGAGCTAAAGTAACCATGAACCAAATGGATCTAACAACTATATACAGAATATTCCATCCCATAGACACCCAATCCAGATTACTCTCAGTAACCCAGGGGTCTTTCTTTAAAATAGACTATATTCTAGGCTACAAAAGAAATCTTAAGAAATAAAATAATCAAAATAATTTCTTACATACTGTCAGATCACAGTGGAACAAACTAGAAATCAATAGCAGGAGGAAATATAGAAACTGTAAACACGTGGACACTGAACAATACACTCTGGTCACCAAGGAAATTAAGGAAGAAACCGAAAACTTCTTAAATATAAACAAAAGTGTAGGTGCCTGGCCCAACTGTCATCAGAGGGGTTACATCCAGCAACTGGTGGAAACAGATGCAGATATCCACTGCCAGAGGGGGAGGAAGGATTGTAGGAGGCAGTGCGGTCAAGGACACCACGACAAAACCCATAGAACCAACTAACCTGGGCTTATAGGGGCTCATAGAGACTGAACCAACAACCAGGGAGCCTGCATGGGACTGACATAGACCCTTTGCATGTATGTTAGAGTTGTGTAACTTGGTCTTCTTGTGAGATTCCTAACAGTGAGAACAGGGATATCTCTGCCTCTGTTGTCTGCTTTTGGGGCCCATTCTTTCTCATCCAGCCTTAATAGAAGAGGAGGTGCCTACTCTCACTGCACCTTGATACACATGGCTGGCTGATAACTGTGGGAGGCCTGCCTGTATCTGAAGAGAAACAATGGAGGAGGAGTGGATGGGGCAGGGAGTAGGGGAGGTGTGGGGGAGGAACTGGGAAGAGGAGAGGGAGGGGAAACTGTTTGGGATGTAATAACAAAAAATAAATAAGCAAAAAAAAAAAAAGAGGTAAAATCCATGATCCATAAAATATATAAGTACTTCCAATATAAAAACATTAAATCATATCTACCAGAAAAACGACCAAAAAAAAAGAACTACAAGATATGATTGTATCCACGAAAAAAACAGGAGATCGCAAATAAATGACATAAAAATATAAATCAATAATATAAAACAAGAACAATATGGCCGGGCGGTGGTGGCGCACGCCTTTAATCCCAGCACTTGGGAGGCAGAGGCAGGAGGATCTCTGTGAGTTCGAGGCCAGCCTGGGCTACCAAGTGAGTTCCAGGAAAGGCGCAAAGCTACACAGAGAAACCCTGTCTCGAAAAAAAAAACCAAAAAAAAAAAAAAAAAAAAACAAGAACAATATAAACCCCCAGAACATTACTTGAAAATAAATAATAAATATCAGGGCATAAGATAATGAGGTATAGACTAAAAGACAAATACATAGAATTAATCAAACAAAGATTTAGCTCTTCAAAAGTATAAATGTGATTAACAAACCTCTAGTCAAACTAATATAAAGAAACAAATTAGTAAAATTAGATATGAAGAGAATGTTACAACAGTAAATTCCAGTGAAATACAGAAGGTTACTAGAGAATACTTTGAGTGCTTATATTCCAAAAGTCTGGAAAATATATAAGAAGACATGGATAAGTTCCTAGACAATATGACTTAACCACACTAAATCAAGAGATAGAAGCAAAAGCATACTCATAGCAAGAAATGAGACGAAGACATAATAAAAAGTCTCTTGACAAACAAAAGCCCTGGGCTGTACTGATTCACTACTGCCTTCTACCCACATATTTATGAAAAGACAGCACCAATATTTCTAAAATAGTCTCATAAAATGCAAATGGAAGGAACACTGTCAGACTCATTCTATGAAGCTAGCTTTACCAAAACTGAGTAAGGACACAACAAAGGAGGAAAACTATAAACCGATTTCCCTGATAAATACAGATGCAAACATTCTCAAAAATAATTGCAAACCAAATCAATAAAAACATTAAGATCATTACATGACCAAGCTAGTTTCAGTCCAAGAATGCAAATAAGATTCACTATAAACAAATCAGTAAACAAGTTAACTGAAGGGCAGAAGCCCTTAAGAGCAGATCATCCCAATAGATGCTGAAAAACATCCCTTAGCAGTAGAAGCTATGATGAAACCAGAAATAGAAAGAACATATCTCAACATAATAAAGATTATATGTAACAAACTTACATGCAATGTACTAAATCATACTAAACTGGGAAAAGCAGAAGACAGTCTTGTAAAATTAGGGTTCCACTCTCTCCTTTCTTACTTTCTATTGCTTGAAGTCTTAGCTAGAAGAGAGCTAAAGCAAAATAAATAAATAAATAAATAAATAGGATTAAAAATAGAAAAGGAAGAAGTCAAAATATTGTTATTTGAAGATGGCATGATTCTGTATTTAAAAGAACCTTAAAGATTCCACCAGAAGTTGTTGAGTTTGGAGAAATACTATCAGCAACACAGCAAAATATAGAAATCAGTATCTTTTCCACATATCAATAACTTACTGATAAATTAAGACAATGTTTCATTAACAATAGTTTCACTTAAAATGCATAGGAATAAATCTAAAGAGGTGAAAGAACTGTACAATGAAAATCTTAATAGAGTAAAGAAAAATTGCAGAAGACACTAGAAGATGGATTTGAAGATAGAAAGTACTACTTTTTAAAACACAGTCACAGTTTTTTTTTCTTTTCAGTATTTTAAAAGTAACAATTGCATTTTCAATGCCAAATTTTAAAAAAAATCAAACCTTCTATTTGTAATTAGGAACATTTCACAGTGAAACCTTAGACTTAATTTGTACAACTTTTTGAAAGTTTTTTTTGAAAGAAAAGTGTCTTCCACAAAAGCTCTGCTGGGCAGAGGAAGACAAGGAGCCATGTTTGAATGCATTTTACAGGACACTTCTTCTCTTGATACCAACACTAAGTCTGATAGAGGGGCTCTGCTGTTCCCAGGGCCTGGGCAGGAATTAAGCACCTTTTAACACTCAGATGCGGCTGCGAACGCTGATTTTGTCAGGCTTTTCTTAAGCCTGTCTTTTTCTGTAAGCACATGAGATGCTTTTCTATGAACACATGAAGGTACTGATCAGTCCACTCAACAGACCCTTCCCTACCTATGCCCCTCAGCCTTGACTGGGGCACTGTTCAGGGACACTTTCCCTGCAGCTACAGACACTCTAACCAAGACTGCCAAAGACATGAGTTCTGCTTCAGGAGTCTTCCTCCAGTCACAGCCTCCTCCACTACTAAAACATTCACTCCGGGTATGACACGCCTCTGTGCTCTTTTTTTGGCTTATTGAACACAAAAAGCCAGACCTGATTCGGGCCACAGGTTGTGACCCCCAAGTTTGGAGCTACATGAGCTTCGGAGTCTGTAAGCCCAGCCCATAGGCCTTTGCCACTCAAGAACTTGGGACTACCAAGGCAAGAAAGGTTGTGACCAGCTCACGCTTTCACCCAAGGAGAGCAAAGGAGTCCAGCCAGGCACTGCTGACAAAGCAGAAACTGCAGGAAGAGGTAAATCCAAACCAACATTTCCGTGAGCACACATGCAGAAATCCTTTGTAAAATAGCGATTTTAGGTAAATGTCAAATGACATGTCTCCCCGTGGCTTTCTCAAACATCCTTAGTGTTACTCATCTCCCCTATCCCTCCTTCTGTATTGCCTTCCTTACCTTGTCCCCGTTAACCCCTCTCATCCGATTTGCCGGCCACAGCACCTGTGTCCTACCACAGCCTCTTCTACTTTGCCCCCGTTTCTGTCTTACTCCCTCTACAGCCCCTTCTCTGCCCCAATCTATGATCCCTTTTTATTTTCCTGGTTTCTGTGGTTACAGGTTCATTGCATGTAAAGATTCAGAACTAGAAACCCCAAATAAGAGAAAACATGCAACCAGGCATGGTGGTACCTGCTTTTAGCTCTCCCACTTGGAAGAGACAGGAAGATGTCCATGAGTTTGAGGCCATCCTGGTCTGGTCTACATCATGAGTTATAGGCCAGCAGCCAGGGTTTTATAGAGGAGAGAGAGAGAGAGAGAGAGAGAGAGAGAGAGAGAGAGAGAGAGAGAGAGAGAGAGAGAGAGAGAGAGAGATATGAAATATTTGTCTTTCTGGGTAACATGATAGTTTCTAGTTCCACCCATTAACCTGCAATTCTTTTTTCATTTTCCCATTGTGAATATGTATGACATTTGCATTATCCATGCATCAGTTGAAGGACATTGAAGTTGTTTCTATTCTCTACCTATTGTGAATTTAGTTCCAATGAATACGGCTGAACAAGTGTCTTTGGAGTAGGATGTTGAGTCCTCTGGGGACTATGTCAAGGTGTAGTATAGAGAGAACATATGGGAGATCTATTTTTGGCTTTTTGAGGGTTCTCTTTACTGATTTCCAGAGTGGCAGTACTAATAGTGAATAAGGATTTCCCCTTTCTCCATGTCCTCTCCACCAGCATCTGTTGTCGTTTTTTTTTTTTCTTGATCTTAGCCATTCTGGCTGGAGTAAGACTAAATCTCAAGCTTGTTTTAATTACGTTTCCCTAATTGTTAAGTATGTTGAACCATATTTTAAATATTTCTTAGCCATTTTTATTTCTTCTTTTGAAAATGCTCCATTAAGATCCATAGCCCAATTTTTTAATTGAGTCATTTGTTTTCTTGATTCTTTGTTTTCTGAGTTCTTTGTATATCCTGGATATTAATCCTTTACCAGAGGTATAGCTGACCTTTAGGTGCATGTACTCAATTAATAATAGTAACAACAACAATAATTTAAAATAGTGAATTAATCTAGAAATTTATCAAATGGATAGTGCATTATGACCCAATAAAATTCAGCATAGGAAATAAGGTTGGCGTAACCATCCAAAATCATATAAAGAGACTAAAAGAGTAAAGCCTTGTGGTCATATCAATACACAGGAAATCACTTGATAAAATTGTATACTCAGTCATAAAAAACATTGAATAAACTAGACATCCAAAATGAGAGCTTCGTTCACTTATTAATAAAGCCCATTAAAGAACCCACAGCAAAACGTTGTACACCATCCTATCACTAACAGTGGACACAGACTCTTTTATGACTCACCTAACTTGATATTGTACTTCACTGTAACTAACACAGTAAGTCCCAAAAGGGAATAAAAACATACAAGCTGAAAGAAGAAAGCAAGCTTCTTATTCATGGATGACATGAGAGGAAACTTTTAGCAACCTACACACATAACACAAGGACAAGTAAGTGAAAAAGTAGAGAAAAACATAAAAGAAAATCTTCATGGCTTTGGGTTAAAGATTTCCTATAGTACAAAGCATACATAGTCCACTAAAGATGTTGATAAATTAAACACCATCAAGATTAAAATACTAAGAGACAACATCACAAAAACAAAAGAAAGCCAAAACATGGTGGAGATATTTAGAAGAAAAATATCAAACAAAAAATTCTTAGCAAGAATTTGCCAAACTTGCTCTTCCGGTCTCTTTGGCCTCGGCGGCAGCAGCAAGATGACGAAAGGGATGTCATCCTTTGGAAAGCGTCGCAACAAGATGCACACGCTTTGCTGCCGCTGCAGCTCCAAGGCCTACCACCTTCAGAAGTCGACCTGTGGCAAGTGTGGCTACCCGGCCAAGCGCAAGAGAAAGTATAACTGGAGTGCGAAGGCTAAGAGACGAACACTACCGGGACTGGGCAGATGAGGCACCTGAAAATTGTCTATCGAAGATTCAGACATGGATTCCGTGAAGGGACAACACCTAAACCCACGAGGGCAGCTGTTGCAGCATCCAGTTCATCTTGAGGAATTTCAGTCAGTCATAAAATAAATGTTCTGGTTTCAAAAGCAAAAAAAAAAAAAAAAAATTTGCCAAACTTTTATAATGCCTTAATAGAGATCAGAAAGCTTCAGTTTTAAAAAACTTGGTCCAAAGAGAAGACAGTCAACCAAAAACTGTTCGCTAGTCAATAATCACATGAAAACATAATGATTGTTGGGATCTGTAATATATGGTCAATGAGACAATATCAAGTGTTGACAAGGATGTGGAGTAACTGGAATCTCTATGTTCACTTGTGGGAATGCAAAGTTGCATAGCTACTTTTGAAAAGCTGTTTGGCAATATCACCTACAGTAAAATGCACAGCTTTCCTGTGATCCTCTTTCAGGTATGTTGTCAGGAGAAATAAACACATACACATACACACACACACACACATATACACACACACACACACAAACCATTTGCACATGAAGTCTTGTAGGTTAATGAAAATATTAGGTATATTCATAGTAGTTAGTATTTGCAGAGAAAAATATCCATTGCCTAGATAGTAAACAAATCAAAGCCTATCCATGCAACAGAAAAATCATCGAACAGCAAAAGGAGCTGCAGATACTTTTGATGGCCTGGATTAATCTCAAAGCCTTATGCTTAGAAACAGGATTGTAGCTGCTCCTGGGACAGGCTACATGCTGTGTTATACAACCAACTTCAAAAAGTTAGAATGGTAGAAATAAGGCACGTTCTCCAACCATGATGAAACAAAAAGAAATAGCAAAGAGCCTTCAAATTTATGAAAATTAAATAAGTATTTCTAAATGATCAAAAAGCCCCCCCCCAAATGAATCAAAAGGATAGACATAAAATGCTTGAGCTGAGTTAAAATGAAGATGTAGCAGGCAAAGCTGATGGGATGGTACTAAGGCAGTTCATAAAAGGAAATTTATAGCTGTGAATTCCTGCTCTGTGTCAGAAGACAGAGTTCACATCAAAACCTTCAACATTAAAACACTTCGAAAAGAAAAGTAATTAAACCAAGGCAAGCAAGAGAGAATAATAAAGTTTAAGGCAGCAATTGATTAAATACAGAAGAAAAAGAATAGAAAAAAATACTACTACTAAAATTTGCTGCTCGGAGGCCCAGCAACATGGTTAAGGGGCCAAGCTGTAGGACCTGAGTTCCATGCTGCAGACTCACACAGTAGAGACAATCAACTACCACAAACTGTCCTCCGACCTGCACACTCATTGTGTCACACACATATACACAAACACACACACACTAAATAAACAAACAAATAATTAAATGTGATAAAAAAAAAATAGTTATTTGAGAAGACTGACCATACCAACAAATCTTTAGTTAGACTGACCAAGATAAAATTTAAAACCTTCACAAACTCTTCCTAGAAACTGCAGAGGAAGGAAGATACTCCAGATTATTGATGACGTCTGCATAATATAGGTACCAAAGTGTGGTGGTATTGTGTTCCCCAAAATATTGTGCACCCTAAAAACTTATCTGGGGTCAGAGACAGAACAGCCACTAGATACAAAGGCTAGAAAATGGTGGCACTCACACCTTTAATGCTAGGGCATTCCAGAGGTAGAAATCCCTCTGGGTTTCTGTGAGTTCAAGGTCACATTGGAAACAGCCAGGCATGGTGACTCATGCCTTTAATCCCAAGAAGTGAGCCTTTAATCCCAGGGAGTGATGGCAAAAACAGAAAGTTATATAAGGCGTGAAGACCAGAAACTAGAAGCTTTTAGCTGGTTAAGGTTTCAGGCTTTTGAGCAGCAGTTCAGCTGAGATTCATTCTGGATGAGGACCCAGAGGCTTCCAGTCTGAGGAAACAGGATCAGCTGAAGAACTGGCAAGGTGAGGTGGCTGTGGCCTGTTCTGTCTCTCTGATCTACCAGCATTCACCCCAAAACCTGGCTCCAGGTTTGCTCTTATTAATAAGACCTTTTAAGATTCATGCTACACCAAAGACAGTTAAAGACATCACAAGAAAAGAAAACTACAGATTATTATTAACTCTTACAAACATGGACACAAAACTATTTTCAAAACAAAGTAATAAACTGAAACCAGCTATTATAAAAATAATTACATACTACAATGATATGAATTACATCCCAGTGCTGCAGGGTTAGTTTACTATGCAAAGATGAATACATCAGATCAATAGAATTTTAAGTAATTATGTTATTGCCTCAGCAAAGGCCATTTGGCAAAATATTCTTGATTTGGAAGAAGAAAGTAAACTTCTCAACAGATAGGAACAGAAAGGAATGTCCTCAACCTGATGAAAGCGACACTGTATGCTACATAGTACATGTAGGAGACTACAGGATTCCTGGTACAAAGATAGCCACTGTCACTAATTAACATGGACTAGAGGAACAGGAAAAGCAATTGATAGAAGGTACCTAGGCTAGAAAAGGAGATGCAAAACTATCTCTACGTGTATATGACATAATCTTGTATGTAAGCAATCTCAAGAAATCCAGTAAAATATTAGAAGTCATAGATTAATCAAGCTTACATGATACAAGATTAATATGTAAAAATAACTTTTTAAAATTCATTTGCAAGGAATAAACTTAAAATGAAAACAAGACATTCCATTTGCAATGGCTTTATAAAACTAAAACATCTGGCAATAAACTTAAGCAAATCAATACAAAATGTAAATTCTGAAAACTATAAAATACTATTGAAAAAAATTTGTTAAGATCACAGTAATTTGCGCTGTGGAAACAGATCAGTAAAAAACTGCTTGCCAGTAAGTACAAGGTCCTGGGTTCAATTTTTCATACAAAAAAATTCACAATAATTGGAAAGCACACATATTCAAGCTGAGAAGCTTTTGGCGTTGTTAGGATGGCAATTCTTCCCAACCTTATCAACAGATCTGATATCTCTTCAGGATCTCAGCCAGCCTTTTAATAGGAATTAAAAACCTGATTTGAAATACATACTGGCTTGAACAGGAAACAAAATAGTGAAAATAGCCCATACCAAAAAAAAAAAAAAAAAAAAGAGCAAAGCTGGGTGATTCACAACTGCCCACTTCAAGGTCTTGACTGGGCCACTGAAATAAAAACAGCGGGGCACTGGAACAACAGGGGATATGCAGATCAATAGGATAGAGTTGGGAACCTATATATAAAGCCCATAACTCCATTAACC
The DNA here is from genome assembly GCF_049852395.1 of Peromyscus maniculatus bairdii. NCBI lineage: Eukaryota > Metazoa > Chordata > Mammalia > Rodentia > Cricetidae > Peromyscus > Peromyscus maniculatus. The sequence continues at coordinate 117,817,620 of NC_134854.1, forward strand.
CTAGTTTAATTGAAATCATTTTATAAAAGTTGATGCCTGAACAACTAACTACACAACCACACATAAAAAAAATGAAGTTAGCCTTTCACCTCCAACCTCCCTTACACAGAAATTAACTTAAAATAGATTAAAGTCCTAAATGAATGAAAAGTACCTGTAAAATACTTTATAAACATTTAAGGTGCCTACAGAGACAAGCAGAGGGTGTTGGATCCTCTGGGACCACAGTTACAGAGGATTATGAGCCATCACGTGGTTGCTGGGAATCAAACCCAGGTCCTCTGGAAGAGCAGCCAGTGCTGAACCACCTCTTCAGCACTAGCAAAGGATTTTTAATGACAGAAAAATCATGAGCACAGAATTAAAATGGTTGTTTCAACAACACACCAAGAAAATGAAAAAAACTAACCCACTAATGGGAGGGAAAAAATGAAAATTCCCTATCCCATTTGTATATATCTCATTTTTGTTGTTCTGGGGATGGAGCCCAAAGCCTTTGAATACTAGATAAATGGTTTACCAACTGAGCAACATCCCCAGCCCCTGACCTGTGTCAAACTTCATACAAGGGATTGGGATTCAAAGTACATATGGAACTCATACAACTCAACAGTGAAATCACAAATAGGCTACTTATAAAATTGCCAAAGATATGAATAGACTTTGCAACAGGAAGATACACTGAAGGACAGAGAAAGCTCCCCTCATCATCACCAATCAGGGATGCTCAAGAGATATTGTACTATCACATAATACACCCATGTGAATGACTAGAATCCAAAAGCCAGACCCAAAGTCTGTACTACTCAGTGAACTTCTGTACAGTTAGAACATGCATTCCAAACAGAAAGCTGTGAAGCTTCACATTAAATTTGGTACTTTCTGTATCAAATATATTTTATTCACTTATCCACCACCTAAACCAAAATATCCATGACAGAATTAGAACTATAAACCTATGAGCTTCACGTCCTCTTTCTTAACCTGGGTCTTTTATCCGCATCCAGTTTTCCCTCGTGCCCTTATCTCAAGCCTTTCTTGTTCATTGAGTTGTCAGCCTTTGGGTCTGGTCAGTTTTGGTGTGTGATGTTTTTATTTATTCAGAAGATATTTTTATAATAAAGTTTATAAAATTAAATGAAAATTTTTTCCAAAAAAACCCAAGGCAATATCAGGTGCCAGCAAAGAAATCAGAGCCCCTATGCACCTCAGGCTGGAATGTATGCTGGGGTAGAATGTACTCGTTGCAAACAAGTCTGTCAATTTCTCAAACAACTAAACACAAATTATCATGTGCTCCAGAATTACACTCCTCAGAGAAGTGCAAACATCTGCCCACAAATAAAGGTTCCAGCTGTAAATTCATAATAACCAACTCAGATGCCCATAAACTGGTAAATGCATAAACCAAATAGGGCATATCCAAATCATGGTATAATCAGCCCCAGAAATAAAGGATATATAGATACAGACTACAACATAGGTGAACCATGAAACGCTAGGCTAACAGTAAAAAACCAGTCACTAAAGACCATAGACCTGTTGAGAAGAGATGTCCAGAATATGAGCATCTACATAGACAGAAAGTAGGGTAGCATTTGAGTCGATGGAGGAGAGTGACATCTAAAAGGCAGGAGGTTGATTTTCAAGATGATGGGAATGTTCTGACAGGGTGACCATTTCATATACTTCTGAGTGTGAAAACAACAGGGTGACCATTTCATATACTTCTGAGTGTGAAAACAACAGGGTGACCATTTCATATACTTCTGAGTGTTAAAACATGTTTGCTTGTGTGGTCCTAATGGGATGGTTTATATGGTTATGTACATCATAGCTCAATAAAGCTGTTAAAATTTTTAGAGGATCTTCAGTTTCCATTCTTATGAGTTCTAGGAAAGGCAATATTATAGTAAAATAATACAAGGTGGTTTTCTTCCCTGAAGTAGCTGTTCAGAAAACTCAAGACTTTAGACATTCTCAATGCAGAATACTTACTCAAATGTTTTATTTTAAACCCCACAAAATTGTTCTCTTCAAGAAAAGAAGACAAGGAAATTTCACAGTCCATTTCCCTAGAGGAATGATCCCATTATGACAAGGTTGTCAACAAGCCTTTAAAAACAAGATCTAGAAAATAGTTACATTGTAGAGATCAGGAATAGAAACTGGATGATGAGTGTCTCAAAAAGGAAACACAAGAAATGATGCATGGGGTTAGTTTTCACGGTCTAATTTTTGGGGTCTATGTTAAGTGATCAAAGATGTTTGTTTTATTGGGCAAATGCTGCCAACACTAAGCTTCACTCCTGGTTCCTTCTCTACTCCATAGAATCAACAGTCCAATGGACAAATGTGCTGTGGGATGTTCTGTATGGCAAATGTGTTGCTCTGATTGGTCAATAAATAAAATACTGATTGACCAGTGGCTAGGCAGGAAGTATAGGCGGGACTAACAGAGAGGAGAAAAGGAAGAACAAGAAGGCAGAAGGAAACAATGCCAGCCGCCACCAGGACAAGCAGCATGTGAAGATGCCAGTAAGCCACGAGCCACATGGCAAGGTATAGATTTATGGAAATGGATTAGTTTAAGCTATAAGAACAGTTAGCAAGAAGCCTGCCACGGCCATACAATTTGTAAGCAATATAAGTTTCTGTGTTTACTTGGTTGGGTCTAAGCGGCTGTGGGACTGGCAGGTGAGAGAGATTTGTCCTGACTGTGGGCCAGGCAGGAAAACTCTAGCTGCACAAATGTAAACTAAGTAGGAATCGACATCCGCTGTGATCCTCTGATGTGGGACCAAGACATCAGCCTATCAGAACTGTCTTACCCTCACTGAGAGTGTGTATGTAGTTTATACAGGGACACTAGGACGGGTGTAAAACAGACCTATAATTCCCCAGAGTGGGGAAAAATATTACTGTTAGTACACAGCAATTTAATGGGGATGGTTTCACATCCTTAGTGTTCCCCTTGTTTCTCTTCCTCATAGGATCCCAATGACAAACCAATGATCTTATACTGGGATGACCTACAGAACATAAGTCAGGGGTTACTAGCAAGGTATGGGTGACCCCCCAAAAAACTGCACTGGAAATTTTTACCTACCCAATGTGGATAATGGCTTCTTCATAATTACCTAGATCAGTGGTTCTCAGCCTGCGGGTTGTGATCCTCTTTGGGGGTAACATAGGTATCATATATCAAGATACCCTGCATATCAGATTTTTATATTATGATTAATAACTAGCAAAATTACAGTTATGAAGTAGCAACAAAATAATGTTATGGTTGGGGTCACCACAACATGAGTAACTGTATTAAAGAGTCACAGCATTAGGAAGGTTAAGAATCCCTGACCTAGATAAAGCCCCCCCCAAGTAGCCTCACTTCACCTATATACCCTAGTACTTCCTGAAATCCTGAGGCCAAGTGTATGGGGGGCAAACTGCATAAGAATATATGACCCGACTAGCCTTTTCTTTCTATGAGGGAATGTTTATAGTGAACAAGCCTGGTCACAGTAGACTTGCATGAGTAGGCACAGTTGATCTGATGAAGATGATGGCTGTTTTACTCTGAGGACCACATTGCCTCTGAGAGGCATGTTTGAGAATATCAACCAGGAGGGCAGACTACAAAGTGTCGCATCTTGGATTTGCCACTTACAAAATTTAGAAATCATTAGCTTCTCAGCCTCAAGTAGCTTCTCCTGCCAAACAAGGGTATGGAAGGGCCTCATCTCTAGAGGCCCCAGTGTGCAGATGAGATGGGCTGTCAACTGAGAAGCACTGAGAACAGTGCTAAGTGTCAACACGAAAGTGTCATTTACCACCTGATACCAGGTAGGTAGCTACCATATCCCCATCGTATAGTTGGGGGAAATGAGTCTTAAGAGTAAGTGAGTCACACAGCAGTTCATATCTCTTTAAAATCAAGAAGTATGGGCTTGTGATAGTCTACCCTAAGAAAACTGACAAAAAAAATCAGTTTCTCACCATGAACTGTAGAAACTGCTAGAGCATACCTGCCTCATTAGAATGCTGCTTTTCCAAATGCTGGTGATCACCTACAACAGGCCATAATTCAGTTAACCTGCATTAAAAACATAAATACAACAAAAAAAATTAGGATGTACTGGAATATTTTAAGGATAATTACTATTTTGTAAAACTATATAGTTTACTCATAGTGTGTGTATGTGTGTGTGTGTGTGTGTGTGTGTGTGTGTGTGTGTGCATGCGTGCAGTCGATATAGATTTACTTTCCACAGTTATTCCCCTCACTAACCCCAACTACCTTGTTAGAAGACTATTCATCCTTCTTCACTGCTACACAGCCTGTACTGGCCTATACTGTGACTGGTATGCATTTCTCCATTGTAATGAGGTTTGGCAGTGGGAGCCACTAGAATGTAAGCATGTGATTTACACAAGGCAAGCAGTCATTTTCAGAGCAAATATGCAGGCTGGCTCAGTGCTTTGCCGGTCCACTCTGCCACGGGCTCTCCTCAGGAATAACTGTTGCTTTAGCTCAAGTCCTGGAATTATAGCAATAGGAGTAACGTCATAGCCACCCTCCAGACAGGAAGGGTGACAGCCCAGTACAGAACCCCTCCTGAGTCATAGCCCCCTTGCAACATCTAGAGAGAAGGCCTTTGTTGAAGCCCCTGATAGTTTGCTTTCACCCATCTACACCTGGTCAAAGATGATTGATATGTGTATGTGCATTGGGTTGAAACAAGGTGTACCTTTTCTTAAGGATGGTGATCAAAAAGTTCAAAGATTGAGCTGGGGATGTAACTTAGTTGGTAGATTGTTTGCTTACCATGGACAAAGCCCTGAGTTTGATCCCTAGAACTGTATAAAATGTACATGGTGGTACGTGCCTGTAAGATGAGCATGGAGGATGTGGAGGCAGGAGGATCAGGAGTTCAAGTTGATCTTTGGCTACAAAGCAAGGTGGAGGTGAACCTGGGCTACATGAGACCCTGTCTCAAAAGAAAATTGAAAATCACTTGTAATGGTTAGCATATTCAGTTTGGGTTGTTATAATAGAATGTCAAAGATTGAGTGACATTCATTTCTTATACCTCTGGAGGCTGAAGTCTAAGACCATGATGGTGGCATGATTACATTCTTGGTGGGAGTCTCTTCTGGACTGGTAAATGATCAACTTCTTGTTATAGCCCCAGGGTGGAGAGAAAAGGGGCTCTAGTCTCTGCACCCTTCTATAAGGGGCATTAATTTTATCCATGTGGGCTCTATCATCAGTTCTCATTATGTCCCCAGTGACCTCCCAGGCCCGTGATACTGTCACCCTAGGGAATGGGCTTCAACACAGGGATTTGAGCAAAACAAACATTTAGTCCTTAGCAACGAGAATTTGGAAACTTGGTTCTTTAAAGTATTAGTCTAGCCTGCATGATGCATTGATACATTAGGTGGTTCTCTGGGTTCCCTACTGATCCATGCTAGTTTGAAATACTTCACTTTTAATTTAGATGGTCTTTCTTGAGCAGATTCAGAGTCATTCTATTCCTTGAGGAGGATTAGATGATTCTACATAATAGTATAGGGAGATTAATTAGCAGATTCTCCAGTCTCATACATTGGTATATATAGTAAAAGAAAATATAGTAAGAATAGCAGCATACTCAATACCACCCAATATTAAAATGGAAGGTCAGTGGGAGAGATTGTTTTATAATATTCTAATGATGGTAGACAAAATCATAAGCCAGTATATCATGGCTACTTGAAGAAGAAACATTAGCAGTTGGGCACATGTCCCTTCTACATGGTTTATTTCTGTCTCCTCTATTTATGTAAACCAATATTAGATTCAAGATTAGACTAGGAATATGGAGGATTCATTGCAAATCATGCTAGCTTGTTATCTGACATGAAAGACAATAACTACACCACATTTCACAATCAATATTGGAATTCGAAGGATTGCAATGGCTAGAATCCTAGTCAGCTCTGTCTTTCACTCTAGAAAGTACTTCTGCTTTTAGTGCTTCAGTTTTGGGATGGATGTTCAATCATGATCAATCACATCTCAGTGATTTCTTCCTGAGTTGCAGGGCAGGCAACAGGCATTTGGAATGAATTCAACTTGCAAAGACAGGGGCACCACAATTGGTTCTAAAGAGATCTTGATGTCTTTCACCATCAACAGTAGTGGAATGGCAATATTTCCCTGAAGTGATGAGTGCAGAGTTCAAGGCTCTGAACAAATCACCAGAATCTTCTGCTTGAGCAAAATGTGGGAAACAAGTGGAGTCATCAGGGTAATAAAGAAATGTGATCGGTAAATCCCATCCCTCATCTTTAAAGCTCATTTAGGCATCCTTTTCCTTAACAGCAGTGTGGAAAAGTACAAATTCAAAACCACTCCACATTCCTTTGAACAGCAGTCTGTAAGGAATTAAAATCAATTGCTATGATTTAATAATACTCATATGTCTTGCTGCTTCTTTAAAACTAAATCGAGATCCAGAGACATGTAACTACTTTATACTCTGTAAATAGTGGATTGATAAATCACCATGGTGACTTTAATTTAGAAAGTGCTCATCATTTCCGATACCGTTGGTGCTCCTCCACTACCCCTTATAACATATATTTTCTACCCTACTTCATGGATTTCCAGTGCCCAACACAGAAGCTGTTTTACAGTGCTCAATGATAAAACAGGTCATTATATCTTCTGACTCCTAGGAGCACGTGCTGAGAAACTGTATTGTGATAGCCAATTGTGAAGCAGAGTACCTAACTCTAAGGACCCTAACAACACAGAGTGCTTTCTACTTCCCAGTGCATGCCACCTGCTTGAGTAATGGCTGCTGGTGTCGGTGTCACTACAGTGAGAAGTTGCTCAGCTTTCTCTCTGCCCGCTTTGCCATGAGAATGCAACTAGGTGGGCTGCTGGGGTTTTCTGCCCTCATCTACAGAAGTCATCACTTTTGTAGGAAACTATTTTGGATTTCTTATCCTGAAAAAATATGGTGAGGTTCACAGTCACAGGTTTCTGAAAATTTTGTTTTATTCTTTGACAATTTCATACCTGTATATACTGAGTTGGAGCATTTTTACACACATGCATTACCTTGCCTCGTCTCCCTTCTATTTTTCTACCATTCTTCTCCTAAATCTCTCTCTTAATTTGATCTGCCTCATTTTTTAACTGATAAATATCCATGAGGGTTAGAGTCTCAAGAGTGCCTCCCCATGTATGGTAAAATGGCAATGAGGTCAGTCTTGGGCAAGTTTTGCGCAGGCAAGCACAGCTGCAGTGAGTTAATTAGTGCATCCTCTCTAGAAGACACTTTCCCATCACTTCACCCAACCTCTGGATCTTATGTTCTTTCCATTTCCCCTTTAGTGATGTTCTCTGAGATCTGGGGAATTGGAGAGGTATGATATAGATGCCCTATTTAGACCTGTGGGCTCCTGAGACAATTACTCCCTACACTTTGAACTCTTGGGACTGTATGAACCACTGCCCACTGTGAAAAGAAGTTTCTTCTGCTAGTGGCTGGGTGCTGCACTAATCCATGGGCATCAAGTATTTAGAAGGCAGTTTGTCAACACATCAATTTAGCAAAACAACAATAGTCGGTTATCCTCTAGGGCCTCTCACCTCCCCTGCCATAGCTTCTTAACCAGGGTTAGAGTACCAAACATGAGTTTCCGCCTGTGGAGTAGGCCTCAAGTTCAATCAGAAAAGGGATGTGGGTACCCTCCATAACAGTTGTGCCACTACTACATTGGTAGGTATATTTTGTCAGGCAGGTTCATGGGTTGCACAGTGGGGCAGGATTTTTCTCCTCCAGAAGCTTGGCTAGCACCTTCCAACACTATGAAAACTTTCCAACAGGAAGAAACTTCTAGCTCAGAGTCATCTTGATTCTTAACACTTGCAACTTAAATGTATAGTGTGTGCAGTAATAGGGTATCATATTCTCATTCTGATGGGCAACCAAGAGCACTGGCAATAGTCCCAGTTATAATTTGAAGAAGTAGAAAGCAGTTTATCATGTGATTATATTGAGAGGTCGTGAAAACACTGGGCATTTGAAATCCAGCTTGTACATGTTCACCAGGGTGTGGTTTAGATGTATTTGCCACTGGAGAAGCTGGAGTCGTTTCCTTACACTTTGTCCCTTCATAAGCAGATTCAGATTCTGTGTTCACTTTTCATGTAGTAACTAGTGAAAAGTAAGTCCTTTTTGCACCACCAAATTCAACTTGAAAATTCCCAGGTATTTGTTCATTTTAGTGAGTTAGCAGTCGAATACAGCAGAGTAACCTCAAAGATTTAAATTCAGTAAACACAAACAAATGGTATCAAATTACTTTATCTGAGATTAACTGTAGGCAGATAACTACTTGGAGAAGCCTGTCTCCACGAGGCTGTTAAACAGGGTAAAACCATGGCTTGATCTCTATAATGCAGTCATTGCTTAGTATTCTCATTTGCGTTTTCCTAACTCAGATATCATTTAGAAAGCCATATAGGGGACAGTCATGCAGCTCCAGGTTAATATTTTATTTGTTATTGTGTTATTGTTATTATTATTTTGATACAGGGTCTCCTAATCAATGGCTTTGAGTGTTGGCATGTTTAATAGATGTTCTACATGCTACCACCTAAATCATCTGTATAGAAACAATTCTGTAAAGGAAAAGAATCAGCTGTATGCTGAAGACAACCAAATACACTGCTTTTAGGGAAGAAAAGAAACCAGTGTTGACAAACATCCTGTACAAAAAAGCACTCAAATGGGATGGGTGTTGTGTCTCGGGGCCTCTTGGGTGCTCTTGTATCAGTCATTCACTCTATTTCCACTTTTCAAGATCTCCTATTAAGATTCAAATGCTATACTGTAAAATCACAACAATTGATGTGCTAATTCTGCATTTTATGACCTTGGCAAAGCCACTGGATGTCACTGAGCACCAGTTTTTCCATGGATAAAATGGTTAAAAATCTTTTTCAGTGCTGGGGATTCAACCAGGGTCTCACAAAATCTACCATACTCTACCACTGACTCCCAGCAGATAAAAATGGTATTTGTGATACCTATTCAAGGGGCCACAGGGAGAATTAAGTGAAACAATGCATGCACACTGTCCATGGGATTCTGGGAAAATCGTCAGCCCCTTGGATTTAAGCGTCGGCAGTTTCTGCTTTACACAAAGAACAGACGGGGGATGAAAGGAGTAAAGGAGTGAGGAACAGCCAAGTTCACAAGTAAGATAAATGTATTTTGAACCCAAAATAGAACAGAAATAGAAAGTAATAAAAAGAGCTGCAACTCTGAGCCTGCTGGACTCTGCAGCTGAAGTAAGCAGGGGACACCAAGAAAAAGCTTCTGGCATTAATAAATCCACAAGAGATGCCTAGGAGAGAGGCGGCTGGAGGCTGCCACTGCACCAAGGAAGGGCCAGTGTGGCGGGGGAACAGCATCCATCAGCTACTTTCCTTTTCAGCTGCAAGCTGCAGCCTTATTCCACATGAGTCCATCTTGTGTCTCCAGTGCTGTCCTGAGGATAGAGAAAAAGAACTCACTGACTTCCCTACTATATGCTAAAAATCACCGGTTAATTCTCTGATTCCCAAAGGGACAAGGGCTTTGCCTCACCATCAAGCAAATAGTTTTGCCTTGGACACTGGCTGTCCCTGAGATGACTCAGTCCTGACACTATACCTGGACATGGTGTCAGATGCCACAGGTTTGGGCCCCCTGAGAAGCCAGTCAATGCCCTCAGGTCATTTCACCCGTGTGCTTTTGACCAAGAATTCTTAGTTGGCATTCCAATTCCTTCTTTGAGTTTTTCACATCTTTAAGTGACTCACAGAACCCAGGTTCTTATAAAGGGTGGAGACAAAGATATAACCAGGTGAGGGATGTGGGAAAGGATGAGAGGCATCTAGCCTCTGTCTGGGAACCTCATACCCCAGGATCTCATCACATCTATCTCCCTCAAAGCTTTTTGGACCCTGTTTTTTATTTTTTTGGTGACTCCACTGCACAGCTACAGTTGTTAATAAACTAGGTGAGGAAACCTATCAGAGCATGTGTGTTCAAAATTTTGTTTTTTCTGTGCAACTTTCCACTCAAAAAGGCATGGGGTAGGATCCATCTGAAATCTGGGATGACCCACTACCAGCCAACAAGGACAGGTCAGGCTTGCAAGCCAGAGACAGAAACAAACAAACAAGAACAGGAAAATATAAAGACATCTATCATAATATCACAGCTGTGCTCATGATTTTAGCTTTTATTTCCTCCTCTGCATCACTAGACTTTTTACTGAATGTATACTTTCCATTCCCCAGGGGGAAAAATACTGAGTGATTTATATTCTCATATTCCCATGGAACAAGAGCCTCCATGTGACATTATGAGCATTCGGGGCCCAGCTGCTGAATGTAGGTGAATGGGAGAAGGAGCTGGGTGAGGAAAAGAGGGGAATGAAGGGAGAGAAACAGGAAAAATCAACACAAAAGTTAAGATACCGACTTTTTATAGCAAACTCATTCCTGAAGGAATTTACACAAGAGAATAACAATGACTCTCATATAAATGTTTTGACACTTAAAGACAAAAATGAATGAAATCTATTAGCATAAAGTATTGAGGCACACAGAGTCAGGAGAGAAGAAATAGTGATGAATAAAGAAAGTGATTAACTATGTTAGTAGATTTAATTAAGAATCAACTATTTTGGGGTATCTGTTAACATTGTGTTTTAAAAAAAAACAACAAGGTGGGGGAGAAGGGAAGTTTGGTTCATAACTATCAGGCGGCTGGGAATGGAGCTCAGTTGGTAGAGTGCTCCCCCAGTGTGGGTGAGACCTTGTTGGGGATGGAGCTCAGTTGGTAGAGTGAGACCTTGTTGGGGATGGAGCTCAGTTGGGAGAGTGAGACCTTGTTGGGGATGGAGCTCAGTTGGTAGAGTGCTCCCCCAGTGTGGGTGAGACCTTGTTGGGGATGGAGCTCAGTTGGGAGAGTGCTCCCCCAGTGTGAATGAGACCTTGTTGGGGATGGAGCTCAGTTGGGAGAGTGCTCCCCCAGTGTGAATGAGACCTTATGTTTGCTCTTAGCATCACATAAAGCACATAACCCCAGCACTTGGGTATAGGCAGATTTTTCTGTCCTGCCAGCAAACTCCTAAATAATGACACAGAGACTTATTAATTATGAAAGCTCAGCCGATAGCTTAGGCTTGTTTCGAGCTAGCTCTTGTAACTTAAATTAACCCATTTCTATTAATTAACGTTCTTTTATGTGGCTCAGTTGCCATTACTTTGTAAAGCCGATGCTGCTTGCTTTGTAGTCCTCCTGTCTCTTGGCCACCCTGCCCTTCTTCTTGCTAGCATTCTCTCTGTCCCACATTTTCTGCCTAGCTATTGGCTTTTTGTTAAACCAATCCCAGTGACACATACTTACAGTGTACAAAAAGATTATTCCACAACACTTGGGAGGTAGATGCAGGAGATCCATGATCAAGGTCACTCTTGACAATATAGTGAGCTCAAGGCTAACTTCCATTACATGAGACCCTAAAAAAAAAAAAAAAACAAATAAGAGCATAGAAATATATTAGACTTGATGAAAAAATTCTAAGTAGATATGGAGAAAATTTTATATTGTCACTAAAAGTAAAGAGTATCATACATACATACCATGTATATTTGTTTTCTATTGTTATATATCAAATGATACCACCCATGCTCCCACCTGGGGACAGCCAGGGAGAAGTCCATTCCACCTCCCTCAGGCACTTGCAGAATTCATGATCTTGTGATGATGGATTCACAACACGCCTCCACGGCTGGGCACTTCCACCTAGCCAGTTCCAGGTCAAAATAGCCATTTCCGGGTCAAGGCACCTCGCGTGACCAGGATCCCGTGACTTTGCATGGTTGCGTAAGAGCGTGCAATGCAGCGTGGAGTAGTTACATCGACCTGTGTACGCACGTGCACCACCCAGCCTTTATGCCATATTCCCGGCTCCCTCTTCTTCTTTTCTATACACGTGTCTCTTCCGCAGGCCTGAGCACTTGTCTGTCCTTTCCTCTTATCTTAATAAAACTCTCATTAGTGGATTCTGTCATGTTTCATGACATTTCCTTGCAGAGTTTAGAGCGCTGCTAAATAACTAACATCTTAAGTGTGTGAGCCAAAAATCCCAGAATTCCTGCTAGTTCTCTGTCACATGGATCGAAGCTCCCATGGATCCCTCCATGGGTACTTTACTACATGAGTGGCCACTCCAGGTGAGTCCTGTACTTGGGTTTCTGATCTCCATGTCATCTGTGGGGTTCCTGTGATTACATGATCCCCAATCAGGATGATTTCCCTCTTGGTTTAGTTTAAGGTCAACTGTTTAGAGACTGAGAGACGTCTGTGAAATTCTTTTACCTTCACCCTATAATGCCATTGAGTTCCTTGATGCTGCTCACACATGTCCTGCTCACACTCCAGGGAGGAGAAGGAAGCAGGGCTAGTATACGTATCCCAGAATCTTAGGGGCCATCCTGTCTGCCACAGTATGCCCTCTGAGCCACAATAGTTCACATACCTCCCAAACACAGCAATCTTTCATCCTTCCCAGAACTCTTCCCATAATAAAGTCAGCTTATAGGCCAATAATAGGACATATGCACACATGCATATCTGGATATGTATATATACATATATGCTGAAAAGATTAAATAAATAAACAACAAAAGATGATAAACAAGATTTCAGAGATAAAAAACATAGCTCTCACAAATATAAGGAAATTGAGCTTAGTTTTTAAAAGACCTAGGTTTCAAAATGGGTAAATGCATAAAATTCAGCCACCCTTTTCTCTAAAAGGACAAATTAAAATCAAATGCAAAAAAAAAAAAGAAACCCAAGAAAATGGGGTGGGGGGGAAGGTGTGCCAATTAAATGGTAATTTCCAAACACCCAAGTTTTAATCTGATGACATATAAAACCAGATCTTAAGTACAAAGCATTGCTGGTTTACAGGGCAATGGCTATGCCAGGATTCACTCCAAAAGATGCCATAACCATTGAGTCGTACATGTCACCACAGACATTCACATATGTATACTTATGCATGAAGACAGCCTGAGACTAGAAACTTAACACAACTCTATTAAAATGGATAGAATAAGCTAGCAACAATTCAAATGAGAGGCTCGAGAGACGGCTTGGCTCTTAAGAGAGATCTCTGCCCTTGCACAGGACTGGAGCTCCATTCCCAGCACCCACATCAGACAGCTCATGACCACCAGCTGGAGGGGATCCAATGCCTTCTTCTGACCTCCACATGTACCTGCATGTGAACATACACACAGAGACACAAACACATACATATAAATATTTTTAAACATCAATCTTTAAATAAATTTAAATCAATAGACTCTTTGCAAAGCCTAAGTAATTGGTCTGATTTGATACTGATATACTGGAAGATGTACCTGGACATTCTTTTTTTTTTTTTTAAGCACAAGGTGTCACTTATAGGAATTAGTCATGCCCAATGAACTACCAACAACTTTAAAAGCTTCCATACCATACTCTTGATTGTGATGAAACTAGACTATGAACCAAGAATTCAAAGACAGCTTTAAAACTCAGTATTTTTTAGAAATTTGGACTATATAGGTATAAACATGGCACAAGCCAAGGGGAAAGCTACAGCGCCAGAATTATAATATATTTACATGGAAAGTGGCATCGCAAAACAGGTGGAATGTAGACAAATCATGTTTGAGTGTGAATTCCCAATAGCAAGAAGTAAACAGAAATGCGTTAAGAATTTAAATTAAGATTTAGACAAAGATTTTAGAGAATGTGAATGCAAAAGAGAAAAAGAAATACCATCTAGAAAGAAATAAAATAAAAAGCAAATCTACAACAAGGAGGTTGAGTACAGCAGGGAATTGATTCTCTGAAAAGCAGATTTAAAAGAAAAACAAAAACAAAGCCCAGACATCTATGTAGTAACACTAGGAAGAAAAAAGTGTGAAGACAATAATATCAGCAATAGATATACAGTATGGTGTTGTTGTTTGTTTTTGCTCTTCAAGGGGCCTGCCACCCAGCTCCCAAATAAATCACACACAGGGGTATATTCTTAATTATATATAAACGCCCAGCTTTAGCTTGGCTTGTTTCTTGCCAGCTTTTCTTAACTTTAGATTATCCCATCTACCTTTTCCCTCTGGGATTTTTCCTTTTCTTACTTCTGTATATCTTACTTTCACTCTTACTCTGTGGCTGGCTGTGTGGCTGGGTGGCTGGCACCTTGCATCCTTCTCTTGCTGTTTCTTCTCTTCCTCCCAGATTTCTCCTTCTCTTTACTCTCTCTGCCTGCCAGCCCTGCCTATCCTTTCTCCTGCCTTGCTATTGGCCATTCAGCACTTTATTAGACCATCAGGTGTTTTAGACAGGCAAAGTAACATAGTCTCACAGAGTTAAACAAATGCAACATAAAAGAATGCAACAATTTTTGCATCATTAAACAAATATTCCACAGCATAAACTAATGTAACACATCTTAAAATAATATTCTACAACAGTATAGTTATTAAAATGCGTTAATCTGAAAATCAAAGTTATGAATAGAGCAAGAAGACAAAGAGGAATGTCACTATTAGTCTCCCAGGAAAGCTTCTTTGCATTCAGGAAGAGTCACAGCCCAGGACGCTACCCCTTTCTATCCGGATGCTATCTGAAGATGTGATGCTTGAACTGTGGCAGCCATAGTGGGTCACAAGAAACTAAAGAAACTAACAATGACATTGCTGAGCACCTGAGAAACACACTCCGGAAGAACTGTCATACTTTCTGGAGCCGTTAAGATTTTGTGCAAATACCTGTCGATTCCCAAAAGACTGAACTTTTGCTAGACCTCACAGCAAAGTAAATAATATCCTTTGAAGTGACTTAAGAGCATGAACTTAGCCTGCTCTCCTACTGTGTACTCAGCCTGTCTCTGTTCACCCTGCCTTAAGAGAAGGCACGGCAGCAGGAGTGGGAGGCAGCAGGTCCCATTGCACCCACAGCCAGGAAGCAGAGAGAGGTGAATGCCGGTGCTCAGCTCATCTTCTCCGTTTTAAATGGATGCTTTATTAATTCTTCATGCTGTGTATGTGTGGTTTTTCTTTAGTTTGTTTGCATCGTGGACCTAAATTTCATCAAGTTGGCATTGGAAACCAAACGTCATGTCTTCCATTCTCCAATTACATTAGTAGGCAGTTTAAGTATAAAAAGCAATTTTATGATAATACTCGTTAATTTTTCAGGAACAATTTCAGCAAAAAACAAAATCCTAAGGAAATCAGCTTTAACATAAAAATATGTCAGTGACACACGTTGATGAGCCACATAGTCTTGGGTATTAGTTATATTCTTTGTTTGTTTGTTAAAATTTGTTTATTTTTATTTTATGTGTGTGAGTGTTTTGACATCATGTTAATTATGTGCACCATGTACATGTCTGGTGCCCATGAAGGTCAGAAGAGGCACTAGATCCTCCAGAAATGGAGTTACAGATGCTTGTGAGCTGTCTTGTGGATGCTGGGAACTGAAACTGGGTCCTCTGTAAAAGCAGTACGTGTTCTTAACAGCTCAGATAACTTTCTCGAGTTTCCTAATTTTTTTTCCTTCCCGAGACAGGGTTTTTCTGTGTAGTTTTGGTGCCTGTCCTGGATCTTGCTTTGTAGACCAGGCTGGCCTCGAACTCACAGAGATCCTCCTGCATCTGCCTCCTGAGTGCTGGGACTAAAGGCGTGCACCACCACCGCCCAGCAAGTTTCCTATTTCTTGCTAGATCAACTTCCTTGTTTGTCATAAGGGAACCTGGGATTGGAGTCAGAGTTACTTAATGATATTTTTCTTGCCATACATGAAGACATGACTTCAGAGCTCCCAAGGTTTTGACAGTCCTATTAAGATGGCATCTACTGCTAGTTGGGCCTCCCCATAGGGGAATATGCTGTGAAGACATTTTAAACCTCTCTCCCTCTTCCTGTTCCTCTCCCTGCCCCTCTCCTTGTCCCTGTTCCTGTTCCTACTGCTCCCCCCTCCCTCCCCCTCCCTCCCCACCCTATTTCTCTCCCATGCTGAACGCAACTCCATGCCCCCCCCCCACTCAGGTTGCCCTTTGGATGAAGCAGCAGGAAGCAGGCAAACATCCCTGTCCCCAGACAGAACAGGAAACGTATAGAAGATGTTCTTTTTAGACCAGAACAAGGCTGCAACAGAGCCAGAGTTAGAACTCTGAGGTCTGACTGTTCAGTCTTAGATTTGTTCTGAGGAGAAAGAAATCACTGAAGGGTCTTTCGGTGCCTTTCTGGGTGGCTCCTGCATGTGACAAACAGACGTTTTACCCCTGAAGTTCTGCCACCAGCTGTGATACAGAGCTATCCCAGTGCAGCTGGAGAAAGCCTGGTTAATGTGTGCTGTGTAAATCACTTCAAATTTCTCACAGGAACGCAAGATGTACATTAACTACCAAGTCTAATGGTGTGGGAAGGAAATAGGAGCTGAATCACACACAGCACTGAGATGTCTTAAGAGGCAGGTTGTGTGCACAGGAGCCGCAGCTGTAGCTGAAGAAGGAGAACAGTGCTGCTCAGGGGCTGGGTTGTGTTCTGTGGTGGGGCTCAAAGGATGAATGAGGCGAACTGCTGCCCCAGAGTTCAAGCTGGGACACTGGAGCTTGGCAATGATGGAACATTCTAGTTGCTCCAGAATGATCCAGAATCATCCAGCCTCTGCTCACCTCTTTTTCATGATGCCATCAATGGCTCAGCTCCACACACTTTGCTATATTCACACCTTTTGCCATGGGATTTGAAGCAATTCCTATCAAGAGGAAGAAAGTATCTATGGAAACTTGAGTCTTCGTGTGGTCACGTGACTTGATTTGGCCAGTAAGGTGTTTATGTTTGGGACCCTAACAGGTGGCTAAAAATGCCTGCATTCTTTCCTCTGGTTGTGAGGACATGCCCTGGTTGGGCTGCTGTTAGGAGCTGGAGTAGAGACAAGTATTCCAGAGTACCAACCAAAGCCAGCCTAGAGCAACCACCAACCATTGCTAAGCTGGACCAGCAAGAATGCCTGCCCAGCAGAGCCCACTGCAAACACTCACTAGTACCCAAGCTCCTAGCAAATACTGGAAGTTGATAAGCAAAGCTCCCGAGGTTCCTGGAGCTTGCCATAGAGCATTCTTTGTGGCAACCAACTTGCTATGCCTCCCATCAGCTCCCTGAACCTCACAGAACAAGCTGGATGCAGTTGTGCGCATCTGCATTACCAGTACAGATGCAAGAAGCAGAGAGGGGTTGAGAGATAGAACTGTGTAAAAGTAAATATGCAATTCAATGGTGGAAACAAAAGAGAGAGACTTTGCCTTAAAACAAGGTGGGAGAAGAGAACAGGCTCCTGAAAAGTTGGCTTCTTACCGCCAAACGTGTGATGTGGCATGTGTACACTTACACACACACACTAAATATGTTTAAAAGTGTTGTGATTATTGATGTTAAAACTGTCTCAACCATCAGACTTCTAAGACTTATGAGTTTAGAAGACATGACTGTAGTAGCATGAATCTTAAAGAGTCTTTATTAATAAAATCAAACCTGAGGCCAGTTATTGGGGTGAACACTGGAAGATCAGAGCCAGAACAAGCCACAGCTACCTCATCTCGCTGGATCCTCAGCTGGTCTTGTTTTCTCAGACTGGAAGCCTCTGTGTCCTCATATCCGAATGGCTCTCAGCTGAACTGTGCTCCAAGCCTAAAAGCTTAACCAGCCAAATGCTTCTAGTTTCTGGTCCTCACGCCTTATATATCTTTCTGCTTTTTACCATCACTCCCTGGGATTAAAGGCTCACTTTCTGGGATTAAAGGCACGAGTCACCATGCTTGGCTGTATCCTTGAACTCATGGATTTCTGCCTCTGGAATGCTAGGGTTAAAGGTGTGTGTGCCACCGTTTTCTAGCCTTTGTATCTAGTGGCTGTTCTGTCTCTGACCCCAGATAAGCTTATTAGGGTGCACAATATTTTGGGGAACACAATACCACCACACATGACTGTTTTCTGTACCCTAATGTGGATGATTACAGGGTGCTAGATACACGAAGTTTAATACTGTGGCACCGGTGTTTCCTGAATAAAGATAACGTGTACCAGGTGCACTATTCTTTATGTCCTATGAGTGATGACAGCAGCTGACTGTCCTTGTGCAAGGGCGAGCCTTCGAGTGCCAGGAGCTGCTTCATTCACAAACACCTGACAGGATCAAAAGAGTCCTCTCCTGCAGAGGCTACCATAGCCATGACTGAATGTGGAGTCACTGGGGCCCCGGAGGACAGAATTTCCATGGTACAGTTTCTGTCTAGAGTGCCCTGGGGTGAGGTCTGGACTAGACTCCAAGGCCAGCTACTTCTGAGTTTTGTTCCTTGCCCAGCACCAACCCACTCCCTCGCCCTCTTTACGCTTCTCCTGAGAACTTGACCTCAGTAAATCACTTGCATAAGATTTCCTCTTTCAGAGTCTGCTTCCAGTCCACCCCAGCCATGAACATGAATTCAATTTGAACATTTCTTGTTCAGCCAAGAAAGAAAACAACTAATTTAGAACCTGAAATAATATCCACTGTGATAAATCTTTGGATAGAGGCAAATAAGAACTCAGGTTTCTCAAAGGGCCCATGCATTCACAGATATCTAATAATTTGGGGGTTGGTTAGCGTCTCACTGGTTATTAATACTAAGTCTTTCAAATATAGGAGTTTTAGTGAATAAATAAAATGTACCAACATATGTCAAGGTTTCATTTTTCACAGGAAATATTTGTTCATATAGTCGTACCACTGTACAACCAGTTCTTTCTCAACAGAGCCTTCCAGGTGGAGAGCCGCTGCTGTCTGATTGCGCAGATCTTCCTATCACCCCCTGTAAGCTGCTGCTTAAAGAAGAGAATGAATGAAGAGATGACAGAACCTGGGAAAATGCCACAATAGAAGGGTAAAAGAAAACCAAGACCTGAGAGCTGGCAAAGTGCTTTCCTCTCCAGCATGAAAACCCCAGTCATCCCCAGAACCCACATTTTTAAAAGCTGGGTGTGGTGGTGGCCACCTGGAATCAATCACTGGGGATCCCTGGCCAGCCACCCTCTATAAGTCAGCAAACAAGGCAGATGGCATGGCACTAGGGATTGGCCTCTGATCTCTGATCTCTGTGTGTGACACACACACACACACACACACACACACACACACACACACACACACACAGAGAGAGAGAGAGAGAGAGAGAGAGAGAGACAGACAGACAGACAGACAGACAGACAGACAGACAGACAGAGAATCAACACAATGTGACATATAGTGCGACCCTAAAGAGCAAACCAACCCTACCTACCCACTCAGCCAGCACTGAACAGTGCAGGAAATCATGCAAAGATGCCCTGCTGGCTGGTTTTGTGTCAACTTGACACATTAGAGTCACCAGAGAGGAGGGAGCCTCAGTTGAGAAAATGCCTCCGTGAGATCCAGCTACAGGCAAGCCTGTGGGACATTTTCTTAATTAGTGGTTGATGGGGAAGGGGAGGGGCTGGGAGATAGGGGGAGGGCCTGGCCACCCCATTGGGTGTGGTGCCATGCCTGGACTGGTGGTCTTGGGTTCTATAAAGAAAGCAGGCTGAGCAAGCCATGGAGAGCAAGCCAGTAAGCAGCACCCCTCCCATGGCCTCTGCATCAGCTCCTGCCTCCAGGATCCTGTCCTGTTTTGAGATCCTGTCCCGACTTCCTTTAGTGACCTGTGATGTGGAAGCATAAGCTGAACAAACCCTTTCCTCCCCAAGATGATGTTTCATCACAGCACAGAAACCCTAACTAGGACAGGTGGAAACCACCACAGGAAAACTCTGAGATTCTCTTTTTAATGTCTAAAAATTAAAAACAATAAAAAATATTACTGTAGATTTGAAGAAATGCTTAAAGAACAGATCAATGACATCATAAAAAACCCAACCAACCAACCAAACAAACAAACACCTGACATGTCTCCTCTCTTGAGATCTGAAGCCCAAGAATGGACTTCCTGTTTTGGTAGGCAGATACAGGTGGGCTTTCTCATTCCTGGGCTGTGAGACGACAGTCTGGATGGCACATCTCACACAACGATCAGATTGCTCTGAAGGCTGAAGAAGCTCTTCCAGAGTTGTCAGAAAGCAGCAAGATGGCAGGTCCCTGGGCTTTCCATCTGTGTCACATGAGCCTGGTCAGGAAGTACCAAAACCTTAACAAAGCCCGCTGTGTCTAGGCAAGGGACCAGGAATGACACAGCCTAGCAAGGCAGAATGCATTGACCCCATGACTGTCTGCCTTCAGCAAAACCCCACTGAAATCACCACGACCTCACTCCTTCTAAAGCCAGCAGGCACCAAGTGAGGATCTTGGGTTTCTCCTTTAGCAGGCTGTGAACACAGGCCAGGGACACTAAGTGGGAAGCCAGACTTCCAGCCCTGCTAGGCATGGACAAGACCCATCCTTTCTCAACTGTTGTCAGAGATCACCTCCTAATATCAGGGATCCTAAGTCCCCACACAAACAAGCATACATGGAGCCTCTCCCTATTGCTCTGCCTCAAGGTCTGAGGAGCCCAAGCGGAACTGAGACTTCTACCTTGTGGTAAGGAGGCCAGAACCTGCTTCAGGTTCAGGGTGAGGGTGGTAGTGGGACTCCTGAATGACCAAGCAGTTTCTTGACTTCAAGCCAGGGATGCAACAGAAAGTCAGAATGCCCATCCTTCCCCTGGCCTGTGCTCAGATATGAAGGAGGTCAGCAGTGGAACTTGGTCACCTACCTCTTCTGGTGGTTGAGAATAGCACCTTTTTCTTCCTTCTGTAACAGAGTCAGAGAATCAGAGGCTTAAGTAAGACCCAGAGTCTGGAAAAAAAAAAACCACTTTTCGTGGAGAGAAGAAGGGGAACATCACAAGCTCTCAACATGAAGGAAAGGATAGTAAGTAGACACCAAGGCCAAGGTGACAGAAATATTAGAATTATCTGGCAGATGCTGTATTTATTTAGAGATAGGGTCTCACATAGCCCAGGCTGGCCTCAAACTCACTGTGTATGGAAAATGACCCTGAGTTTCTGGTCCTCCTTCCTCTGCCTCCCAAGTGCTGGGATTAGAGGTGAGCACCACCATGCCGGGCTGTGTGCAGTGCTGAGGATGGTACTCAGGGCTAGACAGGCCCCCTACCCATGGAGCCCCATCCCCAGCATCTCCTCAGATGTCTAAAGCACTGTCTTAAAGGGACTGTCGCTGAGTTTGCAGTTGCAAAACTCACTTGTACAGGAAAGCCATAGTGATTGCATCCCCTGGAGCTGGAATTACAGGTGGTTGTGAGCTGCCTGATGTGGGTGCTGGCGACCAACACCTGGTTTCCTCTACCAGAGTGATACATCCTCTCCATCTCTCCAGTCTCCCAAATGGAAATTTTTGAGAACTGAAAAAGCACAGAAATTTAAATAGAAAGTAAACACAGATGAACAACAAAACTGACAGTGTGCAGAAAATCCCTTACAAACTGGTAGGCAGAACAAAAATAATCTCCCATTCTGAGCAACACAGAGGAAACAGGCTGAAAGCAGCAGCAGCAGCAGCAACAACAACTACAACAACAAATCAAAACAAACACATCCCCAGACCCTCAAGTGAGCCGTGGGATCAATAGCAAAGGGTCTCACATTTGGATTCATAGAATGAGGGGAGAGAGAAGATGGAGATGAGAAAAGAATGGGAAGCTATAACAGATGAAAACAAGTTTTCTAAGTGATATATACGCCTCAAGAGTGAAGAAACTAGATCAAACCCAAGATTCCCAGAACAGAGCTGCATGGACTCTGGGCCACAGTCCCCAGCCCATCAGGCCTTGTCGGCAATCCTGAAGGATTCAGGTGACTTCTATTTGTAATAGCAATGAAAAAAACGATTGAATATAGTGCAGGGGGCCATAATATATTATTATTATTATTATTATTATTATTATTATTATTATATAAATATATATTATTATATATATTATGACTTTAGCTAGCCCAGGATAAGTCAGAATAAAGCACAGGTATGTTGAAGACACCCAATGCCCAGTAGTTTTGTGCAGTTTTGCATGTACTTATGTAAAAAAAATGTGTAGATTAACAAGCTCTTCTTGTATTTCGAACTGTGTGAGTAAGCCCTTGACCAAAATGTGGGGCTTTAAGCAGAAATCTTGCGAAGTGTACAAACCACAGCAAGACAATTAAAATCATCTAAGAGTGATTTTTAAACTTTACATTTATTAGATTTCTGAGAATCAGTGGAACACTTGGGATGGCTGATCATACACCCAGAAGCCCCCAGAAGGCAAATGAAATACACTGTATGGGGTGGTTTTTAATGTAGAACAGAGGCTCACTAAGTCTGAAACCATGACTCAAAACAGGACAGAGCTAGAAGACCTGTAAGTAGAGGAAGGCACTCTTGTTCACTTTTAAACCAACTAAAGTAGCTGAAAGCGATATTTAGTTTCTAAAAATCAGACCCCCAAAATGTCAAATTGTTGGCAGGTGATGGTGGCACATGCCTTTAATCCTAGCACTCAGGAGGCAGAGGCAGGAGGATCTCTGAGTTCAAGGCCAGCCTGGTCTATAGAGTGAGCTCCAGGACAGCCAAAAAAAAAAAAAAAAAAAAAAAGGATGTAAAATTGCTAACATTGACACACATCGCACAAGCACATGGTATGCCTGTTTCTGATAGGAAATTCTTGTAGAGTTTCTCAACTTCCATTTCTGTCACTTCTCCAAGTCCTGTCAAGTGCCACTGGGTAGCTCCGACCACGTCTGGATCTTCCCTGCCATAAGTGGAAGGTTTGTCTTTATTGAATGTGGTCTTGTCTTGCAGTTGCCATACTGCCAGGGGAGAG
Source organism: Peromyscus maniculatus bairdii (assembly GCF_049852395.1). Classification (NCBI taxonomy): domain Eukaryota; kingdom Metazoa; phylum Chordata; class Mammalia; order Rodentia; family Cricetidae; genus Peromyscus; species Peromyscus maniculatus. Next base: position 117,840,618 of record NC_134854.1, read on the forward strand.
CAGATGTTAGGCAAACATTTGTTTGAATTAAACTTAATTAGCTATGTTTTCCACCCCCTATTTTAAATGGCATATTCTGGGAAGTGATCCTAAAGTGGTTTGGCTTCAGAGGATGGAAAAGCTCAGAAAAGGCTAGAATTTATCAGTCCTGTTTGCAACCTGAGATTATGGCAATGCTGAACAGGATGTGAGCCCCTCCAGCACTGGGTGGCAGTTCCGGAAGGAAAGGCAATTGCTCCGAACACATCATTTTGTATTCTCCAGGCAAAGTTCTGCCCCGTTGCCTCCAGCCAGTAAGTTCCAGAGCGACTGGATTGGCCTTATATCCTGCCTCATCTCCAACAGCAGGCTTTACCCTCACTAACCACCCCAGTCAACATCCCTGGTTGACATCTACCAGCGAAAGACAAACTGGGAAACTTGTACAAGCTAGAATTTCAGATTGCACACCAAAGGCTGGAGAAATACAACAACCTCAAAAATAACGCCAGCAACTGTGAAAGAGCATGGGAAAGAGTTCTAGACAGTGAAGAAATTTAAGTGCATATTTATAAAATAAACAAACTGAGAACCAGTAATCAATTATTCCACTTAAAGACATAAAACTAACATGGGCATTAATTTTGAGATAGCAAAATGGAAAGTGAATGGGCCTTTTAGTCATCACTTGGGTAGTCCAGCTTAAAAACAAAGCAACGTGGGTTTGTATTTACCTATTTTTTTCTTAGAATTTAATATTTTCCTAAGATGGAATATTAGCATATAAGTTTTGTTATAACAAAATGTTTGCAAATGCATTCAAGACTGTAAGGAGGGCAATGTATAAATGAATACATATCGTTTAAAGTTTAATGCATTCATCTAATAAACTCTTTTCTAGCTGCCTTTTTTCTAGCACCTATCATTTTGGTGACATCAGTTTATTATACAGTAATCCCTAATTATCACGGTGAATTAGTAAATGCCATCAGGGCAGGGCTTCTCAACTTCAGAATGAACATGTGTGCTGTGCAATTCTTTGCAGAGGGGCTGTCTATACACTTCTACCCACCAGAAGCAAAGAGCATCCCCATAGTTTTGACATGTGAAAATGTCTCAGGCATTGACAAACGTCCCAGTGAGAATAAACTGGCCTCAATTGAGAACCAGTAGGCTAAATAGGCTCGGCCTGGGAGGAGGGGACTGGACCTGCCTGGACTGAGTCTACCAGGTTGATCTCAGTCCTCAGGGGAGGCTTTGACCTGGAGGATGTGGGAGTGGGGGGTGGGCTAGGGGGAAGGGGAGGGAGAACAAGGGAATCCGTGGCTGATATGTAGAACTGAATTGTATTGTAAAATAAAAAATAAAATAAAAAAAAGAATATTAAACCCACACTCTCAAAAAAAAAAAAAAGAAAGAAATGGACTTGTTTCTAATACTCTTGATTTTAGTTTACACCCTTATTAATCCCTCCCACCCCCGTATATCCACATGGACAAAATTTCACACAAGGTAGCACATTTTGCTTTCTTGTATATGTCTACTTTATCACTTTTAACAGCTATATGTGACTCTACTCTTTACATAAACACTATTTAATTTTCTATAGTGATATATTGATATTGTTCCCAATTTTTCTCTCTTAGAGACAATAATGGGATAAAAGATCTCATCTGGCTCGGAATCTTTGGCGACCATTTTATTTTCTTGAGAATTTTGTAAGGGGAGGAAGAGTCCACTGTGACGGCTTCTTTGTGTTTTCTCATTTGCATGTTTAGCCAGGACCTGCCATAGGGAGGCTGTTTTACAGCTGAGAACCTTTCTCCATAAAGTATCAACATATTGATACCTCCTGTAATACACCATTCTTCCCCATAGGCACTTCTCCGCTTCTATGTCAAAGGACACTTTTGATTATGCCTTTAAAATAACTTCCCATTTTCTGTTTCTATTTTTGGGATGCTCACAAGTCCTCCTGTCTTATCATCTCCATGCGTTTTGCTCCTAATTCCTTTAATTGCTTTTGGCTGTGTGCTTCGTTTTATGTCATGAGCTAGTTTTTCCTTTGCAGTTGGGTTTTATAAGAAGCCATAACTCATATTTCTCAACCTTGATGGGATTGACACTTGAAACTGGAAAACTTTTCATTGGTGGTGGGAGCTCTCCTGGGCATGGTCTAGTTGGGGCCTTTGGTTTTTTGTGACTTACTGATTAGTTCTTCCATGCTGATGTTTTTGCTTGGTCTCAGTTACTTTGCTTAGCTTCTTCTTCTTCTTCTTCTTCTTCTTCTTCTTCTTCTTCTTCTTCTTCTTCTTCTTCTTCTTCTTCTTCTTCTTCTTCTTCTTCTTCCCCTCCTCCTCCTCCTCTTCCTCCTCCTACTCCTTCTCATCTTCTTTGTATGTTAGTCTTTGGTCACCTTCTGCTTAGCTAAAATTAACATTTTGATCAAGTTCTATACCATAAAGCTCTTCAAAACTCCTTTAGAACTTAAGCTGTATGCTAATTGGATATGAGACCTGCTCAACTGGAGGGAAATCATGCCTGGTACTGTAAACTACCCAACTACGTGAACTAGTGAGGTCACAAGCTTTTAGAGGAGAATCTTCTATTGCCACTTTACCAAACCAGTATAATTCCTAACTGCATTCTAAGTACTTGTGCTCGTACCCACAGTTAAGTATAGCTCTCACACCTCATCAAAGAAACTTCTCATTGTAACAGATGGAGACCATCACAGAAAGCCACAACTGGTCAAGATGTAGAGAACAGCTGGCTGTGGGAAGCTCAGCCCCAGTTGATACATCTACAGCACAACTCCTGCACCTGAGATGCAAGGAACATCACAGAAGATGGGAGGAGAGATGAAAAGAGCCAAAGTACCAGACAATCTGCTGTGAGATTGCATCTCCTAGAAACGAGAGGGAATCTTCACCCATGCTATCCCAACATTATGACCACCTAAACAAGACCTGAGAAAGTACAGCACTAATAGACATCCTAACATGGAAGGGGAAGATCTCATGAGGCCACAGCCCTAGACAAAGAACTACTGGCAACTAAAGGGTCCTTACAGTGGTGTAAGACTGTAAGAGAAATAGTCCTCCACAGAGGTGAGTCCCTTAATTGGTTATCTAATAACAAATGGCTAGCCTTGAAATCATGTACATATAAGTGACATTAAACCAATCCAAGCAGATTGTATTTATATATTTAGGTATGCACACTGGTGGTTTGAAAGAAAATGGACCCCAAAGGAAGTGGCACTATTAGGAGGTGTGGCTTTGTTGGGGTGGGTGTGGCCTTGTTGGAGGAAATTTGTCACTGTGGAGGCTGGCTTTGAGGTCTCATATATGCTCAAGCCACACTCAGTGCCTCAGTTCACCTCCTGTTGCTTTTGGATCAAGATGTAGAATTCTCCAGCACCATGTATGCCCACTTGCCACCATATGCCCAGTCACCATGTTCCCCGCCATGATGATAATAGACTAAACCTCTGAAGCTGTAAGCCAACACCTCAATTAAATGTTTTCCTTTGTAAGAGTGCTGTGGTTGGGGCTGGAGAGATTGCTCAGTGGTTAAGAGCACTGGCTGTTCTTCCAGAGGACCTGGGTTCAATTCCCAGCACTCATGTGGCAGCTCACAATTGTCTGTAACTCCAGTTCCAGGGGACCTGACATCCTCATACAAACAAATACATGCAAGCAATACACTAATGCATGTAAAATAAGAATAAACAAATAATTAAAAAGAAGAGTACTGTGGTCAATGGTGTCTCTTCTCAGCAATAGAAATCATAACTACCACACACACATATGTATCTAAATCTACCTACCTACATATATATGTAACAATAAAGAAGCCATAATTTTGATTTCCAGAGGGGGCAAGGAAGGTCATAGGAGGGACTAAAGGGAGAAAAGTGAAGGTAATGATCATGTAATTATATTTTAATTAAAAAACTCTCTTATAAATATCGAGTTGTATATGTATGGGTAAGGGCTTGTATGCTACCTGGGTGCTTCACTTTATGTTGCCGCCTCCCTTTCCATTAAGCATAGGTAGCTTGCTGTTTCTTTATTCTCACGCATGATGAGCACTGCTCTACCTTCTCTTTGTTCTGACATGTGTGCAAACTATTTTGATGGTGTCATTGAGATTAGCTGTCTACCTCTCTGAGAGTGAGGACCTACACACCCCACCTCCCTTCTTGGGCTGTGTGCTAGGAATGGGAATTTTATCCTTCTCATCACTTTCTGCTTTCTGTCTTGGGTGATCATGGTAGTTTTGATGTTTGAAAGGCACTTGAAGCCACTTCCTTAGATGTCTGCATTTTGCAGGTCTGGGATGTGTCGTCTACACTGTGATTCATAAACCTGCCCAGTTGTATTTGCTGATGTTTCAGCCTTCAGGTTTTGTTTTCCCAAGAGTGGAACACATGACAGGTGACACCTCTCTTTTGAATCTTCATGACCACAAATGTCACAGGCACAGGATCTTTATAGGTATAAAATAGAGCAGTGACTTTGTACTTCCAGTCCTGAGTATCCACACACTCATGTGTTCCTGATCATGTTACTGAACATTCCTAAAATACACTCTTCTTGGGACTGGGGAGATAGTTCAGTGGTGAAGAGTGCTGTCTGTTCTTTCAGAGGACCTAGGCTTGATCCCCACCACTCAAATAGTGTCTCACAACCATCTGTAGCTCCAGTTTCAAGGATTTGATGCTGTCTTCTGGTCTTCGAAGGCAACAGGCATGCATGTGTGCATAGATGCACATGTAAGCAAAACACTTGTTCAAATAAAATAAAAAATGCAACTTTCTCACCTATAAAAATGGATTCCAAGAGTACGTAAGAGGATTAATTAGGGTAACACAGTAAGGGGCCTGACATGCAGTAGTGCTTGATCAATGTGGGCTCCTCTGAAAGAAATGTAATGCATCTTAATAACCATGAGATTTAAACGAGCCGTGACCTACAATACACAGCCATCAGCCACATGTGGCGATTAATTACCGGATTTAATGATCTAGTCCCTCTGAAATGTGAATGAAGCCTGAGTATTCTTGCACGAGGGTATGGACACACACACGTGCTAATGTACACGCACAGAGGTCAGAAGACAAATGCAAGTGTTAGTCCTCTCTCTACCTTGTTTGAGACAAGGTCTCTTCTCTATTCTTAAGCTAGGCATGGTGGCCTAAAAGCTTGGGGTGCTCCTCCTTTCTCTCACATTCCTATAGACACACTGGGGTTACAGATACATGGACTACTGCTCTTTTGTGTGTCCTGGGGATCCAAACTCAGTCATCAGGCTTGTGTGGCACGTGCTTTAGCCACTGAGATATCTTCCCAGCCCTGACAATTCAGTTGTTATCATTAGTCACATGGTTAGTGGCTAGATATTGGAGAGTACCAGGATGTGTCACTGCCACCATCACAGGACATTCTTTGACAACAGAAGTGCTTGACGGAGACACATGCAAACTCAAGCTCCAACACCGTGGAAGTGAAATGCTAACCGGGCAGTTGGACTGCATTTTGTCACGATTTCTAAGAGGAACTTCGCAGCAATGCTGGGGGCGGGCGCTCGCAAGCACCAGGTCATTTGCCCCTCACTGTATAGTTCTATGAGCCCCATGACTCCGCCCTGAAAACAAAGTTACTAAGAAGGATGGCTTCGAGGATGACTTGAGGGACGCAACTTGGTTTAGTTAGGGTTTCTATCGCTGTGAAGACACCATGACCAGGGAAAGTCTTATAACAAAAAACATTTAATCAGGGCTGGGTTACAGTTCAGAGGTTTAGTCCATTATTGTCATGGCGGGAAGCAAGGCAGCATGAAGGCAGACATGATGCTGGAGAGGTAGCTGAGTGAGAGCTCTACATCTTGATCCACAGGCAACAGGAAGTAAACTGTCCCTCACACTGGGCATAGCCTGAGCACATGAGATCTCAAAGCCTGCCCCACAGTGACACACTTCCTATGACAAGGCCACATCGATTCCAATAAGGCCACACCTTCTAATAGTGCCACTCCCCATAGGACAAGCATTCAAGCACATGAGTCTATGGGGGGGGGCACACACCTATGCAAACCACCATGCACCCCTGGTGTTTAGTACAGGTACCTATATTCTGATGCTGTTCCAGTGTACCTGTAAGGATAAATTCAGAACCACAAATGTGCAGGTAGATGTTCATTGTGATGGAAAGACAAATTAACACAACTGGATAGGTTTCCATTGGCAAGTGTGACCTTTTGTAGACTAGTTAGTTCTCATAGGGTCAAAACCAGGAAAAACTCATTCCCTACTTTTTCATTTCTATTTCACGTTGATATCTGTATCTGCCTTTTCCAGTCTGAAAATAGTAAGAATTTCTAGAGCAGAGGTTGATCTGCCTTTTCTGTGATGGGCCAGAGATGAATATTTTAGGGTCATGAGGTTTCTATGGCAACTATGTGTGCTGTTGAAGCACAAACATTACCACATGACACACAGAAACTTAATTTACTCTAACAGGCCCTGTGGCCTTAGTTTGCCACCTTCAGGTCCCAAACTCTATGTAATAACCCACCCTGCCCCACTCTTCCAGATGTAATTTTTGCTGTTCTCATACATCTTATCACCTGTTGTATTTTTGAATATATATTGGATCCTGCCAAAGATCCCATTATATTTATAAATGTTTAACTTGGAAATGTCAAAAATAATTTTTATTCTCATTTTTATTAAAGTTTCCAGTTTAAAAACAAACATAATTCTCCACAATCCTTTTCTTTTCCTCGGGGAACAAGTACAGCGAGGACACAGACACACATCTTGCAAGGACTCATTAAAAGCAATCCACAGGTCTAGTTAGGTCTTTTGAAAAATTTCCCTGCTGTTTTACTAATTTATGAATGGAGACACAACTTCAATGAAGAAGTTCTGACTCTTACAAGTGCAAAAGGGTAACCAAGTCAAAGACATGGATGGTAGTAAGAGGGAGGGTCAGAGGCAAATCTCTAAATATGGTACTTGTTCTGGAAAACTGTGGCTGTCAATGGCTGACTAACACGCCAGTTAAAACCCTGCACAGAATGGAGTTCAGGTATCATATTTAGACTGTCACTTCCTTTCATAAACATTTTGTGCCTTTGTAGAGCCAAGCTTAAAAAGTACTGATCAGGGGAGCCGAGGGAACAGCTCAGTGGGTAAGAGTATTTGTGCAAGCGTGAGGGGCTGAGTTACAATGCCCTGCATCAACATAAAATGCAGGGCATAGCACAGAGGCCTGCAACCTCAGCTCTGTAAGAGACAGACAACAGGATCACTTGTGCTAGCTGGCTGTCAGTCTAGCTCCAGACTCCAGAGTGGGAGACTCTGCCTCAAGTGAATTAAGGCAGAGAGTGACAGAGTAGGACACACAGCATCCTCATCTGTGCACAAGTGCACATACACATACACACACACACACACACACACACACACACACACACGCACGCACACATACACGCACATGCACCCACGTGCACTACTGACAAGATTAAAAGGTAACTATTCTAATATTTTTATATAGTACAGGCTGCTAGGAGATTCAAAACACAGGATACATGACACACAGCGGCACTTAGGAGCCAACAGCACAGCTGTAGCAGATTCTCCACAAGTCCTGCAGAGTCTGTTTCAGGCACCCTTATAGGACACAGGCACCCTTATAGGACACAGGCATGTACTGCATCAACCACAGATGCATGGCATTGTGGGTACTGGTGTAGCATCAGGGATCCCAGCAATTCAAATCACACAATTAGCACTTTCAAGAAAGAAAAAAAAAAAAAGCTTAACTGCTCATTTGAAGAGAAAAACTATTGGCCTATTATTAACCCTTCTATAAAATAACCACATGTATGGTTTCATTTCTTCCTGCCTCCAAACTGCTTAATTAGAAACATCAATATACAAGACAGACACAGGCCTTTTCAAAGAACAAAGCTCATACTGTTGATTGTTAGCTAATTGACAAAATTCACGTTTACTTCTTTTTACTGTGTAAACTAGTTATTAAGCTATCAGAAAACAAGGCTTAAAGAGACTTAATAGTCATCACTCAGTGCGGTGTTCAAGAAAAGACATATGACTTGATCTAGTTGATGTTTTATTTCTCCATGGCATGTATGTATATATACTTTATCCATTTGTGAAATGTGTGAGAATAATGTAAAATGAACAAACAAAATCGTGTGGCCAGCTATGCACTGGTGTGTGGATGGGAAAACTGTTAAGGGTGGCCCCTGGTGTACATCACAGTGTTTGACTGGACCATGTTACCCTGTCCAAGATCAGAGACATATTTTTGGATTTGTGTCTAATATGGAAATTTTAGTCCTTCACTGAATCACCTGCCACAGCAATGGTCACATGACAAGGCAGAGTGGAGCTGGAACAATCTGGGGTCAACTGCAGTTTCCTAACTGGAGTTAGCATTCAGACCCAAAGGCTGGTGCCTTCACAGGAAAAGAACGGTGAAGCAATGATAAATTGACAGAAATGAGAAATAAGCAGCTAACATACCACTGAAAAATGAATTTATTTAAAATGTATATCAATACAAATTTATCAAAATTAAACAAAAAAAATCAAATTAAGAAAATTCCCATCACAAAAAAGCACATTATTAGAAAGGCCACCTTCTCTCCACTGACATTTCCCATCTCTGACAAGCTGGTAGATGTGAAATGGAGGGGATGAGAGGGAAAAGCTTCGCCACCAACACAGCCTGATCTTCGGTTTTGCCGCTCAATGAAATGGCTTAATCACTGTTTCATAAAAACCAGCATTCACCAACTATGACGTGAAACTGAACCTTTCATTTAAACTTGTAACTAAGGCTTCTGGCTGCAATTTAGTGTGAGGCAGGCAGTATATTCAACATATTAAGGCACAGGGTAAAATGTGTGCAATGTACATGTATTAATATGGGACTCTCAACAGAAACCACACTTTGGAACGTTCCCGGGCTTTCTAAGAGTGTTGGAATTAGGAGCCTGTGGAAACCGCTGTTCCTCCATGTGTCCTTCTGGAAGTCACTATGTTAAACAGAATCCTGTCTGAACTTGTGAGTCCTGCAATTTTTCTATTACAGAAGATTAAATGTCCACAAAGTTCTTGTGGATGGACCTACATCAGGCTTCAAATACTGTACCTATGCACATTATTTGGCCACACTGATTGTGGCCCAGAGCTGGCAGACCCTGCTACTGACTGGGCAAGAAAAAGTGTGAAACTGTAAGATGTGATTTTTTTTTTTTTGCAATGACTACAGTGCAAGATCAGCTTTAGGCACTCTGGATAGCTTATTTGAGAAAGTTCAGACTTAAGATTTTTTTTCAGATAATGATCCTTGTGTGTGACCCTTTCCCAGTGAGATAACATTGCTTTCACAGTGTTGAGGAAAGTGCCCTTCTTCACAGGAGCCCGGGGAAGATATCACTTCTTTGCCACACTGGCAACAGCTTTCTTGGCTGCATCCTCCAGGTCCTTGGCTGGTGTAATGGGGAGTCCACTGCTTTTGAGGATCTTCTGAGCCTCCTGGACATTAGTTCCTAGAAGAGGGGACAATGACAATTGTTAAATTCAACTGCAAGCAGCACACCCAGTCACAGTGGACAACTGAAATCCTAGGATGCCTGGTTTCCCTTGATGCCAACAGTTAATTCAACACATATGGCTTTTTCTTGTCAAGCTCTGGCTTTTCAGATATACCCAGATAACACATTCTCTCCTCTTCTTTTCACTTTAATGAACTCGCATTAGATGACACTGCCTGTGTTTTCTCCAGTACTCCAAAAAAAGAGAAATAAACATTCCCTAAGATCGTGCACACACAGTAAGTTTCCCAGCCACTTGCTCAGTAAGTTTGAAGGAAGAAAATCTAAACTGGAGCTGTCTCTTCACTGAGTCTGGGAGAAAGTGATGTAAGCATCTCATGAAACTGCTCCTGTGTTCTTATCCAGCTGCCAGGTGGCCTTTCTCTACTGGCCCAGATAAGAACAGGCATTCAGTCAGGTCAGCATGTCTTACACAGAGACGATGGCCAGGTGAGCAGACTGCGCTGATATGGTAGCACTGGCTCTTCTGGGACACTGAGTCTGCTAGAGCAGTGGGAATCGAACAATGGGCCCCTTGAGCAGCAGAAGGCACTGAAGCCTTTACCTCTGCCATGCATTTAGAGTACGGTGTTTAGTTAATCACTTAACTTCGAGTTTCAACTACTTAACAAAATATTTTGTTTTATGAGTGCTTTGCTGGCATGTATGTCTGTCTGTTCATGCCTGGCCTGCAGAGGCCAGGAGAAGGCATCAGATACCCTGGAACTGGAATCACAGATGGATGTAAGCCACCTTATGAATGTTGGGAATCAAACCAGAGTCCTCTGGAACAGCAGCAAGTGCTCTTAGCAGTGAGACATTACCCTCTCTCACATCCCTCCTTCTCTCAACAAAACCCTTCTTCTCAGCAACTCCCTACTTTCCAGGCTTTTTTGTGTGTGACCTATTGAGTTTAACTAAGGCTGGCTGCATGAGTGTGGGCAAAACATCATTACCGGAACCAAATGGGCACCAAAGAAAGTATCACCTGTTATCACAGCCACCATCATCGTCAGGAGTCCCTCTGGGAGGGGTGGAGCTTCAACTTCTTATAACTGTCTTCTTTGGAGCTAATATTCACTATGTACTTATGCATGCCAAGCAACTAAGATGCAGCACATGAATTTCAATAAGAGATATGAGAAGGTCCTATTGTCCAGCTTTTATAGATAAAGTAAGTGAGTTTATGGAGGTGATGAGTGGCAGAGAGCAGACTTACCTGCTCTATGTAATAACGTAGTTCTGCATGTTCCACACGCTTCTTTGTAATATGAAGACGGAAACACAATATGAGGGAAAGCATTTTGTTAACGACAATGTCTCTGTGGCATACATGGTGAGCTTTCCGCAAAGATTCCTGCTTCCCTTCTACAATGTAGGGCTGGGAAGGGGCTGCCTGGACAGAGATTATTTCCCAAGTACTCCTCCAGCTAAGTAGTATGACATGACAAGTCTGCCCAACAGAATGTGAGTGGATACGGAACACATGCTCATAACTATCTCCACATGACTTCTACTTTTCTCTGTTTGACTTTCAGTTATGTTACCAGTAAGGGTAACTCTGGGGGGCACCTTTTTACAGATGGCAATGACTTCTTTGGCTTAGACACTTGATTATGATATGGAGCCCAGTACTGGACTCACTCATCCTCCCAGACTCTATGTGAAGGAGAATGAGATTTCAATAATGCTAAACTCCTGATACATCAACATGGCTGTTATTCAGGGGCTGGCTGTATGTATGTATATTATTCTGAATCAAATATTGTGTGTGCATATGTGTGTGTGTGTGTGTGTGTGTGTGTGTGTGTACATGATGTACATGTACAGATGCCAATTCAGGTGTAGATCCTCAGGGGCTGTCCACCTTGTTTTTCTGAGACAAGGCCTCTCATTGGCCTTGTCTCAGAATCTAACAGGGATGGGATGTCACTTCTTAGGTGAGACATAAAAGTGTTGTTCGACTCTTAGATGGTCTTTTAATAAAAAACCCAGAGTCAGATATTGGGGTGAAAGCTGAAAGATCAGAGAAACAGAACAAGCCACAGCCAACCTCACCTTGCCAACTCCTCAGCTGATTTGTTTCCTCAGTCTGAAAGCCTCTGAGGATCTCAGCTTAACTCCTTTAATTCCTGTTTCCTCACGCCTTATACACCTTTCTTCGTCCTGCCATGTCACTTCCTGGGATTAAAGGCATATGCCACCAATGCCTGGTTCTGTTTCCAGTGTGGGCTTGAACTTACAGAGATCCAGAAGGACCTCTGCCTCCCGAGTGACAGGATTAAGGGTGTGTGCCACCACTGTCTGCTATGTCTAATCGAGTGGCTGTCTCTGTCCTCCGATCCCCAGGCAAGCTTATCAGGGTACACAATACATCACCACTTCAAAACCTGTGCTCTGTCTTGCCTGCTTTAACAGTTCTCTATTTATGCTGGCAAACTGCCACATTTCAAGCCACCCTATAGACAAGGCCCGTTTTCCAAGCACCCAAGGGCCACCTCTAGCCAACAGCTATGGAGGAATGAGGCAACCAGGAACAGAATCCTATTACCAACCACAGAAGCCAGCTTGAAAGTGAACTACCCGCTTAGCAAGCTGTGAGGTGTCTGCAGTTCTGTCCAACATACATCTGCTACAACCTGCTGAAGACTGAGGGGAGGACCCAGCTAAGTCACACCCAGATTCCTGCCCTTGGATATGTAAGATATTCACACCTCCTTTGTTACATGTTCAAATTTCAGGATCATCTGCCATACACAGGCAGATGCAAAGCTTTATTACTTAATTAACGCACCTCCAGTGTGCATTCTGATTCATCTGGTAAGGTTTGAGTCCCAGTTCCAGAGGCTGAGAAGCAAGACAGGGTTTGGACCACGGCATGTGTTAGGTAAGAGACTAAGGAATTCAGACAATGATCTGTAGGTGTGGCCCTCATGGAACAATGACAGAGTGAAGCAGAAGCCTGGCCTGACCCCAAATTACATCTCTGGACCAGAAGTTTGATGTGTAAATTTCTTCCTTCCGAAGCGAGATGGACTGGGATACCTTCGTCAACTGTGCCCACCCCCAGTCTGCCAGAGACAAAGTAACAACAGCTTTTCCTTTCTAACATTCTCTAGTCTTAGCACCCAGCTCCCCAGACCTCCACACAGCCATGGAACATACTGGCCTCTCCTGCACCTCCATCCTGAGATTTTGGGGGTTAGCTTGTTTTTCTCATGGTTCCATCCATTCTGAGAATTATTCACTCAGAATTCTCTATTCACTATTACCTGAGTTCTCCTCCACGTGTAAGGATGAATTAGATGCTGATTTTTAAAAAACTCACATATGAAGCTGCTTTTCCTTGTGACCAACAACATAAATAATTCAGATCCTTAATTAATATCATCTGCAGCATCTGGCTTAGCGGCAGTATTCTCAAGGGGAATAAAAAGGATGGATGTTAAAATTCACAAGTGCCTAGGCAGGCACCCAGAGCCCCAGCGTCCTCTGCCCTGGATACCTATCCACTCACTAGAAGCTGTCTCTCACAGTCTCCTGGGCCACCCTCCTTGCCACCACCTTCAACGTCCCAACTAGAGCAGCCTTGTCAAATGGGCTGCTAGAGTCTTCCATGATCTCTACAGGGCAGCAGGGACGAGCCCTGTGGGGAGGCTTAGTGGCATTTCCTACAGCCATGGCAGTACACACCCAAGTCGGGGCCAGTTTGCTTCTCAGGGTACCTTGCAGTATCCGCCACATGTTACATCTGAGCTGACAGACTGAGGACAGACAGAGTCACACATGGTGACGCCTGAGGAGAGAGGTGTGGGCAGATCCTTTTCTGATCATCTTGCAAGTAAGAGGGTTCTCTAGGGGCCTCGGCTGTGACTTCGTGCCCTGAGGCACTCTGTCTGCTCTGGCTCCTCTCCAGGGCGGGCTCTGAGATGCTACCAATTCTCTCACTGTGCAGCTCTGGTGCCCAGGGGAAGAGGCCTCCCTCTCAGGTTATGCAGGTGGGCACGGTCAGGGGGAGGGGTGAAGGGAGCAGCTTACACTCTTTCTTCCTGGCAACTCCTTCAGTGCCACACCAAAACACCCAACTGCTTCCTAATTCCAGGATCTACTAAAGCGAGTTTTAATTATACTCGCTGTTACACTTTAATTACAGCCTCAATTATTAAGCATATTCTAGCATTCTTGGAAGAAGCAGGATGTGAATGGATTGTAATGACTGTGATGAGAAATGGATCAAAAGAGAGGTGCCATGACCAGACAGAAATCAGGAGGGGCTTATGGGGAGACCAACCAGAGATACAAGAGAAGAGAGAGTCCTGAGGAACGAGCCAGAGAATGATACATGTGAAGAGAGAAAGGCCTGGTCGAAAAGGCATCCATACAGTGAAGAAACGGGGAGCTTGCCACGCGGCCTCTGCACGCGGCCCGTCCTTTCTCTTTGCTCCGTCTCTCTGAAGGCTTCTCCTGGCTTCCCCCGACGGCTGGGCTTCGCCCACAGCCTAGCCTGGCCAGCAATTACTACCATTCGCCTCCTCCTTCTGGGTGAGGAAGCAGCTGGAGGGGGAAGGGAAGAGAGGTTGCAGAGACAAAAGCAGCCAGTAAAAACCAGGTCATGGGCAACCAGGATGCCCTGGGCAAATGCCTGTGAGCTTCGAGATCGGTTGGCGAATGGTATTATTGGAGTGTGTGAGGTTTCCTCTGATCTCTGACCTCCATGGCTGACATCTATCCCCCAGCCCCTTTTCTGACTTTAGCTCTAAATAGAAACCATCACAGCTACTTTACACTGACATGGAATTAAGTGTTCCAAAGAGAGTTTTTATGCCTGTGCACACAATTACAACAGAAATTGATCGCTTTGCCACATTTAAATGGTGCTGCTGACATGCTCTAATATTTATTAAATGCTGCCATGCTTTCCAATGAGGCTGCAGGACAACATGCTTAATAACCACCTGAACACATAACTGATCAACCCGCACGGCTCGGGCGGCTGGCATTTCTTAATTCTGGCTTGACAGCCAATCGGCCGTGAGGCTCTCTACCCACTTACAGGCCTTGAAAATGACAACATGGAGGAGTCACAGGGGGCACTGGCTCAAAACAGACTCTTGCTCTGCTGCTGGAGGACATGAGAAAAATAATCATATTAAAAATGTAAAAATGTCTCCACCACTTCGGTAGTGGCTTCCGGCCACTGGGTGGAGGAAGAGAGCTACAAACAGACACGCAGGGGTAATTTATCAAAACGCGCCACGCTTTCATCATACAGGAGCGAAGACAACACCAGAGTTCACAGGATTTGGGTGAAAAGGCACAGCATCTCCCTCCCCCAACTCAGGCCAGCCTTTACCCCAAAGGACTCCAGTACAGAAATGTACAGAAGCTTGAATCACAATTTTAATAAGTATTCATGTGTATATGCATGTGTGTGTGTGCGCATGTGTGCATGTGTGTGTGCATGTGTGCGTGCATGCATGCGTGCGTGTGTGTGTGTGTGTGTGTGTGTGTGTGTGTGTGTGTGTATACACATGTGTGTGAACACGTGTGCCTCTGGAGGCCGGAGCTCAACATTGGGCATCTTCCTCAGTCATTCTCCATCTTATGTTTTCAGACAGGGTCTCTCACTGAACCTAGACTTCACCAATTTTGGAAGATGAAACAAGACTAGAGTTCAGATTTGTCTGATGTCAAAATCACCTAACAGCCATGCACCATGGAGCACCATGCGGAAAAAAACACTGGCATTCTTTAAGCTAAACCTTCACTTGCTCTCACTAGAGAAAACTGAGGCTAGGGAATTGACGTGGTCAGTCAGTGAGCTCTCACAGGCCTGACTCAGCCTCCTGTTCTAATCAGGGCTGGCACACTACGGCTTTAGAGCCCAGTGCAGCCAGCCCACAACCTCTTTGTATGCTGCTTGTAAGCTAAGAATAGTTTTCATATTTTTAAATAGCTGAGTGAAAAATCAGAATAATATTTTGTGATACATGAAAATTACATGAAATTCAAATTTCACTGCTCATAAATAGAATTTTGATGGAGCACGGCCAAGCTGATGCGCTTGCAGACTGCTGATTGCTATGCTCAACAATGGCTGAGCCAGGGTGGTGATACAGACAGTATGGCTTACAGCGTCTGAAATGGTCCAGAGCTCTGCTCTGTCTAACAGAAGCCTCTTTTCTTTCCTTGGAGTGGAAACAGGACATTCTTCACAGCAGCAGACTCCTGAGAGTCCAGTGTCCCTGTGTCCTGCTTCTCCTTTCAAGCCATTATCAGATAGAGAAAAGCTGTTTTCTGGAGGACTGTTAATTTAGATAATGTATCACACCTCTTTTCTCTTGTTATTCTTTTAGAAATGGAATAAATTGAACAAGCATGCTGAGAAAGAGATCAT
The DNA here is from genome assembly GCF_049852395.1 of Peromyscus maniculatus bairdii. Classification (NCBI taxonomy): domain Eukaryota; kingdom Metazoa; phylum Chordata; class Mammalia; order Rodentia; family Cricetidae; genus Peromyscus; species Peromyscus maniculatus. The sequence continues at coordinate 117,856,630 of NC_134854.1, forward strand.
GGACACACTCCAATCCACAATAGCCCCAAAGAACATACACATCTAAGAACAAATCTCACCAAAGAGGCAAAGCCTCTACAATGAACTTTAAATCTCTGAAGAAAGGACACTGAGGAAGAGATTTGAAAATGAAAGATCTTACATACTCGAGGATCAGTAGAATTAATACTGTGAAAATGATCATACTACCAAAAGCAATTTACAGATTCAATGCAATTCTAATCAAAATCCCTACAACATTCTTCACAGACATAGAAGAAAAAAATCTTAGCTACTTTATTTTTACTGTGAAGAGGCACTGTGACCAAGGAAACTTATAAAAGAAAAGCATTAAATTGGGAGCTTGCTTACAGTTCAGAGGGTGATTCCATAACCATTATGGCAGGAAGCACAGCAGCAGGAAGGCAGTCATGACGCTGGGGCAGTAGCTGAGAGCTTACATTCTGATCTGAGGCAGTGAGAGAGCTAAGTGGAATGGCATGGATGTTTGAAGCCTGAAAGCCCACCCCCAGTGACATATCTCCAAAAAGGTCCCACCTCCTAATCCTTACCAAACAGTTCCACCAACTGAGGACCAAACATTCAAAAATAGAATCATCACACACACACACACACACACAAAAATCTTAAAATTTACATGGAACCACAAAAGGCCCCAGATAGCCAAAGCTATCTTTAGCAAAAAGAACAAGGCTGGAGGGATTGTCATTCCAAATTTCAAGGTGTATTATGAGGTTACAGTAATAAAAACAGCCATATGGTACTGGCACAAAAACAGACACGAAGACCAATGGAAAAAAAATAGAAGACTCGAATATACTGAGTACACAACTAAAACCATCTGATAGTTGATACAGATGCCAAAAACACACTGCAGAAAAGACAACATCATCAACAAATGGTGCTGGGAAAACCAGATGTCCACAAGCAAAAGCGTAAAATTAGGCCCACAGTGATTACCTTACACCTGGCTTTATCCCCAGGTCTGAATGACTTGAGAAAGTCCCTGTCCATTTGAGGATTGAGATTTTTCATTCTTGGGTGAGCATCTTATCAAAGCACCCTGAACCTTCTACTTTTTATGAATATTGAGGCTGATACAGGATGGCCTATGGAGTTATATCACAGCCATGGTAAGAACACATACATCGTGTGGAGAGGATATTTGTTTACAGGACTTCTGTGGAAGGAATCAGCTTTAGTAGTAGGAAGTCTCTGACCAAGGTGCATTCTTCTGATCACAAAAGCAAGGTTCAAGATCAAGTCTAATGTGTGTTCACTGAGAGCTAATCTTAGATACATACGCTTTTGCTTTCAATTATGTTATCCCTAAAAAAAAAGTAGCATAAATATTAATGCAAGCCATGTTCAACTGCAATATTAAATTAGAATGCAAAGAACCCTCTGGCAAGCAAAACAGGCTGCAGCACTATACTCACTCTCATCATCTACAGGAACAGGACAGACCTTTGGGTATTTTTAAAAGTTGTATTCACTCTTTGAGAATTCATAGAGTGTGTTTTGATCATACTCATCCCCTCCTCCCAACTTCTCTCACATCCACCCTCTTCCCATCCACTCAACTTTTGTCTTCTTTTTTCACCCAAGTACAATTTGTGCTGCCTACATATTCTTGGGTGTGTGGACTTCCATTAGAATGTATTTATTTTCTAGGGGCTACCCTCTGAAAAAAAAACTTATTCTCATTCTCCCAGTGGCTATCGGTTGCCAATAGCTCCTGAACTAGGGATGGGCTTCATGTTTCTCTGCGCTCCTTGTGCTGGGATTTGGCCTGTCATGAGCTTGCTTAGGTCTTACGAATGTTATAGGACATATCTTTTGAAGAAATCTTAAAATCTGCAATGCCTTTCCTTTTATACCTTCCTTGTATGTTCCTCTAGTTTTCAATCCTTGTGTCCTCTAACTTATGGATAATGTAAGGTAACTTTGACAATGCCAGGTGTCCGTCTAAAATGCTGACCTTGAACTCCATTGCTCCTTGCTATAGTTTGGTTATAATAAGCATGGCCCCCTTAAAGATTCATGTGCTGTATGTTTGCTCCTCAGCATGGTGGCATTGAGTTGGTAGAAACTTTAAGAAGTGGGTTCTAATAGAAGGTAATTCCCAAGGGTCATGGGAGTATACAGCAGGTGATAACTAGTGTTTAACAGCTCGACCCACCAGACGAATAACTCTGTTGGGGAGCCCCACTAGGCAAAGTTTGTGGGGTCACTGTCTGCGGAAACCGGTTGTTTTCTGGCTGTTAACTTTCTCATGAGCCACCACTTACCTCCCTAAAAAGAACAGCTGTAGGGTTCTTTCCACAGCCCACTGGTAGTGTGTTTTACATCTTTGGGCACACATATAGCTGTGGATGGTCAGGAAGATGATTTCTGTTTAAGCTGTATAATTCTGATGATTGGAAATAACACTAGAATATTTTTCATAACTGACACAGAAAAGTAACAGTATTCTTAGTCACAAAGACAGCTAATTTTAGATTTCAGAATAAATTCAAAACAAACTAGATGTCCCTGTGGAGAATACACAAAGGTAAATTCAGGTGTTTATTGCTGAATCAAGGTCAGATTTGAAACAACTCTGGTAGACATAACCCCCTACAGTAATTCTCTTTCTGCACATACCCCAACTACTCAAGGTTGAGCCAACTAACTGTTCTTGTTAAGTCCTGAATTTCAGCGTCATTCTGTCTAGGAACACTAACTACTCAGGCTACATGCTTGGCCAAGTGTTACTCACTGACTGGTCAATGTGACCTTCCTAGTCTGAGATAAACCGTGTGATTCCTTATGTGTATCAGCTTGGTTCTGTCTCTGATTGTTTACTCAAGAAATGCTTTGTGACCCTGAAAATGTAACTCATATTTGTGCAGAGTTTGGCTGTGGGAGGAAGGCTGTGTGGAGCTATGGAGAGAGCTGTTGTGTATAGAGCTGGGCATAGGTGTGTGTGTGTGTGTGTGTGTGTGTGTGTGTGTGTGTGTGTTTGTGTGTGCACTGAGTGAGGGATGCAGCTGAATGGGCAGAGAAGGAAGTGTGAGGGAGAAGAGGGAACGAGGAGTGAGGGATTGTTACAGTGCATGTGTGGGTGTTCAGAGGAAGCTGAGGAGAGAGGATGAGTAGCTAGGCAGGAGAGAGAGCAAGAGAGATTTTCATAGAGGATTTTTTTAAGACGAAATAAAAGAGAAAGTTACCATCAGAAAGTGTGTGTTTCCTTATTTTCCTCTTAGATAGAAAAGGTCTAGCCCTCACTGCATTCGTGGGTTTTCTTACTACCCTGGTACTGACTGGAGGCTGGTACCATGTCCTTATGTCATGAGGACGTACCCTTCAAAGACTAATTCAGGTCTCATGGACTGGACTAGTTTATCCTAAAATGTGCTGCACAACAAGAGTGAGGTGCCCTTGTTTTGGTCTCTTGTCTTTTTTTCTCATGTAGTCCAGGCTGGTCTCAAACTCTATGTAGCCAAGGCTGACTCTGAGTTCCTAATCCTGCCTCCAGCTCCCAAGTGCTGCTGTCGCAGGTAGGCACAGCTGTGCCTGCTCTCCTGCCCCTTGGCTTGCCAGATGATCTCTTCTAAATTCAACTCGGCCAAGTGTTACCATCCAGGTTCTCAGAGATGAGCAGATGCCAGCTCTTCAGAAGTAGAGCTGAATAAACCACTTTTCTTGATAAAGTACCCAGACCTAGGTATTTTGTTACAGCGGCACAAAGCATACTAATAGACTGCCTGAGAAGTGCATTATGGTATGTGACTCTGTGAGTAGGAGAGGGAAATGACTGAGTGTGGACTCTAATGCTAATATTTTCCTAGAGAGAAAACTGTATTTGAAGAGCTTGATATTGCTTGCCAAATTCTAACTTGACTCTCACAAAACATTTGGATGCTGAGCCCAGAGCTAGATGTAGAAATGGACAGTACAAGGGGTTTCCAGGACTCTAGGCCTTGCTGCTGGGCTCTTTTCCACTTCAGGGTCTACAAACTATGGCTCACAAGCCAGACCTGTTTTGATGTTTGTTTCTGTACTAAAAGACTTATTAGGAACCAGGCATGGCCATCTCTCCCTGCACTATCCAGAGCTGCTCCAACACTGCCACAGAGAGAGACCTGAGAACTATAGCAGGGATATATGGCCACAAAGGCCAAGTACAGGCTCTTCACAGGAAAGCTTAAAATCAGAATGCCCATCCTCATGGCTGATGGATGGTGTGAGGTAAGAAATAGCCTCATTTGGTTCTTTCCAGTTTTGCAGCCTCGATTTGCTGTATTTCTAGGGGAGAAAATCCCCTGTATGATTTGACATGCCAATGGCAAAAGCTTAGCAACCCCCCCCCCATTCCTTTTGATATTTGCAGTGTGCAATCATGATTATGGAAACCTTTACTTCTGAGCTACGATGCATCAAGATTTTACTGGCACAACACGCCCAGCAGCCGTGGCCAATAAGCAGAAGGTGGCATGGGATGGAGGCTATCTGTCTTCCCTGCTCTAAAACAGACACAAAGTCTATCTGGAGAGCCCAGGGATAGTTTCCAGGTGGTGTTCTCTGGAATAGTCTTACTGCAGGTTAACCTATCATCTGTAAAACAAAGGACAGAATCCTCCTGCAGGTCTCCTCCCTAATGGCAAGGTGTTGATCAGTCTAACTTATAGTGTTACATGAAGAAACTGAGGTGTGAAGACATGAACTGATCACGCACACAGATAATGTCCAGAAAGCAGACAGTGAGTCTGTGGTGCCTACAGTGGTCCTGGTGCCTACCATGCTCTAACCACTCTTCATTAAAACAGCTCCACCTTAGCCGGGCGGTGGTGGCGCACGCCTTTAATCCCAGCACTCGGGAGGCAGAGCCAGGCGGATCTCTGTGAGTTCGAGGCCAGCCTGGGCTACCAAGTGAGCTCCAGGAAAGGCGCAAAGCTACGCAGAGAAACCCTGTCTCGAAAAACCAAAAAAAAAAAAAAAAAAAACAGCTCCACCTAGAGCTATAGCTCAAATGGTACCATGTGCTTGTTCTTGAAAAGACTGCCTACTGTCTGAACTGACAAGCTTGACTAGAGCCAACCACTCTAGGGACAGAATGGTCTGAGATGTGCATTGGGGGACAGTATTGATTAGCATAGCGTCCATTTCATCCTCACCCACCAGTGTCTGCCTTGAGAAAGAGATTGGGGGGGGGGCATTTGATTGGAGAATGCTGGCACAGAGAGACAAGTCTGTTCCCCCAGGGCAAGCCCAGGTCACCTACTGCTCCGAGGGCTTCTGCTGTAGAGGAGGTAGGCCTGGTGAAGTTAAGCAGTGCCTGAGTATAGGCCTGAAAACCTGACTAAACCTGGAGTTCACAGTAAAAAAGAGCCACAGTGAGGTGCAAGGTGAATACTTAAATATCTTTTTGATCAGCAAAGAAAGTACTATTTTGATCTGCTCAGTTCTCAACTTCTGACCAAGATGAGAACTCTGATGGGGAGCAGCCTGCTGGGTTCCCGCAGAGGCCCAGCCCCTGGGCCTGGTCAGATGGGTGCAGAACAACAAGGCAGTGGTTCTCAGGTAAGCCAAGTAAATGGGCACCTGTGGGATCTGGACTTCTTTGGGAGGCTACGAGACCAGGCTGGTCTTGGCAAGTGGCCACTAGGGCAGAGGTACCAAGAGAGAAGATTAAAGACAGAGAGCACAGATGTCCTCCTCAGAAGCCTCTGGCTTCGATGCCATTAGACCTCACCATAAACCTCCTTTGTGTGACGGTGGTCAAAGAGAATTAGCTGTCTGTCACATCTGCCTCCAGCCCTCAACACCACCTAGAGCGTGGGGACACGGCATGCTGCAGGGTTATCTTCTGTAGAGAAGACTCAGCTTATAGTGATGACAAGACTGCAGATACCCAAGTGGCAGAGATACTGGTTATGCACATTATCTACCTAGAGGTGAGAAGAGTGAAACTGGAACTGCCTAAGAGAGTAGATTAGTGCAGATTAAAACTTCTAATCCAGCCGGGCGGTGGTGGCGCACGCCTTTAATCCCAGCACTCGGGAGGCAGAGCCAGGCGGATCTCTGTGAGTTCGAGGCCAGCCTGGGCTACCAAGTGAGCTCCAGGAAAGGCGCAAAGCTACACAGAGAAACCCTGTCTCGAAAAACCAAAAAAAAAAAAAAAAAAAAAAAAAAACTTCTAATCCACAGAAGCTCTCCCTCTTCTGAGAAATGCTTCAGGCTAGCATCCACAAAGCTGGTTTACAGATCAGGAGCAGCACAGTTTAAACATGACTATATGTTGATCCATCCAGACATGGTGAAGCAGCTACAGGCTTGATTCCCTCCAGTGCCACATGTGGTGTAAGCTGGTGAAGAGGAAGTGAACACTAAGAAGAAGGAGGGTCACTGGGGGGAAAGGTGGGGTGCTAGTTATTAAGGGGAGGAAAGGGGAGGGATGTTTACCACTGCAATGAAAGCAGTCCCAGGCAGGGCACGTCTGCAAAGAACGCTGAAGGTGGGGATCGATGAAGGAGGGCTCTGGTGAGGTGGAGAGCAATGCAAGGTGCAGAGTGCATAGAAAACGGGGAGCTGGAGAATGGCTTGAGAAGAATGAGAACCAAACACTGGGAGGAGAAGGCATCACTGATGGGAACAGATGCCTTTAGCAACCAAAGGAGGCTGCAGGAGAGATGGGAGATATACTCACACAGCCTTGGGGATGAACCTTGCTAGGCACAGCACAAGAGGACAGGGCTCAAGGAATAGAAAATGAAAATGCAACTTGGTACCAAGCACATAATAGGAACAAGCATCCAAGAGGTCACTGAAACATGGTAAAGCGCAGAGACCAGGAATGTGATCAGCCATAGCAGAGGACCCTGCCTCTGTCACGTACCACTTTCACCCTGCTCAGCCCGTGTCGTCCCACCCAGAGCTCTGTCCTGATTACCCCAGACATGAACAGAAACGGCAGGCTCCAACATTCTGTAGGTAACTCCTAGTCAGGCACAGTCCGCCAAGTCCAGTTGTCTTGGTGGGAGACAAAGGCAAAGTGACTTTCCTAATTTATCCTGTGGGCATAGGCTTTGTCATGGCAGCAGACTTGCAGAAGGGATGGCCATCAAGCAGACACAAAGGAAAGCTTGGAGGCTCCTTCTGGCTGCTTTAAAACTCATAGATCTCTTTGCCCTGTCAGCAGCTGGAAGTTTTCTTTGTGCCCACACTGATGGGCACGCTGGATCTGCAACCCTGCAGTGGCAGCTCTACCGTGTAAGTGCTGTAGTGGGTGAGGGTCAGAGTGCTCACTCTCCTACCAGAGGGAAACCAGATGTCTCACCAACTAAGAAGAGCCTCAGGATCCCTCACCCTCGCCCCTTCAGAGCGTTAGGGAACATGACTGCGAAAGTAAGGCCTGGGGTGGTGGTGGATGAAGTCTGGAGTGAATGTATACTGTTGCCATGCCAAGGACACCAAAGCCTCAAAGCCATGAAAATGGCAAAGCCTTCCCACGGTGAGGCACAGAGGAACAGCAAAGCCTTTCGGTCCCCCAAGTATGAGTGTTTAGAAAGACTGACAAGCATGTATGTGCACATCTATCAGACAGAGCTTCCTCTTACTGGATCTACAACCTGAGACTGCTCTCCTACAGACTCCCTGAGACCAGCTAACTTCTTTCCTGTGCTGTACGAAATGACCGTGCGTTTCTGGGCAGAGAAGATGCCCTCCATCCGAGTGCCCACCCTACCCCAGCTCTTCTGTCTGTGTGTCTTTGTTTCTTCATTCCCATGGTGCCCCAGTCAGGTTCCAGGACCAAGCATTGGAGAATTTGGTAGTAAGAGTAAGGTAACAACAAAAAGTGCAGGATTCTGGCTTTGGTAAAAGAAATACAGAATGTTTACATTGCTGAGACAAATCGTTCGGTGCTGGGTGGAAAAATGGAATTTAAAGAGCTGGCTAAGAGAAACGGGATCTGATTTGCAAACTTTCTGGGCTTATAATCATTATTATTAGTTGTTGTTGTTAATGAGCTCAACTCAGAATCATAATGTGCACCTGAGAAAAGAGCAAATTCTTCCTCAGGCTCCTAAGAGATGTAGGAATGTGCTGCAGATTTAAATGGAAGAAAGCATTTTAAAAAAGACATGGAAGATGTTAGCAAATCTGGTTGTTACAGACTGTAAAAATATACACAGGATTTACAGCTTTGTAGAACATATCTGTAACACCGGGCACAACTGTCCATCATTATGTGTCCATTTCTCAGCAGTCCCACAGACCATGTTGAATAGGTGAACTGAACAGGGTTCAGTGTACATTCCGGGAAGGGAAGGGCTCACCAGAAACCGTGCTCTTCTTCCAGCTAGAAACAACTCTTTACAAAGGCTCAGCTTCTCCCTGGAATGCGGTTGTTACCCAGAAGTCTTTTAAATAAAATGATCCTGGGTCTTGGCTGGTTGAGACACTGAATACATTTGTTTGCTTAGTAAGGCAAATGAATGCATGGGATTATGATGTTATTATCAAAGAGGAGAGAAAACTCTTCTTTAACCACAGGTAATGACAGTTTGTAATCAGGATATAGCAGAGAACAAGGACTTGGTATACAAAATTTGGACAAAGCAAGCCTGGCTTGATGGACAAAAACTTCCCTTTTCGGGATGTTTCCAGTGGATTGTGAGTGGGCCAGAGTTGCCATGATGTGGCTGGTGAATTTGTGACACTTAGACATAGTTGCTGGGTCTTCCACATAGACCAAAACACAAACAAGCAGGCTGTTTGTTTACTTACAGGAACTAGACACTGTGAACCTAACAGGCCCTCTGGCTTTGGAAACACTTGCTATCTTGATTATTAGAATTCTCACAGTTGTGAGGATTAGACAGACAGGCGCTGCAGTGTCCGAGGCTTCGAGAGCACTGGGTCAGGGCTAGTGCCAGCAGGGACTCAGTTATTCCAGTTTTAGTGGAATTGCTCTACCACACATCATTCTCTTCCGTCCTGGGGGAGAAGATCCCCTCATGTCGTTCTTCCCTGTTCTCTAGGTCACAGCCATGCCTCTGGACTCCTCGTCCGGACACCTAAGCCTCTTAGGCCCCCTGTTTTCTTGTGTCTTTTCTCCCTGTTCTGCACTCCACGTTGTTCTTCAATGACAGCTCTGCCTGAGACTCTAGCCAGCACTGCAGACTCTGGATGACTGCTTCATTCTTCACTGGGTTCTTTTACAGATGGCTACAGAGCCTCCCCTCTCCATGGCGGCCTTCTCACCTGTCCAGGGACTAGGCTTCATTCTTACAGTGCCATGAGCACAGGTCCAACTCTGAGGTATGGATTCTGACTTTCATCCAATAACTCCCACTTCCTCCTTGTCAATCACTCAGATCTTATCCATCCAGATTCAACCTGGAAATTCCTCATTTGTAGTATTTATTTTATAGTATTTATTTGGGGCTGGGCATAGCATGCATGCCTATAATCCTAGCACTCTGGAGGTATAGGTGGGAAGATTGAGTGTTAAAGGTCATTGGCTACATAGCTAGTCTCAAAAAACCACTTTAAAAAAAAACCCAAAACAAAACCCAAACATCATTGTTTGTATGATTAGATTACAAGCTAAATTAAAAATAAAAATTACTTCTAAAAGTCATACTTCCTAATTACAGTACGCAATAATGAGTAAAAATGGGATGATAGATAGGCACACACACATATGTATAGATGATAGATAGACAGACAGATAGATATGAAAGACACATTCCAGAGCAGAATGGTAGGTACCAGTAGCTGGGAGAGTACAAAGGGACAGGGACAGGCTGCTACATTGGGTACTAATTGCATAAAGTGACTATGGATAGTAATGTTATACTTTTCATAAAGCCAGAATGAAATCTGTTTTCACCATAAAGAATGATATAGCTGAGGTGTATGTAGCTTCACTTAATTTAAACATTATACAATGTATACATGTTTTAAATATCCCATTGAATCCCACAGGTGTGTATAGTTATTGTGTTTTTATGTATTAGATTAAAAGTCAAATTAAAAATCAAATGAGGAGCATAATGATGAAAGTGGTTGAGACACAAGCACCCAGTTCAAGAGATAGATGCTTTACAGGAATCTGTGTTTCCTTAGCTGACATAGCACTGGTCTAGTTTGCTTTAGTTTTATTATAGGGTTGTCTTAGTTAGGGTTTCTATTGCTGAGATGAAACATCATGATCATAAAGCAAGTTGGTGCTGTGGATTATGCTCATTGGTTAATAAAGAGCTGACAAGCCAGTAGCTAGGCAGGCAGTCAGGCAGGCAGGCAAGCCAAACTGAGAATGATGGGAAGAAGGAGGGTGGAATCAAGAGAGAGGCCAGCCAGCCATGGAGCAAGCAGGATGTGTAGAAAATTAGCTAACAAGCCATGAGCCACATGGTAAAGCATAACTAGAAATATGGGTTAATTTAAATATAAGAGTTAGCTAGTAACAAGCCTGAGCTATCAACTGAGTATTTATAACTAATATTAAGTCTCTGTGTAAGAGAAGCAGCTGCCAGGACGAGGAGTGGCTGGTCAGGACAGGAAAACTCCTTTTACAAGTTGGGGATGAAAGGGTTTATTCAGCCTACATTTCCATATGGCTGTTCACCACTGAAGGAAGCCAGGACAGGAACTCAAAAGGGCAGGATTCTGGAGGAAGGAGCTGATGTAGAGACCATGGAGAGTGCTACTTAATGGCTTACTTCCCTTGGCTTGCTCAGCCTGCTTTCTTACAGAACCCAGAACCATCAGCCCAGAGATGGCACCACTCACCATGGGCTGGGCCCTCCACCACTGATCACTAATTGAGAAAATGCTTTACAGCTGGATCTCATGGAGGCATTTCCTCAACTGAGGCTCCTTCCTCTGATGACTCTAGCTTGTGTCAAGTTGATACACAAAACCAGCCAGTTTAGGGGGCTTTCTGACTTGTATCTTCTCCAAATTCTGCATTTTGTTATCAATGGTCAGAGCTCGGATCACAGTCAGAGCACAACTCCTTATGTCCCTGTGTTTACTGTGTGCTAACCACTCAGTTTGGGGAGGGTCTTGTCTTGGTGTTGGGCTGTTAGTCTCTGAGATTGCACATGCTCTGGGTTCTGTTGTGTTGGTGTGAAAGCCTACATCTCTCCAAGAACACTGATCATATAAGATGCCAATTTGTACAGTGGAAGTAGAAAAAACTTACTAGGACTCCAGAAACACTGAATTCACCAGCTTCTTCCCTCTTGGTGAAAGGTGCTTGTGACAGAAGAGAAACCAGAGTATAGTAAGGATAGTGGCTAAAGTCCCCAGGGACGGCCCTGGCCTTGTCAGTCTGGGGAGACAGGGTTTGCTCGGAGCTTGTCTTGAGGCATCACTTTTAGTTTCCAGGACACAGACATTATGATACCATTAGTGCTTCCGAACTTTTGGTGACCCAGGGCTGTCTGCAGCCCCCAAGAAACTGAGAGAAAGACAGGAACAGGTTCTCCAAGGGCAAACCCTTAGTAATGTTTACTGTATTGCCTTGTCCTATCATTTTTCTATTTCATTTCTCATGTTAACCTTTTACATTTCTACTCATCCTCCTTGATGTTTAAAGCTCTACGACCTGTGCATGGCACTTCTTAGAAACTAATTAACTAATTAAAAAAACACAGGCACAGACTTTAGAAGAATACTTACTTAAAAGATGCAAATCTGATTGTCTAACAAGCTTAGGAATTTCAAAGCTTTTCTCTCTTATCTCAAACAGACGTTTACACAAACATCAGAGACTGTTTAGGGAGATAATCTTGGGTGTGTTGTGGTGCATATTTCTATATATACATGCCTCAGGTACCATGGATCCCTGAATACTTCTGGAATAACAAACACAGTGTGAAAATAAGGGCTAGTTTCAATTTGTGTATGCACATGTATGCTCATGTGTGTGCAGGTGCAGGTGTCTGGGGGTACGTGTGTGTGTGTGTGTGTGTGTGTGTGTGTGTGTGTGTGTGTGTGTGTGTGTGTGAAGGTTGAGACCAGAGGAAAACCTTGGCTGTTGTTGTTCCACAGGTCCTGTTGGCCTTATTGTTTGAGACAGGGTTTCTTCATGGGCCTGGAACCCATGAAGTTGGCTGAGTAGACTGGTCAGGATTCTCCTGCCTTCACTTTCTCAGGGCTGAGATTCTAAGTGTGGGTCCGGAGAATCAAACTCGGGTTTGGGGTGTATACTAGCTGAGTTATTACTGCAGCCTGCTTTCAATTTTCAAAGAAAATTTAAAAAGAAGCAATTTCTTTTCTGGCAACATGTAAATAATAATTATTTACATAATCATACTTATGGTCTCAACAAGGATAGCTGGGAGAAAGCAAGTCCACTGCAAGAATACTTCTATTTCCAAGTGTCAGATACTAATATGATTTGCTTGGAGAGATCTCCTCCCTCTCCCATGAACACAAACAAGCTCATGAGTTGGCTTTTACAACATGAGGGGCAAGGGTCACTTTGAATCTAAAAACAGTTTGACATCAACATTTTAATCAGAATTATAACCAATGCTGAGGACCCCATTAACTCCTTGGCCAGCTTTCTGCATTGTCGTGTCACCAATCACTGGCTTTTGTTAGTTTTATAGAAATCAATTATGCTGTCTCTGTACTTCTACAATGAGTTAATTCCATGGAATGTTCTAGTGTCTGCACTGAACTTTGCTTCCTGGAGTTTCTGCCACCCTACTTTCTCCCTGCAATCATGGTTTCTATCAAGTCCATGCTGTCCTGCTCTTGGGTCACAAAGCAGGCAGTTTCAGGTGAGGAAAAAGCTGTGCGGCAGAAAGAGAGAGGGGAGAGAGAAGAGACAGACAGTAGGCTACGGCTCTTCTGGACTCTCCATTGGGGTGGGGCATGCAGTGCTGTCCAACTACTGGCAGACTTCGTCTCTAGAAGCCAGCAGAGCCTGGGAAACCTGGGCTTTCCCTAAGGTGGTACTGAAGAAATCCACTCACTGGGGCTGCTCAATTTTACAACCAGAATGCAATGGCAATGTGGATGGCTTTCTGGAGTTTTCCTGTTAAAATGCTTCTCAGAGATGGGAAGGTTCTCTATGCTAAACTGACTGTCACATAGTGGTAGTCACAAATGACAGTAAGATTGATTGACTTGGGTGAGGATGAGGTTACCAGGACAGTCATGTGATGGTGGGTGAAGCTGCAGATTCATGAGCATGATAGGAAGGCAAAGGCCACACTGAACTAGTGGTCACTGATATCCCACTACACACTCACCATAAAAACCATGTTTCAAGTGACAGGTGGTAAAAATAATATTAACTTTATTAAGCCTTGGCCCTTGAGCACTTTTTGATACCCTACTCAATCAAACAGGACATTTACAGGAAACACTTCTGCACCTGAGCATTGGGCTAAGCTACTTGATTAACTATGGTGGCGGTCTCTAAGGAGATGCACTCTGCACACAAGCATGGGCCTGAGTGGTTCACACTCCCATGAAACACCGTAATTCCTTCAAAGACCAATCAGCACACTATGCTAATCTGGCTTGGTTATTTCGAGATATTTTCTCAAATACGAGTGAAGTGGATTTGTCATGTAAAGGACAACAAATTATTTTGTAGTTGATAAAATTTGTATTTTAAATGGGAAATTCAAACTCTTGAAAATTTGTATCTGCAACTGTGAACCTGGTAGCGTCCCAGTACTTCAAAAGTTGTCCTCATAGGAGCTGGTGTTCATAGTAACAAACATGGATTTTGGGGTATTGTATTTTGAAATGTGTTAACCTTTGGAATGTATGCATAACTGAAATAATTATTAGAGCACGAGGTTACACCACGTGCATGGGTGAAATCAACTTAGCCCGAGGCTAGCAGGGTCTGAGAACTTCCTTGAGCCACCTTCCTGTTTCAGACCAGAGCACCTTCAGTAAGGAAACTGGCTGAGACTTAGTGCAGTACCAAGGAAGAAACTCACAGCTACATGGAGAGGACTCAACACCTCCGCTGGGTGTGGTGCTGTGCATCTGCAGTCCTAGTGTGGGGATTATGAATTCTCCATTAGCCTGGGTCACACAGCAAGTTCAAGTCTAGCCTGGACATGTAGGGAGACCCCATTTTAAAAACAAAACAAAACAAAAACCAAGGCATTTCCTCCTATGTCCAAATGCATGTCATTGAGGCTAGACCTTCTTAAGACAAAATCTTACAGGAGTGAATACAGACACACACATTAAGGTAGATAGGTAAGGGAGCTGTAAAACGCCACCACCGGTCTTGTTAAAGATTTAAAAGCTATGCTTACAAAGATACTCTATATACAAATATGCACGCATACGTATATCATCTCCCTTGATCTTGGTTTCCCCTCCTACAGCATCAGTTTCTTATAGTCATTCAGTCATGAAAATATTGTCTTGACTCTTTTGAGAGAAAAGAAACTAAAGTCACTTAATCTTTCTATTTATTTATTTGTTTATTTTTGATTTTTTGAGACAGGGTTTCTCTGTGTAGTCCAGCTGTCTTGGAACTTGCTCTGTAGACCAGGCTGGCCTCGAACTCACAGAAGTTTACATGCTTCTGCCTCCCGAGTGCTGGGATTTCAGGTGTGCACCAGCACTACCACCCAGTCAAAACCTACTTCATTTTAATTTTGCAACTTTCTATTTTATGTCTAGCTATTGTTAATTTCTTACTGTGCCTACTTTATTAACTGATCCTACCATAGGATCGTATGTAGGGGAAAAGAGAGCACATATGCTGGTATGTGTACAGTGGAGTCTGTAATACAAGGGCTTTAGCTGTGGAATCAGCAAATCTGGACCGAACTAAGCCCACAGTGAGTGTCTAAGAAACTGCAGCTCACTCACTGCTGGGTTCCCAGAGAAGTCTGGGCATCCTGTGTCTGCTGCCTCTCATTACCCAGTTTCCTGTCACTCTAGGACGTTTGTGGGTCTAGAGCATGCTGGACACATCCCTGTGGAAGGGACACTAGTGCTGGAAACCCCTGTGACCCACCTTCAAGCCGGACTACCAGTGGAACCTTGAGTTCCAGCTCCCGGCAGGCTTTGGTGATCCCATTGGCAATGATGGCACAGTTGACGATCCCACCAAAGATATTGACAAGGATGGCTTCCACCTGAAATTTCAAACAGGAAGGTGTCATCAGAATTGGGCAGACAACATCCTCAAACCAACCGGTTAAATAACAGCTGAGACAGCTAAATACGGCTTCTTAATTTCTATTACTTTTTACGCAGAGCAAGAAATACTAAAAACAGGCAGGAATGTCACAACAATTAAGCTTTAGTAATGAATAAATAACAATATATAACATTATTAACCCACATTACCACCCAGTCTCATGAACTGAGACAGATTCCCAAAATGAATCCAATTTTTGTTCATTTCTCCATTTATTATATGCTGCCCTCTAAGTTTCTTAAATACTGTTTTTGGAACTAGTTTATTATTTTTTCAAATGAAAATTATCATTAAAAAATTCATGTATTTAAGCCGGGCAGTGGTGGTGCATGCCTTTAATCCAAGCACTCGGGAGGCAGAGGCAGGTGGATCTCTGTGAGTTCGAGGCCAGCCTGATCTACAGAGTAAGTTCCAGGACAGGCTCCAAAGCTACACAGAGAAACCCTGTCTCAAAAAACAAAAACCAACCAAACAAGCAAAAATATATGTATTTATTTTTCTGTTCTTTATGATGTGTACTTAAATTTGTTCTTGTGCCTCACACAACAGTTTTAAACTTGAAACTTAGTATGCGTTGTCTGCATTAATAGGTAAAGACTCCAACCATGCTTCTTAATAGCCTTTTAATATGCTGGAGGCATATTCTCAAAATCCAGACATAATTTAACTATCTTAGATAACAACCTTTTTGATTAAAAAAACACAAGAGAGAGAGAGAGAGAAACAGAGAGACAGAGAGACAGAGACAGAGAGCTCTATACCACCATTATAAAAAGAGCCGAGTTGCTAACAGGAACTTTTCAGAAATGTAAATTTAAACCTATCATGTTCACCTGTTTGTACAGATTCTACCTTCAGAGACACATGGGGTAAAAAGAATATTGTACTTGTCTTAACTTGATAAATAGGTATAAGAAAAATCCTGTATAATTAACACAAAGAATGAGATAATGAAGATAATTCATTGCGTAGATTAATTGATAACACCCACAGAAAATAGTTATTCATCAAGCTTGAGGCATCAAAATTACGACAATGCAGTGGCAATTAAACTATGCTATACTAATTGCAAAGCATGTATCTATATGTGGCTTGCCATTTTAGATCCTATGGGTTCCATATGATAAATTAACTGTAGACAACAAAGGAGAAAAGAATATATTACATTTCTATAGCACTGAACTCTAGAATGTGTCATTACATGAATTCTCATTTTTCTATTCTGATACCCCCTGGAACCCCGCCTGTTAGCACAGTGAGGTTGGCCATCTGTAGTGGAGAAGGAGATGGGGATGGAAAGTCACAAAGCCAACACACGGCAGTGGTACAGCTACATCTACTACTGTTCATCCATGCTGGCTGCCGAGGCTACAACCATGGTTAAGCTACACAACTTCTCTTGAATACGGTTTCCTCATCTGTAGGATGCTAGTCATAGTCCCTCGTCCATAAGACTGCTGAAGGGGGCCAATGAGATGATGCCTGTGCACTATCAAGCAAGTTGCTCTTAGTGTACATGCTTAATGGATATTTATACATGATTTTTCCAGCAGGCAATGATACTATTGGACAGACTACCCAGACTATGAATAGGAAAACTTTTCCAATATGTAGCAGGAGCACAGCGACTTAACTTTAATAAAAAGGTGACTGCTTAGTCATAAAATAAATAAACAATATTTTCAAGCCTATTAGGGACTGGGGCTACTCCCAAGAAAGAAACCTCCCATTTCCATTCACAGCAGGCTAACTGGTAAGCAGAAGCCTGCTTTCTAATGACAACTATTAAATGCTGTTAGCACTGATGCTTTGTAGAGCAGTCCTTTCCAGATAACTGTGGGATGGAGGGGAGCTTGCCAGAACAATAGAAGAAAAAGCACTCATGAGCAATAACACCTCTATGGGGTCTGAGACAGAACAGTAGAGGCACTCACTAGCATTTATGAGGAAGAATTGGGCATTCCAGTAAAGCACAGACTGGTACCTGTGACCTCTACAATGTAAGGACAAGCTCACGTGTCAGCATCTCACCAGAGTTATGGGGAGTCAGTGTGCTTACTCCATCTGAAACTACGTGGTTGTTCGGTACAGTTCACATGAACGTAGGTGAACTTATGGAAACAGGCAGCAGTGGAGGGGGTGAGAAAGAGATGATGTCTGTGACCCTGTGACAATTCTACTTAGTGGGTGAATGCCCCGGAGTGGGTGTCACACAAGCTGTGAATGTCTCAGTGGGTGTCAAGTCCCATGAGCCTCTCACATAACAGTGTCTCACTGTGCTCAGCAGGAGTCCCACATTAAACATAGGTTCTCCTCATAGAACCACCTTTAGCTGAGGAAAGCAACACGTTTAGCCAGTGTTCAGCCCCAGGATCTTAAGTAGGAGGATGTAATCAGGACAGAGGCAGAGAGGGCACCCACACAACTCACAGAAAAACAGCTGGACCCGAGGCAAGCAGGGCAACGTAGCCGAGTCAGGGCCAGGGCCAGAATCGCAGCTTCTCTGGCTTATTCCTTCCATTTTCAGAGCTGAATGACAGCAAGATTTGACAGCAGCTTCCACTGGGAAGCTTTTCTATAGGAAGAGCAGCAGCAGACATACGCAGGCTGCTTCACTTAGGACATGGGTCTGCTCAGGACACAGTGTTCTATGGAGCCCTGGCAGAAAAAGGTGCCTCTTGGGCCGAAAGATCCCCTCCTAGCAGACTTTGCAACTCTCAGCTTCTTTCCCACTATAGAGTAATTTGCTGCAGTCATGCACTTTAATGGAAATCTGATTTAAGGTTTCACTCTGGGCCAATTTCTATAATTAACTACTGTAATCTGCTAGCTCAAACTGAGAATGAAATTAAGACAGTTTAAAAATGAAAGCCCTGTGACATCATTATTATTATTTAGCATTTATAAAGCATGTCACATTTTCAATGGTGCTTCACATATTCATTCATTTTACAACCACAAGCTGCTGCTCCATGATAATAGCAAAAGCAGCTTTTAACTTTTTACTGTCTGTTTTTTTGCACAAAGAATTAAAACAACCACAACAACAACAACAACAAACCTCCCCCTTCTGCATTGTAGGTCTCTATAAATGTTCAGAGCTGCTCCTAGCAGATTCTGAAGTAGGGGAACAGAGAGGCATTTCCAAGTTTTGGGTGAGAATCCTCAGAGTTGCTATTTACTGTTGCACAAAGTAAAGATCATCTAAGGAGGCAGTGAAGGCGCCAGATAGAGCCCAGGTCCCCAGGTCCCAGACAGCTGCCCCTGCAGCAGAGTTCAGGACAACAGCTGGCAGCTGTGCAGGTGGTTGGACCATCCAAATGTAAGCTCTCAAATGTCTCCGTGTGTTTGATTTGCAAAACACACGCTGGCCACAGATAACAGTCCATAATTAAAAGAATGAACTTCACAAGCAGAAAAGCTGAAGCCACTGCTATTTGCTAAGCCCGTTTCAACTCCAAATAAACAAAAATCAACAATGAATCCCTTTGCTGTAGCTGATGAACATTAGGGGTTCTCACCAGATGAACTTCTACATGCGTGTTTGGAATGTTCCAGAAGTCCTAAAGCTATTGCTCCAACAGAGCATGTCCTTAAATGCAGAATGGTAATAATAGAATGTATGTGTACACACTATGGTGGAGAGCTGCAAGGGACTTTATTTTAGCATGCACATTTCTGGAAAGTCCATAATGAAGAATGAATATATTAATTTTCACAAACAAGACTCATCTTATATGACTGACATATGAGTATCACATAAGGCAGGTATAATTTTCATTTCCAATTTATAGAATAGGAAACCGAGAGGAGTGAAAACCACTGGGGCTATAGCTTAATGACTAGCAAGCATTCTTTAGTGCTCGCAAAATTATGAGGCCCTGAGACATGCAAGGTTTAATATCTTTTTTATTGATTATGACAATTCAATTATCAATATGGGAGGTACATAATACTTACCTATTTTACAGATGAAAAAAGCTGAGACTCAAACAGGTAAAGAAACACGAGGTGTCAGATTATGTGAATTGTATGTTGACACTTTTTTTTTTTTTTTTTTTTTTAGCAGTACCAGGAGTCCTTTCTTTATTAAATGCTAATGTTGCCACCGATCAAAAGAAAACAGGCTATCTATTTAATAGACAACCTTGAGGGTCCACTCTGAGCCAGGCACTCCTATAATCATCTAGATTGGCAGGAAAATAAATCAGGCAAAAGTGGTCTTTATCTGCATCTGAAACTGCAAACTCCACTAGGTTAGGGAGCAAAGGCGCACAGACACCATGAGAACCAGAGGGTAAGAGAGCTAAGCGAGGGCTACAGACGGAAAAGGCAGGAGGATCAAGAGCAGCAGAAGAGGACCAGAAGAGGGCACACCTGGGAAAGGCCGAGGGCCTGGAGGAACTGTGCCTCTGAGAAAGTGAAGAGAACCTGACCGAGAAGCTGAGGTGTGAGAAGTGAGAGGCTGCCGACAGCATCAAACCATGAAGGACCTTGGGTTCACTGTGAGGTGAGTGTTGAAAAGGCTGTGCATTTCAGGATCCTACACAGACCTCAGAGAGACCAGGTAGGGAACTCACACATATCCGGCACCCACAATACATTTATAGTAAACTCACAATATAGCTGTATTATTTCCATTTATGGTCAAACAGAGGCCCGGGGAGAAATAAAGTTGTGTTCACAGTTGTCATAGCTCATGCCAGTGTGACTGTTTCCACACACATGCCACATGCTGGGATGTCTGCAAGAGCTGGCAGTCTTGGGGCAGCTAGTAATGTGCATCTGGAGTTAGTCACTTTCTATTAAGGATGAGTCAGTAAACTTTCTGGGCTCAAGGAGCCAGGTTCTTTTACACTACACAGCTCAGTCATTGTAACCAGTCAGGGATACTACATAAACAAAAAAGTTTGTCTGTGTTCCAATAAACTTTCTTTCTTTCTTTCTTTTTTTTTGTGGGGGTTTTTCAAGACAGGGTTTCTCTGTGTAGCTTTGCGCCTTTCCTGGAACTCGCTTTGGAGACCAGGCTAGCCTTGAACTCACAGAGATCCGCCTGCCTTTGCCTCCCGAGTGCTGGAATTAAAGGCGTGCGCCACCACCGCCCGGCTAAACTTTCTTAACAAAAACTAGTGGGGGCTGGTTTGGCCTGTGAGTTGACTAACTCCCGATGTGGACACGGTTTCTTCACTCAGCTCCCCTCAAACCCACTGCAAGGCTGCCATCACTCCCTCTCCCTTGAATCCTCTGTGATTTCTCTGACAGCACTCTTGAGATTTTTAAGTTGTGTGTTCCATTATTTTCTGGCCATCACTAACAACTGCAGTTACCCAGGCTATTTAAGAAGACCATAATATAGGTATGCCCATTCCAACTCTGTACTATGCTGTATTTAAACGATGATACAGCAGGCTGGGGGATGGCTCTGTTACTACACTTCATTTAGAATATGCTACAGCAAACAGGGGGCGGGAGGTGGGGCTCAGTGGGTAAAGTGCTTGTTGTGTAAGTATGGAGATCTGAGTTTGGCATGGCAGCATGTACCTGTAAATGTGACACTGGAAAGGCAGTCAGCAGGATCCTAGGGCTCAATGTCACCCAGCCTAGCTGAAACAGTAAGCAATAGGTTCAGTAAGAGACCACCATAGATAGATGATAGATAGATAGATAGATAGATAGATAGATAGATAGATAGATAGATAGATAGACAGATGAGGTGGAGGGTAAGAGAAGGTACCAAAGTTGACTTTTAACCTCCACAAGTATATGTACTGGTGAGCACCCTGCACATGTACATGTACATACATGGATACATGAACACACATAACAATGCAGTATATACACGAAGCGCAGTAAATTAGCTACTGCTTTATTTCTGTCCATTCCAATTTGGCATGCTAATTTAGTGCCACTGCAGTAGGCATCAGCTTGATAAAACTCAAGCAAGCATGTTTATATTAGGTGAGATAAGGACCTTTTTTTTTTTAACACGCTTATTTAATTCTGAACACTGTTGCTCTTGTCTAAGCATCTGTTTTTTCTAAAGCTGGTTTCTCATTTTTGTTGGTATTTTCCTGCAGAATTCTAATCATGTCTTCTAATCCACTGGCAACCAATGAAGGAACATAAATGGTGAAGGAAATTAGATGCAGCTTAGATAATTGATGTTTGTATGCTTGGCTTTAATAAAAATACTCTGCTAAATTAGAGGGGAGTCTAAATGGATTCAGTCAATAAGGAAGTATTCAGGTGAGGAATCCAATCTCAGGCTTTGTCGTAATCTTACAAATAGACTGACAGATCAGTTCAACTGGGACAGGATTTGCTTTTGCTGAAATCTGAGTGACTGTGGCAAGTCAGGTCTGCTCTGCCAGCCTGAGGTTCCTTCTCAAAGTTGGAACGTGCACTCACCTCTTAATACCACAGGGACAGATTCCAGGACTCCCCCTCCCCAACTTGCAGAAAGAGGAGAGCTGCAGATGTTGGAGCTCTTTGTGTGAAATGACATATTTGCATATCACCTCCCCGTGTCCTCACATATTCTTTAAAGCCTCTCTAGGTCATTTATAATACTTGATCCAATGCAAACCCCAGGCAAATATATGTTACACTTACATGTAATGGCAAGAAAAAGCATGTAAATATTTAGTACACATTTCCCCCCCAAAGATTTTCATTCTGAGGTTGGCTTAACACTGAGATGTGGACTCTCACTGTGGGCTGATCCATACTTTCTTTGAGTGAACGCATCCATATACAAATAGCTACCAAAAAAACCCACAAAAACAACAACAAAAATCCCCAGTATTTTATGAAAAACACCATCACTATCTCCCTGTGTTTTTTTAATTTAAGGAAAAAAGGAAACTCTTTTAGTGTGTTCATAATACATCCTAAAAATCTCAGCCTGAAAAAAAATGCCCTCTACATCCCCCTCCATAGCAAGCAACATTCTGGCATTTTAAATTCACCAACCATTTTCTTCAACCTTTGTCAACAAGAGAACAGCAAGGGCATCTGGTGGGGACACCACTGAGGAACAGTGTTTTGATAAAAAGCCAAGCTCCCACTCAGTCTGACTTCTGAGAACAGCTGGAGGGAACTAGAAAACAGGACTCACTAGTCCTACATTTGTGTATTCTCTTTGGGAATTCTTTTTTCCTGGTTGACATTGCCCCATGAGAGCAAGTAACATTCCATGGAGGATTAATGTAAGTGCCAATTCTCCTTGGTGCCATGAGAAACCTGCTAACTACATGGAAATGTAGCTTAAAAAACCATGTTTCAGCTCACAGAGCTGCAGGTAACGGAATCAGTTCTGATGCAAGCCGGTCTTCTGTAGCCCTGTGCTTGTCCCACCCCCTTCAGCTGCCTGTCACTAGTGACTCCTGTGATTAGTAGGCAGGAGCCCCTACTCTATTTTGGCCCCTCTACCAAGTGTCAAGGACATACTCTCAAGTCCCATTTATTGGTATCTAAATGTTGCTTTTAAATTTCGTTGCTCAATTAAAACTAAGAAGTAAGATGTCTTTAATAATTTTCAAAAATAAAACAATTACATTTCTCCCTTCCCTTTCCTTTCTCCGAGCCCTCCTATATGGCCCTCCTTCCTCTCCTTCCCATCCATGGCCTCTTCTTATCACTAATTGTTGTTGCACATACAGATGCATACGTATATACATGCATATTCCTACATATAACCTATTCAGTCGATATAATGTTACCTGCACATATGTTTTCAGGGACATCCATTTGGCATTAGAAAACCAATTGGTGTGCTCTTCTCTGGGGAAAGAGAGCTTTGGTTCTCCACAACCAAAAATGCTTTATTTGTAAAAGAATTTTCTGGAGTTTTTGGTGTGCGGTGCCTATTTAGAAAGAGCTAAAGGTAGAAAAGTAGGTCTTGGTCTTCAAAACCTGGGCTGTGGTCTGACCTAGCAGGCGAACCCCCCCAGAAGACCCTCTGACACTGAGAATCATTCCTTTCATACTGTTTAATTTGTAATTATGACCAAGAAAACTGTAAGATAAAAATCTATCTTCAGAGAGAAAATGAAATGCAGACTTTTAGGACAAGTACAGAATGGATACAAAGCATGATAACATGCTTTGTAAGTGGTTGTTTGGAAAGCCGTATTGATAAGATGATGGGCTGCATCCTAGCCCCAGGGAGAGCATTAAAACAACTGTATTATAGTTGTTCCCTTAGCTCTGAAGTTATATAATCCATATCTGCGTAACTAGAAACTAAGATTTAGTCTGTTAGTACCTACCCCTCATTAATTATTTATATTTAGGTGCATATAAACACAATAAATATGGACTCCTAGCACTACAAAGGCCCAGACAACCTTCCAGCATGAATGCTACTTTCACAGGTAGAAAACAATGTGAATATTGTGCCATATAAATTCTAAACTCACATTTCCTCTCCCCAAAAGTACACATTCCCTTAAGTCTGAGTTTTCCAAAGTGCAGTCTGTAATTTACTAGGCAAAAGTTATATTCCCTGGACAAAAAGATCTTCTGGTCAAATAACGTGGACACTCCATCTGAGAGCTTCAGCAAATCCTCTGTGTTATAACCGAGAACACCCCAATTTAATCACTTTCTGAAGACTTAATGGGTTGGAAATATGATCACCAGACTGTTCTCAAGAAAGGGGTCCAAGACCTGGGATGTTGGTGGTTATGTGGCACAAAACTCTCAGCCTCTTCCATAGGAGCCCATTCTCTCTCTAATTTGTGTTACCTTTATGGTATCTGAGGAAGGCTTTCCCCCTGGCCAGCAGCCACACGCCCTGACCAGGCCAGCATGGACTACAGCTTCTTCTCCTTGCCAGCAAACAAAGACTCAGTGGTTGAGTCAACTATTTTCAAGGGCAGGAAAATTCCCTGAAGATAGATACGTTGTTTGGGTTTGGGTTAAAAGGACTGAGGAACACATTCAGGAGAACAACCTAGACATGTTTTGTATCTTTTACAGTGACATTTCCTGTATTCTTTGGATCTAGAATCAGAGCTAGTGCCACGACTTGGGAGGCAGAGCCGGGAGGATCTCTGTGAGTTCAAGGCCAGTCTGGGCTACAGAGTGAGTTCCAGGAAAGGCGCAAAGTTACACAGAGAAACCCTGTCTCGAAAAACCAAAAAAAAAAAAACCAAACCAAAACAAACAAACAAACAAACAAAAAACAAACAAACAAAAAAAAACACTTGGACACTCAGACTAGCATATGCTTGAGTTCCTTTTTGGAGTGTCTGAAATAGCTCCTGTAAGAGCTACCACCACAGATAATTTGGCCACAGTGTCATCTAAGCATAAAAAGGCAACAAAGAAGACATTCACAATGTTTGCCAATAGGTCAAATGCTTTTTTTAAAAAAAAAAAAAAAAAAGGCACATAAGCCTCACTTAAGAAATGAGCATTAGCCGGGCAGTGGTGGCGCACGCCTTTAATCCCAGCACTCGGGAGGCAGAGGCAGGCGGATCTTTGTGAGTTCGAGGCCAGCCTGGGCTACCAAGTGAGTTCCAGGAAAGGCACAAAGCTACACGGAGAAACCCTGTCTTGAAAAACCAAAAAAAAAAAAAAAAAAAAAAAAGAAATGAGCATTAAAGTGGTATTTTAGTTAACTTTCTATTGCTGATTAAACATAATGGCCAAGAACAACTTGGGGAGGAAAGGGTTTATTTCAGCTTACAGTTCCCATCAGAGTCCAGCGATGGCACCACACACAGTGGTGGTGGTGGTGGCTTCCACATCAAAACAACCCAATAGACTTGTTTACAGGCCAGTCTTTTGGAGGTATTTTCTTAATTAAGATTCTCGCTTCCCAGGTATGTCTAGGTTTCTGTCAAATTGACAAAACCCAACCAGCACAAATGGGACTTTGAAGAAATGAGGACTCAGTAGATATTAAAAAACCAAGAATCTAAGTTCAATCCCCAGAACTCATGTAAAAAGCTAGATGTGATGGTATAATATCTGTAATTCCTACATTCCTATGGCAAGAGAAGAGGCAGAGACAGGAGAATTCACTGGAACCTTGTGGGTCAGCTAGCCTGGAGTTCACAACACAGTGACAGAAACAAGAGAGATCCTGCTTCATACAAGGTAGAATGGAAAAAGTGATTTCTAGAAATTGTCCCCTGACTCTCACATATATAGTGGCTTAAACTTGCCTCTCCCACCAAAACAAAAATATTTTGTTAACAAAAATGTCTTCTAAACTCAAAAGATACATGCTCTTGAGGAAGTATACTTATTATGCACAAAGTAGCATTTGTATATGATGGTCAGTTTTAATCGTCAATTTGACACAACCTGAAGTCTCAATGAGTGATTGTCTACATTGGGTTGATAAACTGGCTTGTCTGTGAGGGACTGTCTTAATTAAGTTAATTGGTGTGGGAAGACCAGACCACTTTGGGCAGCACCATTCTCTAGGCAGTGGGTCCTAAACTTTATGAGTGGAGAAACAGAGCTGAGTAAGCACGCAGTATGTTTACATTCATTTCTCTCTGCTCTTAACTGTGGGTGTGATATCATTAGCTGTTTGGAGTTCCTGCCTTGACTTCCCCATAATGATGGGCAATAACCTAAAATTGTAAGCTGAAAACTCTTTCCTCTAAGTTCCTTTTTGTCAGGATATTTTATCACAGCAAGAAAAATTAAACTAGAACACTATATTTTATTTGTATGAGAGCTGAGCTACACTGGTACAGATTAAGAATATTTATTGGCTCATTCTTCATGAACAGTATTGTCCAATCATCTCCGACTTATGTCACCTTGATGAATGTGCATATGTGTGCTCCTTCACCATTAGCTGGGAAGTTGATATAGAGAACACCCATAGAACTAGTAACTTGGTGAAGGACTCATTTATTAATCTATAAACAGGCAGTCTATCTGTCTATCCTTCCAACGTAATGGCCTCCACAGCTAACTGATCCTAAGAAAAGAAAAACAATTACTTCTATGGGTAATTTCTTCTCCTTTATTCATGACTGACTTCAATTAAAAAGAAAACATAGCTAAGCAGACAGAGCCAAAACTTAGGCCTGCATAGACTCCCATTTCACACCACAGAGAAATGAAGATAAATTTAGTTAATAGCAAAACCCACTGTTTCTGTAAATAACAAGTCAAATACAAGATGAAGGTGGAGTATGATGACTGTGACTATTCATACATCTGCTCAGATCAACCAATTTGATCATTTAGATCTCTGGAAAAACAATGGTTCAATAGAAACTCACATCAAAACCCAAGCAGATGAATACCTGACAGGGAAGAGTGAAAATAATGTCTACTTAAAACCTCAGCAGCTTACAGACTACTTCTAGATTAGAGTTTGTACTAAAATTATTGTGTATGTGTGTGTGTGTGTGTGTGTGTGTGTGTGTGTGTGTGTGTGTGTGTATGTATGTATGTATGTATGGCAGGTAAGATATTCATGGGTGCACATGTAGTGGGTACTGGGCACCACTAAGCATGCATGTAGAGGCCAGAGGAGGACACGGGACTCTTCCTCTACCGTCCTCTGCTGTGTGTGTGTGTGTGTGTGTGTGTGTGTGTGTGTGTGTGTGTGTGTGTGTGTGTGTGCGTGCCACACCCAAGGCCAGAGTCTTAAACTGAGGAACTGCCACTGAAATCAATTAACAGAAAATGAGACAACAGTAATTATGGAGGTCAATATTCCTTTTGAACTGGGGGTCCCTTGAAATGCTCAGGAGGCAGGGCTCACACTTGGTAGTAACACCAGGAGGAAAGGAAACCACAGAACTCAGGCCACTCACTCTTTTACCATCAAATGTCACTGTCATCCAAAGGCATCCTCTGCTGAAGACAATACTCTGAAATTACCGCTATCACTGTTGATTCTGCTGTAACCTGTTGGATGGAAGCCTGGTATATTTACTTAGCTGTTCAGCAAAGGCCAGCATAGCGTATCTCGAGCAAATTATGCTGCAAAGTATTCCCCACCGTCTGCTCCTAACGGAACACTACTCTTTCCATCTCAGGGTCAATGCAGCCACATTTCCACCAACGGCCAACTACTGTGGCCTCTGGTAGAATTCTCCAGCTGTTAGACCGCTTTTCACAACAGCATAGGGAACAGAGGAAGTGCTGAGTGAATGTATATTGTGGACATGCGCACAGCCACGACAAGGACCAAGACCTTGGACCCACAGGAAACTGGCAAAGCCTTTCTCATATGGGTCATGTTCGAAACTGGCAAAGCCTTCTTCTCAGAGTACTTACGGATTACTGTAGTATTTACTGATGATAACTAGCAACCACAGCTTCCTTCTCTATGCTTACAGCCAGGAATGCTGGCCTACAGAGACTCCCCAGAGGCTAGCCGACTCCTCGCCGGTGTAGTACACAGTAAACTAGCTGAGGCTGGGCCTGTGGTGCAGTCCATGTGGATCCATCAGTTAACACTGCCCACCTCACCCCAGTGTTTCTGTTTTATGTGACTGTTGTTTCTTTAATGTCTGTCCTGTCTTCATTCCCCTCACGGCTGCAGGCAGGGAACCACTTCTCTCCATTTCATTTCAGATTTTAGGATGGGAGAGAGCCCAACCTGTACCCGGGCTCCTGAAACCCAAACCATACCATCATTATCAATTCCTTCATAAGTAAAGTCACTTCTATATACCCTGACCTAAGTGAACCATTATATCACTAGCCCCTGAATTGAGGGAAAATCCCTGTATTGTGAAGGCTAAACCCTTTAGACCTGGAAGACTTAAAGCAATGCTTTAGTTCAGCTTAACCCCACCTATAATACAACCAGGGTCATGAGCTTCACGACAGAAAGAGAAGAGCAAAACAAGTCTTCAAATCTTCAGCATTTGTTTTTCCTTCTTTCGGGAGAAGGCTAGCACCTAAGCGTCTTAAATGACTGCTCATTAACTGTTTCAAAATATAACCAAGTTTAAGGCAGAAAAAGGCAAACAAGCCAAATGCTTTATTATCTTGGGTCTTGTCCACTGTAAATGACAGATGACAGACTGCCACACGAGACAAGCTTCCCGGTACCAAAGGGCTTCATTGGTTTATTAGTTGCAAACAACACCTAAGAAGGGCCAAGCACAAGGTGGCTCATCTCTTCATTTCGGCATAAGGAAAGTTAGGCACAATAAAGCCAAACCCAGTGTGGCTCTCCAGTCGGCCTGCAGGAAGACCATGGGTAACATGGAGACGAGTCAGAAAAGACTGCTTCTAAGTGAAAACACGGCTCTGGAGCCACAGATGAGGGTGGAGCTTAACTTCCATCTCTTCACATTTAACTCCACGACTATGTTATTCTACTTTGTTAAACAAACTATGCTACTGAGATGTCACTAGTCAATGGCATAACAACCAAGACAAACCAGGCAGAAGAAACAGAAGCTTAACTTCTAAAGCTTCCAAGTGGTGTTTGCAAGAACCGAGCAGCACCTAGTCAGGTCTCTCTCTCTCTCTCTCTCTCTCTCTCTCTCTCTCTCTCTCTCTCTCTCTCTCTCTCTCTCTCTCACACACACACACACACACACATACACACACACACACACACACACACACGCAGTAGAACAGCTGTGATAAGGTGGGCTCCTGTAGAAACACAGTGGAAATCTGACTTGCACTGTGGAAGGGCTGGAGGAAGGACTAGGTCTCATGCATGGGTTAGGTTACTGCATCCATGGATACAGTTTACCCGAGGCAGTGAGTTCTGTATTACAATGCTTGCAATGTGATGGCCTCTGCTGTCACACACATTAAGGCTAGAGGCTGAGCAGAGTCTGCAGCTATGCTTGTGGACTAAGAGCCATGGCTCTCAACATTGCTCTTCTCTGTAGCTCAGGCAATCTGTTATAGCAGCCACAAATGTAGTAGGAAAATATGCATTTGTCTTCCTGTCTGATGGAGGTTTCTCTTTTCTTCCTTACCTTGTTATTTCCAGTATTCTCTGAAATAGTGGACAGTCCATGTTTGCAGATGCCTACTCTTACCTAGCTACATCACAAGTGCTCCTCAGTGCAGATTTACTTCATGATCCTGTCTGCCAGATCCAATAGGTAGGTTTTTTTCTTTCCATTCAAATTAAAATATAATTACATCAGTTCTCTCCTTCCTTTTCCTCTTCATCCTTATGTACCTGCCTTCACCCTTGCCTTCTTGCCTCCTCTTGAAATCATAGCCCATCTCTTTTGCTTTGTTATTGTTACACCCACACATACACCCCTAAATATATAAATACAACCACTCAGTCCATTTCGTGTTACTTTTATGTATATGATTTCAGGGCTGAACACTTGTATTGCATAACCAGTGCAGGTTCCCATCCATCCCTGGGAGGGGATGACTATTTCTTTCACCCTCAGCATTCCTTAGTTGTTTGTAGGTATTTGTTTACGGGTGGAGTTCTGTGAGATTTCCCCTTCCATGTTGGCATGTCTGTCTACTGGTGCTGTACTTCTTCAGGTCTTATTTAGGCAGCCATGCTGTTGAGGTATCCTGGGGAAAGTCTTCCTGTCATTTCTGGAAACACAATCCTCACAGCAAATTTCCTGATCCTCTGGCTCTTGCAATCTTTCTGCCCCCTTCTTCCAAGATGTTGCTCAAGCTTTAGGTGAAAGATCTGTGTTACAGATATATCAATTGTGGCTAGGCACCCCACAGACCACTGTTCCCTACATTTTGACCAGTTGTGGTTATCTGTTATGATCTCTGACTCGTTGGTTTTTTTGTTTGTTGTTGTTTTGTGTGTGTGTGTGTGTGTGTGTGTGTGTGTGTGTATGTGTGTGTGTATTATAGATATCTACACACACACACACACACACACACACACACACACACACACACACACACAGAGTTTCTTTGGTAGCCTTGGCCGTCAGAACTAGCTCTATAGACCAGGCCAGCCTTGAACTCACAAAGATCCACCTGACTCTACCTCCTGAGTGTTGGGATTAAAGGGGTGCACTACCACTGCCTGGATCCACCAGGTGTTTTTTAATGGTTGTTTTATGTCTTATAAAAGTAGAAATATACTGGATTGACAGAGACACTGTGGTCAATGCACTGGTGACTCTTTTCTTTGTAAGATGACCATGAAAGTCATGTCTAAGTTCTTACTTCAGACACAACTGGTTGGGAGTATCTCCCAGTTCTTATTTGTTTTACCTAGCTCATGTTTTCTCTAATGTCAGTGTCTGTCACAGAGCATGATCACTAGAGTGTTCTTTCACACTGTGTCAGGTAAATGCACTACAAAATTCTTGTCAGCTGGTTGGAAGGACGTTTGTCCAGGCTGATGTGAGATTAGGAATTCTTTTTTGATTTATACTATTAGTTAGAAAGACAGTCTTTATAGATGTGTGGGGTGCCCTGAAGTTGCAGGTGCATCTTCTGAGAGCATCAGTGGACTTTGAATTGTAGATTGCTGATCCTCAGTTGAAGAATGGGTTTCCAAAGGCACATGCTTAAGGGCCAGGCAAATGAATAAATAACTAATTAAGTCATGGACTAAGAGAACAGAAGGAGAGGACAAATCAGAGAAGGCATGGCACTTTTAAAAGAAGGCCTTTTATATAACCTGTGAGGGTTGAATGAGAATGACTCCCATAGGTTCATATTTGAATGTCTGGGTAGAACTGTGTGTAGGAATTAGGAAGTATAGTCTTTTTGTAGGTGTGTCAATGGGAGTGGACTCTGAGGTTTTAAAGGATCACAGCATTCCCACTTTGCTTGTGCCTGCTCTCTCTGTCTTTCTGTGTGTCTCCACCCAATCCCACCTTCTGCCTCCTGCTTGCAGATCAGACATAAGCTTTCAGGTACTGCTCCAGTGCCACGCCTGCCACCACCATGTGCTTCACCATGACTGTCACGGACTCAGCCTCTGGAACTGTAAACCCCAATAAATCCATTCTGCCATAAGGTGCCCTGGTCAGGGTGTCTTTTCCCTGGAATAGGGTTGGTGGGCATTCACCATTTTGTAGCAGGATGAATTTCTTAAATTTATGTGGGAAAACTCCATTGTCATGCTGCTTTGGTCCATGTTAGTCACTTTATTTCATCTGCTTTTCCGTTTAAATAGAATCGTGAACAAGGATGTAAAAGAATTTGGTACTAGTGCCCTATATTTCTGAAAAGAGTAACAGGAATACTTTCTGAAAAGATTGGTTATACATACCCTGCCTTTTCAAGTATAATATGTATTAAGTGTATACTGCAGAATTCTATCTCTATTTACTTTTATGTGTATGAGCTTGCAAGAATTCATGTGCATCATATGAGTGAAGGAGTCTGTGAAGGCCAGAAGAGGGCACTGACTGGGCCCCCGGGACTGGAGTTACAGGGAGGTGGAAGGTGACGCGCTGGTGCTAAGACTGAGCCTTCGCACTGCAGGACATCTCTCCAGCTCTCCATTTTAAAGACTGTAAAAGAAAATCTAAGTTTGCTACGTGCGTTGACAAGTCTGGAACTACTCACACTAAGTCTAATTACCTTCATGATGATTTCAATTTCAACCCCCCAGAAATTCTAATTCTATTGTTGTATATAAATTCCCCCAAATTATTAACACATGTTACAGTGAAACCCAACCAACACAGAATCGTGTTGTGGCAGGCATCCACTAGAGGCCAGTGTAATTCAGTGCAGAAGAGAAATTCACTACCAGTTCCTACGGAAGAACCAACATCATTTCTTCTATTTAAAAGTGCAGCCCGTGGAATAGGAAGAGGAAAAATAATGAAGAAAGCTTTTTTTTTTTGATTCTCTGAAGAGGAAGTTTCAAAGAATAAGAAAGATGAGCTAAAAAGAATGAGTCATGAAAAATAGCAGTGAAGAAAATTCTTGTCTTAAAAAAAATTGCACAGCCTAAACTGTTTGATGCTCCACCAGTGAGTGCACAGATTTTCAGGATACTTAGTGCATTTCTTAACTTCCCACAGTGTTTTGATTGACAATACTCTAGAAATAATCAGAGAAGCAGAATGCTGGAAGGTACCACAATGACCTCATTTCAGAGCAGGTACTGCTGCTCCTGTCTGACAAGGACAAGGGCTTTGAGAAGGGACAGGAAACCTGTACATTTGCAATTTTCTCCCCTTAAACAATTTATTCCTAACAAGTACCAAATGTTTGCCTTGAACATAGAATAACGCTCATAAATTCACCCAGCAGCACGTGCATTGTAAAGCACATTCCTAATAATGGTGAGGCATAGTGCTCACAATTCTTTAGAATAAGGAACTGAACAAGTCTCAGAACTAAAAATAGGAGAAGAGATGAAAATCTAATTTCCCCTCCATAATAGTTGGTAGGATTCTGAGTAGATTTTATTTTGTAAGAGCAAAGAGCTGAGCAGTTCAACACAAAACTCACAGATGTGTATGCTTCCCGCCTCCTCTGCAGAGAAAGGCGCCGTATATAATGTGGGAATGCTAAGGAGACTGAGGAACCAGGCAGCCTTAGACTGAACAGGACCTGGGAGGTCAGAGAGCTACAGTTTCAAACTTGCCTCCTTTGTATGGACTGTGACCACTCAGACATTTGCCCTTTATCTTCATGCTAAGAACCCTCTTGCAATATGTAACAAAATACCTGATCACAAAGAAGAGGCAGGCCACAGAGATCCATAACTTAGGATCCTACCTTTCAGGAGCTGTAAAATTCCACCCATGCAGTAGGTTGATTTTGACCTTTGAACTGAAAGTGCTGATTGTGTCACTCGCTAGAAGTATGAATTAATGAATTTCTTTGGCCCTCAATTCCTGCGCCCTGTAAACCCTGTAAATAGCAAGAAGAGCAGTGACCACTCGGCAAGGCTGGCTCCAGAATTCAGCACGGTGACGCCATAACTGTCAGCTATTCCTGCTACAGGGTTTGCTTGAGAAGTCACTTGTACCTTGACAAACTCCTCTGAACTCTGACAACTACTACTTCTGCAAGTAAGACTGGGCACAGAGATAAAGCAGACCACACGACCCAACAGCTAGTTAGTGGTCAAAAGGCCCACAGTGGTCTATCTACAAACGATTTCATTGCTGCATCAAGCTAGACTGATGACTTCCTAGTCGATGTGACAGTGGTGGCACTCAGTGAGAGCTATGGTGTGTCCCTAACTTTTTCTTTCTCTGACATGAGTGTAGTTAGTGCCAAAGCTAACTGGAAGATTCTTTCCTTCAAAGACACGGAAAAGAGGCTGGGGATGTAGCTTTCAGGTGTAGCTCCACATAGGAGGCAGAAGCAGGAGAATCAGAAGCTCATGGCAACCCCTGGCTACAAGGATGGCTAGCCTGGTCTACATGAGACCCTGTCCCAAACAAAAAAACAAATAAACAAACTGGAGCCATGGGAAAGCATGGGTTCTAAGAGGAGCCCACATCAGTCTGATAAACTGCTGCCTCTGGAGAGATGTGACAATCATTTACAAATTGCTCCTCACAGGACAGGAACATACAACCTGAGCTCACCATAGAACTCATGTTTATAAAAGACAGTGAGAAAAAAAAAAAAAAAACAAGCTAGTTGGGGAGACTGTTTGGAGAAATACATTCACTGTAACATTTGAAATAGCTGTGTACTGTCCAACAAGTCATAGATTAAAAGTCTGCATACCAACATGAGGGATAGAATACTACCACATGCCATTTAAGTGCCTTTTGGGTGGCTGCTGTCCTACTCTGTAAAAGTATATGTGAGTCATAACTGTCCCCCAGCTCCAAGGACAAACTATATGTCAAGCAATGTGCAGACCCAGCAACTAACATGGTACTGACACCGAAAATGTCATGAAAGGAATAGGCAGCCTTTTTATGTTATGCAAGTTTACTAAGGATCTGACATTCTACTAACTGTTTAGGAGAATAAATTAGAACAACTGTAGAGCTCTTCTCCTCAATTTCCCCGAGTTATCCCCACCACAGAGCAACCTGGAAGACCAGGCCAGCATGTTCTCCCGACAGCAAGGTTTTCTATTTAGAATTCCCTTTTGAGAGAATCACTTCTGCTTGCTCATTAGGCAGGAGCAGAAGAACTTGGTGTCCAGTGGACCTGGGAAGCAGACTACCTGACTCTGCCTTGGATTTTGAGACACCAAGCCCAGTCCATGAGCCACATAAGAACCCTGTGCTCCTCAGTCTGGGAAAGTCTGCCTTAGACATGCTTTCACATAGCTAACGAGGTCATCAGAAACAAATAATTTCAACTCAAATCTTAGTGCGTATTTACTTTAAGTTGTAAATTTCTGTGTCAAATGTTAATGAGACCCATATTTGTGACAGTGTAGTCTGGAACAAGCTCCTTGTTATCAGCACAGTGTATCAAAACAAGCAGACTAGTTAGTTTGTGCCAATTTAAAAATGGTTACTGAGACAGTTCAGAGTGGGTTAGACAGAAAAGAAAATAGACCTAGATTAACCACCACAGTGGGGAACTATAGGCACAGATAGCAAGGCTCCCCTAGACACCTGGAGCTACTACTGCAGCCATCTAGAAAGCAACTTAAGGCCCTAAATTCAGAAAAAAGACAAAGCAACAGAATGAAGCCTGAGATCATAATCCAATATAAAGCGGGGTGTGTCTCACAACTGCGGTTCTCACATAAAACAGAGATAATAGATTGACCCCTGCCTTCAAAGTGTGTTGACCTATTAGTGTTTGTGATTTTCTTTAATAGTTCTGTGCCCTGTGGTGGTTTTAAGGGAGGAGGTGAAGTCTAGAACAATGCTTTTCAAAAACCAATTTGACCTGCTATTAGCAAATTCTAATTCTTATCTCCAACTTCAGGGAACATGAAGGGGCAAGGGAAAAGGGAAGTGAGAAGAGTCACTAACACAGTATAGATGAGTGTGGAGAACAAGAGATTTTCTTCTTATGCCTTCAAAGAGGCCCCTGTACTATGAAGTCAAACCTCCAGCCTTTCTATGTAAATTCCTACTGAAGGTTGAGAAGGGGTCTCACAAGGGTACTACTGCCCTGAAACATGGACACAGCTAGGGTCCTTCTCCCACTTCCATCAGCAATGCTGCTTGGGCCCAAGACTGTTAAAAAGGCACGGAAGCATACACACACACCTTATATGCACATGCAGTGACACTCACACATGCATTCCTGATTCTAAAACAGTGCTTCTCGGAGAGCTCCAACCAGAGCTGACAGGAACTACAAGGATCGCTTCTCCTTCTCCTTCTCCACTGCAGTAATCCTGGCTTTACCCCAGGCACGTAGGCCAACTGTGACTCTGGCAACTCCTAAGAACACTGACTTTTTACTAAGGGCATTGCTCTGTGTCAGGGATTATGGTGAGCACATTATTGGTATTCTATCCTTACAAGAAGTGCAGTGTCAATGCCAGAGGGCACTGAGGTGAGAAAGTTGCCCACTTTCCTACAGCTGCCTGTTGTCCAATTAGGACTGACAATCTGTGACCATGCGACCACTTAGCCCAAACTCCTGTCCACCTCAGGACAACTCTTATCACACTTAGAGACCCACCACTTTGGTATAGTAAGGGAACCTCAGATAAATTGCTGAACAAGGACAGGATTCCAAATGCTTATCACATTGTGTTACACACATACACACACACACACAAACAAGTACACCAACACTTTGCCGGTAGTGAGGTGGGAGACTTGGGTCCTCATCTCTCTAGCCCTCATCCTATCCTTCTGAGAATTGACCTGAGGTTTCCCATATATCATTCAGACATGCACTCTACCACTGAGTAGCAGTCTTTGAGTTTCCCTGAATTAGGTACGGACAGGGGACATATTTCCTCATCTCTGATGACCTCATCTACAGTCCCCATTAGGAAATTCTGGGAAATGAGTCCTGTTAACACACTAAACTCACAATAGTAGAATGTGTGTCAAGCATGGCCAAGACAACAGCACCAACTGATGCTTCTATTCTGCACCTGTGGCAACTTTTTATTATCATGAAATGGAAAGCTGACAAAGTAGTATCTACTGGGAAAACATGATTTAGAAACTCAGTTTTGCCATCTATCTCTACATATCTAGATCAACTTTAGTTTTTAGGATAAATGAAGATGGAGAATAAGAATTGCCAATTGAAATGGCTGAATTCAGTGGTTCTTAACCTGGGGGTTGAACAACCCTTTCAAAGGGGTCCCCTCAGATCATCAGAAAACACAGATATTTACATTATGATTCACAGCAAATTACAGTTATGAAGTAACAATGAAAATAATTTGATGGTCGAGGGTCACCACAACATGAGGAACTGTAGTAAAGGGTCACAGCAATAGGAAGGTTGAGAACCACTGCTTTAATTAGAGTATCAGCGTGCTATCAGAAGAAATTGCTTAAAAAAAAAAACCATAACCTAGAATGGAGAAATAATTAAAATAATCTCTTTAGAAGACTATTTTTCATTATACTGAGGAGCTAGATAATTCTATGAGACGAGCAATCCCTAGTCTTAGGGTAAAAAACAGTAAAGATCTGCACATACCCAGCCTAGGTATACTTCAAAGTTGGGAAGACGTTTCCTCAGGTGGAACAAGTCAATGCAAACCAGCTCTTCCTGGCTCTCAGAGTCTAAGCTTTCAAACATCCTACCAATCATAAACAGCTTCAGGGACAACTACCTATGTCAGAGCTATCAAAGGAACAGACGGCCAACATAGCTTCACTGTTGCTATGTGGGGACAGGATAGTTGAGGACCTGAAAGTCACAGTCAATGACTTTACAAACTTATGAACTAGATTTAATGAACAATACAAAAAGTTCCAAAGTATAGCACACTGTAAAACTGCAGGAACAGACAAGATTCTATGGCTTGTTTTTGACCTTTAAGAACTGGTTTGGTTATGGGAGCAAATGATGTTTCATTAATAAAACAACCAACCAACCAATGAAGTCTCTCCCAGGAACTCCCTATCACTGATAGAAAGTGGAGCACAAGTCTGGAATAATCTTTTAATTTATAGAAACATTTCGACATGCATCTCCTGCATCTCTATAACATGTAGCAGGGAGAGAAACTAGCCAACTGAGCTGGAGAAAAAGAACAGCATTAAAGTAGAGATAAAGCTCAACTTCTCTTTCTCCCACAAGCCTGATTATCATCTTGATGTCTCTATTTCTGTTCACATGGTCTCCAGGATTCCATGTCATTCCCACCATGCCCCTGGGGATGGACTCCAGTTATCACTGGCCCTCTCAAATGCAGGATGATGTCTTGAAACTGCTGCTCTCTGCAGTCACTCCCCACACTAAGCTAATACAAATGTTCTGGGATGTAGAATGAGGTTTAAAATGCCCTGGGTTTGACATACTGGCTTTACCACACACTTGCTGTATGGCTGTGGGCAAGTGTTGAGTGTCTTCTCTGCCTCCTTTACTTGGCTGTGAAATAAATAATAATAACACCTTAATGTGCACTCATCCATACAAGTGTAAGAGCTGGCTTATAATCAAAGCTCAGCAACTGCTGACCATTACATGTCCCTGTCAACACCATTACTACTATTGCTGCCTGATGGGAGACTCCAGATGAACTGCTTCGGGAAACAACTTTCTTGATCTCCATGATTTAGCTACTTCACACCCAGTGGGATATCTTGGTTCTCATGCTATTTTTCTCCAATCTAAACAATCTTTTCAACACTCGACCACCAGTCAAAGGCTTTATTCCTTCCTTCCACCCAATACATCTCTTGTCTTCAGGTCTGCTCAATGTAGTCCCAAGTGAGGTCTTGACCCACAATTATCCTTCTCCCTCACTTTAGCCAGAGAATCATTAACTCATTAAAGGATCTTCTGGTTTCAAACTCCCTGTTAGAAGATTGCTATGATGTATGGCTTTCTAACTACCTCATGAATTTATTTTATCTTTCTAATTATAAAGAGTTTACTATAGCTATTTGATACTGTCATCTTGTATTTAGCACCGTTCTGGGAACATAAAACAAGATCTAGTTCATATCAGTGGACCCACTTAATCTTGTTAATTATCCCAAGAATTAATGACCTTTGTTAAATGTGATAGTTAATTTTATGTGTTAACTTGACTGACAGAGGGATGCTCAGAATCTGATACATTTTCAGGGTGTCTGTGAGGGTCCTTCTGCAGGAGATTGGCACCTTCGTTAGCCTAACCAATTGTCATGGGATCAGACAACCCTGTGAGGACAGGAAGAGGACAGAAAGGGAGATGTGTGAAGACTGTTCTCTGTCTGACAGGTGCATCTTATATTCCTGTCACCCCACATGCAAGCTCTGCCAAGGGTCTGCTTGCAGGCCCTCACATTGAACCAACAGAATTCTAAGTCCCAGCCCACAAACACTGGGGCTTCTCAGCCTTCAGAATCACGTGAGCTAGTACCTTATAAACAATCTTTTTTACTGACCATTCATTGATTCTGTTTTTCCAGGGAACCCCAATTAACATGAAAAGTACAATAAGTCTTTACTGGGTATCATGGTACCTCTTTACCAACCTCAAAGAAAAGCAGTTTGCACCTAAGACCTGTAAAACATTAGTCATCTTAGTTAATTTTCTTGACTACCCTGAGACCCCACCACCCAAACACACACCAAAAGTGACTTAAGGAAGAAAGGGTTTAGACTGACTGGTACACAGGACAGAGCCAGCACGGGCGGGGAGTCATGGCAGCAGAAACCTAAGGGAGCTGGTCACATGAGACAC
This sequence comes from Peromyscus maniculatus bairdii, assembly GCF_049852395.1. Taxonomy (NCBI): domain Eukaryota; kingdom Metazoa; phylum Chordata; class Mammalia; order Rodentia; family Cricetidae; genus Peromyscus; species Peromyscus maniculatus. The sequence continues at coordinate 117,895,494 of NC_134854.1, forward strand.
ACAACCAGGAAGAAGGGGACAATGAACCCTCGTGCTCAGCTCACTCTGTCCTGTTTACATAGTTCTGCATCCCAGGCCAGCAACCTCAGTGAACCCAGCTAAAATAAACTCCCACAGTCATGTCCAGAGTCATGTCTCAGGAGATTCTAGAACTCATCAGTTGACAAGTGAGATTAACTATCATAACAACCATAAGTTCAAGGGAGGTTTAATGTCTAGTAGAGAGGGGTTCTGACCCCCCTTGATACAATATATAACATAACACACTTACCAACTGTCTCCCTTAAAATACGCAAGGTACAACTTCTGAGAAGGATTCCATTTCTGAGAGTAGCCCAGATGTCAGGAGTTCTACTTCAGCAGGGCAGTGAATGAGGGAGAATGGGGCTGAGGGTGGTGCCTGTGTAAATCCTTACACATCAGCACACCAAGAAAACAAGTTCTAAAAACCCAGCTGGAAACAACCCCCTGTGGGCTGATGAAATCCAGCTGGTACCACCGTACTCCAGGTCACAGGGGAGGAACCTTCAGCTCACTGTGATACTGAAACACACACCCTCAAATGGATACTTATGATGCCAAGAAAAATGGTACATGAAGCTGAATGTAGGACTACATGGAACAGGTGATTATGCCCAGAAAAACCCATGCTGAGTAAATGAGCCATAAGGCCCAATCAAATGACATCGAAGCCCCACTTTTTGTGCAGCGGGGCCACGAACTGCTAACTTGTCTCCCACTTGCCCACTCTCTCCCCGGGAGTCTACTCTTTCCTAATAAATTCTCTCTCTTTGTTTGCTACTGTTTACCTTTCTACTTCTTTGTTCTGAAATACAGTACATGGAATTCTATGGCGGTGCCCTCTGCACCCCAGTATCAGTAGACATCAACAAGAACATAAGAATAAAGGATTATCAAGATCTACTCTTTTTAAGTTTGAAAATTGAAATGTACTATAGTCGTGGGGCACACGTACACTCATGCAGAGGCTGGGGGAGAACTCTGTGGAGTCAGTTCTCTCTTTGCACCTTTTCGTGGGTTTCTGAGATTGAGGTTGGATCCCTACACTCTGCAGAGAGCACTTTTACCTACCATGCCATCTAGTTGGCCTCAAGTTTCCTCTTTAAAGGAAAGGTGGAAAGTGGTGGAGGAAAAGATCAAGTATGGACACTGGACCTTCACACATATGTATATATACCCAAACTAACATATACATATACCACACATGTCTAGATACACAAAACTCAAATAAATATATGGTTTTCTTGAGGCAATAAATGAAGCTAGCTAATAAACAATACAAAGCCCCACAATTCTCATTATCCTACTACTTATGAACCTGTGCTGCACTAGCACCCGGGGTCATTAAGCTGCAGTCTCTAGATTTCCAAAGCATATTTGACAACAAATACACATACAAGGAAGGACATGCTGGCTGAAAAACTGCCCTGATTAGCTCTCAAAACACTAATAATGTCTGCACAAAGAATCGACATTCCTCATTTCAAAAGCTTTTGTTCAGATTGTGCATAAGGACTTATCTGAAATTCATGTCGCTATATCTAAGAAAAAGGATTTGCCAAGTAAAAAAAGACTAAGATTGTGCAGAACACACTTAAGAAACACATTTTTCTCCAACACTGAAACATTTCCATTATGAAAACCTGATTCCTTAAACACAAGACACTCCTCTCTGTTAATTAGACTTGGTGGCAAGAGACATCTTGACCATGTGTCCTCCACTTACTTTAAATGCACAAAAATAATAAAATGACATTAAGAACAACTCATGAATGCAGCTCTTTCCACTCACTGGCCTTATTACAGGATCGAAAAAAGGTTTTATGTATTACCAGTTAGGCAAGATGGCTCTTCTCTAATAATGTTCTGATTGTTAGCAATGGTTCCAGTCACCTGTAGCAATCATGGATGCATGCTCCATGCTATTACTGCACTTTTCATTTTAGCAAAACTAACTTTCCCTTAAAAGTAGCCCACCAATTCTCACGTGATGCTGAGTCTATTGTTGTAAAACCAGATTTTAAAATAACTTCATGGATAGACCCTTCACAAGAGGGCTAAGAAAAGAAACCAGGTCACCAGCATAAGACCCAGACATCTTATTGTTCATAGACTCTCGGCTATAGAAGACTATGATATCCCCCTCAAGCTCAGGGGGATAGTGAAGTCTTCCTCAGAGGACTAAGTGCTAGTTTTGATAGTGTGTGCAGAAAATTCCTACCATACCTTTCTCCCCCAGATATTCCCCGCATGAAGACGGCTCTCCTGCTGAGATAAGCTGAAGCAGTTCCCTTGATCCAGCTATACACCATAAACTCCGCTTCCTTGTTTATTTGCATGAAATAACCCCACCTCCTTGTTCAGTTGTATGCGACCCTGTTCAATTCTATATAATAAACACTCTGAGCTTCAGGGGTGCTATGGTTTCTCCAGAGAGCCTAGCCTACCTGATACCAGCATTTCTGTGTGTCCATGTGTCTTGGCTGTCTGTCATTTCTTCATTCCACTGTCACCCCAGACGGGTCCATCCCTGGTGCCCCGCCACCACAATGGACATGGCGAGAACATATACACAAAGAGTATACCACAACCTCTCAGGTTCCGAGTTCCTGAGAGCAGAGAAAGCAGCTTTTCACATAGACCACACACCAAAACATAGTTTTAAGAGCAACAGGAAAGACTGTGCTAGAGCCCAGAACAGTAGAATGCTCAGGGGCTAGAGTTTTGGGTCCAGTGCAAAAGATCTACATAAGATATTTTTTAAAAAGGAAGAGGGCTGTGTAAATATTTACTGACTTGAATGACATCGAGAGATGAGTGAAGTCTCCTGAGGTTTCTTGTATTCTTAAGACCACCTGACCAAGCAAGAACTAAAACTGAGACAGCCCAACCATGCCAACCTAAGTCTGTCCATCCAGCTGTCCTCTTCACTGGACTTTGAGGTCAGGTAACTTCTGGCTATTTCTTCTAGTGAAAGATCAAAATAACCCTGCCATAAAAGCATACATTAAACATCGCTCCTCATCATATTAAAACTTCTCAAGTTAACCTCCAGAGAAACCTTGCCGGGTGGTGGTGGCACATGCCTTTAATACCAGCACTCAGGAGGCAGAGCCAGGTGGATCTCTGTGAGTTCGAGGCCAGCCTGGTCTATAGAGTGAGATCCAGGACAGGCACCAAAGCTACACTGAGAAACCCTGTCTTGAAAAACCTAACAACAACAACAACAACAACCAAAACAAAACAAAAAATCCCACAAATAAACAACAACAACAAAAACTCCAGATAAAACTACTTCACCAGGCTTCCTTAAACTTGCTCAATGAGCTTGGAAACATTTAGTCATTACTTAAAGTTTCTGTTCTCATTCTAACTCTCCATGGTGACAGGGGTCTGCAAAGGGATATATTCTGGTAAGAATCCAGACAGGAGGAACGAACCCCAAGGGAGCAAACCTATGGTGAGGTGGAGGCTCCTGGTGGAAGCAGGAGGGGTCCAGGATCAAGTTATTAAGTGACTGACCTCTTCTTAAAAGCTGCTGTGTGGGGAAGGAAGGCTACTTCTCCCTAAAGAGAACTAAGAACTACAGTGAAACTGAGTGAGGGGTGGGGGTGGGGTTAGAGAACCTACAGCATTAGCTAAGCAAACCATCAAATAGCCAGAAGATCAGCAGATCCTGGGGGAGTGGCAACAACCCCAGGAAACTTACTCTGCATGCAGATACCTAGGTGATTCAGCCCTTGTGGGGTTATCTATAAAGCATCACTTTGCCCTTGGTTACATGATGGCTTAGTAACTGGCTTAACTAAGCGTAAAGGCTTCTTGTATCTTTGGGCATTGTGGGAAATAATCCACAAGGGCAAATCTGAGATGTCATCACACAGACTAGATACTGACAAATTCCTTGGGAAGAAGGGACCTGGGGGGTACTGATCCTGCAAACGCATGCCATTCAAGTATGAATAATTGCTGTATAGGCAAATTGACCAAAGGAAATAATCAGTAAAAAGTTCCTTGAAAAGAAAATGAGCATGCATCTACATAGGAACTGGCAAAAGAGCATGACCATCACTGTCTTACAGAATCAAAGAGGGTACAGCTGAAATAGGCATCTGAGTGTAATGGTACAAATCTAACATCAGTTCCCAGGAGCCTGAGGCAGGAGGACAAATGAGAGGTCTAGGTCTGCCTAGGGTAGATAGCTAGACTGGTGTGTGTGTATGCGCTTTTGCATACAGGGGTACCCAATAAAATGAGGAGTTAAAATTATCTTTCAACACCTGGGACAGGAAAGGGAGGATGCATTTTACATTGGCTGGGGGAGTAGGATAAATGCTAATCAAATCTAAACATAAAGGAAAGGCTTAACAGAACTGGCTCCTCTTGTGTCTATTAATTTTTGTATGTATGTGGGTGTGCATGCCAAATACAGGATGAGAGAAAAAGAATTCATTTCTACATCCAGGAGGAGCTGGGTGAAATCCAAGCTCATGTCACATTAGCTGTGGATATGCACTCTTCCTGTCAGTTACTGGGTGAGTCCTTCACAAATAGTGGACAAGAGTTCAATAATAAATACCAGCTAGGTATGGTGGAGCTACCTATGGTCCCAGTACACAGAGGCTGGGAGAAGAGGATCACAAGGTCAAGGCCAGGCTGGGTTACACAGACAAACTCTCAAAAGAAAACAGAAGCAAAAATCTGTAAATAATGTACTGTGCTGCTTCTCAATGAAGTAGCAAAGACTTGACTTCATTACTACAACAGTTTTCCTCTTGCTTGCTGGGGTGAACACTCAGCACCACCTCTTATCACTGGATGGAGAAGCTGCAGCAGACAGACAGTCCAGGCCCAATCTGCTGACTTGGGGACCCCCCCACACACACACTAAGGAGTGCTGTGTCCTGTCTTGTAATGTTCACAGAGATGCCGATAGAGTGATTCCAAGATCTTTTAGTCATTTTCATTTTGAGCAAAACAGAGAGAATTACTTAAAAGCCAAGAAACCCCACTCTTCTGATTCACATGCAGGCTGTTTTAGCATGAAGCAGAAAAACATGTATTAGTAACATGAGTGGTTGCTAATGGTGGTAAAGATGTTATTTGCCACACTGCAAGAATGGATTTTATTTTTTAGAGCAACTTGTAGCCTTTATTTACATATATCAGCTAAGTCAGAGAAAGTGGAAGTACAAAATGATTGTACAGCTTAAGCTGCAGCAGCTCTGAGGACCCAGGGGGGAGAATGTGTATGCATTATCTTACAGATTAAAAGAATACATGGTATTTCAGCCCCATCTCACACACACATGGCTCTAGGGCTATAGGGATGTGGAAGATAGTAAATACTCTTTTATGATGTGACTTGAGTTTTTAATAAAAAGGAGAAATGGATTATGAAAATAGTATTTTTGAAATAACAAGTACTGACAAGAAAATACTAAAAGCTCTTCTCAATTATAACCATTGCATTTGTATGAGTGTTTTTCAAGCACATGAGTGCAGTGCCTGCAGAGGCCAGAAGAGGGCAGTGAATCACTGGAGCTGGAGTTTCAAGCTATGTGAGTGCTGGGAACCAAACTTGGGTGATGTGGGATATCATTCTGTATGCTAAATATGTGTTGCTCTGATTGGTTGATAAATAAAACACTGATTGGCCAATAGCCAGGCAGGAAGTATAGGCAGGATAAGCAGAGAGGAGAATTCTAGGAAGAGGAAGGCTGGGTCAGGAGTCGCCAGTCAGACACAGAGGAAGCAAGATGACAAGGCAGGACTGGGAAAAGGTACCAAGTCATGTGGCTAAACAAAAATAAGAATTATGGGTTAATTTAAGTACAAGAGCTAGTCAGTAATAAGTCTGAACTAGTGGCCAAGCAGTTATAATTAATATAAGCCTCTGTGTGTTTACTTGGGGGACGCGAGTGGGAGAGATTTGTCCTGATCGCAGGCCGGCCAGGACACAGGAAAACTTCCAGCTACACTTGGGTTCTCTGCAAAAGCAGCAAATGCTCTTAACCATTGAGCTGTCTCTTTAGCCTCAATGTTTTCACTCAAAATAACCACATTTAGTGACAGACATACACACCATCAAGTGGAATTTGCAATACCATTTAATATAGTTCACCGTCCTTTTCCTCTTGAGTTTTAGACTACCAGGCTGGGCTGTCATTGCTTCTGTAACACATGTGTATGAAAAACAGTGTTTCCTAAATGTGGTCCCTTGTACTCTGTTTTTGGATATATCTTCTGCCTTTTACAAAATGTGCTCCTTGAAACTGTATTTGATGCAAGGAGAGTAGAAAGATGTATATGTTGTAATCACAAATTTGGCATTTAGGAAAATACCTCACCCAGTTTGATCAACTCTAAAATAAACAAATAAATAAAAAGATATGAATAAATAAATAAATAAGACATAAAGAATGAAGTATGGTTGTCAGCAGTATAAAAAGACATGCAATGGGCTGAAGTCTCAGCAAAGGGCATTTGGTGATTTTATAAACAATGGGCTCCAAAGATTGATCTATTTTCTAACCGCAACGTTTCTGCTAATGACAAGGGAAACTTTGCTTTATTCCTATTGCTGCAGTGAAAAAAGCATGTGATCTCAAAGAACCGAAAGCAATAAGAATGCTCCTGCTCTCCAGTATTTTAGTGGACATCCAGGTGCCAATGTCCTAGAGCAGTCTCCAAGTGGGAGATTCACAAGGACGTGAATCAACAGTCATGTAGAGCACCACCACGCACATGAATGGGATGAAGGGCAAAGTTAGCTCAGCAGGAAGACTACAGAAAAGTTACTGCCATTCATGAAAATCCCGTCACCAGACAAGCCCACAATACAAAAATTTTCACTTGTTAGAGCATTCAGGCTTGGAAACAACCCTGTGGGAGGGCGAGTACAGCTGTTGTCTACTAGAGGACTTACTGGCCCGTCATAACATCTCATCAGTAATGTTAGTGTGGATTCATAGGGTGCTTTTCACCTGCAAGAGCTACAGGAAAATTGACCATTGGTTCTCATGAAACATCTCAATTTTCCTAATTTTAAGTGATGTATGACCACGATACTCATTTTAAATATTACAAAAGTCAGAATCAAAATCTTGCATTTCTCTTGTACTTAATTATAAATGTACAATCTTCTCAATAAATATTGTTTCTCAATGGTATGTGAATTGAAATACATGAGTATGAATGAATATTTTATTAGTTAATACTGTTAACACTTAAGAGCATTCATACAGAAATGCTGTTAAGCACTTCTCCATTGGAAGGTAATATACTATTCTAACTGAGAAGTGACAGGCAGAACTAGAACACATTGCATTTAGTATAATACCAATGTGCAAAGGCAAAGCTGCCATTACTTTGTGGAGTTCCTCCTAGTATGTTTCTGGAGACAGAGAAGCTTTTGCCAAGTGCATTAAAACAAACGAACAATAAACAAACAACAACAACAAAACACTTAACATGTTACAGGAGAGCAGACAATAGCCCACATGACAGAAACTTCAGTCTTTTTGTGAAAAAATATTTCCTCTCCACATGTTACAAGTGAGTCAGCAAGCATGATACAACTGCAAATGCAAGGGCAGGGGATATCACAACATGTGAACACCAGCAGATGGGGTCAGTCATAAATAGTCATCTGAGAGATGGCTAGCTGTAAATACTATCCCATTCTAATATTTTGTGCTTCAGAAATGTTGGTATTGTTTTCTTATGATAAGAAATGAATAGTTTTAAAAATTAATTTTATTTTGTGTGTATGTGTGTTTTGCTTAAACGCATGCACAGACATATATCTAATATATGAGGAACCAGAAGAAGGCATGAGATGCCTTGAAATGGGTTACGGACGGTTGTGAGCACCATATGGGTGCTAGGGATCAAACCACGGTCCTTGCAAGAGCAGCCACTGCTCCTAACTGTAGAGCCATCTTCAGCCCATGAATGACAGAACAGCCATCCTTGGATAAACTGTACATGGTGGTACAGCGGCTGAACACTACTGAATATACCATAGTAATATCCAGATTTAATTTTTTTACTCCTACAGAATCAATTCTCATGATCATGTTATGTTTTCACATCTAAAAAAAGAAAGATGTTCTTATGGTGAGAACATTTTATAAAATACAGACCGGGTGGGGAGAGAAGGGCCTGCAACAGGAAAGCTGGTTGACTGTGCAGACCTTAAGAAGAATGTGACCATCATGATGAAAGATTTTAATAATCACCTAACCTAAGAGCCACTGTTATTAAGCCCTCCTCTCAAATCTCAATTAACCATTTCACAGAAGAAAGTGATATTCATATAGTGAAGGCCTTATGGATTTGTTCATAGATCCTTGATTACTGCCTTCAAGATATACAACTTCTTTTTCTGAATCTTACAAAGCAGGTGTAGAGCCAGGTGTAGTGGTCTACACTGATCTACAACCCTAGCCCTCAGGAGGCAGAGACAGGAGGATCAGGAATTAAAACCCAGTATTGTCTAAGTAGTCAGTTTGAGGCTGTCCGAGACAGGAGACTATTTGTCAAAAAACAAAAAACAAAAACTCTCCCCAAGTAGGCTTAGTTCACTTCTAATAAATAGAATGTGCATAAATACTGCACGATCCCTTCTAGTACTGGGTTATAGAAGTATAGAAATTTTTAAATGGATATTTCCAGGAACAAAGCAACACATTTTGAAAGATTCTACAAGGTAGAATAACTTATAATTAAAACTTCCTGAATATGGAGAGTTGCAATCCAGAGCTAATATCTTGGGCTATTCTTGGTCACTCTCCACCTATAAGCCTGACCTAACTTCCTTTCAAAGATCAGGTAAATAAATCAATAGGGATATATTAACTTACCAGACTATGGTTACCACAGTCCCAAAGCTAAGAATGCCAACAAATAATATTTCAAAGCTAAAGAGTGATTCACTGCTTTGCTGTGATTTCCTATCTCATGGCAAATGTCAAGATTTATGATTTTTGGTCTGTGACTATAAAAGTTAGAGCAATTACTTTCACGTTTGAACATGTTATTCAGCACAGTATGAATTCATGGTCTTGGGCTATGGCCATTCATATATGGCTCAGAATAAACTACCTCTTACCGTCTTTGAGGTGGAAGTTGTGTTTTACATTGACACTTTTGGTGCCCAGGGTGGTGCCCCAAGGAGGATGTACTTTCTTTCTTTTTTTTTTTTTTTTTTTTTTTTTTGGTTTTTCGAGACAGGGTTTCTCTGTGTAGCTTTGCGCCTTTCCTGGAACTCGCTTTGGAGATCAGGTTGGCCTCGAACTCACAGAGATCCTCCTGCCTCTGCCTCCCGAGTGCTGGGATTAAAGGCATGTGCCACCACTGCCCAGCTGAGGATGTACATTCACCAGAGGACTCCAGCTAACTGTGCTTGTGTTTCTGACCCCGTGAAACTATACCTGATAATAATGTGTTAGGCATTAAATGTTAAGGTATTGTTACAAAGTAAGAAATAGCTAATATATAAAGTTACCTAACCACATCAATACAACTAGATGTGGAAGAATGTAAGATCTTAACCACTTTAGAATACTTAACTCTAGGAGAGACAGGGTGGGTATGAAAAACACCATGAAAAACAACTTTAAAAAAGGCTTTCCTCCTCTCCACGAAGAGAGACAAAACAGGACAAACCTAAGGCTTCACTGTCTCTTCTCTACCGGCTATCTCTCCCCTACTTCTGACATTTTCATCACAACAGAACAGTGTTATAAAAGATTTAACATGAAGAGTCCCTTTTAAAAGGCAAGACATAAGAAAACTGAACTGAACATAAAAACCATGAAGTAAAGAACAATCAAGTTGTCTAGTCTCCTATCACACCTGAATCCCACAGTACTGTGCTTCTTAAGTTTGATACCCAGACCAGAAGCATCTACTTACATTAGCCCAGAGCTGGTGAGCAATGTACATTTTAGGACCACTTCATAAACTCCTGGATCAAACAGTCTCTGAAGGGAAGTCTCAGAAATCCATGCTCTGACAGACTTTCCAGGTAGAAGAAAAAACTCTGTGCATACTGCTCTATACTTCAGACTCAGGTATAAATGACAAGGCCTTGCCCATAGCTTTGTGCTTATTGACATTGGAAAGTGTTTTCCAGATGAGAGGAAGGCTTTGGGTGGCCTGAAGTCTAATTAAAATGTTTAAAGAGATTTAATTACTAAATGCCAACCCATACAAATGTAAAGATCTCTCCCACGGAGACTCTGAGATGAATTGAATGCATTTTTTAATCAACTGCTTGGCAAGCAGTATGGGTTTTCCCGTTTGTAAACATCTATACCAAAGCTAAACATAGTTATTCACCACTTGACAAGAAATAATGCCTTGTAATTAATCATTTTTCAGTCTTAATCCAGACAAAATAAGAATACAAACCCAGATTGTGGACTTCCTTCTCATTATAACTGCCACTCTTATAAATAATAAATAACCTGGTGACATGGATATGCAGGTCTGTTAGACAGCACAATGTTACATATGTAAAGCATGTTGGTCATTGGAGCATTCCACCTAAAATAGTCAAGCAAATTATATTTTAAGCAAAATTCATTTGAAATATGTTCGATTATAAATTATTAATCCCACATTATCTATTAATTACATATTTTCATCAATGGATTTTTAAAATGATGGAAAAATGTATACAATTCATATTTGACGACTGTAAAAATCAAGGCTTCATACGGTTTATAGACTCTGCCTTGGCTACAAAGCTTCAACTCCACTTGAGTCCACAAAGTCACTGACAGCAGGATGAAAGCCTGTGGTCTCCCCCTGCAGTTTGCACCTGTACTTTGGTTAAACAGAGAGAGATAAGCCAATGTCCCTCCCCATTCTTCTTGAGCCACCTTCACTTCAGGAGTAGCAGAGCCAGGCCCGGCAGATATTGCACTCCACCGACCCACCTGGCCACGACGACAATGATACAAATGGGTCAGCTGGCCCTAGAGGTCAATGGATTGGCATTTGAACAACTGGACCACCTTCCAGAACATGAGCTAAGACAATGATGGGGTAGGATGACATCTCCTTAATCATGCATCCCTCTTGCCCTCTTTTCAAACCTAAATCTCATGTTAGTACCAGGAAGATAGATTTGGAGTCACTAGAGCCCTGTCTTTGCTCCAATTCTCAATCTCCTTTGTCCTCTTTACATCATTATGTGCATGTGTGTGTATGTTAATGTTATATGTGCATGCACATACATGAAAGTGTATGGTATATGTGTGAACATGTGTGTGTAGGAACATGTGCCAGAGTGTGCATGTGTGGAGATCAGAGGTTGCCTTTGGGTATCTTTCTTTAGCACTTCCCACATTAGTTTTTGAGACAGTGTCTCACTGAACCTGGAGCTCATGCTGTGGCAGACTAGCTTGCCAATCAGCCTCTGGGCTTCTCCTGTCTCTGCCTCCAAGCACAGGATAACAGGCCACCATCACCAAGCCCAGCTTTTATGTAGCTGGGGATCCAAACTCAAGTGTTCATCCTTGCATAGCAAATACTTTATCCACTGGGCCATCTCCTCAGCTCCACTAGTTGCCCTAATTGGTGTACTGGGGTGGGTAACTGAACCCTGACTGCTGAGCTACTGGAAATAGGGCTTTCCTTCACCCTCAAAATTCTAATAACAGGCCAAATATTAATTTTTTAAAACAGGTTAAAAAACGATCATCACTAGCAATTAGCTCCTGAAAATGCATTGTTCTCTGGTTGGCTGGTTTTATTTAATGTGTATTCTCCAGATGTAGATGCTAACATGAAGTATTCTCAACTGTGTGCTAAAGTGCAGGGTCGATAAAACTGAGTTAATTTTTAAAAAAATCATTTTACTTACTTGCCTGTAGGATTTCTACCTCATTTCCCAAATGTAATAATACTACAAGTGCCATAAAATACCACAATTAAATGCAAAATTCACTTCAAAGTGAATCCCAACAATGAGAGTAAACGTTATCAAGTCATTACAAAAACAACTGGTTGAATGAATATAAGAAACATAATTTTATAAGTGCATGGGAGTAGAGGTTTGTTTGCCTTTACCATCTTTTCAATATTCATTGAGCAATCACTGGGAGATGGAGTTTGCTACAAAAATCTTAAACATCTGACTTGAATATGTACTTACAGTCTGGAAATGAGGAAGTGAGATTTGTGTATGGTGGGGAAAAAACAAACTCTAAAACAATGTACAGAGAACAAACGAACCAAGGTAGTATCTGGGGAAACTGACCCATTAGGGAATATAAATTCATTAATAAATTCAGTGTAAATGGAAAACAAAGCTCACCAAATCTGACATAATTTAAATTTTTTCTTCTATTAGTTTATCAGAAAAACATGCCATTAATGATGTTCACTGAAAAATAACCTACAAAACATGGAAGAAAAGAACCTGGCACCTAACTAGATGGGATCTGGTAAGACAGCATTCACTTTGTGGACCCCTATGTCTGCTAAAAAAGGATGACATAGTCTCATATATATTAACATGAACATATTCTTAATCCTTATAGCTAAATAAAAGGCAAGTCACTGAGGCAGCCAGATAGGATGAGAATATTGACTTAGAGCAAAGATTAGAAAATGTGTGCATCACACGTGTATGTGTACAAAGACATCAAAAGGTGGCATGATGCAAGCCTGGTGGCACATCTCTGTGTCCCATCACCAAGGAAGCTATCTCAGAATCACCAGGAGTCCCAACCCAGTCTGGACGACACTGCAAACAAGGGCTTGTCAGAAGGAAAATGAGGTGGTAAGATGTATGTTTAATATCAATTCTAAGTGATGCTGAGAAACAATAAGCAGCTAACCCTGTGCATCGGAGCAGATCAGTTCCAGACTCCACAGGACACTGGAGTCCATGGAGGATCATGAGCATGGTGAGAAAGGTAACTATATCATCCTTTCAAGTTTCCAATCATCTCTAAATTACTTACACCTAACAGAAATTCTATGCAAATGCTTGCTGGGTTTTATTCAGAGTCCAATGACATCAACAAAGTCTGTACATGTTTAGTGCAGAAGTAATTCTTACCATAAGCTGATTGAATCCAGATATGGAATCACCAATAGGAGGACCGACTCATAAACTGTTTAAACTATGCACAAGAATGCAGCATTCTTATACAATGTAGTTCAGTATACTCTAGTTATTCCCTGTTTTTGTTACTGATTCTAGTAGTGGAGAAAAAAAATTAAAAACAAACCCCAAACAAAAAAAAATATAAAATTCCATTAGGCGTGTAGTGATCATGTCACACAACAGAGAAATTCTGTCTAACATTGGGTATTTTTGCTTTTGTGTTTTCACAGAAATGTGTTGTTGTATATTTGTTTTATGGAAGTGGTAGTGCATTGTGGTGTTCTCTAAATTCTATTAAGAAAGCTCTACAAAGAAAAAGTAAATGTGACACTTCAAAATCCAGTCCATAGCGAGGCCTGTTTGGGCAGCCCGCTCTGATTACGTTTCTTTATTCATTTTATCTGTGGAATGTGCATCCACCCCCCCACCCCCCAATATGCTCTCCATGGCCAAGTGAATAAGGCAAAACCAGCATGTTTGACCCTGGCCCTTCATTTGTCCAGGCTTTGGGAGAAGATCTGGACAAGAGAGGGCACTCTCCACATGTGGAGCTTAACTCAAGCCAGAGGAGACCCAAAGGCCCAACCCAATATTCCTTCTGCAGAGCAAGACTCATCTCATTTTGGGGGAAAATATCAGATCCCAAATAAGCTCCATTTTCCTATAGCAACTGTATGAATCCTCCTACATAACTTATCTATTTTACTGTACTCTTTAAATATATTATTTCAAAAGAGGACAGACAGTATCACTATGAACAAGAAAAATGTATTAATTCCCATTAATTGAAGATAACAGTAGACTAACTAGAAAAAATGTAGGAGTATTATTAAATCCTACCTAGACAGATTTTATCACTTAGGGTGAACCAAAATGATTGTGAAAACCCTATCAGCAACAGAAAATTCTGGTGAGATTTTCAAAAACAGAAAAAATTAAAAAGGGAATGAACTTTCTCAAATATTTTATTATACTGTAACTAATTTTAAACATAAAGGGAAGTTGAATACACTGGGCAGAGAGCACTCAAGTGGCCAGGACAGCGATTCCAGCTCATGAAATTTGCACACTTGTTCAATGGCATATCAGCATTTTTAGGCACCCTGTACCTGGGCACCACCGCTGCACTGTACTTAATCAGCTAGGACATCCACTCAGCACTCTGGAAATGCTATTCTAAAGAAAAGACTCGTGGTTATGTCCTAACGCCCTGCCCTACCTAGGGAGGTGTGTGGCTATCCTTCCTCCTCGTCTCTAAGTGGTCCTTAGAAAACAAGTGTATTCCTCATCCAAACCTAACACACATTCCCACTGCTCATAGTTCCACACCTGCTCAGCTCTCACGATATGCTCAGCCAGGCCCTAATTCACTGTGCTCCCCTTACTCCAGGTGCTATTTTTAAAGATTTTGATTACATCATTTCTTCCCTTTCCTCCCTCTAAACTCTCCCATATACTCCTCCTCACTCTCTTTCAAATTTATGGCCTCCATTTTTCATTCATTATTGCCATATACCTATATGTATATGCTTATATATCCCTAAATACAACCTGCTCAGTCTGTATAATGTTACTTGTAGGCATGTGATCAGGACTGATCATTTGGTACTGGATAACCAAGGTTTGCTCTTCCCTGGTAAAGACTATTTTTCCCCACTCAGCATTCCTTAGTTACCTGAGTTTTTGTGTAGGGTTGAGGCTTGGAGGTTTCCCCCCATCTACTTTGGTATGCCCATTGTTCTTGTCCTTGTTCAGCTCATGTTTAGGCAGTCATGTTGGTGAGACATTAGGGACTGGACTTCACAACTCTGCATTTTGATTGGTTGTGGTCTTCTGTAATGCTCTCCCCATCTATTACAAAGAGAAGTTTTCTCGATAAGGGGTGAAGACTACACACACTTATCTATAGGTGTAAGGACAAATACTTAATAATGCTGGTGTAGTAAAGTAGTGGTTGTAGGTTTTCCTCCAAGATCCATGACTTCACTACCACTGAGTAATTAGCTAGGTTTCCAGTCCCAGGCATGGATTCCCTCTTGTAGAGCAGGTCTTAAGGCCAATTAGAATGCTGTTGGTTAAGGCCAAGGTATGTGTACCACTCATACAACCTTAAGGCTACTGTGCTATGCTGGTCCTTTTTTTTGATTCATATGCATCACAGCTGGGTAGGACTGCTGGTTGCTTCCCTCTTTTGGAACTTTGCATGACACCTTCGGGTACCATGAAAGCTAGTTCTCAGAAAGGAGGCATTCGGGTCAATTCCAGTTCAGGAGCCACTGGGATCTGATACTGAATGGTGTTTTCAGCAATAGGAACTTACCTTCCACCCCTTGGTGGGTGGGAGCAATAGCAATAGCCTGTATGTTTTGGAACTCTCTTGGCCAACCCTGACCAGTAACTCAAAAGAGGGCTTCCCATGCCTGGGTTTTGGTAGATGGGTTTTGGCTCTTGGAGAGAACCTTGTCAGCCCAGACGAGAAAAATTCATCTAAACTACATATATTTATATAATACTTACTTATATTATAGGGGATTTTTGGGTGCTGTTTTTAAAGGTAAATAGTTAATATTATGATTCCTTCTAACTGTTCCAAACATCCTTACTGTTATGTAACCCTCCATCTTCCATCTGAGCTAGTTTTGAGAGTAAGAGTCACTTTTAAGTCCCATGTTTAGAATTTTTTCTGTTTATCTCAACCCTCCAAACAGCTCTACAAGGACTGACTTCCTATTGGTCCCAATTTACAAATGAAAACAACAAATGCAGAGAAGATTCTACACTGGTTTTTAGCTAGCCAGTATAAGAGCTTTTAACTGGCCTGCACAATAATGCATGGTCTCATTTTTTTTTTCAGGGCTGTTTATTTATTACATCTATTTTTTTCTTCTAAAATAGTTCAGCTTACCATCTTGCCTGCTTAAATACATTTTTTATATTTCTTTTATCCAAACGATGCTTTTTAAAGTTTAATTCAAATATCAAATCTTCCTACATGTGCTCAAATATTTCAATAAATGAGAGTTAAATAAATGAGTTAATAAATTCTTAGGATTATTCAACTTACATTTTCCTTGGTATTACAATGATACAGAGTATACGCACTGAATGGAAACTGTACTTGAAATTATCAATTGTAGTCTTTTTCTGGGTTAGCATGAAATGTAGACAAGTGGCAGCCCCCACTAGTCACACAGTCACCAAGAAAAACACTTGCTATTCTGTGGTGGGATATGGTGCTGAGCTAGGATGCTTGGTTGGTGAGGCATGTTGAAAACACTCCTGTCACACAGTATTTTCAATATGCAACCTATTTTCTAGGACATAACTGTAACTGGTTTTTATGTTTTACTTTGATCTTTGGGGGTCTGCCACTCAGCTCCTAAATAAATACAAGGAGATGGTGACTTACTTATGAATGGTCATCCTTAGGTTTTAGCCAGCTTTTCTTAAATTATTCCAACTATCTTTTGCCTCTGGACTTTTACCTTTCTCTATTCTATATGTCTTTCTTCCCTTCTTACTCTGTGGCTGACTGTGTGGTTGTCTGACTGGGTGGCTGGTCCCTAGTGTCCTCCTCTTCTCTTCTGTCTCCTCCCTCTTCTCTTTTTTCCTATTTATTCTCTTCACCTGGCAGCCCCACCTATCCTGTTCCTGCCTAGCTATTGGCTATTCAGCTCTTTATTAGACTAGTCAGATGTTTTAGACAGGCAAAGTAACACAGCTTCACAGGGTTAAACAAATGCAACATAAAAGAATGCAACATATCTCTGAATCATTAATCAAATATTCCACAGCATAAAAGAATGTAACCCATCTTGAACTAATATTCCACAACATATAACCCTACCATAAGTCAAGGTGTACTTGCAAGACTAAAATATATATACTGAAATGTAAACCTCAACTTTTGTAAGAACCTCTTAAGACAATTGAAATGGAAATGATTTCTCTTGCAACAGTTATTAGAGAGGATGACAGAAAGAAACTCTACCAGACTTAACTAATCCTCAGGAAAGCTTCTTCACCTACTTCAGGTCTTTAGGCTCAGTATTGGCAACTTTGTATCATGTTTTCCCAGCAGACAGCTACTTTTGGGTATTTTGAAAATTTTCAGCTTAACCACCAGGAGGACATTTTCCTAAAATAATTAATTTGATAAGTACATATTCCTTCCTCCCTCCTCCCATAACCCACCTCCCTTTCTTCCTTCTTTTGTAACCTGGATACCAATTAGAAAGCAGGAAACCAATCTTTCAACAAAGCTGTCCAGGTAGTGAGAAACTGAGAGCCAGGATGAAGAAGTCACTGAGATGCCACAGCTCCAGAGAAGGCATTGCTTCTAGAAAACTGTGTGTCAGGGCCACTGGCCTATTTTGACTACTCATTGCAAACATGGTGCTAGCAGTATTTGTGAGAAACTTATCTAGATCTATCCAGAGGTACACGATGAACAAAGTCCAAGGTTGTCACTGTCAGGCGTTTTTGTTGTACAAATGCTTTGTATATTATCTACTAATGCACAGGGCTTTACACAAAGCCTAGAAGGGAATGAGGTACCAAAGGGCTGACTGACAACAGCCTTACATCAGCACTGCTCAAGGCATTCCCAGGCCTAAGCAGATGAATGTTTTTATCCTCATTTAAGATTTTATATGAATTACAACGGAAAAGAAACATAACAAATCATGAACTCTTCAAATGTAGGTACATTTGTAGGATACTTATCTATATACCCTAGTATCTGTAAACCCGTATGCAGTAGCCACTCAAGAAATTTCAATAAATTGTCAGCTTGAGATTAGGGAAGAACATGAGTGACAGGCTTGTGGGCAAGCTGGAAGTTGCAAAGCAGTAGTCATCACATTTTGAACTACAGAAAAATATCAAATATATGGAAAAATGAAGAGAAGTTCAAATAGTTGTGATATATATAGCGTAGATAGCCCATACATCCTCCATGTGTCTTTAACTATTTAATCTTTTGCCATATTTGTGACGCTGTCTTTACACACACACACACACACATTTTTACTTTTAAGTCACTTAAAGTAAGTTACTTATATCATGAAACTTTACTCTCAAGTTCTTGGGCATACACTTCTAAAAATAAAGACATGTCTTACATAATCACATGTTATTAGAACACCTTGGAAAACACACATGTCCCTAATACCATCTATTATGTCATCTATAGTGACAATTTCCTCACTGTTCAAGAATATTGTGCAAATAAATATACCCACACCAGCCCACTTAAAGTCCATATGCTACCCATGGTTTGTCAGGGTGACTTCATCATGTTTAATCTTTAGGATTTACTCACTTCACATTTTCCTTTTCTGCATTTCATAATTTGCTTGGAAACTGTGGAAGGTATTTTTACACTTGAACCTGATCCTTGCAGATTCAGCACTCTGAAGGCAGACCTAGCTTGCCTTCCCCACCCTCTGCCTGAGTAGAGGTCATCCAGCTTATCCCTCTGCAGGTCAGGCATTCACTCTTGTCAACACTTGGGGGCCCAGGCCCACAAATAACTCTAAGTATCCTTCATGCTTATCTAACCAACTGAGTTTAAATCTCCTACCTGGAAAAGGAGACTGACTCCAAAACTGAATAGGGAGTTTAATTTCTTCTTGCTCCTAAAAGTACGATGCTTGAATGTGATGCACATTGGCAGTAGAAGATGCTTCTGATGACTTGGCAATTTCAGGTTTATAATTTAGTGTTAGGATAACCAGGATGATTAGAATCTATTGCACTGTGCTCCAGGTACTAGGTGGAGAAAAACATGAAGCAGAAATTGTATTTTGGAATTGGGCTGAGAATATAGGAAAAGAAAGAAAATGTCAATGGTAGGTTCCTGGGAGGGTTGTCGTTCCTTCCATTTTTGCTGCTACCTCTGTCCTGGTGATTCATGTGAGTGGGTCCTTCAAAGACAGCCACTGCTATCCTATTGAAGGAAGTAAGACAGTGATATGAAGTGAATCCTTCAAAGCACACTACTTGACACCTCTGCCAAAGGAATTGGGCTACCCAGTACTTAGACCCCATTCCCTCAGAGACTGCATCTCAGCAGCACATCTGTTCTGAGATATCTTTGCATCTTTTCACCCAAGAATGATGTAAATGTTGTGTGGCCAATGAGATGTAATATCATATACTGGATAGCACAGGGCTCTCCCTTTATTACCAACCAGCATTATCAGCAATTGATTGGAGTGAAGATATTATAGCCTGCTACATGCAATGGCTGTAACACAGGCAG
Source organism: Peromyscus maniculatus bairdii (assembly GCF_049852395.1). NCBI lineage: Eukaryota > Metazoa > Chordata > Mammalia > Rodentia > Cricetidae > Peromyscus > Peromyscus maniculatus. The sequence goes on from NC_134854.1 coordinate 117,914,909, forward strand.
GCCTTCAGGAGTTTAGACAAGCCAAAGGGAAAAGAGGTTTCTCCACAGAGAAAATTAATGTCCTTAAATGTGACAGAACAAGAGGTTTGTCTACCATGTCCAGCATTAAGCTTCACCCGGATGCTTATTGGAACACTGAGTTAGACACAGTGCTGAAGATGTAGCAAACAATGGGAACAGGCTTCCTGCGCTGTTCATGGTCTTCAAGGGCACAAAAACAAACTGAACTCACGTGTGGGCATGATCATCTTAGGCTTCACTAGAAACACAAAGAGGTGAATTCAACTGAAGCTAGACAGGAAAGAATCAAACTAAGTAAAGAAATAATTTTTAAATTTCAGACTTCTCAGGAGAACTATAAATAATGCTAAGTTGAAAACATTAGCAAGAATACATCATGGTGTCTCTCTCAAGCAAAACAGCGAAACTTGAAAGATTCCTGAAGACAGCCAGTTCTGAATATTCAAAAGCAAAAATGCGTATTTGCCAGGAAGGAAAAAACTTGTGGGGAAAAACAATTCAAATGCACTGTCCTGGCTGACAGGCACCATGATATTAACGTGGACAAGAATGATCCGGCTATTTCCCCTTTCTTTATGCTTTCCTATAGTAAAGAGTGGAAAACGGTAAACGCACGATTTACATAACAAAGAAGAAAAAGAGCTTTTACAAAATGGAAAATGGTCATGTAGCCACACATACCCGTACAATATCCCAAACAAAAGCCAGGCATGGAAAGCTCATGCACCCCCAACCCTTCCCGGTGCCTTGCTTTTAACGCAGCAGTGGTGCCGGCTGCCTCATGAGCTCCATCTTGGGAATGCTAATGGTCACGACTGTGGACTGTGAAGCACAGGCTAGACCCTCGCCTAAGTCTTGCTCTCCACAGAAACAGCACTCAATTCACCCAGCAGAAGTCAGAAGCCAGGCTGGAGGGCAAGAGATTTGTAAAGTTCCTTCCCCCCAAACAGCCTGTTCCAAAGCGACGGGCACTGGAAGTGTAAACCCTTTTCAGCGGGGAAGAGATGCTGGAACCCAGTCCAACTTGAACAATTCGCATTACATGATTCTCAATTTTATACTTTTTTGAGACACAAAATTGCTTGGATTGGATAATTGGGGAATTGCTAAATTAGAGATTCTACTTAACACTCTATTTATAGCAGATGTCCCGTGAAACTGTGGATAGTAGTGTGATTTAAAGTAAGACACAGAAAAATAAAATTATTTAAATTTTCAAAGTTTCTGTCAAGTGTTTTCTATCCATGTCTTCTTTGCTATAGAAAGACAATAAAAACCAGTGATCAGTACTAATCTAATCCTATTATCAAAAAAAAAAAAAAAAAAAAAAAAAAAAAGAGCAACTGGCCTTCACGGGGCCTGCAGTAGGCATCAGACATGGTGGCATTTCCAAGGAGTAATCTGTTAGGCTGATGGCAACATTTGAACCCTATCCACCTTGTATATGTCCTTCAGCCCTTTGTACTTAAACTGCATTAGTCCTTAGAAGATAAGTTGGACCTGCTCCATGCCAACGCTTCAAGAAAGCCTGCTGTCAGCTTTTATCCTCTTGAAAGCCCTAGGTGTTTGGTGAGAAGTCTTACTCTACTGGAAAGGTCATGGATGGGGACCCTGTTGAGAGCGGAGGGAAGAGGAATGCAGCCTCTAGCCAGCCTGCCAGCTGATGTTCTGAGCACCATAACTAACCTGGGACAGAGAGAGCAGAACACCCAGGAAAACATTGTTGAGTACTGAACTGTAAGAAAACGGCACAGCTACTGTTTTAATGCCACTATGTTTTGGGGTGGTTCGCAAGACAGAAAGACTATTAAAATGTTGCTTTATAGACACATCTTATTTTAATTACATAACAACCCCAAGAACCAGACACTATTAGCCTCCTCTTCCTACACAGGGGCATGTGACATTCATGCAGCCACAGGCCACAAGTACAATGGCCACAGCACGATTCTTTATGAATAGCTTTGTACATAAGCCAACACATTTCTGCTCAGGTTTAAGATGAGGGCAGAGCATTTCTTACTACTGGCCTTGTCTCCTCCCCACTGTGTCTCCTCACACTGTATCTAACTCACTGTGTCTCCTCACACTGCATCTAACTCACTGTGTCTCCTCAAACTGTATCTAACTCACTGTGTCTCCTTCATTGTATCTAACTCACTGTGTCTCCTCACACTGTATCTAACTCACTGTGTCTCCTCACATTGTAACTAATTCACTGTGTCTCCTCACATTGTAACTAATTCACTGTGTCTCCTCACACTGTATCTAAATCACTGTGTCTCCTCACACTGTATCTAAATCACTGTGTCTCCTCACACTGTATCTAACTCACTGTGTCTCCTCACACTGTATCTAACTCACTGTGTCTCCTTACATTGTATCTAATTCACTGTGTCTCCTCACATTGTATCTAACTCACTGTGTCTCCTCACATTGTATCTAACTCACTGTCTCCTCACATTGTATCTAACTCACTGTCTCCTCACATTGTATATAACTGTCTCCTCACATTGTATCTAATTCACTGTGTCTCCTCACATTGTATCTAACTCACTGTGTCTCCTTACATTGTATCTAATTCACGGTGTCTCCTTACATTGTATCTAACTCACTGTGTCTCCTCACATTGTATCTAACTCACTGTGTCTCCTCACATTGTATCTAACTCACTGTGTCTCCTCACATTGTATCTAACTCACTGTCTCCTTACATTGTATATAACTCACTGTCTCCTCACATTGTATCTAATTCACTGTGTCTCCTTACATTGTATCTAATTTACTGTGTCTCCTCACATTGTATCTAACTCACTGTGTCTCCTCACATTGTATCTAACTCACTGTCTCCTCACATTGTATATAACTCACTGTCTCCTCACATTGTATCTAATTCACTGTGTCTCCTTACATTGTATCTAACTCACTGTGTCTCCTTACATTGTATCTAATTCACGGTGTCTTCTCACATTGTATCTAATTCACTGTGTCTCCTCACATTGTATCTAATTCACTGTCTCCTTACATTGTATCTAACTCACTGTGTCTCCTTACATTGTATCTAATTCACGGTGTCTTCTCACATTGTATCTAACTCACTGTGTCTCTCACATTGTATCTAACTCACTGTGTCTAATTCACCACTGGCTCCCTATCATTGTGTCTAACTCACTGCTATGTTTCCTCACCACTATGTCTGACTCACCTGTGTATCTCCTCTTTCCATGGCACAGGAGCATGGTCTGCAGGACAGAACAAGGTATTTCACACATGCTTAGATCTGAGATCAGAAGGGCAAAGAGTAGCTGCAGAACCTTCAATCTCAACCCAAATGATCCCAATACAGAGCACCCACAGATCAGAGTACATGACGCACACCAACATGCTCTGGCCCACTGCACTTTTGAAATGGCTCCCAACAACTCTGTATGTTTCAGAGTCCTCTGAGACCTTTTATTAAAAAGGCAATAGCACATGTAACTATTTCCATCCTTTCTGTCATCAGCTGATTTGTGTTTAGGAAACCCTTCCAACAAGAAAAACACATGGTTAATCACCTTTGAGACATAATGTTACAAAGTAGCCTAGAAAGAAAAAAGTGGCGCTTTTTTTATGATTTAAATTGTTATACGGTCAATCAAATTTAATCTATTCTAATTTATTCACATAGAAGGTCAATTATTCAAATTCTCTTAATTCGGCCTCCGCACGATCTTGGTGGCCAGTGAACCATTCAGAGTGTGGTTGTTAGGAGTATGCATGTTTTAGCATGAATTAGTTGTCAAATTTTTACAGTTTCCACTTTTTCTGTTAGTTAAGCTACTGTGGATTGTTTGAAGAAAGGACATCTGAACATAAAGGAAACCACTCAGTATTCTCTGTGTTCTGGGATGTAGACATATGCTCTGCAGCCTTTCTCTAGTCAATGTATATGAAAAACCCACTGGATTTAAGCTACCACCATCTGTTTGAAGGAAAATAGGACAAAAGCTCTAAGGAAATATTGGTACCACCTTCAGGAAAACCCCACACTGAATAGTAAACTTTCCAGCCTGTGTACTGTCACTATAATAGCATCAGCTATGGGCAGAGTAACAGGACTGGGCCTGCATAGGCTGGTGCAGGCAGGAAACCCTCCACAAAGGCCAACTGCCCCTTCTCACAATGATTCCTCTCTAAACTCACCTCACACAGGAACATTTACACCTGTCCTCACCAGGAAAGCTTCGTCTGCTTGTGGAGTTGCTCAAGTCAATGTTAAACTTTAGTCTGCCTATCTATGCCAAAATGGAGAAGAATTTGACTGTGGAAAAATAAAAACACTGGAAGAGTTCCATTATAAATGAAAGAAAGTTTGGCCATCTTAGTAGCAAGGGTGGCAGTCAAGGATTGTAACCAGATGTTAGCCACAGACAAGTAAATCACGACTGGTGGTACCTCCCAGAGCTGGAATGACATTCGGATGTCTTTCAAGATCTCAGGTCAACCTCCTCTAAGACAAAAGTATTCCACTGCAATGTAGGCTCTAGCCAGGAAAGCTACTGGAGCTCTTGCTTAACAAAGGCATTCCAGGCCACTAGGAAGAGCACAGGAAAGACAGAAGGGCTCCATCTTAGTTACTTCAACTTCTTAAAAACAGCCTTGCCGAAAGTCCACATCAGGCTTTTCTTCATTTCTCATTGGCCACAAGGAAGTCACAGGAGTCCACCAACTCAAAGAGTATTGAAGTATCACAGAACTGACATTCCACTGACAGCCAGTAAGTAAGTAAGTAAGTAAGTAAGTAAGTAAGTAAGTAAGTAAAGAAAGAAAGAAAGAAAGAAAGAAAGAAAGAAAGAAAGAAAGAAAGAAAGAAAGAAAGAAAGAAAGAAAGAAAGAAAAAGAATTGATGGTGGATATCCCGATAGCCCTTTTCTTACTCCCAAATTAATGCCTCCAATAGGAAATCACCCAACTCAAGGCATTTATATCCAGTGGCAGAATAATATAAATAACAGTAGTGACAACTTGTTACCCTTGAAGGAATTTGAAGTACAAATTACAATTTGGTTTAACACAGTCACAGAAAAGTGGTAATAATAAGTATGACAGCAGAAGTTGGTAACGATGTCTATTGTTTACTGAATATCAGACTACATGCTTTAATATCATGCATAATCAATTAACAGATCAATTCTGCAGGGCTTTTCAGTCCAGGTCATAAAGATGGTATTAGGTATAGAGACGGGAGGACCTTCCTAAGGCTGCTTACTGCAATCCTGACAAAACCTGTCACCCTGTTATCCTGGGGGTTACCATCTCCCCACTGGGATCATGGGTATTCTCATTTCATGGTAAAGAAAACTCAAGTTCAAAGAGCTGGCATGCTTTAATTTATAGCAGCTACAGCTGACTACAACACTGAACTCATGGGTGAGTTTGTTTGCATAAGTGCTACTTTAACAACAGGAAATGAAGAGATTCATAGAAGGTCTTAGGACAGTGGGCATCTCACCCTGGCTCTGTGCACTTCAGTGATGCTAAGCTGACTGTAAAAACCACCCACGGTCACTTGGGAAGGAACAGTCAAACAAGACAGAAGCAGACAGCCCAAGTAGCCCCAGCAGGAGGGGACTCAGTGAATGGGAATGTAGCAGTGAGCAGCCTGTGGGTTATCACTCAAGACTAATGGCTGGGCAAAGGGGGATGGCTCAGTGGCAAAGCCCCTGCTGCACAAGTATGAAGACCAGACTCTTAGCCTCTGTATCGACAATACAAAAACACATGCCCAAACCCAAAAGCCAAACAAAAACAAACAAAACAAACACAAACACTGGGCAAGGTGGCATGAGTTTACAAACCAAGTGCTGGAGAGCTGGAGACAGGTGAGTCCCTGGGCCTGCTGGCCAAGCAGCCCCGCCAACTCAGCAACTTCCAGGCCAGGGAGAACAAGGCAGATGAAATGATAGGGACAGGTATAGGCTGTCCTCTGGCCTCTACATGTGTATGCACAAATGTGCATATTGACCTGCACATCTATCCCAAGCCACCTCACTCCGAAGATTTATGTCTAGGAAGGGGGAAGAACCAAGAAAGGGGCTGAGCAATTGGTTTGATGCCTCTGAGCTTGACAATGGGTCCGGCTTGCTTTACTCAAGGCCAAAGCTATCCTCTGACTCGGGTTCTTTCCTGCTGAAAGATGTCCCATAGACACACACGACTAAAAATTCTATGACAAAGACACTGCCCTTTGTTTGAGCGCACTTTTAACAGAATTTCTTTTTACGTTTCTCTCCCAAGCACTGAGATTCATGAAGGAAACTAAAATATGACCATTAACAAATTACCCACATGGCACATAAGTTTAACACCCCAAACAAGACATAAGACTTTGATCATGGAAGCAATCTCAGTTCATTTTCTTCTGCCAACTCTATAAATCTGTTGGAATCTTAAGTGGAGATTATATATTTAAGTAACTCCGGAATTCTGGCAAGGATAAAACATAAAATATAATTAGGTTCCATATAGCTATAACAGAGGCAGCACAAGAAAGACGCCATTCTGAGGAAGAAGGGGCTTGCACACCCGTCTTCATGCAGCTTTGGAAATCACGCAGTGTCCATCACTGGAAGCCCAGAGATCAATCAGCAAAAGGAACTGCTAGCAGAGGGCTCAGAGCCTTCAGCAGCTCTGTCTGCCACTCTCGGGCTGAGAATCCCTCTATACAAAGAGCTGTGTTCTGTGGGATGTTCGGTTGCATTCCTGGCCTCTTCTCACTAAATATTAGCAAATCACTCACCCCAAACTGACAGTCCAACAGATCTCCAGACATCAACAAGTATCATCTCAGTGGCTACAAGGCCCCCATTTGAAAAGCATGAATCTGACATATCCTCTCCAGTGCACAGAACCCAGGGAGACGTCCAGGTAGACAATGAGGATGAAGATAGGCTAAGTGTGTGGATATGGAGTCTCAGATAGACAGAGAAGTCGATGCCTAGAATGGAAAGTAAGGTGGTGTACGGCAGACAACCCATGCTTCTCGATCTTTCAATGTGAGAGTCTTAGACTCATCTGAAGCCTGGCATGGTGGTACAAACCTAAATTCCAAGCAATCAGGAGGCTGAGGCAGGGGGATAAAGAATTTGAAGCCAGCCTCTACTACATAACAACAAACAGCTGACCCCAAGGAGTAAAAAAAAAAAAAAAAAAAAAAAAAAAAAAACAAATAAAAAGAATAAAATCTGCAAAAAATGGAGGACCAACTAGCCTGTAAGTAACAACACACTAAATTCATAGGAGCAAATCTAAGAGGAAGGCTTGTGGGCTACAGTGGGGGTGCCAGAACTCTGACTGCTTTAATTAAAGACAAACAGGGTGAAGGCATTTTAACCTTTCTTTGAACACAGCTACTTAGTAAACCAGGTAAGTACACTGAACATTCACTGACTTTCAGAAGACAAGTGTCTTTAGTTTCAGGAGCTAGTCTAGTTAAGTAGTTACATGAGCAGGCCAATCAGTGCTAATTCCGCCCTCTCAGCACTGTTCCTGTAAGCTGATCAAAAGAGGGCAGAGGAGGACTGCTAACCACTATCCCATTTCTCAGATCTGCCCCAAAGAACACATGATGTCAAAGAAGTACTAATATCTGAACACAAGCACAGAAAGGCACTTTTTCACTACTGATTTTGTGTCTATGCATTGGTACACAAGGCAAAGAACATGTGAGGCAATCACAGGACAACTTTTGGGAGTTGGTTTTCTCCTTCCACCATGGGAGGTCTGGGAATAGAACTTAGGATGTCAGACTTGGCGGCAGGCGCCTTTAACTGGAGCCATCTTGCTGGTCCTAAAATTTACCTTTTAAAAGGAAGCAGTGAGCCAGGCGGTGGTGGCGCACACTTGCAATCCAAGTACTTGTGAGGCGGAGGCAGGCAGATCTTTGTGAGTTCAAGGCCAGCCTGGTCTACAGAGTCCAAGACACCCAGGCTACACAGAGAAACCCTGTCTCAAAAAACCAAACAGAACACAGTGAGGTGAGATAGCTCAGAGGGTAAAGGTGCTGACTACCAAACCTGAAGACCTGAGTTCAATCCCTGGGACCTACACAGCAGAAGTAGAACTGACTCCCTTCAAGGGGTTCTCTGATCTCCACACATCCACCCCGTACATAAATAAATGTAAAAAATGGAAACAGTGATGACAAAAGATGTAGAATAGGACAGATTTTTCTTCTGTCAAACATATGCTCACATTCCCTAACTTATTTTCCTATAAAATAAGGAGAAGCGGGCATAGATTAAATCAGTCTTCTGTCATAGCAATCCAATCATTTAAGAGCTGTTAACTTTCTTCCTGCCTTGCCTCTTGAGGTCAGACTGGGTCTCAGTCATACTTACTTGAGACAGTATCAGCCAGGCCAGGACCAGGACCATGATGAAAAGAACAAGTAAGTGTCACCCTACAAAGGTTAAAAATGAAGCTACCTGCCCAGATGCCTGCAAAATACTGCTGCTGCCGTCCCAGTGACAGAGAGTAAACTAGCCTCAGAGAGGAATTAACACAGCGTGGAAGCCAGAGAAACACCTTGGAGCCCCAGACACCCAGGTCATTGATCGGGAACTGGAGGGCCATCCCTTCCCGCATATCGGAGGCAATTTTCTCCCATGACACACTATGTTTTGTTCTTGAACATTTAACCTCGGGACTTAGACAGCAGGGACCTTGCCCTGGCCTATTCCTTTAGGAGTGCTTGAATGGTTACTGCAAAGTGACACTTTTCTAATTATTCTGTCAAGCATCAATCGCAGAAGTTCCCAGTTTCTGCATGCTCTGAGTGACAGGCAATCAGTGCATTAGTTACAGCAGGCACGCTAGCCCCACCTAGACAGTCAGGGCTTGCTAGTTCCCAAGGACAGGAAATGCAGGGCTAGAAGGACAGAAGTCTGTGTGTGTGTGCACGCGTGCGTGCATGCATGCGTGCGTGTGTGCGTGCGTGTATGTGTGTGTGTGTGTGTGTGTGTGTGTGTGTGTGTGTGTGTGTGTGTGTAGGGGGTGGGGGGCGCACCACAAGTGGTTGTACACACTCTCCTCCAGAACAAGCACTTCTGTATCTGGCAGCCCTTTAAAATGGGGACATCCACAATGCCAAGGGGTACACTTCTAACTTTTAACCTTTGTGTCTAGAACTTTATTCACTGTGCTACTAAAACCTCATCCAAACAGCACAGCACAAAAATCATCTCAAAATCCTCTCTAGCTCAAAGCAGGACTGGTGGGGAGTGAGGCAGAAGTCTGGATTCCTATCCCAATATCTAAGCTGAAAGTTGTGTACACATTTTCTTACATGCTGGGTTGCACAGGTGTGTGTTTGTGTCAACTGGTACATGTGCACTTGTGTTCATGCCCAGATGCCAGGGGGTGACATGAGATGTCTTCCTCTGTTACTCTCCACACTGTTTTGGGGGACAGTGACTGTTGCTGAACGTAGAGCTCACCAACTGGCTGGGCTGGTTGGCTAGTGACCCTTATGATCTTCCTAACTCCAGCCCCTCAGACTTACACTGTCATAACTGGCTTCCTACATGGATGTCGAGGATCCGCACTCAGGCCCTCATGCATACATGGCCAGTACTTCACCTGCTGAGTCATCTCCCAAGCTCCATTTGCTGGGTGTCTAAGAAACAAAACAGCAGGAGCTAGGGGGAAAGAGGTTGGTAGGGAAAAGTTACTGGTAATTGTGTTTAGGAATACTGCACTCATGTATTGCCTTTGTTGCCTCTGTATGTCAACAGATACTCTGCTTAGAAGTCAGGTTGCATACCGATTCTGTGATAATATACAGGAAAAGAAACAGGACTGACAGCCAGCCTTTGAACTGCTTTAGATGTAGTGAAACAGCTCTATAATGTGACTGACAGGCCAGTCTGTTAACTGTTTTAGCAGTGGTACACTCTATAAAGCTACCTGAAGCTATGTGGCTACACACAGTGTGGTGTTGAGATTCAGAGGGCTCTCAAGAACCCAGGAGGGTCGGGCGGTGGTGGCGCACACCTTTAATCCCAGCACTCGGGAGGCAGAGGCAGGCGGATCTCTGTGAGTTCGAGGCCAGCCTGGGCTACCAAGTGAGTTCCAGGAAAGACGCAAAGCTACACAGAGAAACCCTGTCTCTTCTTTTGTTTGAAAAACAAAACAAAATAAATAAATAAATAAAAATAACCCAGGAGGTTTGGAGAACACTCAGGTTTCTTATAAGCCTATGACCAGGGATACCCAGAGACAACTAGTTTCTTCACTTAGCTCTGTTTTCTGTGCTCCCTTCCCATAATGCAGATTTCCACCCTCACCTAAGATTTTGTCATTCTAATGTAGAAAGTTGTGGTGATAATTTATTTGTGCTGAAATGTGATATTTTGTTTGTATGTTAATAAATACAGTTGCCTGGAGATCAGAGGTCAAATAGCCATAAAACAGAAGTCAGATGGTGGTAGTACGCGCCCTTAATCCGATCACACGGCAGGCAGAGTCTCTGTGTGGTCAAGGACACAGCCAAGCGTGGTGACATGAGCCTTTAATCCCAGTACCAACCATAGAGACCTGGAGGTCTGTATAGACAGACAGTGATGAGGAAGTCATGTGGCTGGGCTTAGAGCCAATGAGAAGGCAGAACAGGAAGGCAATGAAAACACAGATTAGACAGGAAGAAGCTCTCTCTGTGGAAGCTACTGCTGGTGGTAAGCTAAAGCTAGTCGTGGCTATTGCTCTGATCTCTTTGGTTATTACCTCTGTATTTGGCTCTCTGTTTTTTATTTAATAAGACTGTTTAGAAATTTGTCTACACAAAATCTTTAAGCTTCAGTCTCCTCAGGTCTCCTCTTTGCCTTCAGCTTCTCCACTTCCTTTCCTCTCTGTTCTTTTCACTATGTCCCTTTCTTTACCTAGATCTCATCTCATGTGTCACTATGTCAGAGAAGCCCTCCCTGGTCGCCCATCTGCAGTAACTCAAGACTTACTGATGAGACCCTGCCAGTGGCCAGAGGAGCTGCAAGTGGCAACTGACTTCAGGAGATATTGGTGCCAGAATGCAAGGCACCAACAAGGGCTTCAGATCCAGAATGTCTCTTGCTACTTTACACGTTTGCCACTGCCATTTTTCTCTAGTAACTGGCATGGTGTGGGGAGCTACCTATGGCCTTTAATGTAGTATGGTTATCTCATAGAAATATCCTGTTTGACTGGACATGTTTACCTGTGGATTATTATGAAGATTTCCTTTTAAGCTATAATATTTAAAGTGTTGCCTCCGTGCTCTAGGTAAAGCAGGGGCTACAGAGGATAGAAAATAGGACCAAGGAAGCATCATGCAATGGAGTCCCAGGAGTTAGCTCAAGTTTCTTTTAGTACTGAGAAATGTGTTCGTGGTTTTGGTGTGCATCATAGCTAAAACGAAGCTTTAAACAACTGACTTCATGTAACTAAAAAATAAAGAACTGGATGGTTAGTTAAGATAATTGGACAGGATTCTAAAATATGAAAAGTAAAATAAGTAACCTGTTTTTCTGGTAATTATAAAAATTACTGCCTATGTAAACAGTTATGGCTGAAAAGCTCCTGATCTATGAGAAGTCTAAAAGATAAATGTTCAACTGTATGTGGGTTCTTGAGAATAATTTGTTTTTCACCTGTAATACATAAAATGTTTAATCACATAAGGGATATGGAAAACATGTTGTTTTTACTTGTGTTCATTGTAAACATTCACTTAGAAAATAGAATGTAACCACATTGAAATTTTAATACTGCTTGAAAGATTCTGCTGGGGTATATAAGCTGTAAGAGAAAAATAAAGAAGAGAGAAGGAAGACATCAGGAAGAAGTGAGAAGGAAGGCATCAGGAAGTAGTGAGAAGGAAGGCAGCAGGAAGTAGTGAGAAGGAAGGCATCAGGAAGTAGTGAGAAGGAAGGCAGCAGGAAAGAGAGTAGAAGAACAGAAAAGAACAAGAATACAGTAGAACAAGCAACCAAAAGAATAATAAAAAGAAGAGATGCTTTTATCTCTCAGAAAAGAAGTCTATGTGTTTTTTTCCCTCTGACTCTGAATCTCATTCCCAGTCTCTCTGACCTTCAGAGGACTGGTCCTTCTGCAAGACCCCAAGGGTGGTTGGTAGTCTGAAAGAAAATGGGCCCCACAGGGAGTGGTACTATTAGGAGGTATAACTTTTTTTGAGTAGGTATGGCCATGTTTAAGGAAGCGAGTCATTGTGGGAGTGGGCTTTAAGGTCTCCTATGCTCAAGCTACATCCACTGATAGAGTTCACTTCCTGTTGCCTGCTGATGAAGATGTAAGAACTTTCAGCTCCTTCTTCAGCACCATGTCTGCCTATGCCGCGATGTCCTGTCATGATGATAATGGACTAAATCTCTAAAATTGTAAGCCCTCAATTAAATGTTTTCCTTTGTAAGAGATCGCATGGTCATAGCATCTCTTCACAGCAACAGAAATCCTAACTAAGACACCAAGCAATCAACAGGTAGCTTGCCAGCTGTAGCCAAGCTTAGGTTGTGATTTCTAAGCTTAACAGAACACTGGGCAAGTGCAATCCTAGGAGACTTGGTGTCTCTTCTGGTTCCTTCTGGTTCAAAGACTACTGACAGTTTGCCAACACCTTCCTCTGCCTGCTGGGTCAGAATGCTTCATCTCCATGCCTTTCTTCCCTTCCTTCCTTCCGGATCAGATCTGCATGGCTGTCTGAGGGTAGAGCCAGGCTCTCCCAACCCCTTCCAATTTTCCCCTAATATTTTCTCACTTAATCCTGTCTTGTTTGAGTCTAAGGTTGTGACAAATACATTCATTCTTGTCCAATTTTGGTGATGAAAATTACCCAGAATGGCGCCTACAAGTGTGTGTGTGCTGTGCCCAGCTCTCTGGGTGGTCATCAGGAATGCTGGAGTCTGAGAAACAAGGCCCTAATGTTATGTTGTTAATTGCAGTCAGAAGAACAGAAGGAGGCTAAGCCTTCTACACAGTGAATCTCCCGCTCCACCTTTCTTTAGGTTGCATCTCTGTTGAAACATTCTGCTCTAAAAAACTAACTTCGTCCTGTTAGTTTTTTACATGCACTTAAGGACAACAACAACAACAACAACAACAACAAAACCAGATTGCATACAATGGGCATTAGCAAACCAAGTAAATGGAAAGGCTTTCTGGAAAGTTGGCTTGATTGTGGCTGATGACCTTCATGTATCTAACTGGCTTTGCAGCTTTTACGGAAGGAAAAATAAACTTCTCAATGTATAACCCTCTTTAGTGAGGGAAGCAAAATCTGATGTTCTGCCATTACTAACTTGGAAAGCAGCCACATTATCAAGATGGCATCTGACAGGATGAAGTGGCACTGACCCTGTTGCTATCTATTTCCATGTGGCAAAAACTGGGCCCTGGTAAACACTTTCTTTTCCTTTTAAAAGACACACTCTGGTATCCAGAGAGAAATGCTACAGTTTTTGACTTCACTTATCAATGCCAACTAAATGTTTTCATGAAACAAACACATCTATGATGTGCATTTACCTTGTAGCTGCTAATGAGGGAAAAATGAAATACAATTCTGCAGAGGTCATAATGTGGAAAACAGATCTATACAGAATACATACACACACACACACACACACACACACACACACACACACACACACACGAGAGAGAGAGAGAGAGAGAGAGAGAGAGAGAGAGAGAGAGAGAGAGAGAGAGAGAGAGAGAGAGAGAGAGAGAGAGAGAGAGAGAGAGATAAAAAGAAATCATCCATCTTCTTTTCATGAGTATATATGAGCATGTACATGTGGAAGCCTAAGGCTGATGTCAGGAATCTCCCTCCAGAGACCTTCTACCCAGTCTTTGAGGCAGGGTCTCTCAATCAAAACCAGAAGTTGTCAATATGGCTAGTCTAGGTAGCCAGCTTGCTCTGGAGGTTCCCCAGGCTAGTGTCTGCCTTTTGAAGCCAGAATTAGAGGAAAGCCACCTTACCTTCCTAGTATTATGTGGGTTCTGGGCATCCAACCTTGGGTCTTCTTGCTTGTATGGCAAGCACTTTAAGTGCTGAGCCATTTCCCCAGCCCAAAATAATAAGTCAAGACAAACAAACAATATCTTCACAAGCTTCTCATGTATATGTTCACAGTATTGGACAGCCTGTGTTTAATACATATAGAGTGAGCAATAGAACATGTTACATTATAGATTTTTTTTGAAAAATCAATCTAGTTTTATCTCTATCATCAACTTTGTCCATTCCTGAAAGTTCATGAAGTGAGCCTGACACGGACAGGACAAATACCACCCCCACAACTTTTTTTGATCCAAGTGTCATGTTTTAGTCCTAATCTCCAAACCTGAAAGTCAGAGATTTATAATAAAAAACAGGGCTGTAATTATGTCATCTTCATATTTCATTAAAATTATTAGGTTATCTTATAATAAAAAAATCCCTGATGACTCTAATTTGCTCTTACCTAACTGTTAGGATGGTACTTAGATTTAGTTGTGCATAGATCCTCTGAAGACACCTGCTAATATCCAAATATTCATAACTTAAACAGGTTTATATTTAGCTCTCGGGATCATCTACTAAATTCTTCAGGAATGACTGAAGGCAGCTGTGATAGTTAAACCCATAGTCACCATGATGGGGTTTAGAGTCAGCGTGCAAACAGGCCTCTGGGTGTGTCAGTGAGGGACCGTCTAGATTAGTTTAGCTGAGGTGGGAAGAAGACCCACGTTAACGTGGGCGGCACACATCTATTAGGGCTGGGTCTCAGACATCCCGAATAGTAGAGCTACCTGAGCACCAGCATTTGTGTCTCTGCTTAGTAACTGTGAACACAACATGGCCTCCTGCCTCCTGCCGTGATGGGCTGTGCTCCCATGCTGCGAAGCACATCCTTTGGTCCTCAAAGGCTTTGTCAGGTACTCTGTCATATCAGTAACAGTAACAAGCCAGCCAACATCCATCAGGTAAGTGGTCTCCAGAGGACACTTAGGGGAGAAATAAAATTCCCCCCATAGGTAGGTGTTAGCTTAAAAAGAGAGATCACAACACAGCTGTCTGTAAGAGGATGAAAATAAGTGCACACTCCCAAGTTTACTTATAAACTTACACCATAGACAGAACCGTAGACAATCATGGTAACAGAAAACCATCTAAATATCTTAACCGTGGAGAAATGACTAAAGACACAGGATCCACATAATGGAATTTGAAACAGCTAGTAAGAATCTTGTTACAGAAAAATATTCAACGATGTAATACAAAAATTCAGATCACTGTTCAGTGGGAAAACATCAAATGAAACAAATTTCAGTTAGAAACACTTACATACAGAAACAAAAATAAAAACAAATGAACCAAAAAACAAAACCCAAGACAGAACAAAACAAAAATCCACTGGTGGCAGAGACAGCCAATTTTAGTCACCGTTACAGTGGACTAAGGAACAATGAGTGATGCCATTGTATCATGTGTCCTCATGTACACCTCAACCCCACACTGACAGTGCATCCAACAACAGAGCTGAAGTACTTAGGAGATCAAACAAATGCCAAGGATAAGGAATTCTGAAAGTATTACCTTTCAAAAGAACGAGTGGCAGCCAGGTGAGATGGCGGAACAGCCAAAGTTGCTCACTATCACACCCACGACCTGAGTTTGATCTCTGGGGACCCCAAAGGGGAAAGGAGAGAAGTGATTCCCACAAGCTGTGCTTGGATTTCTACATGTACACTGTGGCACCTGTCTACCCTACACCCACTTATCCCACACCCACCACAAAAATAAGGAAACAAA
Source organism: Peromyscus maniculatus bairdii (assembly GCF_049852395.1). Classification (NCBI taxonomy): domain Eukaryota; kingdom Metazoa; phylum Chordata; class Mammalia; order Rodentia; family Cricetidae; genus Peromyscus; species Peromyscus maniculatus. The sequence continues at coordinate 117,930,752 of NC_134854.1, forward strand.
TGGAAACCACATTTTTTAGTTAATGAAGAATATATGAGAATATATACTAGTGAAGAATATATATGAGTATTTTTTGGAGAATGATCAAAACAAAAACCAAACCCAACCCTGCACACACTATGCTTCCCCACAAGGCTTCCTGGAGGCCTGCAGAGCTTCTGAACTCCAGGTACAAAGCCTTTAGGAGTAGACCCCGCACTCTATTTCAGTGAGTTTGGTGTCAGTGTTGACCCAGCTTCACTTTAACATTAAGCTGTGTGAGGGAAAGACAAGGGCTGTTCTCTGCAGACAGTTTCTGAGTTTCAGCAGCCTCAGTCCTGAGTTCCTAAAGACTTGCCAAAAGCAAAGATGAAAACGGGAACTGCATGTAATGAAACCAATCACTTTAAAGACAGTCACCCTTCAAGTGACTGCTTTTCCCTAGAGGCTGGAGTCCTTAGAGATGGAAAATGGGTACACTGAAAGAGACTCAAGTCTTCCAGACCTCATATAACTATATGCTCAAGAGTAATAATTACTGCTAAAGTCCCCAGTGATGCTGCCATGCTAACTGAATGCTGTTCCTGTTCTCAGGGATGAGCTTGGTTTAACTGAGGCTATAATGGACTTGGCCCCATTTCAGAAGAACATGCCAAGTCTTCCTGTATTTGCTCAAATTTAACTTGCCTTATGATGCTGCTTTCTTTCTGATTTTGAAGATTTTGCTCAATTCCAAAATTCTATAGCACAGAAAATTTTAAAACAGTTTTTAAAGGATCTTCACTTAAAATTAGATTTAAACGCACACTTGGTGGCTGAACATAGCCCTCCTTCAGAGTTTTGACTGAAGTTTGTGATACTGGGGCTGTGTTTGGTTTGCAAGGTCCGTGGGGCTATCCAGACGGTTTATAACCCGCAGTCTTTGGAGCTCCTCAGCTTCCTTACTCTGCAAAGCCTCCTTCTGGACTTCAAAGGGGGAAGGACACCAGCTACGATGTCTCCATCCCTCCTGTGGACATAATGGTCCCTACAAGCCAGGTAACACCCGAGTCCGTCTTTGCCACGTCTGCAATCCAAGCCCCATGTCCTGTACTGGTCTGACAAGATGAAAGCAGAAGTTACACTACCCAGCAGAGATAGAAACCAGCATCAGGGCCTCACTGCTCACCAGTGTCTCACGAGGTAATGGCAGGAATGACCAACAACTGTCAGAAATTGCCACCCAGGCTCCAAGTCATCCACCACTCCTGATATGCTGAAAGACTACAACTAGTAATGCTATGCCTTAGTGAAACAAAGAAACGAAAATAATACAAACCTTAGCTAACAGGAACAAGGGCTCACCAACAAAAATTTCATTCTTAAAATTGGTAAGTAAATGGAATTATATCTCCTCTTTGATAGCAACAGTAGTAGAAAAATGTCCTCTGGCTTAAATGTCCTCTGATTAAAGGTAAATCTGCCATAACTCAGGGAATGCACCCTTAAAACAGTCCCTAGGGGTGACCTTCAGGGACATGTGGGAGCCAGAGATCCTCAAGGATCCTGTTATATGTCCTGTTATATGTATACAATGACTAGAGGGGCTTCAGTTCAGAGCCTTTAAGTCACATGATCCACTAAGCAAGAGACAATCCAGTTCATCACCCACCACCATGTACTGACTTGCTGCATGCATTTCTTATCTCTTCCTACAGTATAGAGATGATTCTTTTCTTTGTTTTCACTTTGAAAACCTATGTTGTCACAAAACTGAAACACACCCTGAAAGGATAACATCATCAGTGTATGATACAGAAAGGCTCCCTTCAAACTCAGGCATTTCAATAGCCCCACCTTTTTCTTTTGTCTCTCCTAAAAATCTGTATCTAATTAATCCAATTTCAGCAACATTCAATCTGATTCACAGGTATCTAATTTTAATGAGTTTATATATTGATCTGTAAAGCCAAGAGTAAGAGAAACTAGGGACCACTGTGCCTCAAAGCACTGCTGTCACGGTGCAGCTCTCCACCTGGGACGCTCATAATGCTGGTAATGCCAGGTCACAGCAGCCGAGGCCAAGGACTTGTGTGTGCTCCACGGCGGAATGTGCACTATGCTTGACTCATACTCATCATGGATCCCCTCTATGGGCACAGCAAATGAACAAGTGAGAGAGCAAGAGCCCGAGTGAATGAGGAGAACTGAGTAGTGACCCTGCTGCTACTCCCTTCAAGGACAAGAATTCCCGAAGGAGAGCTGAAGGGCCATTACTCACGGGGTCAGGACCTCACATACTAAAATGTACCTTAAGGGATTTTCAAAGCTACAGAAAGGCCTGTGCTGATTTGCTAATTACAATCTGTTAAAGAAGCATGTCTACTGGGGTAAACATTATATTGGAATTTTTAAAAAAATGGTTATTTTGTATTCTTCACATATCTACAGAAAACTCAACAAAGACCTCTACCACAAAGTATTAGAAATCAAATTTCTTGACCAAACATGAAAAGAGGATTCAATATCTCATCTTAACCTGCCTATTATAATGACATTTGTCAAATACAGAAATGCCTGACCACTTCCCCTTCCCCAAAGAGCAAAGGGGGCCAGAGAGCAAATGACGGCTGTACTCTGTAACAAGAAAAGGTGATAGACAGAATCACAGCAAAACACTTACAAATCAAGAGGGAAGAAGAAAGGCGCTGGGAGATTACATGCACGGAGAACACAACAGCAGAGAAGTCTCGGGCGAAAAGCGGCCACTGCTGGTGACTTAGCAGAGACAAAAGTGAATGAGATCCACTTCAGCGACCGCACTCCAGACATGGTAATTTCATAAAGTTTATAGAAAGTCACTTGAGAATGACACAACCCGTTATTGCGGCCTACCTTTACAGACAAGAAAAATACAAGTTCTCCATGAGGGAACTGATGGGGAAACGCATCTACCAGCCCACTGATGAACTTTATTAACTGGAAGATTACCCTCAGTTCTCATTTGGATAGAAAAGGCACTTTAGAATGGTAATTTCCTCTGAATTTCAAAGATAGATATGACACAGAAATAGAAAAGAATAAAACAGAAGGGGGTGTCACAGCACATTGGGAAGAGAACAAGTAAGTGTTAATGGAGTTGAGACTGGAGCTATGTGGAAGAGGATGCCCGGGTGAATTAGGCTTGGTGAAGCCGGTACGTATAGCTATCTATCTCAGGTAGCACTAGCTGTGACATCAGTGACAGAAAGGGGCTTTCACTCACACTTATGTCAGTGACGTCAGTGACAGAGTTGAGGCTGCCACTCAAACTGAAGCCAACATGAGCATCCTCTGAAGGGCCCTGCTTCAGGGTCAGGGACTCAGTGCGTCTGAGTTAGGCCACAGAATTTAGACGTAAAGGAGATTCCAGTTAATGCAGACATGGCTGGAGTGGCCACACACCTAAGAACATGTAGCCATATGATGAGTGGACATGAGGCTTCCTCAGGACACTTCATGCTGAATCTTACAGTTTTTGCCAAGTGTCTAGAAGTGCAGTCTCTTGGGCCCCATTATTTAAGCTCATGAGCCCGGAGGCAGGTGGCCCTATTCCTGAGCTTCAAAAGGAAATTCTTAAAGGGACCTCTGTGCCTAGTCTGAAGGGCTTGCAGCCAAAACCATAAAAACAGCCTACTATGCCAGGGCAGGCAACATTACTCATGTCTGGCGTGAGCATACTTTGTGGGATCTATGTTTATTTGCAAAGTGGGGGCATGTCCAAATGGGGAGACTATGCCTCGAAAATGACAGAGACTGAGAGAAGTAATCCCAAGGAAAGAACGAGTCAGAAGAAAGCACCAGGGTCAAGGAGCAAACAGGACACAGGATTGTCACAGCCTTTCATCAAATCACTGTGGCACCGGGTCTTCCATCGAATTCGCTCGCTCTGCTGCCTTTCATACGCCCATCATTCATGTGTACTCATAGAGCAGTGCTGCTCATACAATCTGTGATGAAAGATCAGTTTTTAACAAATTCACTAACAGTGACAGGCTAATACTCTTATAAAAGGCAACCTAGAAGTTACAGGGAAATTCATCTTCCATTTGCATGTCATGACAATGGTATTTTACAGCAAAAGTCTCTAACTGCTTAGTCTCAGTTTCTGTGCTTATCACACACCTGAAACAATTCACAGAATGCCACTGGTTTACAAGTTGATGCCAGGCCCCACCATACTTGGAGCATCTGTCTTAGACCGCATGGGCTGGGAGGTCACTGACATCAGTCAACACACTAAGAAAATAACGAACAAAGCTGCATCCCAACAAAATGCTATTTTGAAATCAAGGAGCTGCACTAACTGGGCATGGACTGGAGTTTTGGATAGCACTTTGCAAACTGATGTATGCAGAAATACCCTGAGGTCCCTGAGAAAACAGCCTGCATTTAACAGCTTTCAAGGAAGGGGTCCACTCTGGTAGTTCTTAGCCCACATTGGTCTATAAGGCTCCACAGACACTTCCCTGCGACTCCTGAACCGAGACAGTGAGATGTGACTTCAAGAGTAGCGGATGCTTTAGGCTGAGCTTTTGTGAGCCTTAGAAAGAATGCAGGAAAACCTGCTGCTACTCCTTCCACTGCTTTAAAGAGATGGATGATGGCAGTAAAAGAACCACTAAGCAAGGCTCCATGGGATCCAGATCATGGGTGGTCTTCCACTTCTCAGTGAGCCTAGGGCCTGGTGTATCACAGAGGATTCATAACTATTTTTATTTTGAATGTTAGTTGGATGTAGGAGCTCCAAGTGGTGTGGGAAAGTGGACATGAACACATCTGGGATGGTGGTGGCCATTACTTTCTTTCTTGGCACCTTGCCCATCTAAGGCATTTGGCATGGTTTGGTAAACTGTCACAACTTTCTGTGCGTATATACATGTTCATGTATGAGTATGTGTATGTGTGTGCATGTGTATACACCAGAGGTTCACGTTGGGTGTCTTCCTCAATTGCTCTAGATTTTATTTCTGGAGACAGGGTTTGTCACAAGCTACAGCTCAAGGTTCAGTAGCTGGCTGGCCTACAAGCAGCAGGGATCCTCTTCTGTCTTCCCCAGAGCTGGAAGACCAGGTCCATGCTGCTGCTGTATCTGGCTTGTTTTTTCACTTTTCACCTGGGGACTAGGGACTCCAAAGCAGGCCCTCGTGCTTGCTCAGCCAAAGCTCTATGTCAACACCATCTTCTCAGGCCCAGCAACTCCCAATCCACAGTGCTGAACAGGAAAATAATCATGGATTCTGATCCTAAGACCTGAGTTCTTTCCACATTTCTTTACTTGATCTTTCTATTTCTTCTTTCCCCCTCCTCAGGTGAATATAAAAAAACTCTCTTGTCAGAATCTGATTAGCATCATCAGCCTTTGGGTAATTACTTGGTTTGGCTTTTAATAGGGAATTAGATCCATTCCTAAAATACAACCACCGAAGACAGGCTACCACACGGAGAAAAATATCAGATATTGCCCTGAACACAAGATGAAGTGGCATTTCTTCTCTTACCTGCTACTCAAATTCTAACAGCTCTGGGTCACGGGGATGCACCTAAGTTCCTAAATCACTTTTGTTTTGGTCTCAAGCAGGACAAATCCAGAAGTCAAGGGTTAAAACTCCAGGATTATAGGTTCATTGTTTCTGTTCCTAAGGCCTTTGAGTATTACAACAGTTACCTAAGTGTTTGTTCAAGAAGACTCTACTGAATTCTAATTGCAAAAAGGGATGTGTTGAGAATGCTTACATATAACGATTAATGAAAGAACCCATAGATAAGCAGAAAGAAAAATAATTAACTAGGATTTATGCCAACTGGCCCTTGGGAATGCTAATATGTGTGTTCGATGTGCTCCAATTCATAAGACCTTAAAGGTGGTAAAAAGCATCCTCAGGAGAGGGTCCCAAAAAAGCACATAAAATAACCAGGCACATAAAATGCTGAAAATGTTCTCTAATTGCAAGACAGGAACCACCCAAATTAGAATGAAAATTTCAGTGTCAACTATTCACCCCTCCCTGCTTTGTTATTCCCAAAGGTCTGCAATACAGTAAGCCCTGTTGTCCAGGACAAGCAGGAAAGGAGGGATACCTCCCAGTAAGAGGACATGGTGGTAAGACTCACTGGTAGCATTCATGCTGTGGACCACAACCCCAAACTCCAACCCTACCAGGGCATCTATCAGAAAGGGCTTTCTGGGGAAGCCTATGAAGATAACAGGCCCCTGTCATTATGTTTACACTTGATCATTCGGGCCACTCTATTTGGTATCTGTTTCCCATTTAGTATATGTTTGCTCATTAGCTTTCTTATCCTTCTTCCCTTTCTATAATGGCAGCTCCAGGGAACAGGTATCTATTCACTCAAGGCTTCACCCTCAGTGCCCAGCAGAGAGACTAACATACCTATATAGTTCATAGATGCTGTATGTTTATAGCTTGGAGGGGCTTCTTGTCCCTTTGGTTATTCTGTGGTTTGGGGGACGATTTCTGATTGATAATGGGGCCCTTGGGTGTAAGTGGCCTGACAGGAATAAAGATATTTAAAAAAGAAATTGGCACCCTTCCCTTGGCTATCAGACTATTGAGACAATAGATCCCAAGGAAGTGGATTTCCTTAGGAGTGTCAAGTAGAGAGAAGGGAAAGGCTGGGAGTCTGGTATCAGCAGAGGGTCAGCTTGTCTCCTAGGAAGAGATTTACACATTTCTGACAACCTGACAGATCACCCTGCAGTAGAGACTGGAGCAGAGACAATGATGGATCAATGATGTTCAGTGATGGGAAGGACCACATCTCAACCACGACTGCTCAGTATGCATAGCCCTGGTTCCCTATTTAAACCCAAACCCCATGTCCTGTGATACTTAGGGACCTGGGATCATTGGATCTCTTTGTTCTTTTCCCAATGTGGCCACACTGAATAAATTTCACTTTTCTGTTTGTTTGGTTTTTATTAAAAATCATTACTTTTAGTCTCTATAACTGGTCTACCAACAAGATGTGGCAGAGCATAGGCCATTATGGCTGCCATGGCCCAAGCTCTGGCCCTAACAACTCTGATAACATAAGGACCTGCCCTCCAAGATGCTAGGGAATACTCACCCCACCCAGTTAAATCATTCTAACTACGGAATGACCCTTGACCTCATAGGTATCCAACTTGAACCCCTGGCTGAGATCCTCCTTTAATACTTGGTATCTTTTTGGAGCCAGGTTCCCTAGAACCAAATTTTCCATTTGCTTCAAGTTTTGCACCCACAGTACAGCCTGGAGGTGATGGCACTGGCTGCCTGTTGAGATCACCCCTTAAATCATGTCTGGAATTCCTCCCCATGCTTGGTGCTATCTTCTGCCATCTTCCCCCACTCTTCTTCCAGGAAGGCCCTGCAGATTCCACAGTCCCTCCTGAACACTTGGCATCCATGGCCTCTGACTACGAAGGTCATCCCATCCTCTGTAAAGACATCTTCCCATACTTAACTCTGCTGGGATGTGTCTAGTTCTAGAACTGTGGTTCCCACCAGCCTGTCTCATTGTGCTGCAGACTTCACAGACACATGGTGCTGACTTCTGGACATGGAACTGTTTCAGAAGGAGACAGCTTAGTAACTTCTGAAGCTTTTCCCCCTGGCTGATACTACTCAGCTCGATGGCTAATCTGGCAATAAGGACATGTGACCTGACAATACAAATTGTTCTGAAAAGACCTTCTTGGGAATTTACCATGGTCCACACATGAGTACAGGAGCAAGAGATATTAAGAAACATAAAAATGATTGAACAAAGCAAAAGAGAAGTGAGGGAAACTCAGGGAAGGGCTTTATAGCACAGAGCCAAGGAAAGCCCACTGAAAAAGCAGCCCGAAGGCAGGTGGGAGAAAAGTGAGATCATTCCTGGACAGGCTGAGAACATCTATAAAGGCAAGTGAGAGCACAGGAGATAACGGGGAGGAGAGGAGAGGGCTGTGAGTCATCAGCATCACTGGAAAAGGAGAGAGAAAGGCACCAATTAATACCAAAGTGTCATCTGCTCAGGGTTACAGAGATCAAAGACACCTAGTTTAGAAGTCCACCTGGAATGAGCGGTGAAAATGCATAAAGAAACCACTTGACTCTCATGAGGCCCTTCGGGAAAAACCTCATTTCAAAACCTAGCAAGAAAGCAGGGAAGAATGAAGGGGACCTTGTCTTCCCACCTCCCGTCTTTGCAGTGAAATGAAGGGTTAGAAGAGATATAAGGACCATGGCAAGCTAGACAGTCAGGCAGGGGCTGCAGCAGGCTCAGGAATGCTTAGGTAATTCAGCATCTAGGCAATTCACAGTGACTGAACTACAGTCCCAAATCACCCACCATTCACCCCAAGCTCACTAAGGAAGCTTAGCCAGGCTAAGTCCATTTGGGTAATCAATAAACAATGCATGAGAGTATCTCTGATTATGTTTACTTCCACTGTTATTTAAACAGAATATTCATAGCACTACTTACAGCACTACATTTGACTAACTACCCTGCCCTCTGCTTGAGAACCTTTCTGATATCAAGCCTCTTTTTTTTTTTTTTTTGGTTTTTTCGAGACAGGGTGTAGTGGTATTGTGTTCACCAAAATATTGTGTACCTTAATAAACTTACCTGGGGTCAGAGAACAGACAAGCCACTAGTTAGTCAATGATAGCACACGCCTTTAATCCTAGCATTCCAGAGACAGAAATCCCTCTGGATCTCTGTGAGTTCAAGGCCACATTGGAAACAGCCAAGCATGGTGACACGCCTTTAATCCCAGAAAGCCAGCCTTTAATCCCAGGGAGTGGTGGTAGAAAACAGAAAGATATATAAGGCGTCAGGACCAGAAACTAGGGGCATTTGGCTGGTTAAGCATGTGGCTGGTTAAGCTTCAGGCTTTGGAGCAGCAGTTCAGCTGAGAACCATTGGGATGAGGACACAGAAGCTTCCAGTCTGAGGAAACAGGACCAGCTGAGGAACTGGCAAGGTGAGATGGCTGTGGCTTGTTCTGTCTCTCTGATCTACCAGCGTGGACCCCAATAACTGGCCTCGGGTTTGATTTTATTAATAAGAACTTTTAAGATTCCTGCTACATCTGGCGCCCAACGTTCGTGTTACGAATTCATGAAAAAGCTGTTTGCCTGTGGCCTTGTGAGCCCCAGCTCAGGCCCAAGCTACACTCAGGCGGTTGTGGTGGCGCACACCGGTAGGATTTGCTGAAGGAGACAGAGGCAGGAGGATCCCGAGTTTGAGGCCGGCCTAGGAGGCTTGGGAGAAGCTTTGGCCCGGACTGAACCACAAACAGTAGTGGGACCATGGAAGCAGTGGCTACTGCTCCACGTTGCCAGTTCCTTCTCATCGTGTTGGTGACTGCGGTGATGCTGCTACCTGGGACGAAGGGTTTACTGCTGTTGGTTCAGAGAAGAATTGCCAGGACCATCGTGTTACAAGAAAGCATCGGCAAAGGTCAGTTTGGAAAAGTTTGGGAAGAAAAATGGTGGGGAGAAATTGCTGTGAAGATTTCCTGTACTAGGGAAGAATGTTCATGGTTCCAAGAGAGAGACATTTATCAGACTGTGATTGCTCCAAACCACAGAGGAGGCAAAAAAAAAAAAAAAAAAAAAAAAAAAAAGTCTGCATGGAACCATGACCACACCTAACAGCAACTTTGAAATCTTCAAAAGGACTATGGTAAAGCCATTAAGCTGAAAGATCTGCTTTGGACTACAAACTGCTTAGGACAATTTTGAGATGGCTAGCTGAGATGATACAGCCTGACAGACTACTCAAACAAGGACTTGAAACAAGCCCCGAACTTTTCTTTTATGCAGAGAATGGACAAATGATACAGGACTTGACAATTAACTCAAAAATTTTCTTTTCAAGATTCCCTAAAGATATCTTCACCCCTAGAAAGCAAAAAGAAAAAGAGAATATAGATATGAGATAGATCATCGAATCTACTCTGAGAAAAAAGATAAAGAAATAATAGGATAAATAGGTGGATCATTGAATCTACACTGAAGAAAAAGGGGAAGATATAAAAATGACAAAAGGTAGACTACTGAATCTATTATGAAAAGAAAAAAGAGAAAATATGGATATGATAAGATAAAAAGGGAGATTATGGAATCTACTTTTAAAAAGGAACTACTTGTTTTAAATAAGATAAGTAATGAAAATTTTTTGGTCTGAGTTTATCAGATGTTACTGGACTGGACATTGTTAATATATATAATGGAGTTTTTATCTGAATCTGTCAAATGTTAATGGACTAGACATCATTAATGTAATTTTTGTCTGTATATATTGTATATACTTATTAGATAGTTTTTCTTGTATTAGTTATAAGCTTTTTTAATTTTAGACAAAAAGAGAGGAGATGTAGTGGTATTGTGTTCACCAAAATATTGTGTACCTTAATAAACTTACCTGGGGTCAGAGAACAGACAAGCCACTAGTTAGTCAATGATAGCACACGCCTTTAATCCTAGCATTCCAGAGACAGAAATCCCTCTGGATCTCTGTGAGTTCAAGGCCACATTGGAAACAGCCAAGCATGGTGACACGCCTTTAATCCCAGAAAGCCAGCCTTTAATCCCAGGGAGTGGTGGTAGAAAACAGAAAGATATATAAGGCGTCAGGACCAGAAACTAGGGGCATTTGGCTGGTTAAGCATGTGGCTGGTTAAGCTTCAGGCTTTGGAGCAGCAGTTCAGCTGAGAACCATTGGGATGAGGACACAGAAGCTTCCAGTCTGAGGAAACAGGACCAGCTGAGGAACTGGCAAGGTGAGATGGCTGTGGCTTGTTCTGTCTCTCTGATCTACCAGCGTGGACCCCAATAACTGGCCTCGGGTTTGATTTTATTAATAAGAACTTTTAAGATTCCTGCTACAACAGGGTTTCTCTGTGTAGCTTTGCGCCTTTCCTGGAACTCACTTGGTAGCCCAGGCTGGCCTCGAACTCACAGAGATCCGCCTGGCTCTGCCTCCCGAGTGCTGGGATTAAAGGCGTGCGCCACCACCGCCCGGCTGATATCAAGCCTCTTTAATACCTTCTAATTAGCAATGGTCCTTCACTACTGATCTGGATGCATTCATGTTAATAAAAAGTTGACCGTCAGGAAGACTAAAAAGAACCTGAGGGGGTGCTTACTATGTGAGAAATACGCTGGAAGACCACTCAACCAAGTGTTTACTGGCTGGGTCAGGTAAATAAAGTGAGGACATGCTTTAAATTTTATACATTTCATAGAGACAGGATGAGGAAAAGATTTCAACATATATGTAAAGGTCCATTCTACCAAGCTCAATACTTCCCCTTGTATTAAAAATCATTGTGTAGAACTGTGACTTAACAAGGAGCTCTTTTATGCATAAACAAGAAACACAAACAAGCTGGTCACAAAGAAGGCAACAGGAATACTGAATAAAAGAGAAATAATTACCATGGTTAAGAACAACAGTAGTAATCGCCAATATGAGGGAAAATGGACCCTCCTTTTGTTGGTAGTAGGCCCCAGAGTCTCTCAGCTATGATGAACATAATTCAACAGTAAGTATACAATCCTTGAATATATATATATATATGGGGGGAGGGAGGGAGGGAGGGAGGGAGGGAGGGAGGGAGGGAGGGAGGGAGGGAGGGAGAGAGAGGGAGAGAGAGAGAGGGAGAGAGAGGGAGGGAGGGAGAGAGAGAGAGAGAGAGAGAGAGAGAGAGAGAGAGAGAGAGAGAGAGAGATTCTGATATTTAATCTTACAGGAACTCCTCAGTAATCAGAGCTGTATGTAAAGTTATGCATGTAAAAAGGGTCAAAGACCCCAGAATGCCAACTAATAGACAAACTAAATAAGCTTTATATTTACAGAGATACCACTTAGCTACTAAGAATATTACAACTATAGGACAAATAAAAACATCAAAAAAGTGAAAAGCAGTATTTGCATAATGGTGTCAATTGTGGTACTACAGACAAATCAAAATTATTATGAATTTTTTTAAAAAGTCTATATACATGTATATATGTATTTGATTGTTTAAGACAGGAACTCCTATATCCCAGGTTGGCCTTGAACTTGCTATGTTGCTGAGGCTGGCCTTGAACTTCTGATACTCTTGCCTCTCCCTCTGAAGTGCTAGGATTACAAGTGGTTGCCATCATACCCAGATATTATTTTTATACTTTTCTATGTTCTTCTGTCTTATTAACTATAAAAGAGGGAATGCTGTGTGTAAGATATCCTAAAACAGAGACGTGACTACTCAGCACACTGATGAGCTGGAACATGTCTTAGGAAGGACCATACAGACATGCTGCTTATTCACAAGATGATCTTCCAAATTCCTTGGCAGTGTCCGGGGAAGTGTTGAGGAACCCAGGGAGGGGCTGTGGAGTATTCTCAGCTTCCCACATCCTCGGGGCTCATCTTACCAGATTATAACATCTATCCACTGCAGCTGAGAAAACCAGAGATCTCAGTCGAAAGGTGTTTAGCCTTGTTTTTCTGAATTATGTCCCTGAGTCTGCTTTTCTCATTTAGTGATTCATCTATCAAGCTTCTTTGGATTCTAGACTAAAACCTCAAGAGAACAGTGACACTCTGGATACCCTGCCATCATGAGATTACTACTATCGTTACTATTCTGAAGCGTCAGGCAGTCTTGACCCCACTCCTGGACATTACCTGATTGTTATTGCACTCAACAATTCTCTTGGGATAAGGGGGAGAGTGGCATCAAATAATAATAATTAAAACAAAACACCTTAACTCTTCTAATGATTACACATTTCCAACATATTTGATATCTTCATTTGATTAGAGGTCTATTTTCTCTGTAACAGCCTAAAGCTTTCTACATACAAAATGAATAATTCCTGAGCATCTGGGGCTGATGACAAGATTTTGTCAAGTATCCCTAAGTCAGTGGGGTTCTCTAACCACTTAACATAAAAGAAAATCAGGTGCATTAAAATGTGAATTATGAGAAGCTAAGTGGACAGCACAGCCTTCTAACTTCTGAGTGTATCAGCAAGGAGCATAGACACAGACAATGCCCCATTAGGGACGGTCTGAAATGGCAGTGCTACCAGGCATAGCCGAAAAGTACGTCAGGTAATAGAGAATGAGCCTGACAGGTTGCAGAATGGGAGGCCTGCTCAGAAACTTGATTCAGTCAGGAAAGGAAATGTAAAATAAACATAAAGGCATTCAAGACAACAGAAAAATGAGTGTCAGCAAGGGAACGAGAAGAGGAATCCAGGGCAGAAAGTTTTCCATTTTCCACAAATGCAGAATGATTCAATAATAACAAGCTATTCTGTGCTGACCTAATCATTACACACTGCATGTGTGCACTGAACAGCCACATACCTATAAATAGATATAATTTCTATGTTTCAATTAAAAATGAAAATTGACTTGCAGGCTGGGGGGCGGGAGGAGGGAAGAGGGGGAATCTTTGGTGTGTAAAATGCATAAAAAATTTTTCTTAATTAAAAAAAAGAAAACTGACTTGCACTTATTTTTTCTTTCTCTCCTTCCTTCCTTCCTTCCTTCCTTCCTTCCTTCCTTCCTTCCTTCCTTCCTTCCTTCCTTCCTTTCTTTCTTTTTAATGTGTATGGGTATTTTGTTCTTATGTCTATGCACAATGTGCTTGCCTGGTACCTACAGAGGCCATAAAATGGCATCAGATTCCCTGGAATAGGATTAACAGAGTTGTGAGGCACTATGTTGGTGCTTGGAATCAAACCTAGGTCATCTGGGAGAGCAGCTAGTGCTTTTAACCATTGAGCCATCTGTCCAGTCCCTAACAGTATACTTTAATAAATGGATCATCTAAGTATAAAGGGAGGAGACTAAATAATGGGCTTCAAACTGAAATAAACAGCCGACCATCTTCCTTAGAATAAATGCTCAGGCAGACTATCATATACAGAATGGCTGCCTGACTCTGGGAATCTGAGGGAGGTTACTCAGAGAACTGTAAACAAAGCCACTTATGACCCTTCTAGTAACACTTGACTATATACCAGAAGAACTCAGCATGTCAGGGAAATGTCTGCACATTCAAGTTTCCTACAGTATTATTCAAAACGGCCAAGGCATGGAATCAGCAGAGCTGTTTACTGACAGATGACTGTAAGAAGATATGATGTAAACAACAATATTTTCCTCTGCCACCTAGAAGATCAAAATTTTAGGTAATCTGCAATAAAATGGAAATGGATAGATTATGTTATCCATAGTAAGCCACACCCTGAAAGAAAAATCAATTTTCTTCTCTCATATGTGGAATCCATACCTAATTTAAAAAAAAAAAAAAAAGTCTTGCAAAAAGAGGGCTATTTGGGAAGATAAGGAGAAAATGGGAGGAAAGAGGGCAGCTGATCCATAGGGGTGCATAAGATCAAAGCACAGGATATGCATGCATGAGAATGTCACCCACAAACCCATCATTTATACAGGGAATACACAGAAATAAAAAGTTTGTGTAAAGGTTAAAAATCCAAACAAAGAAAACAAAAACAACAAAGAAAGAATGACTACCTAGACTCTAATCTGCTCAGTCCATGTGAAAGTCTAATCTACTTTCAAACAGCATGTAAGGAAAAGAATACGGGGCAGCTGCCCTGGGTACTACCTAAGAAAACAAACCTGCAAGAGTTTCAGTGGCCTAGGAAGTAAATGTTCACTTGTAGACAGGCAACCTGTCTATTGTGACCTAGGAAGTAAATGTTTACTTGTAGACAGGCAATCTGTCTGTTGTGACCTAGGAAGTAAATGTTCACTTGTAGACAGGCAACTTGTCTATTGTGACCTAGGAAGTAAATGTTTACTTGTAATATTTACTTGTAGACAGGCAGCCAAAGCTATATTTCTGAGTTCGCCCTCAGAAAGCCTGTCCCTCAGCATCCTCATAGAGTCCTAGGACCAAGCCAGCTTGGAGCTGCCAGATTTGGGGTTGCTATTTGTCCTAGTAAAGCCTTCAAAATTTTATCTGCTTCAATTTACCTTTTAATAAACTCCCTCCCTCTGATATAAACATGAATTAAGGAAAACAATAGTATTGCTTTGTCTTTAAATACACTCTAAAAGTACAGAACTTTAAAATGTTTTATTTAGCAGATAGTAATCCAAAACATTAGGCTAAAAGTCATCTGGGTAGACCTACATGGAAAAAGGGCATGTGGTTTTACTTCTCTGCCCTCCAATTCTGGAGAAATTGAAGCACATACTACAGGACTCATGGAGATACTCTCTTCTCAATTTTATACCGAACAGTATTAGATGGTTCTTTCAAACATGAATTTAATCTCTCTTTTATTAAACTGCTTTCTTGGTTGTACAATTAGAGAATCATTGCAGGGGAATGAATCACTTCAACCCTCTACTGTCCGAACACAGTCATGGAATCATGTGAGAACTGAGTGCTTGTGAGAAAACAAGGTAAGAGTCCTATGACTTCAGTTTCTTTAAAACATGGGATTTGTTGCTGGAATGTTTTTTCATGCTCCTGCCAGGTATAGCAGATAGGAATGAGTTTACCTCAGATAATTTATTATTGCTTGCTGGAGATACTCAATTAAATGTTTAAACTATCCTTTATATGCCTCTATGGAAAAACGTTTTGGCCACCTGTGGCTTGCCATTGTGACTGCATATTTTACTCAGGTGTCTCTACTTAACCCTGAGAGTATAAATTGTCTGATGCTCTGAATAAAGTTGGCTACTGCATGAGACTTTAGTCTGCCTCATTTTTAGGTCCCGCCTCCCAGGTTCATGCTGCCAACTAGAGAGGTAAACACTCCATCAGTTTGAAAACAGCACATGCAGTAAGTCTGGGCACAAATGAACCTGTTCGGATGGCTCTCATTTCTACATATATACATTCAGTCTAAATTGAAGTTAAAAAATGACAAAGAACTGAACATTTAAAATGATGACACAAGTTTCCACTGAGCTTTAGAAATGATACTGAAATAATGTGTTGTTTTGACATCTTCTTTATAGATAAGGTGACTTAAACATTTAGAAGATATTCCAATGACCAACAAATACATGAAATGTGTTCAAACTCACTGGTCACAGAGCAAGACTTTATTAACTAACCAGGGTGCTGCCACACACTTGCTAGGATTTTTGAAACTGAAAAGACTGGCCAGTACCACCACTGAAGGGACGGGGAGGAGGACAAGAGCACACAGCATACGATCCACTAGGCAAAACCAGGTTAAACAAACCTGTACTAGCACACTGGAAGGCAGTGGCTGCCTTTCGGGAAAAGGTAAGGTTAGGAGAAGGATTTGGGGGTCATGTACAAGAGGGCTCAGGATATTTCTTGAGCTGGTTGGCAGTTTCACGGGTCTACTCCGCTAGTGATAACTCTTCCAATTACATTTTTAAAATTTATGTTGTTACAGTAATGTTGAGGTTAAAATGGTGAATTTAGAAACACAGTAGAGTTAAACAGGAAGGCTCCAGAGAAAGCCCGTTCCCAAGGAGTATATGCAAGGCTTGTGTTATACTTATCCTTCCTTAAATATTTTAGATGATACCATCCAATAAAAAGTCCCTTCAAAAGAGAATGATAGATGTATTTCAATTTGTATAACTAAGCAACCCTCTTTAGTAAGTAAGCACTTTATGAAAGAGAAGAACCTGAAGCATATCAAAATTGAAAAAAAAAATGCCTAAGTTTCCACAGCAGTCAAGAGGGGGTTAACCTCTGGCAGCCTGGCTGCTGAGTCCCATAAGGAATGCTCTCCTCACAGGAGGCTCCGGCTTCCTGTAGCACATTTCCTTCTGGCAGCTGAAGGGCTCTGGAAGAGGCACTCTTAAGCTGGCAACAAACCAGGAAGCACGTTCCAGGCAAGCCAGGTGCTTCACCAATGCCACTCACCTACTCTGGCTTCTCAGAAGAAGGCCCCCGAGGG
This sequence comes from Peromyscus maniculatus bairdii, assembly GCF_049852395.1. NCBI lineage: Eukaryota > Metazoa > Chordata > Mammalia > Rodentia > Cricetidae > Peromyscus > Peromyscus maniculatus. The sequence goes on from NC_134854.1 coordinate 117,947,674, forward strand.
CAACAGACTGGGTGAATGCAGGCCAGCAGAGGGGTTATTGAGGAAACTGTGCCAATAGCCTTTGCTTTATTCATTAACACAGACACTTCACATAGGCCAGATGTTGTATCCGGAATTCTAAACTCAAGAATTAGAAACACAAGCCAAAGCATAATTGACAAAAGCAAAACCCAAGGACAACATTCTATATAGTACTTTTCTTTGAAATGTGTCCATATTCTTAACAGATTGCAACAAAACTCCACTTTCTGTCATATCTACTCCTGTGAGACCTGTGATCCCAGCCTTTCTCTACACTTGGGCCCTGATGGAAAATACAAGAATAATAAAATACTGAATGATTAAATTTCATGTGAAGCCAGTTGAAAAACAGCCATCTTGAAGATTCTTGGTTTAGACAGTTTAGAAGAGGAATTCTGTGTCACATGTTATAAACAAATACATGAATTTGTTATGTAGATTATGTTGAAATATGAAAACAAGTATTTGGGCTTCCTAGGCAAGGAAAAGAAATGTAAAGTTCAGAGCTATGGCTAGCACTGTGGATAGAAACATGGGGATATGTCCTATTTTTCTTGAATGATGCTGTATTTATTACTTTACCAATAAATTATGTTGTTACAACAAACACATAGGTGTGAAAACTGTGGGTTTGGTTTAACACCAATAAGCCATTTGTAATTCTGAGTTTCGAGGACAATACTTTGAAGTAATTAGCTGTGGCTCTTGGAAGCACTACTCTAGGCAGGTGGACAGGGCTCTATTAGAAACAATCACTGCCAGAACTACAAGCTGTTTCTTTGCGAAATCGAATCAACTCATCTGCACCTTTTTTGCTGTATTGTGTTTTGTTTGTTTCACTGTTCTCTGATTTGCATGAACCAAAGCCAGGATTGAAATCACTGATTACATTTCCAGGCTTTTTAACCAGCTTAGAAATTTCAAGGTTTGGAAAATGTTCTGGGAGATGAGCTATGCATTCATTTTCCTGATATAGTGTGAGGAAAATAAAATAACTCCCACATCCCTTTATCCATCCCAGGATGACAGCCAATCTCAAAAAAGTTGAAATACTCCAAGCACTTAAAAATATTCTATAAGGTGAAGTCAAATTTTTTGAAGAGACTATTTAAACAAAAAACAAAAATGGCTCTGCAAGTCATTTTTGAAATCCCTTACACCCTGTCCTTTTATGAAGTTAAAATTCAAGAGCAGCTACTAAGAAAAGATGTTTCAGCTGGGCAGTGGTGGAGCACGCCTTTAATCCCAGCACTCAGGAGGCAGAGGCCGGGAAAATCTCTGTGAGTTCAAGGCCAGCCTGGTCTACACAGTGAGTTCCAGGATAGCCAGTACTGTTACACAGAGAAACCCTGTCTCAGCAAAAAAAAAAAAAGTTTCAAATAAAAGTCCTGATACTTGTCTGTGTAGATTTAACCCTCGGTGGCTTTCTATCATTAATAAAAGTAAATTTCACAGAAGCTAATAATCAATGTTTTATTCCAACCATTGCCCTTTTGTACTTGATGGTTCAGACAGCCAGGCACTGTGTGTCACATGTTTACAGCACCTACAGAGTGCACTTCAAGTGGAGATCTCTAGAGGACAAAATGATTTTTCCCTTAGAAGGAAATATGAAGGCATGGGCAAAACAACATAGGATGTGAGGACCACTGGTGACCAAAGAAACATAAACAACACAGCCTGTATAAGCAGGGCTTTTTCCAAATACCTTTGATGGATAAGAGGCTTAGATTGCATTGCTTTGCTATTCCTGGACAACACTGGAGAACTGAATACATCTTATAGCTAATGATATCTTAACATTGGTTTTGTGAATCCGAACAAAAGAGTCAGAAAAGTGTAAGGTAAACCATATTTAGCAAACAGTAAGGCACAAGAAATTCTGACAAGCATACTGCACATGTGGAACCGAACTGCACGGGAAGCCAAACCAGCTACTGCCAGTGTACTTCTTAATGAGAAGCACCCACATGAAGCAAGCCGTAGTGCAGGTCTTGGTGGGGCAGAGACAACTCTGGTTCTGTTTTTATTCATGATTTTTCTGGGGGATGGTCTAAATTTCTTATGTTTTCAAATAATTTAGCAACCAACAAAATTTATTAAATACTCTAACAATACTGAGATAACATACTTGAATGAAGTTTAATACAAATGATTATGGCATACAGTTAGCCCCAAGTCCAGTTAAGAGAATTAAATGAAATGTACACATTTTTAAAAGCTGATATTAGAAGGGAGTCTAAGCCTGTTATCCATTGATGACCAAGTAAGGACAATGACAGCAAGGAAAGGAACTGACCAAGAACTCACGGAACGCTTGCAATGCCCCCAGCTGGGCACAGAGAATACAGTCCAGTCCACTACACTCAAGTTAACAGAAAAAACTTACACAAATCAACAACAGCATTTGGAAAACTACATTCAGGAATTTACTACTTAATCCAGAAGCTACAAACTGTCATAATAAAGGATGGAGATTAAACCACACGCAGAAACAGCGAGGCTATTATTTCTTCCAAACATTCTATACTGTAATGTGTGATTCTAAAATTCTATAAACTTCTAATATTCTGGTAATATGTTCAAGATCTTTACAAAAGGAATGTGAGGCTGTCCTAAGCCATGTACACAGAGGACTCATGGCTTGGTGTCAATTACCCAAATACATGACAATCAACATCACATCGTTGCTTGACACACTGTCTTTTGTGTTCTGTTCCACGTCCCATGACTTTGTAGGTACGGTTTCTGAAATGGGACCCAGAAGCTGCTTGTAAGCCTTTAACCAAATGAAACAAAGTCAAATTATCATGTACTGCAATAAATAGATTCCACAACTTGTACCTGAGGCTGCAAAACACATGCTGGCTTCTTCATTTTTAGCATCAAGTGCCAAGATGCATCATGTGGAGGCTCAAGAAGACGAAGACTATGCCATATTCCCATGCCATATTCCTACTAAAGAAAAGTTACCTTGGGATCAGATGTGAGCAGTTTGAATGCTTGATAGACTTGGGATTCCTTTACACCACCTCCAAGGTCCAAGAAGTTAGCTGGCTTCCCTCCATTCAGGAAAATGATGTCACAAGTAGCCATGGCTAATCCAGCACCATTCACTGAAATGCAAATAGCACATAACATGACATAGGATAAACTATTCAGCATGAAAAATGGTGTGTAAACACCCAGAGCTAAATGAGGGTGCTATCATTTCCAAGCCAATCTGTGCCCTGACTGAAATTCCATCCAACTCATAAACTCACACCCATTTATAGTTAAAAATCGGGGTAAGTATATCCAAAGAATAAGTAAGAAAATAGAAATGTAGAGAATTCATCAATAATTCAAATCAAAAGCAACAATTAAGGGGAGGAACCAATTTGGCTGTGGATTCTGGAAAGGCTCTGTGTAGAATGGGTAGAAAGAATAAAAGCTGTGAGAAGTGGCTAGCTGTTCAAATGGATTGAGCCAAGAGTGACAATGAGCTTGTCCCTATGGAGATGCTCTCTGAATGTGTACCCTTCTGTGACTAACCCAACTTCTCAGGTCTCTGCTCTTTCTTCACCTACTGCAGGCATGCATCTTTATATGATCTCATCAACAGCAACTCAAATCAGAAACAACAGCCAAACCCAGCATCCCTTGATGCTCCTTCTGTAATCAGTGTAAGAAGCAGGGACATAGTGGCACATCCCTAGAATCCTGGCACTCAGAGAGTTAAAGCAGGCCGAGCCTGAATTCAAGCCAGCCCAAGCTACATAGTAAGTAAGTAACAGGACAGCCTGGGGGGCACATAGTACAACCCTGTCTGAAAAAGCAAAAGCCAGGGGCTGCAGAGATGGCTCAGTGGTTAAGAGCAGGTACTACTCATCCAGAGGACCTCAACTTGGTTCCCAGCACCTAGGCTCAAGACCACCTGTAACCGAAGTTCCAAGGGATCTAATACCCTCTTCTGAACTCCAGAGAGCATTTGACAGACAGACAGACAGACAGACAGACAGACAGACAGACAGACACACACACACACACACACACACACACACACACACTTAAAAAGCAAAGACAAAACTTAATACAAGATGCTAATTACTAACCCAGTATTAAAACTAGAATTAAAGTAGACAAGTTATGGGCCTTTCCTGGGAACTGAAGTAGTGGTTTAGCACTGAATTCCTGTTTCCTAGAGCTAACTCTCATTGATCAACTGCACTTCCTTTGCTTCTTATGTCTAATTATAGAGCATTACTGTCCTCGGGTAACAAAGACTGGGGGTGGTGTAGTCAGCAAACCACTCAAGATAAGACAACCTTTACTTTTTCTGACCCTTGAATGGTCCCAGAAAAGCCTATGAACTGTGATTACTTTAATTAAGGTGGGGGACACTAAAATACAAATAGAGAGTGGGGGCCTGGATCATGGGGTGGACTAATGTGTACCAAAGCATAAGCTCAGCAAATAAAGCATGTATTGTCCATCATAAAAAGAATGTGTGTGCAATAAAAGATCTTCAAGAAGTGTGAAGTGTTTTAATCAGTTTGTGCGACACATACAGAAATACCTGTATTTAATTTGCTCTAAACACACCCCTATATTGTCCCCCTTTCCAAATGTCTACAGAAGTTGTGGGCACCTTTGCTTATGGCAGCCAGAAGGGTGTGAATGATCCATACCATTCAGACAGCACTCCCATACTGAGCAGGAGCTTTAGGTATCAATTGTAATTGGATGCCATTTTCTGTTGTATTGAACAGTGAACTGCTGAAGTCTCTTCACTTCTTAATATAATGATGCTGTTGTTTTAATGAGCAACAAATCTTTTTTATTTTAATTCCATTAAGATGAAGACCTCAGTTTCTAGTGCAACGAATTGTTTCTAGCAGAAACACAGTCGTGTGCAATTAAGCCGGAAGCAAATAAATCACAGCACTAGAAGCCGTGGACAATAACTGAAATTGTATTGCCTCTACAGACCCATTCTTATCTCAGCTGCATAAGCCATTTTCACTAAATTAGATGGCTATGATGGAGCCCGTTGTTTGATTAATAAAATGGAATAATGAATTAAGTATTTTGGCAACTGGTTACCATTCAATCTGAAATGTTAGTGAAATGATTAGATTCATGTCCTTTGCTCCTTCCTCTGTACCCTAGTTAACTTTTACTGTCAACTTGACACAGCCTACAGTCACCTGAGAAGGGAGTCTAAACTAAGACTGTCCAGATCAGATTGGCTGGTGGGCGCATGTGTGTGGGATTCCCTTCATTAATGAGTTAGGAAGGCCCACTATGGGTGGCACCATTCCCTGGGCAGGTGGTCCTGGGCTGGATAAGAAGTAATAAACTAGTAATTGAGCCTACAAGCATGGTTTTTGCTTCAAGTTCCTGCCCTCTCTCCCCTCAATGATGGACTGTGGCTGTATACTAAATAAACTCCGTCCTCCCACAACGTTCTTTAGTCGAATATTTCATCACAGACACAGAAAGGAAATGAGACAATGATTTTTGTCTCAGAATCTGATTCTCCACAGTTCTTAGCATATGATGCTGAATGCATAGGGAGAGTTGTTAGTTTTATTAAACAAAGCTGGGATGCTTTAAACCAATGTTTCTTTTAATATGTATATACACATGGGCATGTGTGTATGTGTGTGTGCACACACGTGCGGACATGTGAGGGCCAGAAGTTGGTGTTGGGTGTGTTTCTCTACTGTTTCTCTACTTCATTTTTTAACATATGTCTCTCACTAACTCTAGAGATCACCATTTAGCTAGACTGGCAGTACAGCAAGCTCCCTCATCCCAGCCGTCTCCCACCTCCACAGGACTGTGGATATCACCACATACCATCACACCGGCTTTTAAGTGGGTGCCACTGATCCAAACTCAGATCTTCATGTTTGCAGGCCCTTACCAGTGGCCATCTCTCCAGCCTCTCAGCAGGTCTTTTTTGGAGTGCTGTGGCACACCATAGACACCTGGAAACATCTGGGCACTTTCCGTGCTCCATTTCTACAACTTTAGCTGTCTCTAGAGGAGAGGGACACTACTGAACCTCATATCCTGGTCAGACCCCCAAAACCAAAATATTATCCAGTCCCAAAGCTCAGCAGTGCCAGAGACGAGAAACTGCTTTAAATCAGTGACCATCAATCAAAATGGATTTTGAGAGGAAACTCTACTTCCATTTGACAGTATAAGAAAAGACCTATTTTAACAGCTATTAGTAAATAGTATATCAGAAATCCTATAAAATTCCAGACTCGGTGTTGGTACTTACCGAAGCAGGCAATATTCCCGTCTAGTCCTATGTACTTGAGATCATATCTGGCAGCTTCATTTTCAATGGGTTCATTCTCTGATTTGTCGTCCATTGCAAATATTTCCTTTTGTCGGAATTCAGCATTGTCATCAAAGTTTATCTTGGCATCAAAACAGACAACTAAATAAAAAGACAAAGAGGCCATACCTGAGAGTCTTGGGAATCTATAAACTGAGTTCTTCAAGCCAGCAGGCACAGAAGCAAAGGAGGCAGACATTCAAATTTTCTCACACTACAGGCAGGGAAGCCACTGCTTTCTTGACCTTTGAACTTTTAGGACAGGATCCCTGTTCTGAGGGGACTTACATTAATAATAAGGACAGCAACTCATACCTGTCAGTTTCTGCTCAGCAATACAACAAAGGTCACCAGCATCCACTTAAAGCTACAAACCAGCACTCCTGTACTCTGGAGTCACGGTTATACCTGCATCACTTACAGTCAGTATTTGGCAGGTGAGCATTGCCTTCCCTTTTATGCGAAAACAAAACACGGTAATGATACCAGTTCTTTTTTTCTCTGTCCCTGACATTCCACGTAAAATCTATATTTTATCAGCACCCTCTTAGTACTCATTAATATTTCTGGACATAATAAAGAGAATGCCGAGTTGGAATACATACTTTATAATTTGAGTCCTAATTCTTCTACCTCTCAATACTAATTAAAATTGAATAGATTTAAGGTATACAGCATGATGTTTTGACATACACATGTATTTTAAAATGACAACTATAGGAAACAAATTCATATGTCTTTCCTTCACAGATGTTTTCCTTCTTTTCCTTGTAACTTTTGGGGGTGAGAAAACTTGAAATCTGTTTTTTGAACCATTTCTAGCATACATTACTAACTCTGTGACCTTGGTAAGATGGCCTCAAATCATAGTGGGCCTTGGTTTCCTCACTTGTAAAGAACAGGGAATGCAATCCCGAGTCTACAGACTTCCTTGACCTGTGTGTATGTCTTCGGTTCGGGCAGACCATCTTACGACTTATCAGGTCTGTCAACAGCAAGAAGCCGGGCACCTCTGGCACTACAGTGTATATCCTTTGCTAGAGGCGGACCTCCATGTTGGATACAAACAGCTTGTGCACAGCAAAACTCACTCTATGACAGAGTTGGGTCACAGAGCATCTTTGTCTGCAAACAGGACATTCAGGTGATGGCTTTAGGAAAGAGGAAAACATCTGCAGTATCCGGACTCAGGCATGTTTATTATTTCACTTGCAGCAGACACTTGTTTTCTGTGTCACCATGCCATGATAACATCCTCTAATTGCATCTGAGATATTAAAAACCAGATGTCTTTGGTCAAACATTTACAGATGTTGTGCCATTTCTTTAAGCTTTGCTGAGAAGCACTTCACTTTTGAAATGGGAGCCATCATTTCCCAGTACTTCACAGAAAAGCAATGGCCATGGCCAGCTAACTCTACTTGCTTCCTAAAAAAAGAAAACTGCTGTTTATGGCACCCTGAACTCACAGGCACCAGGAAAATTTCACCCAAGTTCTCTTGCACATGACTCAAGCACTTGAAGCAGGTCTGTGAAGGACTGGTTTATTTATATTCAAGAAGACTTGGTAGAAAAAAAGATAAAAAATTACATAAATGAGTTCTGACTGACAAGAGAAAATCTTACATGGAAGGTGACAAATGTTTAGGTCCCTAGTCTTGCCACAAACTTCCGGCCACTGCCCACACTATGAATACATGAAGTGAATGAGTAATTACTTTCCACAATAGTGTAGTTGTAATGAAGGAATTCTGCAATTACCAAAGGAATCGGCCAGTGCTCTGTGCTCCCTGCAAAGGCACTTTCTCAGCAGTTAATGACCAGTATAATAATCAATAGAAAAGCAACTTCATTCTTGGCTTTCCACTGGGTTTATAAATACATTCTAATTAATTTATTAGTAATTTTAGCTCCTACATTACTCACTGACAAGATTACTTGTAAGTGACACCTTCAAAATGAATGGGCAAAGACTATCAAATTGACTTTCTAAGTGAAGACTTGCAAATAAAAGAATTCTTGGTCAAGATCAATAAACCAGTAAATCAAAATAGTTCCAAGCTAAACTCTGCCCCTTAATACAAAGAATACAGTTGCAAGCTGCTCCAGAGAAAGGATAATTAATGGAGATGTATGCAAAGTTCAGAAGGTAGTCCCAACCAAATGCCTGCAAAGCCAGATTTTCAAAAGGTTTTATGTTATGATGCACATACCAAGTGCAGAAAGAAGCTTGTTGTTTGATGACCAGCTTGAGAACCCGACAGGTAACCCAGTGCTTGAAAAAAAAGGCTGTGGGACCACAGGGGAGCAACCCACAGCAGCCTTGGCCAGCTGCTCCCTGTCTGGGAACAGATCAATGTGTGCAGATCCAAGAGCTCTGGGAAGCTAAAAATACTGCACAACTGTGAAGTTAAGTAAGAATACTTCGTTAAGAAGGCACAGTCAAAGCTGTGCCTAGTGGTACACACTGGAAACTCAGCACTTAGGAGACTGAGTTAGGAAGATTTCAAGTTAAAGGCCAGTGTGGCCTACCCATGTACAGCCTAACAGTCTTGGTGTCTCCGTCCTTCTCTTTCCTGTCTGTCTCATACACTTTGGTCTGTTCAGTTATTTCGACATGACTGTGACAACGTATCTGACACCAGTAACCTGAGAAAGGCAGGCTGTATTCTGCCTGATGATTTCAGTTCATCCTTAGTGGTAAGGTGTGGTTGACAAGTCGGCCGTGCTGGCTGAGTGTGTGGCAGTGGCTGTTCACACCAAAATAGATAGGAAGCAAAGTAGGCAAGAAAACAGAGGTGGATATAACCTTCAAAAGTTCTAGTGAATGATTCCTTCAGCTTAGCCCCATGTCCCCAAAATCCCCAGAGCCAGAGCCTTTAAAACAGCTTTACAATGTAGGTCGTCACCCAGTATTAAAAAATGAGGGCGGGGGGCAGGATTCAAATAGAAAAGATAGCAGTTTTCAAATCCAATTCTTGGCACAGAGATCCTAAAACCCTTGTAACTTTCTAAGCAATACAGCTACAGGTAGATCTTTCATTCTCATACTTGGCCTTTGGCTCTGTTTCCTGATACAGAGCACAACACCCCTGGGAATTTCCTGGAAATAATTTAAAATTTCCTTTGTATCTAAAAACAGTGGAAAGTGTTTCTCAGAATGCAATGAGCCACTGTAACAAATGACAAGAACTGAAGAGCAGGTTGTGAGAACACTCAAGTAAGCTGGCTGGTCAAAAGTGTCCAAAATAGATTTGTGACAAACAGCAATGGAGAGCATCAGTCTTGTGAGACAGAACCCTTAATGTGTGACTCTGACTCTTAATATGTGAACTGAACTGAATAACAGGACATCTGGTTGGTGTCAGAGAAATGGTCACAGAAGTGGTCTGTGCTGAGTTTAGTAGGAGAAAGACTGTGACATGCATTTCAAGGACATAGATAAAGTTCTGCATTGCCCAAGTAGCTAGCTCTGGTCACATGATTTCTCTTAAGCTCAAAGCCATCGTCTATAAAGAGGATCAGGGTTGTTGGTACTCTGTGGTGTTGGCAGAAGGAGAAGCTACGCCCGACACTCAGCCTCACAGGGGAATATGATTACCAACATGGTACATTCTGCACGCTTAGAGCTTCCCATTATTGTAGCTCAGTTTACAGAGCTACCTCTCATTTCTAGAAACTACTATAACCTGTCTCATTCCTTTAATAGCCCTAAATTTCTATTTAGAGTAGACATAAATAAATGAATGTGTACAGGCCACCTGCTGTACCTGATCAGCAGTCATCTGAATAAAGAAGAACTGTCTCAGAGCAAGAAGCTTAGAGACTGGCATTTTTAACAGCATAACTGACATGGCAAGGAAGTTTTAACTGAAGGACGTAAGGCTTTTGATGACCCTCAAATTATATACCTTTGCATATGGTGGCTAAAGATTCAAAGTTTCACATGGGGATGGGTATCAGGGGTAGCAAATTATGTCTCTCAAGCCAGCTCATCACCGGTTTTGTATGTACATTTGTATTTTCATTTACATATTGTCCAGGGCTTCTTTACAGGACAACAGCAGAAGTGGTAACCACAGTATAGACCACAAGGTCCACAAACCTCCATATGTTTACTGATACTATATAGTGATCCCTATTTAGATATACCTCTCAGCACATCTATATCTTGCTTCAATAGATGAGTAACCACCCACATTCATAATATTCTCAAGTAGTCAAAAAGGTACTTAGCTTAAGTATGTCCTCCTACTATCAGGAAGAATGAAAAAAGAATAAACAAAATAAAAGCTACACAAAAAGGGGAGATTAACCCCTGCATACCAATGGACTCTTTCATGCTGATTTCCCTGCTGACACCCTTCCCAATGTACTTGCTTGTGGTGTTACAAGTGGACTCAGGTCTATGTCAAAAACAGGCCAATAAAATCAACTTGCCCTGCTTGCTCAAACCTTAGCTTTCTCACTTAATTCAACAACAAACAACTGTGATAAAATGTATTTTCAGAGGTGTGGAGCTTAGCTCCGACATTAAGAATTTCAGTGTCACATAACTGAAACCTCAATTCTATAGAAAATTCATCTTGAACAAAAACCAATCTGTGTACAAAGTAGGAGAAAAAAACAGACCTATTAATATTTATAAAACAATTTCCACCATCAAAAACATATTGTTACATGGTTGATAGATTATACAAATGAATTTTCCTTCTGAACAAATATCAAAGAAAGCCAAGGTACTTATATTCATAGGGTGTTTGTGCTGTTTTGTTTAGTGGTGTGAGATTTTGCAAGCTACTAATTCAGCCACCTTGATGGAGAACATGACTGACGGTAAGAGGCCTCTGACCCCAGAACTTCAACAGAAGAATGTGCCACTGAGTTAAACAAAAGAAAAAAAAATGCATTTCAGAAGGTAGACATACACATAAAAGGAACAAAAAAAACAGCAGGAAGTACAACTGTCATAATTAGTTTGGAAAATAATCTGTCTTGAAGCAATGTGCTGTGTTTGATTTGTGATAAATAACCATAATGTGCTATTCAAATGTGCCTTGCCAAGCCGGCTTTAAAATGCTGATGCTTTAAAAGGAGTCCTGCTTTCCATTAAATATTGATGTTCCAAGAGTTGTATACTTTTTAGAACTTTTATCCAGTTGCTATGAAGAGAAAATAGATATGAGGCAAGATGGGGTGGGGAAGAGTACAGAACCAGAGAGGATCATGAAAATAGAGCCTTGTGTATAATGAGAGAAACAGAGGACACCCACTAACAACATGGGCACTTGTTAGCAAGAAGCAACAGGGTGGTTATTTAGGGAAATCTGAAGAAAGAAAGGAATTTGATGTGCCAGTTAACTTTGGATCATCCAGCTTTAATTCTCAAGAAATCTGGGCCAAACAGTCACTGTTCTAAGTGGTTCTCACTTCTTTAGTTCAGTGAATGGAGGCAGCTCCAGACGGAACTGACTTGTAGCAGGAATTCGAAATCTTTGGGCATATTGGGGGAGACCACTCTATGAACTGTAGGATGGCTAGCAACAGCCCTCCATTTACCAAGCAGGTGTCAAAAGCACCAATGCCAAGTTATGACAATTTTCTTTCCAATATCTCCTGGGGGATGGATAAGGTGCTTATCACTTGTTTAAAGACTCCCCCAAATGGTATCTTTTTGTGATCAAAGATGGTGGAAAGGGAAGAAGAAATAAGACATGATGCAGAATCTCAGAGTGACTTTGGAAAATGAAAGAATAAATGGACAGCCAGTTACATTAATCTGTAAGAAAAATTGTTCTCATGTGGCTACAAATTTACTGAATTAACTTGGTACTACAGTTAAATCAGGGGAGACAGTAGTTGATTTCTCTTTAACTACTGAAGCAACAATTTAATTTTGTTTCAATAAAGGCTGAGTCAGTCCTGTAGAGGTGTTTTCATTTCATTGTTCCATTTTTCAATAGGAAATAAATGGCCTTTCTCCTAAACCATGTGAGCACGAACCAATGACTGGCCTAGGCTGGACATGGGACTTAACATGGCTAATGAGAACCAGGTGAAGGGTTTTCTATGGCTGCTGGAATGGTCAACACTGGGTACCATTTTTCTGCCAGCACTGAGAGCTGCCTAAGTTAGAACAATTCAGAGAAAGCAGGGCTGTTCGATTCCTTCAGCTGAGTGAATGGATTTGGTCCATGGATAATAAGAGAAGCCTCATTCTGTACTGAGCACATGCTGCTCCACATCTTGAACTCCCTGTTAAGTGAGTAAAAGTAACCCATATAGGAGCTGGTGGACAAAAACTAAGTGAAGGTTAATAGGTTTTTGTAGGTCACTAGGAACCATTATAATCCTAGCAAAGAGTCACTAAAGCACAATAAAACTCAGTGTCAAATTACCCTCTGAACGAGATTGTTAAGCACATTGGAAGGAACTGTTCTTAGACCGGAATTCTTCCATGTCAAACATTTCCCAATGGTGATGCAGCAGCTTTGATGTTAATGACGTCACTACTTTTCACTCAATAGGATGTTGTGGAAGAACATGAACAATAAAGTGAATTAAAAAAAAAAAATGTTCCTTAGTATGCAATGGGACAAGGAGGAAAGTCTCCTACAAAGAAATGGCACAATGGCTAGCTTTTAAGTCAAAATGTTTATGTGACAGACAGCTCTTAAGCCTCCAGATTATAAGAATAATTCAAGTTTTCATGTGAAATGTTCTGTTAGTACTACATGGATATGATGTAAGCAGTTAGATTATAAATATTATCAGCATTGCTAAGATCTAAATGACTGCATTTATAGCTCCTACACAGAGGACTGCCGTCGGGACTGTGACAGCAATGAAGACCCAACTTACTCATTAGGTCATTAATCACCATTTCCTAATTGGGTTTAATTTGACTACTGCTCATTAGAGTTATAAACCAACACTCTCATTTAGTTGTGATTATAATTCAATAGCCAAACTTTTACGCTACAATGAACAAATTAATAGCTAAAGATAATTTTGGTCTTAAAAATATCATGTAAGATTTCTGCTTTAATGAACTGTACATACAGAATGTGCTTTGTGATGATTCCTTAAAAATACTCATGAATTTTTTCTGTTCTTATTAATTAAAAAGCAAACTTTAGCCTTTATATAAAGTTTGTGAACACCTTGCAAGAAAAGTTCCTTGTATAGTCTCCTTCCCCTACAGCCAGGTCACAGCGGTGAATAAAACAGTATGACAGCTAAATTGTCGCCCTACTCCGTAGGAAGCTTTCCTTCCTCCCTCTCTTTCTTCTTCTTTATGATGGTTTAGCTGTATGCACATGATCATACATGCACGCAGAGGTCACAGACAACCTCAGGCATCACTCCCTAGGTGTCATCCACTGAGCCAGAGTCTCTCACTACCCTGGAACTCACCAATTAGGTCAGTGAGCCTCGGGGATGTCCAGTCCCTGCCTCACCAGCGCTGCACTGCAAGAACACCAGCAAATCCAACTTTTTCTTTCTGTGAGTTCTAGGAAAACATTTAGATCTTTCTGCTTGCAAAAAAAGCACTCTCCTGACGGATCCATCTCACCAGCTCTCTGCTTCAGTCTTAAGACAAAGTCTTGCTTTGTAGCCCATGATGTTCTGGAACTCCTGACTCTCCTGTGGCTAGGATTACTGACCTGCACAGCCAAGTGTGTCTCAATATATTATGTTTAAGAGCCTTATAGTAAATTCCTTCATTTCTTGAGCATGCATGTGACTTGTGTTCTCAAAACGTGGGACTATTTCTGGGTCATTCTAATAAGAGCAAAATGCTAGTTGAAAAGAAAACAATGAGGAAAACAACAACAAAACAAACAAAAAACAAAGAAAAACCACAGGCAGTTTGCTCTAATTGATCTGGCATGGTAGGACAACCATGTACACTGGACTGAGAGGCAAGGGCTTCCACCCCATCTCACAAACCTCGCTGCCAATGAAGAGTCATGCTAAATGCCTGATCCTCTTAAAGAGGAGAATAATGGCTCTGACTTCTACAAGGTTGTTTATGAAAGTCTACCACAGTGCCTGGCATATAAGTTCAAAAACAGTTGCAACTATTCTTTTTCCTCTTTATATAAAATACTGAGGGTTTTTTTAGCCACAGCAATTAAAAATTAATTTTGAGGAGCTGGATAGATGGCTTAGTGTTAAGAACACTTGCTGCCCTTGCAGCTAGGAACCCAGGTATGGTTCCTAGCACCCACATGAGGTGGCTCACAAATGCCTGTAACTCCAATTCTGGTGGAGCCAATTGACAGGCCTTCTAGGCTCTAGAGGCACTTGAAGGCATGTGGTACACATAAATTCACTCAGGCACATATACATATAAAATAAATCTTAAAAAACAAGTTTAAATAAACATAACTTGCACATATACAACTTAAGTACAGATTTAATCTTGTGGTTATCCATGCAATACCATATTTTGAGCAACTTCCTCAAACAAGAACTTCCCATCAGCTAGACACTGGTTTTCCTGAAAAATCTTATACTGGCTAAGCAGAGGAATCTTCTTTTATAAATGTGGGGTATAGACCTATTTTGTGTCACACTCTGGGTGTATAACCCAGCTCACCAATCTATAATATCATTTTTACCACTTAGATTAATAAAAGCTTATTTTCCTATAAATTTGAAGCTTAGCCAATGAGGTATGCCGATCTCTAGCCAGAATATGATGGATGAAGAATATGAATTTGTCTTGAGGTCTCTCTGGGTTCCAAAGACAGAGTCTTTTAAAGTCTTCTGAATTTGACTACAAATCCTCTAAAGAAAATCACATTGGTCCCAATAGTGGTGTCTGTACATACATATTCAGCCCCTTCCACCTGCAAAGCCCTATTCAGACAGTGTTCACAATGCATGGAAAAGGTCAAAGTTTGTGCAGCTTATACTCTGGTTTGAGCTACTCTACCTATCTACCACCCTACTCCTCAAAATTGCTCTATGAAGTTCAAAGCCTGTGCTAGGAATGCATCTCCATTGAAGATATTTGCTGAGGCTCAAAATAGTGAAGAGTGGTAGAAGTCATTGCTAGAAGAGAAATCATTCCCCCAAATACCTCCTTTACCTAAAGCAAATACAGCAAGTGCGTTTAACTGCAGAATAGGGGCTTCGCTGAGATGACGGAAGTCCCATTCAGGGCATGATGTGAAACTGTCTATAGAGTTTGCAAATTTAAGAGCATCAAACAGTTCAGAAAAAATCAGGTGCAGTTATTAAACCCACGTATCGTGATACACACCCACACCCAAATCCTTCTATCAGCAGCAACTCCTGAGAAACCTGGGCTCTGTGTTTGTCTGCATGCAGGAACTGAATGAAGGGGGCTAAAGTCAGGCAGGAAGCAGCTCCCAGGAAGGCTTGGCATTTGCCTACAGCAAATGCTAAAATGTTGAGCACCATCATGGGAGCATTTGAAATGAGCTGAAATTAAATTACTGAGAGAAATGAACGCAACATGACTGCTGCTGTTGCAGTTTTTTGCAGGCTAATTTACAGTTTATATGCATAATTATAAAAGTCCACTTGTATTTCTAACTTTCCGCTGTTTGTTACCTTGTCCTTCTGGAGTTTCACCAAAGGGGTTCACTTCCACCTGAGTAGCGTCAATCTTCAGGAAGAGATGATACAGCTTTTTAATCTGGTCGGCTGCCTAAGTGTTCAAGAGAGATGGAATTACACCCAAGCAATACAAAAAAGTTTATTTTGTTCCATTAACAGAATCTTAAAATTAGCAAATTATGTCTTTATTTTCAGTTAGGTTTTCTGAAGGGAAAAATTGAAAAACATAATTATTTTAATTTCCATTGCTATTCATTAGAAGAGATTGCTCAACTCTCCTCCAGACACTAAGAGAGACCATTATTAAGAAAACAAAATATTTTCTATGCAGCCTAAAAGTGCCATTAATCCTTTTGTGAATTATCATGTCCCTGTTAGTCACGTTAGACTGCAGTATAAGCTACAATCACTAATACAAACAGGCTCCATTTAAGTTAAAAGGTAAACAGGCTTTTGAGAGTTTTTAATGACAAGGTTTTCCTTATTATGCTGGAATAAAATGGTTATTATATTCATCAATCCAAGCCTGCAAAGCAATTCCTGAGTGTCTGCTGGAAACTGTGAGACAGAAAGATGAAAGTCTCAAAAAGAGAGAGCAGCCACAGAACCATGCAGTTCCCACTTGACGCAGAGGGTCCCAGAGGCCAAGACCACGGAGAGCATGCGTACGCAGTCCCTCTAATGTCACCATGGCTTCGCTTCACCCACTCGTTCTTCTCAGCTCACGGGTCCTCGCTGCTCATATCAGGGCAGGCTGGTTTACAGCATGTGGTGGAGAGCACATGTGGGAGTCATCACAGCTCCAGGCAGTCCACACTTACAACAAATAGGGTAAGCCTGTGCAACTGTGGTTGCATACAGGGTGGCACTCATCCTTGGCTGTTTTACTTCCCATTGCCATGCATGTCCACCAAGCCAGCCCAGCAGTATGTACCATCAGAGCCATGTGGCCCTGCCCCTTTGCATCTGACACCTGTAGGGCTTCTTTCCAGGTTGCTGGGCCAGCTCTGTCCTGTCAAGGGATCGAGGTCATGGGAAGAACAGGGTAGAAGAAAGGGGCCCCTCTACTCCTTCAGTCTTAACTTTCTCAGTTCTTACAGTACCTATGAATGAAATCCCTAAATGTAAATTCATACTAGGGTCAGTATTGAAAGCTAGCCCATGTTTGACGAAAGCATTTCTATAAATCACATACTATCTGAATCTTATTTCAGGCCTTTGTGAAAATTTTCTTAAATCCTGGTTGAAATCTGAGGTACATAAATAAATGAATGCATCCAATGTGTAAGGCTAAATGGTTTTGTTTTGGTTTTTTGTTTGTTTGTTTGTTTGTTTTTCAGTCAGGGATACAAGATGTTTCCCAGACTCTCAACTTACTATGCAAACTCAAACTCATGGCCCCTCTGCTTCATCCACCCTAGGCAGTAGGGCTGCCAGCATTTGCTATTATACTAGACCAAGACAGAATCTTTTCACTATGAAATATTTTATGAGCAGGTAACAGATATAAATTTTATAAAGCTCCTCAGTATGTCAGGGTTCCTCATGATTCTATTTCCCAACCACAGCTTTGCAGATCTTCTGAGGCAGACACCAACAGCTTCTGTTTTGTCTGAGATACACTCTATGCACATGCTAAGATGCACACTTCCCATCTTTACAAAACAACAAATGCCTCTATCCTTATTAATAGAAACTTTCACTGCCAGGATAAATAGGACATTCTTTTAATTGTCAGATCATATTTTATTGTGTGGCTATACTACCATTCATTACATTCATCACTTAAATAATGACCATATGGATTGTTTCTAATAGCTTCATTTAGTTAAAATATCATCTTTCTTGTCTCTGTAATACATGTGACCAGGTTTTATAGGGTAAGTCCCCACAGCAGTAGCAGAATGGATAGAAACATTTCATTTATTGTTTATTGTATATGTGTATGATTATGTGTATGTGTTTGCGGGTTTGTGGCTATATGCAAATGTGTGTATATGACTGAGGTATTATGCATATGATTGGCACGTGGAGTCCTTGGGTATTGTTCCTCTAAACTATCCATTTGGGGTTTTTTTGAGACAGGATCTCGCACTGGCCTGGAGACTCATCAAGTTGTGTAGGCTGAGTAGTCAGCGAGATCCACAGATCTGCCTGTGTCTACCTTCCCAGCATTGGGATTGAACTCAGGGCCTTGTGCTTGCTAAAGCACTAAAATCTCCCCACATCCCTGAAAGCATTTTAAATCTGAATGATTCTATTCAAGTGCTCCAGGAACTACCCTATACTCCCACAAGCCAGTCCAGAAAGACTTTCCACTCACCACCATTCAGCTTCTGCACCATGCTGATGCAGTGCTGACAAGGCAAGTAAGAGCAGGTATTGTGCATGTAGTGTTAATGAAAATCTCATATTGTGAATGAGTCTGAGCATCATTCTAGCTCCTAACATACGTTTGTATTTTCTTTTCTATGGACTTTGTATATTCACCTGTTGAGATTTGGATTTTTTTTTAATCAGGAAGTTAAAGGAAGTATTTTTATGTGAATAAAATTTGCTCTTTATCCCATATAAATTTCAAATGTGTTTCCCCTTTAACATTCATCTTTCAGCCATATTTGTGTTACTCCTGCCACATGGGAATCTAAGGTCAATCACATCACTCATGTCTCATGGCTTCTGGCTTTTTGACAAACTTTCAAAAGGCCAATCTCATTTTGGAAACAGTCTAAAAGATTTCTCACAATTTTTTCTTTTGGTTTACTTTATTATTTCCTAGTTTCAATGTTGACACTTTTTAAAGCCCACTAAACTATATTAAATTACAAAGCCAGTCAACCACAAATTATGGACTGTGGGGACCCGAGGAAGCCCCAAGGCCATGGCAGAGCCATGTGAAGGACTGCAGGGCTTCAGACCCATGTGCTTTGGTCCACGAGCTAATTTTGCCAGTGTATACACAGAGCATCAGCACACCTTCTCCAGCATCACAGCTTCCTCAGGGATGTTTACAGCCAGAGTGTGGTCTCTATAGTGGCCTCCTACAACAGAGGCTGTTATAAAATCAACGAGTGAGTTTCTGGCTTGTTGTGGGGTTTTTGCTTGGTTGGTGTCTTCTATCAGAGCAAAGCTCAGCCCACCCAAAACTGTTTTTTTTCATGTGTGTCTGAGTATCTAGGACCAAACTGTGCAAGGTATGGCAATTGAGTATCTTTTGGGGTTTGGGCTTTGTTTTTGAGGTTGGATCCTATTATATTGCTGGAGTTGGTTTTGTATCCATGAATGATCTCAGGGAACTGTGACTCAGCCTCTCAGGTAGTTGGGAATATGTACATGTGACTCCATGTCTGGCTTTTGAATGGTCACTAGACAGTTGTGGTATAGCTGCACGTGTGTATGTGGGAGAGCCCTACTTACCTAGATCCTGTGCCATCCACTTCTGCAGCCACTGCCTAGTTAACACTTAATACGTGATTTAACAAGCAGTTCATCAATAAGAACAAAGTACCCAAAAGAAAGAACTTTAGGTACATAAATAAGATTTAATGCAACCATTTCAAAACACTGGTAAAATATACAGAATCCAGATTTTACCAAGGCAACCACTTCCAGATGTACTTGCAGTCCCTCAGCTTGGGATCATCTCTTCATTGCAGGACCAGTGACCTAAGACTATTTCTCTGTTTGCTTTCTCACATGCCTCCTCTGAGTATGGCACCCTGCACCAATCCTCATGCCTTACAGCAGCGTCCTGAATCAGAGATTCCAGTTTTTACACATGATACAAACATCTACGCTGAGCTCATGGGCCATCCATCCTTCCTACTGTGCCAACAAACTGGGTACCCCTCAATAAATTCCAAGCCATCCACACCTCATTCCTTCTCATTGTCCCTCTCTCTTCCCGCTTCCTCCTTCCCCAGTGCATGTATTCTGGGCCTGCAGAACGACCTCAACTAGGCCATGAGAACAATGACTATCTTTCAGTACTTTGGACACAGCCTAGAAAAGCAACATGCAATTAGTGCTTGCTCAGTGAGCAAATAGTCAAACCTGTGAAGATGCCAGCCTGCCAGCGACACATACGACCCTGTCTTAAAGTTTTTATTCTTTCTTTCCTTTCCTTGGCAACTTGGCTCCTTGGTAACCCCAAGAAGCTGCATATTCACCTTTCCTTCTCTGCACAGCACATTCAGAAAGTGTTTGGGGCACTGGGGAAACATAATTATGCCATTTGAGAGCTATAAATAACCCTTAATTTTTCTATACATATGGAGGTGGCAAGGGTGTCTTAGGATATATTTAATATTATTTAATATTGTTATCATCTGTAAAGCTCTCTACTGGGCTCATAAGCTGAGCGTTCCAACAATGGGTGGACAGCTTTTACCTACTCTAGGTTTATTCTGCTCCCACATTCTGACACCTACTGTTGATATCCCAGAAGCAGTCAATGTAGACAGCCTAGACATCTGATTTCATTTAACCTTTCAGATGCCAAATGCTTCAGGAGCACATAATATACATGTGGTGTACTGTGCCATGAGCCGTGACAGCACAGCAGTGAGCCATGTACCTCTTGTGATGGGGATTGGGATCTAGCAAAGGAGACTATAGAAAAATGGAAGAAAGGCACACGTGCAGGCACAGAGTATGTGCACAGGTGACTGAATACACTTGGAATCGAATGTGGGGCCAAATAACTATAACATCATGACTTCATAAGAGACAGGCTTTCAGGGATCAACATCTCTATATGAGTAGCCTTTAAATATATCTTTTAAAATGGCAAATGCAGTCAGCAACCTCATTCTCACAACATGAAACTAACCACTACAGCACAGAGCCCAAGACTGGTCCAGCATCTTCCTTTGAACAGACTGCCGCTAGAGCACCTCACTGCCAGTCTCGGAAAGGACAATTCTTTCCTCTAGTTGTCTGCTGAATGCTGGCTGTTTTGTCTCTTCCTGGGGCTTAGTCCAGGAGGGCCTGTCATCTTCTACCATCACGGTGAATCCTTTCCTCTTCGATAGTCTTTACCCCCATTTCCTAATGAGTGCTGTCTCCCCTTCCTTAAAAACTTCTGAAGTTTTGTTCCACTTTATCCTTCTCTGACTGACTGACTGCCACCACCACACTTCCAGAGACAGCATTAAAATCTAAGAGTTGAAAGAAATCAGTGAAAAAAAAACCCAAAAAACAAAAAACAAAAAACTGTTCCCGAGCTAAACAGGAGCTGTAGGTCTTTTGTCCAAAGGTCCAACTAAGCACAGGCAGAACTACTATTGCAGGGCTGGAGGGATGACACAGTGGCAAAGGTTCTGCCTGCCAAACCCGGTGACTTGACCTCAATCCCCAGAACCCACATGGTGGAAAGAGAAACAACTGCAGCAAGTTGTCCTCTGATCATGAGCACCATGGCACATGCATTCCTACACACATATACATTCAAACACACAAACAAAGAAAATACTAAAAAAGAAAAAAAACATTCTAAATGAATATTAAATCTTCATTTAAAAAGGCCTGAACACCTAGGCCTTTTTTCTTGTTATAATTCCCCAAGCAATAAAATATAACAACTGTTTATAGAACATTGATATTTGTAGGGGGTATAAGATACCTGGGTGAGAATGTGTGTCAGTTATATACAAGCAAACACTATGCCATTTTCTAAAAGGAACCTGGAGATGAACTAGATGTCTGTATTCTCGGGAATACTGATACAATCCTCCACGGGTACTGTGGGAACTTACTGTATAGTCATTGGGCAGCTCCAGGCCAGTGAATGCACACAGAGTTACTAAGGAAGCCTCTTGGGGTTAAAGAGGGAAAGGACAGGAAAACAGGTAGCAAAGATCTTCTGATTTAGCTGTGGGATGAAGCTTGCCTGTGCCATGGGTCAGACCAAAAGCAGAACTGGATGTTCATGACAGATTCTGTCCCCCAAAAGCTTGGAGTACCATTTTTTGTCCTCAACGTCAAAAGATATGACTACTAAGTTGGTTATATTTTTAATTGTTCTGAGTGAAACATTGCCTTCATGCCACCAATATTCATTTCAAATACCCATAGCAATTCAAGTGATATGCATTTTTAATAAACACAATGAGAATCTTCCTTGGTTGAGGGGATGAGGAGTAAATCCAGGGTCTTACATGTGCATGGCAAGCATCCTACTACTGAGCTACAACCCCAGCAGAGGAATTCATCTTTAATGGAGTACTGTCAACAACTGTTCTCACACAGCACTGAACTGAATCTCTGCTATATACTTCTCAGCTAGTAGTCATTATTCCCATTGTATAGATACTGGAAATAAATTCCTAACAGAATGAACTTGTATATGCCAAGCAGCACAAGCAATGCTTAAGAAAAATTTCAAAGTTTTTAAAATTTAAAAATTAAAGGTCTGGAGGCATAGTTTAGTGATCAGAATTTTTGCCTGCACAAAGCCTCTAGTTAGATTCCCAGCATCACATTTACACAGTGTGCTGGTATATGCCTGTAATCCCAGGGCTCATGAGGTGGAACCAGGAGGCTCATAAATTCAAGACCAGTCTAAGATACATGAGACCCTGTCTCAAAATCACAGTAACAAGATATCTCCAAACAGCATGAAGTTTATGTACCTACTTGCAAAATACATACAAACCTTTATCACGTGTGTGTATATATATATATATATATATATATATATATGTTTTTATAATTATCATAAATTTGCACAACAAATCTGCACCATAAATTTGTATACACATATATAATCATTTATATAGATATATATACACATTATAAACCTGCCACGCACACACACACCCTCATATATATGTATTCACATATATCTCTTAACATACATATGTATGCATGAACACACATTATATACACACACCCATATATACACATTATAAAATTACAAACACACATAACTCCGTCACATACAGATACATACATACATCTCTATCATATATATACCTCTACCACATGCAAACATACATACATACACATTTCTATCACATATATACACACACCCATCTCTATCAGATACATATACATACATCGTAAACATCACCTCTTAGAAGGGCAGGAAATATTTTCTTGACCATAAACAATTTGGGGAAAGATTCAGACACAATCATCTTGTTTTCTGTCAGTCACAAGCATCAGCGGCAATTAAACAAGTTCCTGCAACATTTTCTAAAACAAGGCAAACACGCTGTCGCTAAACAGCTCTGTACCTGGTGTTTCAAAGGCCCAAGGAAGCCTAGATTTTCTGCCATCCGCTGGGCCTGGCTGTCCTTTATCCCTTCAAAAATGTCAATCTGCTCCTAGTAGAAATATATCAAATGAACAAAATTCAGAAGTCAAGTATGAAGATTTAAACCTCAAAGCAAACGTTTAGTATTTACTGGCAAATGAGTAATTAAAGTGTGGCACCCTTCCATAAAGCTCTGAGCAGGGCTACTGCGGCTGCCTATAGGCTACGTTTTAATTAGCAGGCCATCTATGAAACAGCCCTTCCAAAAACTATATAATTCTTCAAGGTGGCATGCTGACAAGACGATCTGATGCCAGTTTTCACTTTTAATTACTACACAGATGGCATTGATGAATATTTAGTCAGTTAATTTTTGTGACATCTTTTGGAAGGCATCCAAAGAAAGGCTTTGCTGTCTAATATTGCTATTAAGTTTGGAGTTGTCATATACAGGTTAAATATTATCTTATGACTTGAGCACTTTATTCATATGAAAATTATTAATAATACCTTCACTCTACAAAGAGCTGTTCTGTCAAAAACAATGAATGCTGTTCATGTGCCTTAGTTCATGCATTATGTTAGCAAATGGGATTGTTTTAGATAATGTTAATTTTGAAAATGGCTAGACATTATGAGTAAGCCTGTGTATAAAGCTTCAATTAAACTTCCAAAGCAGTTAATCTATCTATGTAACACTGATGAGAATATTTTTAAAACAATCACTGAAGTGTGGGTACAGTATATAGAAAAGCAGATTCAGAAAATATGATTCTTCCCCTACTTAAGGAGAAACAAAACAATTCCTAAAGGAAATAATATTTCTTGTAGAAAATTTTAATGGAATTAGACATTAAGAACCCACATTAAAAACTAAGTTCATGGTTCTAAATGTTCAGTTGATAAGAATGGCACCTGAGCATTTCTTCCTATTAGTCCACTTAATCCTTGTGATGCTGGAGTAGAAACCACTACATTATCATTACTTACTTTAAAAACTGAAGCTTAAGGTTTGTGATAGACTCCCCACCTATTTGGATCTGACTACAGATCTCTCTGAAACCAATCTTAGTGTGACGATTTTAAGGATATGGAACTCTGAACGCCTGTTTTTCCCTGGACAGTCTGTAAAGTTTAGTATCCACTGTCAACTTGATAGGGTCTAGATTACAGAAGAGGTAAGTCTCTGGGCATGCTTGTGAGGTCGTGCCTAGGCTAAATATATTGAGGAGCAAAGACCCACCCTGAGTGTGAATGGTATCATTTCATGGTTCAGGGTCTTAGAAAGGTAGAAGAGAAGACTGAGCACCAGCATCATCTCCCTCTGCTTCCTGACTGTGGATGCAGTGTGCCCAGCTGCCTTCCCCACAATGGTTGACTGCATCCTCAAACTACAGGCCACAATAAACCATCCTTTAAGTTACTTGGTCAAGATTTTTTTTTTTTTCACAGCAAGAAAAGAAACTAATACAGAGACTCTCCCCCTGGCAGTAGGATCAGAATCCATCCCTGGTGCATGAGCAGGCTCTTTGGAGCCTACTACCTATGATGGGACACCTCACGCAGCCTTGCAGGAGGAAAGGCATGGACTTACTCATGTGTATGTGCTTAGCCATGGGAGGCCTTGCCTTCTTGTGGGGAGAATAAGAGGTGGGTTGGGATGGGGAGGCTAAGGCGGGTGGCAGAAGGAAGGAAGAGGGGGATCTTTGATTGATGTGTAAAATGAATGAAAAAGTTTTCTTAATAGAGAGACTTACCCACATCCAGTTATATAAGAGATAGTGTCTGCAGCCTTGGTGCAGGGGGAGGGGCTTGAACCTGCCTCAGCTGAGTGTGCCAGGCTCTGTTGACTCTCCATGGCAGTTCTTGCCTTGGAGGAAGTAGGAATCGTGGATGGGAGGCTGGGGAGTGGGAGGAGGGAGCAGAGGGGGAACTGTGGTTGGTATGTAAAGGGAATAGAAAATTTCTTAATAAAAAAAGAAGAAGAAAAGCAACTACTATGACACTGAAGAAAAAAAAAAAGATGGTGTCTGGACCATGCCCATGGCTAAAGGCAGGGCGCCAACCATGCAGACATGGACGCAGCAGTGTTCTCCTGTTGTTAATTCTTGGGTCAAGTTGGACAGAAAAAATGATGCAGAAAGACAAAGCAGGGAGGAAGGAGAAGAAAGAGAGGGGTCAGGGAAAAAGAAAAGTTCTTCGAATACTGGACACTTCAATTCTGCGGGACTCCCAAACAGTTTCCAGTTAGACTCATCATCCTCACCTCACACCGCAGCCACAGGTCCACTGCTCCCTGCCTGCCTCAGGCTCCTCATCAGATGCTGAGCAGTTACTATCCCAACACACAGTTCACATGACCAGCTAATCAAACATACCTTAAAGATGAGTTCTGGGCTTTTAGCCGCCACTTCTTCAATATCAACGCCCCCCTGGGGGCTGCCCACTATCACGGGACCATTGAACGACCGGTCCATCAGAATGGCCAAGTAGGTTTCTCGAGAAATGTCCAGGGCTTCGGCAACCATCACCTAGTGCATAAATGGAAAGTGAGCTAAGTTGGCATCAAACCGATGTAAGCTTGGAAATCCATGTCTCTACCCACAGAAGGCAAGCAGCATCGTTTCCAGGCTCCTGACAGGCAGTGAGTCAGTGTCCAGAGGTCTGAGGCCTCTACATAGGTGCACGGGGCCTCCTGTCACCTCCTTACTGATCTGGTTAAAGTGCTCAAGTGACAGGGATCTGGTTGGCCTCAGGAAGCCTTCCCACTCTCATCTTCGTTTTTTCTTTCCGGTGAATCTCTGTCACTTGAGGAAAACTCTAGGGACACAGGTGTTCTAATCAGACACATTAAGAGTGCATACATTGCCGGGCGGTGGTGGCGCACGCCTTTAATCCCAGCACTCGGGAGGCAGAGGCAGGCGGATCTCTGTGAGTTCGAGGCCAGCCTGGTCTACCAAGTGAGTTCCAGGAAAAGGCGCAAAGCTACACAAAGAAACCCTGTCTCGAAAAACCAAAAAAAAAAAAAAAAAAGAGTGCATACATTATTACATCGGCTCTTCTCCGATGACAATGGCAGAAAGCCAGGTTTGACAATCAAAGAAGAGATTTTTCTTACAGTATATAGATGTTGTATATATTCATAAATTTTCTGTATTTTATTCCATCTTGTACTCTCTATTTATAAACATAATATTTGTTCATTTAAAATAATGCAGTCACTGGGACTGATGGCACAGGCCTGTAATCTGAACTCTGAGGAGGCTGAGACAGGAGGATACAGATTTGATTTTGAGGCTAGTGTGGGCAGCTAACTATGACCATTGCTTTAAAAAAAAAAAAAGTAGGAGGAGGGTGCCTTGGTGCTCAATGGTAGAGTACTTGCCTAGCATGAAGAGTTCAATCCTCAGTGCCAAAACAGAAAAAGAAAAAAAGCAAGAGCCAAGGTACAGAACAGTCATAGAGGACCTGCTCCATGCTTAGCAGGTGTAAGGTCCTGGGCTCAAACTTCAGCAATAATAATAATAATGACTAAAAAAACACTACAAAGCATATGAATTGAAAATCGAATGCAGCCTCCTGCAGCATAGCCCCCTTATATCCAGATGCCTTGGCCCCAACTTACAAAATGCTCCTGTGACCCCCTTGAACCTCTGTAGTACTTAGATTAAGGTGCTCCTTTCCCTGGGAGGATATGACATCACTTGTCAGGACCAATCAGAGGCAAGTGGGGTGGAGGGAGTGCATTCCCTGGTCACTTCTTCACCAAGCATCCTTTTATTCTAAACAGTTTCAACAAATTCGAGAAAAACTCTTATGAGCTAAGTTCCTTTCATTTTTTATCTGTAAGCGCTTCAGCAATGGAATCAATTCTCACATGGCATCACATCATGCACATTAGAATGCCTTGCTTTTGTTTCTGAAATTTTTTTATTTTTGAGACCGGGCCTGGAACTCACTACAAAACCAAGGATGACCTAGTTCTTAAGTACTGAGATTATAGGCATTTGACAGGCTTAAGCAGTGTGGGGGATCGAACCCAGGGCTCTATGCATACTAGGCAAGCATTCTATCAACTAAGCTATAGACCCTGCCCTGTTTTAAAACTTTTTGACCCTACAACTTGGATGCTTTTCTAAGAGTTTTCTCTTTCCACCATGACTATAAAACACTTATATGTTAATATTCACTTAACCATATGCATGTGGCATTTACATGGACAATTTTCACAGCTGAAATGCTGCCCTAGTCATTACTTTTGTATATGTGTCTCTGCTCATTTGTTTTATTCCCTGTAAAAGTATAAAATATTTAAGATTTTAATTAGTACTGTCAACTTGCACTTGAGAAAGAGTTGTCTCAACTTAGAGAAATCCAACAGGAATGGTGGAAACATCTCGGCTGAAGTTTTGAAGAGCATAAACACGCACATAATCAATAATAGACTTGAAGATAATCTTAAAAAACAAAATCATATCACCTTTCCTAAAAGTAGCATAGTACCAGGTTTCATTTTTAAAGTTATATAATAAAAGGCATTATATTTTTGCTACGCAGATGGCCCTAAAAAGTTTTATTAATATAATATAAACTTTAAAAGCTCTAATGGAAAGATATGAAACTCCTTTTCAAGCTTTTATTGAATTTACCACCAATTAAAAATAAATACTAGGACAAGAAATGTGGCTCAGTGGTACAGCACACACTCAACACATGAGGCCCTTCATACAACTCCCACGACCTGGCATCTTCTCCTAATTCCCACAAAAGAGCCATCTCTTGGATGCTGCTCGTGTCAGGACTATCACAGACCCAGCCTGATTTCAAGCTGCTTGTTCTTTAAATAACAAAAAGTCCAACCACCTGTCCACAGCTCTCCTCCTGGCCTTCAGGATGCCGAGATTCACTTCGGGAGAAGGGGCTGACCACTGCAAACTGAAGCATTTAATTCTAGTGTTTCCTTCTCAACATGATGATAATGTGCAGCTTTCAGAAATAATATGAAATTCACCTTTATAAACATCAAAACACTTCAAGAAATTAAAACAATTATGCCTTCTAAAGATTTCTCTAGAAGGACAGAGGGTTTTTTGTTTGTTTGTTTGTTTGTTTGTTTGTTTTGGTTTTTCGAGACAGGGTTTCTCTGTGTAGCTTCGCACCTTTCCTGGATCTCACTCTGTAGACCAGGTTGGCCTCGAACTCACAGAGATCTGCCTTGTTCTGCCTCCTGAGTGCTGGGATTAAAGGCGTGCGCCACTACCGCCCGGCCAGAGAGATGTTTTAAGAAATTTGGTAGGGACAAAATACAGATAAAGGTAGGATTTTTGAAATTTTAGGTGCAGTAGTATAACCGTGTGTGTGTGTGTGTGTGTGTGTGTGTGTGTGTGTGTGTGTGTGTGTGTGTGTTGCTTGCAGAGGTCAAAGAGGATACCATGTACTCTGTTCTACCACTCTCGGACTTACTTCCTGGAGACAGGGTGTCTAGCTGAATGTGGAACTAGGTTGGGTGCCAGTAAGCTCTAGCAACCCTCTGTCCTCAACTCCTATAATGTAGAGATTACAAGCAAGCATGGCTTTCTTACATGGGTGTAGAGATTTGAACAAGTCCTCATGCCTGCATGAGCACGTGATCTCACTCACCGGGCCCTCTCACCATTCCTCACTTTTGACACATAGTCTAATAAAGAGTTAGTCTAGTAAGATACTCAGTGATTGCCAGTGTTCTTAGAAGCAATAAAACACTCTAATTCTCAGGATAAGCATCATTCAAAAGCCTTACTCTTCATCTTTTGAAACACTAACTGATGTGCTCTGCATTCCATCATACATCAGTTCGTCAAGACTAGCTGCTTTCTCCAACAGCGCCTACTTGGTAGAAATAATGTCTCACTTCTTTAAAAAAAAAAAAAATCCCTAGGAAACGATGGTTTCTTGTGTTATGAAACCATGTGTGACCCAGGATGCTAAGTATTTAGGGATTGTTACAGAGAAATTTGATGGACTCCATAGCACTCATCCTGGGGGAAGCTCAGGGAGATGAATTTCAAAAGAGCTTCATTTGAGTTCCACACAGATTATCCTGTGGGATCCCCTGGATTTCAAAATGTCTTTATCCTATTTGACAAGCATTATCTCTCCTCCTTCCCACCCTCATATCGTGCTACTCAAACTCGAAGTCTGAGATGAAGACCAATGTGACACTATTCATAACTGCAGAGAGTTGAGATCACTAGGAAATTATCTGATTGTATATCTCCGACAGAGGAGTAACTGTTACTGATGACACTGAGCATGGATGCCACGAGCAGTACAGCATCACACCCCATTCTGGCCCCAAGCAACATGTAGCACAATGACATGGAGTCAAGCAAAATGCCTGGTATACACCAACATATATGCATGTGTATATGTGTAAGCATTAAATAGCCCTCCAATAAACCTAGATTGGAGGTTTTATAAGTCTGTAGCTTCAGCTTGAGAATGTGGAGTTGATACTTCTTGCTGACTCCTCCACTGCAGTCAGATAAAAATTTACATAGGAGAAAACAGGAAGAAATGGAAGATTACAAGGAAGAAAGCAGCATGGCTAGGAAGCCTGTCTAAGAAAGCACACGGTGCTGAGTTCCACCTTGTAAGTCAGATGCTGGAAGAACTGCTAACCCAGGATGGCGCACAGGCACAAGAGCCCCTGGGCTACAAGTTTTCTCTGCAGACATATACCAAACATCAGCAGAAGTAATACCATCAGCAACAACATGTTGGACATGTGAACTTAAATGAACACATGAAATTAAAAGTCCAATCCCAGTAATAACTGCTAGTGAAAGGAAGGAGGAAACATTAGGTGCTAATCTAGAAGACAAACCACATCCCAGGCCTCTATGTAACTGTGAGAGCAGAATCAAGGCAGAGCTCAGAAGAGAGTGTTGTCTTATGGACACTGAGGTTTAACAAAGCAAACACTGATTCTCCACAAACTAATAGAGCAGTTTAACACAATTTCTATTGAAAGCTCAGCAGGAGATTTTTTTTGTCTATCAACTAAGACAAGATTATTGTGAGAAGTGTATGCTTGGAACAAGAACAGGATAAACTGTACTGAAGAAAGTGAGAAGATCCGGTACCCACAACCTAAGAACTTACTACATCATTACAGCAGTTCAGTAGCAGATGCAGGTGACCTATAGGAACACAGCCAGCTAATTTCTAACAAAGGCACAAAAGCAATACAATAAAGGGTACAGGTACAAGTGAACACCCACAAGGAAAAACAAAAGCAAAACAAAACCCACCAGCCTTAGTCTTCAAAAGAAACTGACCCAAAACCAGCGCACAAAACATAAAAATAAAAACCATTATGAAGTTAACCAAGAACCTTGTTCTTAGACTGTATACCAGGAGTCCAGTCCACAGATGAGCATGATAGTTTGGATTCCATCAAAACTAACTATTTTTGTTCCACAAAAGGCTCTGCTAAGATGAGTATGAGAAGGACAGCAGCAGAACCTGCTAACACAGGGCATATACAACAAGCCTAGGCTGACCCCACCATCCTCGCCATGCCAGCCCCTTAGGAGACTGCTGGACTCTGCACTGTGACTAGTCATCCCTCCTAGTGCTCTGACAATGAGCATGGCCTTCAAGGAGAGCCTACAAAGGGCAAACAGGCAAATGAGAAGGTGTCTAACATGTAGGAGCACAGCATATGCATTTTAAAATCAGGATGAAATAGCACTACACATTTACAAAAATGGCTAAAGTTTTAAGCAATGACACTACCAAGTGCTGGCCAGAATATGGAGGACCCCAGTTGTCTGTATGCTGCAGATGGCAATGTAATGCCATCAATTTGCCAAATATTTGGCAGTTTCTAAAATAAAACAAAAGAAAATCAACTGATCATACAATCACATAATTCAAAATCTATCCCCCAAATAAAGATTCTCTCTACACTAAAATCTGTTTATTAATATATTTGTATCAGTCCAACCTGAAACAATCCAAGTATCTACCAATAAATGATGACTTAAGAAATTGTGGAACATGTATATTAGAATACTATCTAGCAATGAAAAAGATAAGTCTCCATGAATCTCCAAAAAATTATGACAAATGGGGGATAAAAGCTCATTTCAAAGGTTTCCTTTCTACAACACTCTAGAACAGTTTGTGTCCCCTCAACATTCATGTATTATCACCTCATCTCCACAGAGATGCTATTTAGAGAGAGGCCTCTGACAGGTAAACAGATCATGAGGGAGAAGCACCCAGGGATGGGGTTTGTGCCCTTTTAAATGGTAACTCAGAGCTCCCTCACCCTTCCAACTATGTAGGAACACAACATAAATCTGAGCCTCTCCTCACCATGCACTACAGCTGACAGAGACTTTATTTAGACTTTCCATTCTCCAGATGGTGAGAAATGAATTTCACTTATGTACAACTCACCCAGGTTATGGTAATCTTTTACACCAGTCTGTGGACAGAAACACTAGCATGCAATGTTTCCTGTTAGATAAGACTTTAGCCATATATTAATTTATTTAAATAATAACACTCCCACATAGCATGCTACTAGCAACATGAGAGAGCTGGGCAGTGGTGACATATGCCTTTAATCCCAGCACTTGGGGGGCAGAGGCAGAAGCAGGTGGATCTCTGAGTTCGAGCCCAGCTTGGTCTATAGAGCAAGTTCCAGGACAGCCAAAGCTACACAGAGACACCCTGTCTCAAAAAAAACAAAAAAATAAACAAAAACAAAGAGTAAAGAAAAACAGTGAGTCGTGGGCTAGGAAATCCTGGAACATCACTAAATACAAGAGAGAAAATGTGCAGGAAACTTCACGGCTATCCTGGGGCCATCTCTGGACTCCCTCCAGACGCCTGTCTTGAAAATGAAAGCCACAGTCAGTTGTGACACAGCCTTCCCTTGCATCTCCACTGCCTTGTCATCTATAAAACACTCAAAACAGTTGTCTGTCATTAGGTGTCAGTGAACACTAATCACCCTCACTGACTGAAGACTATGCTCTCAGCAAAAAAGAAGAGACAGAGTCACATGTCCTGACTTGGGCAACAGTCTAGCACTCCATAGTCACTTGCCCTGCATGCTCTGGAGGATCAGAAGTACAGGTCATTTTCTGCTGCACAGCAAGTTTGAGGCTAGCCTGAGCTACAAAAGAAAAACATACTCCCCAAACAAAGGAAGCAGAACGATAGCACCAATATTTGTATCTCGTTATAGAAACGTGACAACATGCCATGGATATCAGAAAAGGGCGAAGCAACACGTGACAGTTCTTTCCAGGTGGTGAGGGGAAAATTATTACTTTTTGACTTTTATTCTACTGGAAATTTTACATGTTATTGAACTATGGAATAAAAATACTTAAAAATAAATTACTCTGGTAGTTTTCTGGCGATGCCTCAATCCTCAAGAACATGCTTATCTACAGCATGTCAGGAACTCAGCTACAAGCCATTTTCTGTAGAATTCTATTATGAGATAGTGCAAATCTGACGAGTAGACGTTTTTTATATGCTTTTTACAAGTTTAACACACTCTAATCTAAAATCCCATGTGTCCGCATAAAACAATCCCCTACAAATAAAAGTACTAATTATGCTTTCTGTGGACAAACTTTGAACAAGTTATGCAGGTAAAGGCTCACAATCAGATTTAAAAGGCAAATAAAGTAGAGTTGCAGTCTAAACAAGAACAAATCTACGTGAGTTCTGACAGTCCCTGCACCACCTGAGAGGTGGCTGCAAGGGGGAAGACCCACAGTCAGCTTCTGGCCTTGCTCCTTAAAGTCTGAGATGACTTGTTGTTTCAGTAGATGAAGCTAATAACCTATCAGTATCCCAACATCCTACTGTTACTGGAACTGCCTTATGTGAGACCTGGGCGCTAATTTTCTTAACAAGCTTGGCTCTGCAATGAGAATTAACAGGCCACTTAACAAACACTAGCGAAAAGCAGAGGATATTCATTCAATGTGTCACATTGGGAACAGGAACACAGATCTAGTGATCCCCGTCCCCCAAGCTCATTTTTTGGGTCATGACATGAGTTTAGAGCAAGAGATGTGAGTGGATACCAAGTGCAGGCACTTTTTCCAGTGTCCCTGCAGGGTGCTCCAGCAGGTTTGTGGGCTATGTGAAATCTTCCTGGGAGACCAGCTCCTTGCCAGGCCAGCACCTGGCTTCAGCCTTTCCCTTCTCCCAGCATCATTCGTAAGGGTACCCCAAATTCTTGAGGTCTGAGAGGCACAGGGAAGGGCATAAATGTCTCCTTAGGAGATCATCTGCTTTCCAGTGCCCCTATTTTGACCAGGATCAACCCTACCATGATTTAATAAGAATAAGCCAGTGACATCTTTCTAAAGCTGTACCAAGAATTTTTCTAAAGTTCTATGGAAACTAAAAATACAACGTATCACTCAGTGCCCCACCCCAAGTACAGCAGAATGATACAGGCTACGAGTCTCTGATGCTATAGCAACAGAGCAGAGCCAAAAAGTGGGGCCCAATTTACTGTTAGGATGGATGGGTCTTTCCAGCCATTGCCACATGTGACACCCAGGGGCTCTGCTCATGAATTCACCTCCTGCAGCACAGGTCTTGCATTGTGAACATAGGTCTCTGCCCCCTCTTCATTTTGCACTGGGGTATGCACAAGAGGCAGCTTCCACTGCTTTACATGTGAAGAGGGATGGGGAGGCTGAAAATGGGCAGTAGGGAGAGAGTCAGGTTCTGGACTTGGCTCCTTCATTCATAACTGCACAGCAGAGGCAGGCCTTTCTTGTCTGAGCTTTACTTTCTCTGTGTGGGTATGTCTATGTGTCTGTCATGTGTATGCATGCACATGGGTGCATGTGCTGTACACACTTGCTGCTAGCAGTCTTCACTAATACTATACTCCTAGCACAGCTAGAGACTTAAAATGGTAGTAGCATCAAAGTATAGCATGAGGTATTCTTAAGGAAAACCACTGCACCAGGCAATTCTAACAGAAAAGACTAAGTTCGGCTGCATGGGAACAGGAAGGGCTTACTGAGTACAAGGCTGCCCTGCCAAGCCTTGTCAGCTTCAAGCAGAATGGATCTGTGCTTTGCATGGAAAACTGCTGCTTTGGTCATTCACCTCACTGGCTTTTGGTGAATGCCAATATCCACAGCCCTTTGGGTCTTTCTTCAAAGACACAGCACTCCCTAAACAAAAACAGCACACTGCCAAAGAACAGTGGCTCATTAGATCTGTCAGCGCCAAGTCCAGCTCTCTGTTCTTTTGTTTTAAGTACAGACAAAATGACCAAGAGCATTCTTATTACCTTGTTCACTTTCACACCTTCTTTTGGAGTTTGCTTCGTGGCTAGATTATAACCAATCATCTGTTGAGCCAGCTGTCCCACCACTTTAGGGCTAAGAAAGACAGGAAGGAGAGAATGACAAAGAAAGACAATCAGGCTATATTGCAAATCACTATACACCAGGGTCCACAGTCTCCAGGGTTACCTCCACGAGCCCACCTCCTCACCTCTACACAACCGAGGGTTACTTCCACCACCCTACCTCCACACACATTCACATTGCCCAAGACTACCTCGGCCTCCCGACCTCCTTATAGCCACACTGCCCAGGGTCCACCTCTAGCTGACATCTTCACATTCACATTATCCACAGAATGCATGTCTTTCCATTACATTCTGTGTGTCTAGTGCTGTCACAAAGGCTCTGAGAGCCAAATATAAATAAAGGAATGAGTGAAGGGATGCTGAACTCTGCTACCTTCCCCCCAAAACATATGTGTAAAGAAACAATACTAGATGTGTAACAGATTTAGGTAGAAGGTGAATGGAACACTGATAGTGGGTGATCTGGGAAACAGTAAACCATGAGAGAAAACAAAGACCACAATCAATGAAGAGACTGTTATGGAAAGAGAGTCAAGGGTTGGAGCTGGGGCAGGATGCTAGGAAGATGCTCAGATAAAGGCGGGCATGGACTATCAGAGGCCACACACAAAGACGCCACTGGTCACAGGGAACCACTGAACAATTTTTATGGAAATGACATGATGGAAATGGTATCTCAGTTACAAGTGATTTTATTTCAAACTTAGGATGTAGCTCAGATTGTCTGGGAGAGAGCAAGTACAGTCTTCCTCTGTGAGGGCTACAAAGCCCTCTAATGGAAGAAGGAAGCCCTGGGGCACAGCCAGAGCCCTGCCAATGCCTTCACTTACCCCTCTCTGTACTGGACCCTACCCTGCCCCCGCCCTCCTGCTCAGGAACCCTTTCAGTCATGGACAGGATGGGGCCCCAAGCCTCCAGACTTACTCTTTTGTTAAATGAACACCTCCTTTCAAACCGCTATTGAAGACTCCTTTTCCTCTTCCTCCTGCTAAGATCTGGGCTTTTAGAACGATTTCTTTTGCATCTGAAAAAGAAAAATCCAGACAGTGGTTATTTTAAATTCTTTCTTTTCTTCATCTCCTCTTTAAAGGGGCAGGAAAAACAAAAACAGTAATGGTATAAGGACTTCCACATGGACTTAGTAAAAGCACTCCTAAATCAACTTTGAAAATAAGAAATAAGGAACTTCAAAAATTATAACGAAGAGGAAGAAGAAGGAGGAGGAGGAGGAAGAGGAGGAGGGGGGAGAGGAGGAGGAAGAGGAGGAGGAGGAGGAGGAGGAGGAGGAGGAGGAGGAGGAGGAGGAGGAGGAGAAGTAGCTTGTTTACTGAGGACAGTCAAATACACCCCAGCAGCGTAAGCATCTGGTATTCACACATATGGGAAAAGCCAAGCTCAGGTTCCCTTGCTCTTCTGAGTGTGCTATAAGACACTAAATAAAGCCAGGGAGGCAGTATGAATTTTACTGTGTAATGACACTCCCATGTGGCAGAGGATCTGACTGCCTGTCAGCCTTTGAGATGTCAGAGTCTGGACTGGGTACAGAAAGGGCTTACAGACAAGACACAAGGCTGCCTTTAATAACTGTATTCTTGGAAACCAATAGTTTTCTGAGCAGTTGTTCTATATATTGACAGGGATAGCCAAGAAAGAAGGAAATGAATTAAAACTAAAAGCAAGCAATATTTTTTGTAATATATATATGGGCAAAATGAAAAAAATCTCCTGGGGGGAAAAGGGGTTTGGGAATATTTGTTTCTCATCTCACACAAAGAGAGAATAAACTCTCTGTTGCTGACCTTTTAGACCAGAGTTATAAACACAAACATGTCTATAGGCCTGGCAGAGAAGTGGGGTGAGAGGTCACAGAGCGGTAAATGGGGCCGTTAGCAAGCACGAGTTCCCTTTCCCTATTTGGTGGGGAGGGGCATGCCCCAAATCGAATGTGTTTAAAAACCAACCAGCACACATCTCAGGCCACAGCTGGCATTGGGTTTTTGTGCTGTCTTTATTTAAGTTGGAGAACTAAATCATTTCCATTAGGCTGCCATGGTTTTTGGGTTCCGCACCTGAGGTTTGGAATCTTGATTCTAGGCCTGCCAGTCTTTTTCACTCAGCTAGGCAGTGTTAACCACAGGGCTCTGGGACTCAGTTTACCACATCAAACAATCCTGAGGACTGTTTCAAGGATTAGCCGAGACAGAGGTGGGAGAGAGGTGGCTCAGTAGGTAAAGCGTTTGCTCTGTAAGCACAAGGACCCAGGTTCTGATCCCCAGCACCCATTTATAACCAGTGCTGGGGAAGAAAGCCAGGAAAGTCCCTGGAGTGCAGCCGCTGGCCAGCCTTGCTGCATCAGTGAACGCCAGGCTCACTGAGAGACCTGTCTCAAAAAATAAGATAGAGAGTGACTGAGGAAGACACCTGGCATCAACCTCTGCTCCAGTCACATACACAAAATAAATGGATAAAAACGTAAAAATAACTGCCATGATTCACGTTAAGCTCTATCTGTAAGTCGTGGCTACTTCAGCTGGGAAACTCATGGTCATCGCCATTGTTGCTCAGTCAGGCAAAGGTTGAAGGCGAAAGACCCCAAAGGTTTTACCATGGGAGCTGTAAAAAGACTGCACACTCTGAAGCCACAGGGCTGGACAGTGACCAGTCAGCCCATGCCGAGGCTGCAGCTGGAAGGCACGTTTGTGGCTTCCACAGCTGGACTCCCCATTGCTCCCATGAGCTTATCCTCCCATGGCCAAGGCTCAGCACCTTTTCAGAAGCAAGCGTGGCGCCTTCTTAGAACACAGCCCTCCCCACCTGTGACTCTTACTTCTGCCCTAACAAGAACCATCCCGCCATTGGCCAAACCTGACTTAGAACAAGCTGCTACCTGCCAAGGTAGATGAAAACAAGCTATGCTCACTGTTCACTATCAGAACTCACCAGAAAAGTAACCAAGACAAATGAACTCACTGTGCATTCAAGCTACTACGTGTAACAGCAGCATGTGCACGTGCAATGATACTGGGATGAAAGAAACCTGGACTAACACGCCCAACTCAGGCTCTACTGGCTCAGTAGGTGAGCAAGCCTGGGTCCCACCCTCAGTGCTATCAGACAACAAGCAAACAAAACTCCTGTAGAAGAGACACAAATGGGTGAAAGAAGATGCCTGCCAGAAAAGAGGTCATTGTAAAAGGGCACACAGGGCTACAGCAGTATGAAGAAGAAACACAATACAGTAGCTGCAATACTGATCTCAATGGCTGGTGCAGTCATAAAACAAAGCATAATGGCTATCAATGATTATTCTCAGTGACTGCCCAAAAGATGGTACAGAGAAAGATGTTTCCTATTCGTCTTCTGAAGACCTCAAGTGGGAAAAGTACTTTTTGCTGTCGACTCAAAAGTTTAATTGCAGTCACTTCAAATTCTTGAAGAGACTCGGGGCATTCCGCTTACATCATCATCTTCCATGCCCTTGTCGCCCAGGAGAGAAATGCTTCCCTGCCCAGATTATCATCTGCACAACTGGAAGGCCCAGCAACACCCACAGCTGGCCCCTGGTATATGACACCCCAAAGGCTGATTAAACCACTTCTAGTCACCAACCACTAAGATCCAGAAAAGGCTGCAGCCTTGATGTAATTTGTCAATGAACCTGTCACTATCTGCCCTCATGTCAAAGGATTCTGGGCCTCCCTGGTGGTAAGCCAAGCAACCATTTTGGTGACTGAAGCCATGTTTGGTTTGGTTTGTGGTGCTGGGGATTGAACGCAGGGATGTAGCCTTGCCCATGCTCAGGATGTGTTCTGCCACTGTATCATACAGCCCCCCAAGTCAGTGCAAACAGAAAGGTGGAAAGGGGGGCCATTCACGCTGTTATCTCCTGCAACTTGTACTCTGGTCAAAAATGAGCTCAGTAAAATAAGCAAGAGAGGCCGGGCGGTGGTGGCGCATGCTTTTAATCCCAGCACTCAGGAGGCAGAGGCAGGCAGATTTCTGTGAGTTTGAGGCCATCCTGGTCTACAGAGTGAGTTCCAGGACAGCCAGGACTACACAGAGAAACCCTGTCTTGAAAAACTACACAAAAACAAAAAATAATAATAAAAAAAAAAAGGACTAAGTGCTAAGTCTAAGTGGGCAGCCTCCAGTACAGAAGTTTCCGTTCTTGACAGAGAACAGACTCAAGAAGTGGTCTCATCAACTAGTACTTACTTAAACGTATGAAAAGGGCGCAAATTCTACTCAAGGTTACCAGTTTCTACCTTCAGTATGTACCAAGTTCATTCCACTTAATGTCACTGTTTTTATTTCATTTAAAGATCTGATTTCCCAAAACTAAAAGCTCACACAAATCTGGTTTTTCTGAATATCACCTCTTGCCCCGTATCAACCAGAATTAGAGAATAGCTCACCCATACAGCTCAAGTTATCTAAATAATTTTATTTAACCATAGCATAACAAGCCAGAAGTGGGGAAGCATGGTGGACTGTCTACAGAAACAGATCACATACACACATGAATAACCATATTATTAGACTGCACTTGGCATAAGTGTGCCATTTCTTGTTCCTAAATTCCTTGTCATTACCTTAACAAGCATGTGCTCACTGTATTTTACTCCTTTACTGGTGAGTGTCTGTTTGATAGAAATCACTTTATTATAACTTTTATATTTAGATGGAACAAAGCCATATCAGATATAGTTCCTAAACCTACAGATAGATATAAAATTCTCAACTACCCTGTGACCTTAGAGAACACTATGTGGAGTTGCTTGGAAAGCCCCATCCTGTAGTGTTGCTTTACTCTGCTGGCTGCAAACGTTACCTCCTTCTTGACTGCAAGTGTTACTCTGATTATAATACGGGCCATCAACAGTGAGCCAAGAGTCTAGAATCAACCACTTCAACACTGTCCACACCACCTGACTGAGTGAGACTGGATCCTTGGCCTCCCACCAAACCTGCCACCTATTAGACTTAAACCACACATTCCTGAAATAGCCAAGTTTAACTATAAGTAAAAGATAGAAACAGGATGGTCTGTAAGACAGGTTTTGTTACAGCTGTGAATGTACAGCTGTTAGTGGACACATGATACAAAGTAACGCGCTTCACGGTGATAGTGCAGATGTGTGATGCATTTGGATTATGTTCACTCCCTTTACTCCTATTCCTCCATCCACTTCCTCTTCCCTTCTACTTCCACATTATCTTCTTCCCCACAGATTCCACTTACGATAGAAAACATATGATGCCTGTCTTTCTAAGCCTGCCTCATTTGGTCTAACACAATCACCTCCATTTTAGCCATCTTCCCAGAAAATAAATGATTTTGTTCTTCTTTATGGTTAAATAATACTCCACATGCACAATACACTTTCTTTATCCATCGACAGATGGCACTTGGCCTGCCCTGTAGCCTGGCTGCTATGATTAGTGCCAGGACAAACATGGGCATGCAGCTATCTCTATGGTTCCCTGACTTCCTTTCTAAGGTAGGGATTGTGAGATTCAAATAGGAAGCTGTTCAGGGTGAACTTTTAGAAATACTTTTTATTAATAATAGGACTTTTATGTAACTTTTAAATCTAAAATTTTATACTGGGTGTGATAACCAATTTATTAGATATTATAAAAAACAAACCCTTCACTCAGATGTTATGGGAGGAAGGAATGATAAAACTAGTTTGAGTAACTTATTGATCATAAAGAAGGTCATAATATGCTAACACAAAACATGCTTATGTTTTCAAGGAAATAATTTTCATTTTGGTCCCTACAAAGCTCCTGAAATTGGTTTCT
Source organism: Peromyscus maniculatus bairdii (assembly GCF_049852395.1). NCBI lineage: Eukaryota > Metazoa > Chordata > Mammalia > Rodentia > Cricetidae > Peromyscus > Peromyscus maniculatus. Next base: position 117,988,108 of record NC_134854.1, read on the forward strand.
TAAATCACTGTTTTCTCATGCTGATATAGTTTAATATACATATGTATTTATTATTATGCTATAGACCTCTCCAAATTATTGTGGTAAGCTCATCTACTCTTCTGCACTTAGCTCTGACATTATTTATTGCTTGCATAACCATTAATACCTTGCTGATAATAAAAAAGTAACACTAAATAAAAATCACCTCTAAAAAGACTCCATTCAGTGTAATATCTTACAAGCCTAGAAAAGACAAAATCTTGCTCCTTTATATAGATTAATACTAGTAATCTCAGGTTTGTTAAAAGTAAACCAAGCAATGTGATTCCGAGAGGAAAGTTTAAGGATATAATCTCCTAACATGAAGTCCTGGGTCCCTGTGACCTCCTCACTGACCCACCCGAGGCTTATCTGAGGCTATGTAACATTGCCAGGTTACAGATTGGAGCCACCAAACTTCCCCACACAAAGCATGAAGATGCTTGAAGAGAGAGCATTAGCTCTTCAGAAGAAACCTCTACTGTCTCCTATGCAAATTACAGGACAGATCAAGCATCTCATGATTGAAGAAGGTTATGATTCCTGGCACTGTCAGGACTTCTTGACTGCAAGTGTTACTCTGATTATAATAATATGTGGGGAGGAGAGGCCTAAGCCTCACCTAATGAAGCCAATCTCCTGCTCTGCATAGTTCTTGCCTCACATCTCTAGTGTAGAGTCCCTAACTTAACGGTCCACACAGCATGAAGCAGGGGAAGATTGCCTTACCAGCTCCCAAAAATGACCAAAGAAGGTGTCTGGTCTGGAATGGGCTGTCTATCTAAGGCCATTCATTCATGATCACCATGCTATATGCACTGTGGTATCACAATCATAGATGCATTAGTCACTTTTTAGTTGCTACAACAAAACACCTAATACTACAGGGGTTTATTTCAGCTCACAGTTTGAGGGTACAGCCCATCGCAGTGAGGGAGGCACAGTGGCAGGAGGGCGAGACAGCTGCTCACACTGCATCCACAGTCAATAAGCAGAGATGACTGCTGGTACTCACCTAGCTTCCTCCTTTTTACTCAGTCCGTGCAATTGTGCCATAGACATCCCAGAAGTTTGTGTCTCCTAGGTGATTCTAGAACTTGTCAAGTTGACAGTATTAAAGATCACAGCTCTATCCCTTTTCAACTTAGCACCAATAGCATTATGAGGAATCCCAGGAATAAGATTTGTATTAAATGTATTCAGTGTCTCCATTTAACTCCTAAAACAGCCCAACTGAAGTTGAGTTTCCCAGAGTCATGCAGCTAACCAGCAGTGGATAATCTCTACATAACAAAGACCACTCAGATTGTGCCTGAACCCACTCCCACAGAATCTCATGATAGGGACTCCACCCTGACCCCAACAACACTTCATTACAAATTTCTAATCACACAGAAGGCTGAACTGCTACTGCAAGAATATCTACTCACCAGCTAGGTTCTACAGTGGTCCACTTCCACACTACTTGCTTCAGGACACACCCCCATCTCTGAGGACACGTCTTTTCTCATACATCTTTTAAGTAAACCAAAAAATTAGGACAGTTGCCTTTAAATCCTTCAACAAGACATTGGTTATCAAAGTTCAATATCTGTTTAGTTTCTTTTTGAAGAGTGGTGGCATTTAAATACAAATTTAAATAAAAAATTTAAATGCAACTCCCAGTTCTGAGGTGTTACTATTCAATGCCATGCTGTGAGCCTACACCCTTACCAATCTGAGTTGTTACCATTCAATGTCATGCTGTGAGCTTATTGCGCCCTTACCAAGAAGGGTATTGCTATTCCCAAGAACTCCTCATGAAGGTAGCCTTAGGATCAAGTATTTAAAAAGGGGGCTAGTGTGTAAAGGCATTTGCCACAAAAGCCTGTAGACTTGAATTTGGTCCCCTGGAATCCACGTAAAGGTAGAAGGAGAGAACTCCACAATGTTGTCCTCTGACATTCACATGTGCTCCCTAACACAATAATAATAAACTTAAAATTTTTAAATATATAAAATGAATAGCAGTGGCAATCTTGCTCAACAGTTCATATAATCTAAGCACTTGGGAGTTGGAGGCAAGAAGATCAGGAGTTCAAAGTCATCTTTGGCCTTAGAATAAATTCCAGATCAGTGTGGACTACATGAGATTTTGTCTTGAAGGAGAGAAGGAAATGGGAGGGAAGAAGGGAGGAGATATGAGGGCAAACGGGGAGGGAGGGAGTGCACAATAGCATTGACAGTGCCAGGAATCTTAACCCTCTTCTTGAGCTGTGCTGTCATGAAAACATAAAAACCTTACCTTCGTACAAAACTCAATGCCTAATGGCTGACCTAATGTAGGTACCTAATAGGAACTCATGAACACAGGAGTGCCTCCTTGACACGACTTCTCTACAGAATCCTGCTTGAAACGTAAGCCAGTCACAGTCAATGACAGACAAAATACCACTTCAAGAAGTACAGAAAGACAGAAAGGAAGGAAAGGAGGGAGGGAGAGAGAGAGAAGGAGGAGGAGAGGGGGAGGGGGAGAGAGGGAGAAAGGGAGAGAGAGAGAGAGAGAGAGAGAGAGAGAGAGAGAGAGAACTATGAACACATATTACGTTTACAATATGGGGGGAATCAACTGCTTTACATGTGACCTTTCCTGGCAGTGATCTGCAAACTTGCTGGAATCTATCACTGAGAGCTGCTCGAAGTGTTTCGTTGAGTCTCCTCTACCCTGGTATTCGCACATGCTATTCCACTTTGAATGAGAAAGGAATTCTCCTAGGGACACTCGTTCAGAAAAGTTGGAACAACGCCTACAGCTATGGCCTGATGCGTATGTGATGGATGATGAAATGACTGTATGCAGAAGTTCTTCTGTACCCTCAATGTCACTGTCACCTGCCTGAAACCTAAGCTAACTTAGGACTCCAGACTTTCCATAATCTACAGGGTTTTTGAAATACAGACAGTATTTAGAAGATAAAAGTTAAAAAATATTTGCATTACAAACTAGACTGCATTACTGTCTCACAAACTTTAGAAAAAACTGTTGTAAATAAGGCAGAAAGCTCAAATGACGGAAAGCGCACAGCAGCAGCGGGTACCTGGTGTTCATTCAAGTCATTTTTACTTTTTCTTTACAGTTTTGATATGACCTGCATTCTAATGACTGTTTAAAGTCAGAGAAAAAGCTTTTCAGATTTAAATGAAAGCTGGAGAGAAGAAAAGGCGGGCTATTGTCCCAGATATAGACCATCAAACACAGATACATATGTGCACATATGTATACTGAGAATACGTGTTAGCTCTAGTTAGTGCCAGAAGGTAGCTGTTACACACACACCGCACCCTACCCCACACCACCACCAAACACAACGAAAATCTGCTGCAGATCCATAAATAAAGGAGAAATGGTAATTTCACAATTATCCACTAGATCAAATCTGGTACCTGAGAAGTAGAGAGACAACCATCCAGCCACTCTGGGCTTAGTACCACTCTTCATGTCATAGGACATGTGGAGGAAAGCAGGAACAAGAATAAAATGTTACTGCTTTGCAGCTAGCCTACTGGTTCAAGACCAAGGCCAGTCCTTGGTCCAGGTAACATGTATCTACACTGGTAAAAATCAGCTGATTCTGCTCATGCAGGTAATGTGAGGCTGTGCCTTTATGAGCACCTTGCCTGAAGCCATCTGACTCTGTATGCCTGACAAAAAGGAGTAGCATGCCCTCTTGAGATGGTGTCCAACATCAACAGGCGAAGTATCAAGCAGAGGTCCTAAACTGTCTCCTGTGTCCACCTATTTTCAACCCTTTTATAGCCTCTTTGGGTAGAAATGACCTGGAAAGGACAGGGTACAATGCAAATGTTCTTGGCCATAGGAACCAGAGCTTTGGGTCGGTTTAGGAAGCAGCTGAGTGACTCTGGCCAGGAATCTGAGCCTGGACTTTAGAATCTACTAAAGGAAGTTGATCCATATGGCACTTGTAAACCAGAGGTGCTACAAGTGGGGGAATGCATGAGCAGTATTTCCTACAATGTTTATGACTCTGGCTTATCTTTCATATCATGTAAATGGCAGAAGATAGTAATGATGATGAACATACCATCCACTAGAAATTTTTATAATAAATCAATCTACAATTAGATTATGTAATAATAAGCTGATTTTTTTCAAGTGTTAAAAATATGTAGGATACTATGTGCTGCATTTCCTTCTGTCATTCAAAATTGACAGAAAGTCAGGGCTGGTAAGCATATGCATTCTCATAAAGTTGGGAACAGAGCAGCCTGAATGTCAGACATTCTGCACTGCCTAACACTACTGCCCAAGTAGACTGACCCTTGACTACCTCTGGATGGAGACAAGATTCTCCTGTCACAAACACGGAGTATGTTTCCATTTATGCTGGATACTCTGCTTAATTTCAGGCCTGTGTATCTCCTTCCTGCCTGCCAGTTTCCATTCTGGTACCTATGGCCATCATCTAGCACCCTGTGGCTTTGGCCCATGTGCCGTGTATGCTGGCAGAGAACATGTCCCTCCATTCCATCTGGAACTTTTCCACTATGGCTCTCATGAGCAGGTTGAAGCTTGCATCAGTGCAGAATTTCTTTCAACAACACTGATGCTGGGAGGTCTCCAGGCCTGTAGTGGCCTGAAGGGAAAATAAACTAGATGCTGACACTTGCTGGCATTTAGTACAACCAAGTTAGTAAAGCTGGCTATCTGTCCTTTTGTGTCAGAATGGCTGGCTTGTTACATATCACACCACACAATCAACACGGACTGACCACTTATCAAGAGCTGTTCTAAGGGCTCCACATCAATTCTCTGTAGTAGATACTATTCCTTGAGATCAGGACATCAAAACTCTAAGAAATACTGTAACATATAAAAGACTAGGGAACTGTAAATTCCTGAACCAAGGACACTTCTTCAGAACAATGGAACAATGGAGAAAAGATATGCCATTGTGAGTACTGCAGCAATACGCATGGACGTGCAAGTATCTCTGTGGTGTCTTGACTCAGAGGCCTTCGGTAGTATAGCTGGGTCATATGGTAGAATTTCCCTACTCTATAATGGCTATACCAGTTTATATTCCCATCCTCTCCCCTCACATCTACACCTGCATTTGCTCCTTTTCTCAACAACAACCAAACTCAGAATGAACTCAGATGAAATCTCATAGTAGTTTTAATGTACATTCCCTCAATAGCTAGGGATGTTGAACATTCTTTTAATTCCTTACTGGCCATTTATATTCCTTCCTTTAGGAAGAGATTATTTGGTTCTTTAGCCCATTTATTGATGGATTTGCTTAAATGGATAAGGAAAATATGGTAATATACACAATAGAATTTTGTTCAGCTATCAAGAAAAGAAAAATGAATGAAACGGGGTCATTGTAAGCAAAGCAAGTCAGACTCAGAAAGCAAATATCGTATGTTTCATCTCATAAGTGCAGTGTAGAGTTGTACAGATATATGGATAGCTGGAGGGAAAATAGGCAGGCAGACAGACAGACAGACAGACAGATAAAGATAGACATAGTGTAGCTAGAGTTTTTCTGGTCCTGCCTGGCCCACAGTCAGGACAAATCTCTCTAACCCGCCAGTCCTACAGCAGCTCAGACCCAACCCAGTAAACACACAGAGACTTACATTGCTTACAGACTATATGGCCGTGGCAGGCTTCTTGTTAACTGTTCTTATAGCTTAAATTAATCCATTTCCATAAATCTATACCTTGCCACGTGGTTCGTGGCTTACCGGAGTCTTCACATGCTGCTTGTCACGGTGGCGGCTGGCAGTGTCACTTCCTGTCTTCCTGTTTCCCTCAATTCTCCTCTCTGTTAGTCCCGCCTATACTTCCTGCCTGGCCATTGGCCAATCAGTGTTTTATTTATTGACCAATCAGAGCAATTTAACATACAGACCATCCCACAGCAACACAGGACAAGAAAGTAGTAAGAGATTAACAACAAGAGAGAGAAGGAGGAGGCTTACAGGAATGTCAAGGGGAAACAAGTGAGTACTGGGATATATGTGCTAAGAGAGACTGTTTTAGGGTGGGGGCATTAAAAACTAGTATGCTGTACATGTATGAGGATGCCAAGATGCAAACTATTACTCTGTAGGCAAACTAAAGGAAAAGAAGATGACAACATATGGATCAGTAATATCAACCACAAAATCCCACAAAGGCTGCACCTAACCCTCGAGCATGGAATCTCCAAATATGAACAATTCAAGGGCAGCCTATTCCCTTTACTATCTACACGGCTGTACTGGTTAGTTTTAACTGTCAACTTGTGTAGATGTAACCAACCGTCTTATTAAATAAGAAACACAGAACCAATGCAAAGAAGAAAGCCAAGAGATCAGAGCTAAGAGCCTTACCCGCCTACTGCAGCTAGCCTCTTAAGCCAAGAGACCTCTCAGAAAGAGACCTACTTCCTGTTTGTCTTTATATAGACTTTCTGTTCTGCCTTCTCATTGGTTGTAAGCCCAAACACATGACTGCCTCGTCACTGCCTGTATGTACAGCCTTCCAGGTCTTCTATGGTATTGAGATTAAAGGTTTGTGTCTCCAATGCTGGCTGTATCCTTGACCACACAGAGATCTACCTAGCTCTGCTTATCAAGTGCTAGGATTAAAGGCGTGCACCACCACCGCCTGGCTCCTGCTATGGCTCTAATAGCTCTGACCCCCGGGCAACTTTATTTATTAACATACAATTAAAATCACATTTCAGTACAAATAAAATACCACCATAAACTTGAGACATCTAGAATGACCTGAGAGAATGGTGGTGAGGGTTGTTCAGATCCGGTTTGCCTGTGGGCACATCTGCGGCTGATTATCTTGATTACACTGGGATGAGAAAGCCTGCCCACTGGCACCATTCCCAAGGAATGGGCTCCTGGCGGTGTAAGCAGACAAAGTGTGTTGCTTCCTGTTCTTGGATGCCACACTCGGCTCCCTTCGACTCCCTGCTATGAAGGACTGCAACTGGGAACTGAGAGCAAAAATAAACCCTTTTGGGTATCTTATCTAAGCAATGGGTAAAGAGACAAAGACGACAGCCAACTGTTTAGTGAATTAATAAACTCAATCACATTACAACAAAGGAAAGCCCTGGGACTGGAGACAGACTCAGCATGAAAGAACTCTTCTTGTTCTTGAGCACCTGAGTGCATGTGGTGCACATATACAATCTCCCCTCAGGTACATCCAGACACACACTTTTTTTTTTTAAGAAGGAAGCTCAGTCCATTACTATATTTATCTGCTACTTTTACGGTGTACACAGTGTAAAAAAGAATGCAGTCAACTGTAGTGGTAATCTAATTGTACTGAAATATTATTTTGATTGTATGTTAATAAATAAAGTTGTCCGGGGGTCAGAGCTATTAGAGCCATAGCAAGAGTGTGGCGGTGGTGACACACGCCTTTAATCCCATAGATATCTGTGTTCAGGGATATAGCCAGCATTGGAGACATACGCCTTTAAGACCTAGGGGGCTGTACATTCAGACAGTGACGAGGCAGTCATGTGTTTGGGTTTACAACCAATGAGAAGGCAGAACAACATACTATAAAAAAAAGAACAGACAGGAAGTAGCTCTTTTTCGCGAAGCTGGGACAGCAGGAGGAAGGGTGAGATTTTAGCTCTGAGCTCTGACCTCTCGGCTTTCTCTTTTACATTGTTTCTGTGTTTCTTATTTAATAAGACGGTTGGTTACATCGACAGTCAACTGATGGGGTACCGGAGTCAGACAGCAACCCTGTGGTCAAAGGTGCTGCCTTCCCTGCAGCAGCTGCTGCGGACAGTGACCAGCACAGGTGGGTGAGAGCGTGGGCAGGTGGGTGAGAGCGTGGGCAGGTGGGTGAGAGCGTGGGCAGGTGGGTGAGAGCGTGGGCAGGTGGGTGAGAGCGTGGGCAGGTGGGTGAGAGCGTGGGCAGGTGGGTGAGAGCGTGGGCAGGTGGGTGAGAGCGTGGGCAGGTGGGTGAGAGTGTGGGCAGGTGGGTGAGAGTGTGGGCAGGTGGGTGAGAGTGTGGGCAGGTGGGTGAGAGCGTGGGCAGGTGGGTGAGAGTGTGGGCTTGTGTCCTCTAGTCTTGCATCACACTCGGCAGATACATACTCCAGTTTGAGCTGGAAAAGCTACCAAATCCCCTAAACTGCAGTTTCTTTCTCTGTAAAGGTGGGGAATAACAGTAAGTCTCTTGGGCTCTTGTAAATGTTCTGCAAAGCAAACAAATGAAAATAAACTACTCTGGGTTTTAGGCCTCGATCCCGTGATCTGGCCCAGACATTTCCTATGCTACCTCAGCCTCTCTCTCAACAAAATGCCACTTTTATCACCTGAGCTTGCACTAGGTGACAATATCGTGGGTACCTAATGTTATTTCTAAACCTCCCAATAACCACAGAACTCAGAAGTTGTTATCACCAGTTCATAGTTGACACTAAAGACCCTGCTAAGTTGGGGGCCCCCAACCTTTCCTCTATACTCCCACACAACCAAGGTCTGACGTCAATCTGCCAGGCTTCCGAGGACAGCAGCTCATGAATGACGACTGAGACCTCATCTTGCCATGTGAGGCCATGAGCTGTCACTAGAATCTGCTTTGGCCATGCAGCCTGCCAGGACCAGCCTCATCCACCACAGATCCACCTTCAAGGCCACTGTAGCCAGGGGCGAGTCCTGTGACCTGTGTTTGAAGATCCTAGGGTTGCTTTGCTTCAAAGCAGAACTTACTCATGGTTTTCAATTAACCTTCCTTTAGAAAAGGAATAAATACATAAAAATCCATTTCCCCCCCATAAAATTGCAAATCTTGGTGTCCTACTTCTAAGTTTAAACTTTTAATTTACTTTTAGGGGGCCTTTGATTAAGGTTCAATCCACCTAAGTTGGACACTAAACTCCCTTCAGTAATCAGTGCCACTTATGGATTTAATTTCCCTTAAACATCTGAAATGGCATTTATAAATCTAGTATATCCATTTTCTTTTAAGAGCTTCAAATGTCTGACACCAGAAGCAAAACCTTCTCAACTACTAAATGGCACAGGCAATTCCCTAGTAAACTGAAAAGATTCTGTGAACTTTTAAAGCACTGTAATATTATTTACAATCACTGTCAAAAACTTTATCCTTCGACATAAAAACTACAAAGTAATGTCAATTACTCAACAAAACACATAAAGCAGAACTGATGTCTACCCAATTACTGGTTTAAGTGCCAAATTCTTAGTACGAACACATAAGGAAACCAATGTAGCACATAACTAATCACTTATAAGTATTGATCCTCTGTTTACCAAATTCTACATTTTCCTGGGGCTAAAGCTGTAAGGAAACACTTCAAATCCCATGTTCCAGCCAAGGTTCACAACCCTAGGCATCTTTTCAGCCAGGGGAGGAATTTTGAGTTCTTACAGAATCCTGATAAAGGAATCAGAGAGGGAGGGAGGGAGAGACAGAGACAGAGACAGAGAGAGACAGAGACAGAGACACAGAGAGAGCGACAGAGAGAGCGACAGAGACAGAGAGTGAGAGGCGCCAGAGATCTTGGGTGTTCATTACCTTGTCTTTTGGAACAAGGTCTCTCTCTGTTCTTGAATTAGTAGATTCTATTACTATGGCTGGCCACTGAGCCCCAAGGATCCAACTCCTCAGCACTGGTATTCCAAGCTCATGGCTGCCACTGCCAGCTTTGTATGGGTTCGAAGAATTGAGCTCATGTGCTCACATTTGTGTGGCAAGCACTTTACCAACTAACCGTCATTCTAACACCCAAAATAATTTTTAACAGTTGCCAAAATAAATGGGGACCCCTCAGAGAAGAATCTGAAACACCCTGGAGGTTATTTGGGTTGTATACCTCTGCCTATATCTGCTGAATTCCAATTGATTTTTCAAAGCTGTGACGTAACTAACCACCACATTGTTTGTATGTTGTTTGATTGATTTTGTAGACTTTTAGAACTTACTTTTTACTTCTTGAAGACTCTTAATGTCATCCCAGAGATTCTTTTATATTCGAAAACAATGTTTCATACTTCTATAGTTTTGCCATGTGATTAAAGGAAATAAAATTCAACACTCAGGGTACCTTAACAAATGTAGTGCTAGTCTCTTCTAAAATATTATTTCCTTACTGAATTCAGAGTTATTTTCATTTTCTTATTGTCCTAAAAGTATAGTAGTTAAATTAAATTCAGCAGTTATAAGATCAAAATTTTTATAATTTGAAATTTTTAAATAGGAGTTTTTTTTTTCTTCCAACACAGAGTCTCAAGGTGGGTATCATAATCCCACAGCCATCATAATCCTTCAAACCTACTGACACCAGCATAAATAAATCACAAGTCCACCATCAGCTCCAAAGACAGTGGAAGCTGGAAGACTGTCATCAAGGAATTGAATGCAATTGAGGACTGTGGTGCAGAGGAACACAGGAATATCACAGAGACATGGAAACAGGCCTGCTGGGGTGCTAACACATGATCCCTTACGGGAAGGGACGTGGTCAGTGATTCACCTAGCAGCACCCCAAAACTGTAGATGATGGAGACTGTGGAGGCTGAAGCCAGATGAGACAGGATAACTGGGAAACTGACCACACTACATGGTCACAACAGTGTCAAGGAATGCATGTCTGGAGAGGAGGAGAGGCAGGTTTCTTGCTGTTGAAGAAACGCTTTGACACAATTGGACTATTTACTCTAGATGGTTAGCCAGTAAGTCTCCCAACGACAATTCTAGATCTATCTCAGGCAGAGCTTCATCTGCTGGCCACCCTTTCACTGAAGAATAAAGTTGAGGAAGAATTTCCTTCCTTGGGTCAAATCTATAGTTTAATCCCACACGATCTAGCAGGTTGGTGATGTTGCTGTAACTCCAAGTGAAAGATTCTCCACGGGAGCAGGTATTTGAACACTGAGTCCCCACTGGGTGGTGCTTTTGTGGAAGGCTGTGAACCCCTCCGGTGGTTGAGTCTCACTGTAGGAGCTTGGTCTCCAGCAACGGGGCTTGGAGCTTTCTAGCTTGGCTGCACCTCCTGCTTCACACTCCTGCCGCCATGCCTTCCCCACCATACCAACTGTATGTATCCGTTCTCTAACTGCAATCCAAACAAACTCTTCCTCACTGAGTTGCTTCTTGTCAGATATTTAGTCAAAGCAAGGGAAGTAACTAATATTGACACTTGAAGAATTATTAATATGATTATTGCCAGAGAAATGGCTGGATGGGTAAAGTGCTGGCTGCCCAGTCTGATAACCTGAGTTCAATCCCCAAACCTGTGTAGTGAAAGGAGAGAAAAAATTGCCAGAAGTTTCCCTTTGACTTGTATATGCACTTAGTGGCATGTACACACACACACACACACACACACACACACACACACACACACACTTAAAATTTTTAAACAAGTATTAATATGATAAACTGGACTGCCATTTGTAATGGACAGAGACTGCATCTGATATTTCTAATGAAGACCTTTTTCCCCTTTCACATTCAAATTTATATTACACAAAGGTTTTAGTTCCTGCCACATCCTGGCCACTAAAATGAATTGGTGTCTCACAAGTGGGAGACAGAACTAAAGACTGTCACACTAAAATGCATAAAATACATAAACTGTTCATCATTTTCCCAAATGAACCTCTAGACTTATGTATGTAACTTATCTTACTCTATTAAAAGTTCCAGACCAAGTCAGAGAAGCTGTAGGTTTCACGTATGATAGAGCTGGCTGAGAGACAGAACTTAACTCGGTGGTTTCCATGGCTCATGCTTGAACAATACCACAATCCCAATGTTTCTGAAGTTGTAATTGCTGAGTACTGCGGAAGTCATAAATCAAAATTCCAAGAGTAAAGGACGAGAGTTTCATGCCTTTAAAAGTCACATCATGGGTTTCGATGTACATCTAAGTTTGGGTGTCTCTGACTTTAATAACTGTTTCCAGTTCAATCAACAGTGGCCTTAGCTCACCACACCAGTTAAAAAATAATAAAATTAGTCCCTTTGCTATGCAGTTCAAAAGAAGGCTGATCAATGCATTTGAGTATGAGTAAACCGCTCCCTGTTCCCTGGGTCTGTGGACAGTGAGGAATTGCAATGTTTGCTGTGGCATCCATTATTGATGTTCTTCCTTTCCAAGCATGTCCCTTTGACCTTTGTTTATCCAGGCCTGTCTCCTATGTGAGCTTATAACTACTTGTTATCATGTGCAATTACATCATGCTGAGTGAGAGGACACCCCACAAGCTGTTAGCTATATTAACTTAATAATAGATTTCAGGGTGTGATTTCCAATTAATTTCATTTTCCATATGCACATGCAGCTCCATGGGATGCCAAAATTATAGTGTAGCCATATGGTGCCTCATAAGTAACAATTAAAACTAATTTTCTATTCTCTCTCTCTCACAAACACACACACACACACACACACACACACACACACACACACACACACACACAAAATCATACGTTTTAAATGCCAGGGAGAAAACTGAAACTTCAACAGCATCTACAGCTCTCTAGAAAGAGGATGTCCCATGTTCCACATCTGTGGCATGGGTACTGGGACTCCTGGCTTGGCTGGGTACTGTCTACTGTGCCAGCAAGTTTTAGCAAATTGTCTCTCCACTGCTCTCACTCTGGGGAATGTCTGAAGAGCAGTTTTGAGAAAGTGCTGGGTCTTGTACTTTGTATCAGTGATTTGAGCTGAAAAGGAGAGCTTCGTTTCCTTGGAAAACAGGTGGTTTCCTGTAGCCCATTTCTGTGCCAGGCTCTGGAACAGGAGCCTGCCCAGAACAGGTGACACTGTTCCAGCAATAGCTGCAATTGCTCTGGGTTGAGGAAGAGCTGCTCCCTCTGGGAAAAGCCTGTGGAGAATAGAGGATATCATCCTGTCAGTGCTCATGGGTCCAATTCTGGAAAACCTATCAAGGAAGTTGCACACAAAACAACTTAAGACCCCATCAAAGATAAGTGAAAAAAAAAAAAAGCTTTGGTTGTGTTAGTGTTTCAGTTACTAACTCTAAACTTGTTTTTATGTGGGAGCAAATTCTATCACAGTAGATTTGTTCTAAGGAGCATCCTAACTGCTCTGCTGAGATGTGACTAATGAGGATTCTCCTCCCCAGGTAACATATGCGGACTGCAGTGGCAAAAGAAACTAAGGAGGCAGAGCAAGAGGACAGAGGACCCTGCAGACTCCGGTATGAATGAAAGAGAAACTGTCTTCATGTCTTCCCACAGGAACAATAACAGACGAGTCACCAGAGGTAAACATTCCAGAACCAGGTACTCCCTGGTCCCCACCCAGCCATAGATGACTCAGTGCCAACAGCCCTGCCATCACTAAGGGCCACTGTAACTCTATTTTCCCTGTGCACATGCTCCACAACCTCCCTCCCCCGTAAAGCCCACCATCGTGACATGGTCTGCTGCTGTCTCCATCCCCACTCAGAGGCAACCATTGTGTGTGCCCCATGCTCCCCAAAAAATCTCTTATGTGAGGTCTTAAGTTTAGTGGTGTGATTTCCGTGTAATTCTTAGCCCCCGAGGACCAAGACACTCTTTTGCCACAAAACCCATTTCACCTAGCTGGCACGGCTATCCTGAGAGCCCCAGGAAACAAATGCAGTTCCTGTTAATCAAGCGGAAGTGAGATCTGGGCTGAAGGCCTGAGTCCACCAACTATCAGCTAAGAGAGCCTACTGAACAGCTCTCTGTGCACACAAGCATGCCAATCCTAGCTGCATCCTCAGTGTGTGGTGAGGGTGAAGCTGGAACAGGCTACAAAGCTGCATGCTCAGTGTGTGCTGAGGGTGAAGCTGGAACAGGCTACAAAGCTGCATCCTCAGTGTGTGGTGAGGGTGAAGCTGGAACAGGCTACAAAGCTGCATGCTCAGTGTGTGCTGAGGGTGAAGCTGGAACAGGCTACAAAGCTGCATCCTCAGTGTGTGGTGAGGGTGAAGCTGGAACAGGCTACAAAGCTGCATGCTCAGGGTGTGGTGAGGGTGAAGTTAGAACAGGCTACAAAGCTGCATGCTCAGGGTGTGGTGAGGGTGAAGTTACAACAGGCTACAAAGCTGCATGCTCAGGGTGTGGTGAGGGTGAAGTTAGAACAGGCTACAAAGCTGCATCCTCAGTGTGTGGTGAGGGTGAAGTTACAACAGGCTACAAAGCTGCATGCTCAGGGTGTGGTGAGGGTGAAGTTAGAACAGGCTACAAAGCTGCATGCTCAGGGTGTGGTGAGGGTGAAGCTGGAACAGGCTACAAAGCTGCATGCTCAGGGTGCAGCTGCAGGGAGGCCTGTGATGCCTGAAGGACTCCTCATCATAGCAGTCCTGAGTGTCAACTCAGCCTCTAGAGCAGTGATTCTCAACCTCTCTAATTTCGGGACCCTTCAAAACAGTTCCTCATGTTGTGGTGACCCCAACCATAAGATTATTTCATTGGTTCTTCAGAACTGTAATTTTGCTACTGCAATGAATCATAATGTAAATATCTGATATTTAGGATATCTGATATGTGAGCCCAAAGAGGTCACGACCCACAGGTTCAGAACCACTGCTCTAGGGGTGTACTGCCATGTCAGGTGGTTCCCACTACCTCTTCAGAGTAACTCTCACAAGCATGGTCCTCACACAGGGCACTTCAGCTACATTTCAAGAATGGTAAACTTGTCCTCTCCCTCAGTTTACAAAACAGCCACACACGGCAGCTTCTGCCTCACCTTGGGCAGTACTGGGCAGCAAGCATCTGAAGACAGACAAGGTCCCCCCTCAGCACTGTTTCTCCCTTCCTCCCTCACCCACGCTCACAAAGTGAACACGAAAACGGCACAGCAAACACAACTTAGAAAGTTAATGTTACCACAGGTGGGCACTTTGCTCCTCTGAAAGGTGAGACCGATGACCCTGCTGGATGCTGAGAACATCAAGGGAATCCCTTAAACAGTTAATGTTTTTTTTCAGTCCAGAGCACTTTTGTCATGGTTTGGCTATGAAATATCCCCCAAGGCTCAATGTGTTGAAAGCCTGGTCCTCAGCTGATGGTGCTACTGCGAGGTGACTGGACACCAGGCCGCTAACTTCATTAGCAGAATAAGTCATTGATGAACTCATGGTTGAACAGACCACAGACCCACTTACATTGAGGGGGACACAGAATGGGGCGGGGTGCCCTGTAGGGTTTATCCTACCTCTGGTCCCTTCCCCTGTCTCTCCCTGTGCTTTCTGTCATCCATGAGATGAGCCACTTTGTCACCACATGCTTCCTGCCATGGTTTTCTGCCCCACCACAAAAAAGCCCAGAAACAACGCAGTCAAGTGACCATGGACAAAAATCACCAAAACACGGGCCAAAATAATAATAATCCTTCTCCCTTGAGTTATCTTCTCAGGAATTTTGTCGCAACAAAGAAGAGCTAATAAATGCTAAGCACCCTAATTTTTTCAATTTATTCTTGCATGTGTCTGTGTATGATGTGCTTGCAGTGGTGGGGAATCCATGCCAATGTGACTGTGGAGGTCACAGAACAACTCTGAGAAGGTGATTCTTTCCTTCCACTTCTGTGTGGGTTCTGGGGGGTAGTACTGAGGTTGCCAGCTTGTACAGCAAGCCGCCTTCTCCACTGAGCCCTCTTCCTGTCCTAGACACTACAACTTTCTTTTCTGTGTGTGTGCACATTCCTGTATGTGTGGTGCATATGAAGACCACAGGACAACCTTGGGCTGGGTGGTCTTCTCAGACACCATCTACCATGTTTATTCAGACAAGGTCTCTCACTAGCCTGGAACTTACCAAGAAGTCCCATGACTGCCCAAGAGTCCCAAGGCTCTGCCTTGTCCTGCACACCATCCTCCCCACCCCCCACCCCCGAGCTAGGATTACAATTGCATGGTCACTGCAGGGACTTATTTGTACTCAGTCCTAGAGATCAAACCCAGGTTCTCATTCTTATGACACAGGTACATTACCAACCGAGTCTCTAAACACCACAATTACTTCCATGCAGGTGGACTCTGAACAACAAAAGCAGGGGGAAAAAAAGGAATTTCTTTGTTGTTGTTTAGCTTTTTTGCACTGACTTTTCAATTAAATGTTGCCAACATTCAGAAAACACTCTATGTGCCACTCTACAGAAAGCAAATATTCCAGTCTTCAGCAAATAGAAAAGAAAACACACTTTTGTCTGGCAAAGAACACAAACCTTAGCAGCTACAACACCCAAGCTGTTTTGCTAAATAACCATGTAAACAATAACGGGCTGGGAGAGTAAGTGGATTTTCATCCTCTAGCAAAACCAAATACCTGCTCCAACACACACCGCCCCCAACATCAAGTCATGTTTTCAATTAATCATTCTCTCAATTCCTCCTTCTCCCATCTCTCTACATTCATCCTCAATGATAACCACTCAAGAAAGTTTTTAAAGGTTTCACTTTTCAGTGGGTTATACTCAAAATTCAGAGAAAATAATATAGGAAATTAATTAGAAATTAAAAATCAAATTAAATTAAATTAAAATTATCACATTTATCCTAGATTTCTGCATTTCCAGTTTTCAAGAGTATAAAATGGGGGCTAGAGAGATTGCTCTGCAGTTAAGAGTAAGTGGCTTTTCCAGAGGACCTGAGTTCAGTTCTCAGGACCCATGTTGAGCAGCTCACATCTTCCCTCATCGGGTCTCCACAGGCATAGGAGACCACACACACACACACACACACACACACACACACACACACACACACACACACGGGGAGGGAGATAAAAAATAAACCTTTTTGTTTAATGCAGACAGATTCGTGATACACACTCATAGGAAGGACTCAAATCTATGCAGTCAGCAGTCACTGCTTCCATATCTAGTTACATGAACATAATCTTGGATTATTCCTTCACACTCGGCCTTTAAATGCTCTTTAAGAGTCCATGTTCTTGAATTTAGATACTATGGTGCTGAGCACTTCCCCAGTTTCCATAATGGGTTTCCATCAAGGAAAGTCTTCCTCTTACATGCCTACCCCCCTCCCCCTTATGATTAAACTGATTATAACAACAATACTAATTACATTCACTTATTTGCGCATTTCTGTGTGTGCATATACATGCAATAGTATGTGTGAGGTGGTCAGGAAATCATTTGTGGCAATCAGTTCTGCCCTTCCACAACTGCTGGCAAGTTCATGGCCCACTAAGCCATCTCACAGGCCCTCCCTCAGTATCTACTGGGGGGTCAGGAAGAGCCAGAGGAATCACAACAGCTACTTTAAGTCCCTTGCTGAGACCGGTGCCCTGGTAAAATCTCACTGTCAATCCTCTACAAGAGCACAGTCTTCAGCCACTGTAAGCCTGCTCCAAGCTCACTGTGTAAACGCCCCCTCAGAAGCCAGGTTCCTCAGTTTAGAAACTATTTGGCAAAACACTGCCCCAATTTTCTGTAATAAAGAAGCCAGCATCATAGTCAAGGGTCAAGAGCATGGCAAGCTTCATATATCTCTCAATATCAATTTCCCCATCTGTAAGAAGCGGACAACATCTGTCACCTAATAAGGCTTCACAAGAATTATAATGACTTGATTTTATACAGTGCTTGACTATCAGTTGAACTGATTCCTACTATTAAGGATAAAGAGTCACAAAAGGTGAGTGGGTTTGATATATGTGCATAAATACATATGGAAATTTTATTTATTTTAATACTGTAATTTCTAAAACATAATTATATAATATACTTTAATTATTAAGTTAATAAAATGGCTATGTTTATTGTAACTTAAATTATAATGCACATAATTTATACTGCCTTCAATTGGTTTATTATATTCTATTATTTATAATTAGTTTATTTTATATCATGAAATTTATTAAATTTGTTTTCTAAAACTTTTGTACTGTTATAAAAAAAAGGACTAGAAATGCTTGTGCTTTCCTGTCCAGGGTGAGCCATCACTGCTTTAGAGGACTGTTTGGAATTGCAACTGTGAACGGGGCAATAGCTGTGGTGTGCTCAGAACCAGGCCACCTGTCCGGAATGAGCTGGGCCCGGACTTGTCAAAAAGCTGTACTGGTCCTCTTCACTGCATTTCCTATTTCAGGCACCAGAGAAGAGTCTTTGGACTTTTAACAAGAACTGAGGAGAATATGGCCTGCTGCAGTGTTTACATAAAAATATATACGGTGAACTAGAATACCATAAGCTGTGTGAAGAGAATGAAGATCCCCCCCCCCCCTGTGTATTCTGATCTCTAGGATACGGTCCAAGAGAAAGGCACAGCCAAGCTGACCAGGCCTCTTCCCTGAACCATCAGAATTCTCAGCAGAAGCACACCAAGAAACAGTCTGGCTGTCCTAAGTTCCCCCTCACCAACTTATATCCATAAAGGAAAAGAGCAGACGAATAAAAGAAAAACCTCAAGAGAATTATACTCTTTCATTCAACAAAAATCAAAGCATCTGTAATAGAAATTACAATTTGACCCAATCAAACACACTCTCATTTTTATAAATAAAGCAGGCTGCTCTCCATATTCGTACAGAGTTTCCCTTGTAGCATTAGCCTCAATGTGCTGGATCCACATTGTTGGGATGGTTTATGCTTTCTTCCCTTTCTGGGGCCCATTACAGACTGGTTCGTATTTGATCTTGATTTCTACTCTTGACAACCTACAACACAGTCTGCCCACAGAAGGAAGGAGATACTTGGCCATGAATGGCAGAGTGATGAACTCTTCACCCACCATACTACACAAAGTTGCTGAATGAAATCCTTTGCCAAGGGCACGTGGCATCTGTGTCTCACAAGCTGGAGTTTGGAATCCTAGCATTTCAGCAGAAAGGTAAGGATGATGTGATAAAGTAGACAGACAGACAGACACAGATGTTATTAATAATCAATATAAAGCACACCCTGCTATCTTCAATCTTAGAACACTTCTGTATTTCATAAAAAGACAAAACCTAACTTCCAGTCTCATGCTTCTGTTCTTAAGGCTTTATTGTCGTTAACAATATGTATCAGGCTGTCAAACTGTGGCATTTGAGAAGTAATGAATAAGTCCTTGGGCCTAAAGAAATCAGTCAAAGCTTGAACAGAACGCTGTGTGGCTACACTTATCAAACACAATGCCATATGCCAGTCACAGGTCAGGTGCTGTGGATACAGAAGCAAATAAAATAAGCCAATCTGTGTTCTCACTGGGCTTATGTGTAAAGAGGAAATGCCACCCATAGATAATTCCATAACTTACTATCTGCCACGTTCTACACTCTAGAGCTCCTGACTTACAAAGGTAGCTATAGGAAGAACTCAATAAAACAGAGTCGTTTTCTTAGCAGATGCTCAGGATGCCTTAGACATGTCCCAGAAAAACAAGCTATCTTATCCCTGGAGTCTTACTTCAACCTAGTATTAGTGGCTAAAATACAAATATGCCATGCTTAAAAAGAAAAAAAGAACATCTCTCTGATCCCCGACTAAAGTTCAAACTATCATAATAAATAATAAATGGATAAATAAATCACATCAGCATAAGAAACACCACTGCCCAAGAAACTTTCCTGACTCTCAAGCTCATGTATGTGGTTCCTCATTGCTAAAGAACTCATCAAAATGTCTACTGCTGTGTTACAGCATCATACTGAATAGCCTCACTTGGTAGCCTGTGTGTCCCCCGTACACAGGAACATGTCACAGCCACAGTGTGATCCAGAGTACCTGGCACACTGCAGCTACTTAACACTACTGCAACAAAGGGGTCATCCCAAGTACCCCAGGTTCCACATGGCACACGCACTACTTAAAGTAGAAATGTCCTACAATCCTGGTTCACTTCTGTTGTCCACCATACGTGCGAATCCCTCCTTCTGCTTACTACATTGTATTCAGATTGTGGGGTCAATCAGACAGAGAGGAGAGAGCACAGTGCAGCGAATCACATTCCTGTCCACACAAGAGAGAATTTTCTATTCAAGGAGAAGTATTTGCTGCAAGATGCTCAAGTGTCAGGCAGATGATGAACCCTTACCATAAACTCTTCGGTCTCTGAACACAGCGAATACGCCACTGTGTTTCTCCCCTTATTAAGTCTTTACATCATACATAGGGAAATCATCCATAACTCAAACATGGGAAAAAGATTAAATAAGTATGAATTCACCAAATGATAGAATTTAGTATAATCCTTAAGACAATATTTAACAAAATATCCAACTCCATGGAAAAGGTTAATATAGTCTTTTGTATAAAAACTTCACAAAAAATCTTACTTTGGGGTAAAAATGTATATGTATAGTTATATGTACATATATATTTGTGCATAGACAATGTAATTTAATTTTCTTTATCTTTATAAATTCCTCTGATTTAATATTTTCTATTATGTCTGTATATTATGTATAGAAATCCTGGTAAAAAAAAACAAATATATGCTTTTTGTAAGAAAAAAACATTTTTTCATCAGACTCCATGGTAGATTAAGAAAATAAACATTTCTTTCAATTCCTACAGTTTTGTCCACTAATAGGCTTTTCTTATTTTTAAATTACATCTTATTTATTAGCAATATGTATATCAAAAATTAAAATGAGCCATAATGTCTCCTTCTACAGTAAACAAAATGAACTTTTAATAATTTTAATAAAGGACATTAAAAATTAAGTTACTGTTATAGTAAGATTTTTTTTCTATTGTGGGTGCAATGTATTTAATTAACCTTCTTTGGAAAAGAAGGAATGTATCAATGGAATTTAAAAAAATATTTTTCATTATAAGGCACAAAGTAAATGCTGCATCTAATTATTTTAGAATGTAGATGTAACCAACCGTCTTATTAAATAAGAAACACAGAAACAATGTAAAAGAGAAAGCCGAGAGGTCAGAGCTCAGAGCTAAAATCTCACCCTTCCTCCTGCTGTCCCAGCTTCGCGAAAAGAGACCTACCTCCTGTCGGTTCGTATTTTTAAAGTATGTTGTTCTGCCTTCTCATTGGTTGTAAACCCAAACACATGACTGCCTCGTCACTGTCTGAATGTACAGCCCCCTAGGTCTTAAAGGCATATGTCTCCAATGCTGGCTGTATCCCTGAACACACAGAGATCTTATGGGATTAAAGGCGTGTGCCACCACCGCCACACTCTTGCTATGGCTCTAATAGCTCTGACCCTGAACACACAGATATCTATGGGATTAAAGGCGTGTGCCACCACCGCCACACTCTTGCTATGGCTCTAATAGCTCTGACCCCCAGACAACTTTATTTATTAACATACAATCAAATTAATATTTCAGTACAAATCAAAATAATATTTCAATACAATTAGATTACCACCACATTTCCCCTTTTCTATTTTAATAAAAAGAAAAAAAAGCAAAAGGTTATGACTAACAAAAGAAAAACTATATACAAAAGTACAATAACTATATACAATATATACAAGTAATAAATACCTAAACAGGTATTTGACGAATCAGAGAAAATAATTCCATTATCTATCCTATTTTGATAATTCCAAGATGTATCTAATGTACTTTCTATCCTAATTAATTTTCAACTATAACTAACTAATCTTCAACCATAACTAACTAATCTTCAACTCCCTCAGAGACCCAAGAAGGGAATAATATTAGCTAACAAAAATAAAAACAGGAAGTGCATGCAAGCAACTTCCAAAAAAATTTTGTGAGTTGACAGAAACAGCCAGCTGCCTGGGCAGTCACCTGAGGTTTCTCCGCAGTGTTGGGGCATCATCTTCAGCCTATAGGCTTAGTGTATCTGACAGACTCATTTGTGAAGTAGGATGTACACAAGGTCAACAGTTCAACCTCACATTGGGTGAGAGCAGTCCACGTACCAGAAACACCTGAATTCCACTAGTGTCCTGTCATGATTCAGGATTTTAAATTCTGGAAATTGTTGACAGTTTTTTAATTCAGCTGTCCATTCTTCTAGGCTGTGTATATATGGCTTCATCTCAGCATCCCCTTCTTCTCCACATCCCTCTATTAAATGCCAGTCTACTTTTGAGAGGCATGAGCTTTCAGCTGCTGTTCCATTGAACAACAGAATCCATCGGCCCTCTGCCTGTTAAGCTGCCTTCGAAGAAAAGGGCACTGTACCTTTTCCGGATGCGAAGGCCACTTCAGGGATGGGGCCATATTGTCCTGGCCTCAGAAGATGCCTTTTGATAAAGCCATAACCACACTTGTTTTGGCAAGAATCAGTAGTCCCTTGTTTCGTGATCTGTCTGTCCATTTTGTCCTGTTGATTCGAGGATACTTTGTTGTCCAGTGGCTAACTTTTGCCAGAATGAAAGTTGACTCCATATGCAGTTTCTTCAATGCCCATATTTTCTCTAAAGTAGATTGGTACTGCCAGGAGCCGACATGTCTCAAAAAAGAAAAATTTTCTAAGTTATTAAAACATTTTAAATGCCATATTCTGTAGATCTCTGAAGGGTTTGAAGATGACCTGTCTAAAACATCTCTGCTCAATTTTTAAAACATATCTAATATGACTACAAGTTCTATGATAATGTCTAACTACTAGCTTTCATTTCTTTATATCCTGATAGTTGATAATAATAACATTCAAGGATCAGAAATTTGCATTACATTGTTAAATGGATGGAATAAATACAATTAGAAATATACATATAGCATTTTCTAACAATATCAGTTTCAAATTTGTGTACAATATAAAACAATTCAATCCAATGTAAAGTATTTAAAACTAGTAATTGTCTTTCTCTTTTCTTTCTTTTTTTTTTTTCCTTCTTTCTTTCTTTCTTTCTTTCTTTTTTTTTTTTTTTTTTAAACAAGAACCTTAAATCTAATCTCCTTTGCTTAGCCTTTTTCCTAACCCTTGACAATAACTTGTAACCAACCCCCCTAAATACTGAAAATTATCCCAGACCCAAAACCCATTAAAAAGACCAAAAAACCACCCGCCCCACACCACCTCTTTGGGAATGTGGGCGTCGTATTCTTAAAATTGCTTCCTGCTGGGTATGGGCGAAGTTTTCTTTATCCTGAAAGAAAAATTTTAGGTTAATTGTCAAATTCTAGGAGAGGTAACTATATCCTTCATTATCCAGTCTGTGTATAATGCCAAAGTTTAGGGTTTATCTCAAGTCCTTATTCAAGTAGTCTTTGAGACTGAATCATCTCAGCTAGTCATCTCAAAATTGCTCTGAGCATCTTGTAGTTCATAGCTGATCTGTGGATGATGTTTGTCAGCTTAATATTATTATTGTCCACGTGGAATTGTTGTTGTTGTGGGGCCCCATCTTCTTTCTGGAGACTTCAGTTGATGTTAGGCCAGGCCGTGATTTCCTGCAGAAAACTGATAAGAGACTCGAACACAAAAACATATATATGCAGCTAGCCTTTTTTCTAGAATTAGTTAGTACTCTATGTGACCATTCATATCTTAACAAAGTTTAAAATGTATATATATATTAATATAATATATATTAATCTTGTAAATTTTGATATAAAATTTATACTTTGAGAACAGTTTAAAGAATCAGAATAGAATCAAAGAGTTGAGATTAGTAATAGAATAGTCCCTTAATTAATTTTGCTTTTGTCCTGTACCATAGCAGAAAATGGCTCTTATTCTGGCATGATACAGGGAGTTTGCATTTTCCTTTTAACAACATGCTTGATTTTAAAGAAGGAGAGAGCCATTCTCCAACTCCAAAGTCAGCTTTAAATTTTAATTGAACTGGGACTGTTAGAAGACCAATAGTGTTAAATCTTTAGAGAAAAGCAGAAACAAACATTTAGGAAGACATAAAATTTTTTTTAGATAATATATACCCATACACCGTTTCACTCTGTTTCTTGGGATAGATGATTTGTCCCTTTTCTTCAGTTGTCTCATTTGTCCAGTGTTCTTCAGATTCCTTAACCTTCATTCTCCTAAAAGACAAAAACAAAAACCTTTCCCCAAGACTAATTTTGGGGATGTTTCCTTTTGACAAGTTATTATCAGATTAAATGAAAAGGCATGTGTTATTGATACAAGTTAGTTTAAATTGGATGTTCATGCTGGTTGATGAACTATCACCTCCTCTAATTAAGAGGTCTCTCTTGTTCAAATCGAACCTTTATCAATTTTGATGGTACCCACAGCTTATCTTCTCCTGTAGAAATAAAAGCAAAACCACGTCCCCAATGTAATACATACCCTGGTTTCCATTCTGAGGTCAGCACATCCTTAAAGTATATAGGCTGATTTAATTCTGTAGTTTTTTCTATTATCCAATGTCTCTCTGCAGCTGTTGTTCCTTTCTCATTGGCAGTCAGAAAATTCAAAGTTAGAAGAGCATTATGCAGTCTATTTCTGGGGGTTTTTGTTACCCATTTCTGTTTATTTAGCATATCCTTTAGAGTTCTGTTTGATCTTTCTATAACTGCTTGACCTGTAGGATTATGTGGTATGCCTGTAATATGCTTTATATTGTAATAAGCAAAAAACTGTTTCATTTTAACAGAGACATATGATGGAGCATTGTCAGTTTTGATTTGTGCAGGTATACCCATGATGGCCATAACTTCTAGCAAATGAGTGATTACAGAATCAGCTTTTTCAGAACTCAAAGCAGTTGCCCATTGAAATCCTGAATAAGTATCGATAGTGTGGTGTACATATTTCAATTTTCCAAATTCTGCAAAGTGAAACACGTCCATCTGCCAGATTTCATTTCTCTGAGTACCCTTTGGGTTACATCCTGCTGGTAATGGCGTCTGATTGTAGAAGGAACAAGTAGGACATTTCTTTATTATTTCTTTGGCTTGTTGCCAGGTTATGGAAAAATCCTTTTTTAAACCTTTACTATTAACGTGATGTTTTTTATGAAATTCTGAGGCCTCCAGCACATTTCCTATCAATAATTTATCAATCTCTTCATTGCCTTGTGCTAGAGGGCCTGGCAGACCAGTATGGGATCGAATGTGAGTTATATATAAAGGATGATTCCTTTTCCTGATTGTATCTTGTAATTGAATAAATAGTGAAGTTAATTCTGAAGCATCAGGGATAAATTCTGCAGTCTCAATATGTAACACCACTCTTTCAGCATACTGAGAGTCAGTTACTATGTTGAGAGGTTCTGAAAAATCCATTAATACCAACAGAATAGCATACAATTCTGATTTTTGCACTGAATTATACGGACTTTGAACCACTTTACTTAAATTTTCTGATTTGTAACCTGCCTTTCCTTCTTTGTTGGCATCTGTATAAAATGTACGAACTCCAGATATGGGTTTTTGCCGTACAATTCGAGGCAAGATCCATTCAGCTCTCTTTATAAGATCAATTCTATTGCTTTTGGGATATTTGCTGTTAATTTCTCCCAAAAAATTACTGCAAGCTCTTTGCCAAGGTTCACTTTCTGTCCATAATTTTTCAATGTCCTCCTTAGTTAATGGTACGACAATTTCTGCTGGGTCTATGCCTGCTAATTGACGAAGTCTCATTTTTCCTTTGTAAATCAAGTCAGAGATTTTTTCCACATAAGTTTTTAATTTTTTATTTGGTTTATTTGGTAAAAATATCCATTCCAATATAATATCTTCCCTCTGCATTAATATTCCAGTAGGAGAACGCCTAGAAGGTAAGATAACCAAAATGCAATCCAGCTTTGGATCAATACGATTCACGTGTCCTTCATGCACTTTCTTTTCTACCAAGGCTAATTCTTTCTCAGCTTCAGGTGATAATTCTCTTGGACTATTTAAGTCCTTGTCACCTTCTAAGGTTTTGAACAAATTAGTCAGTTCATCATTTTTTACCCCAACAATAGTTCGTAGATGAGAAATATCTCCAAATAATCTTTGAAAGTCATTAAGAGTCTGTAGTCTATCTCTCCGAATTTGCACCTTTTGGGGTCTAATTTTTTGTAGCTCTATTTTATATCCTAAATAATTAATAGAATCTCCTCTTTGTATCTTTTCAGGAGCAATTTGTAATCCCCAGCGAGGCAAAATTTTCTTTACTTCTTCAAACATTATTTCTAAAGTATCTGCATTTGAGTCAGCTAGTAAAATATCGTCCATATAATGATAAATTATAGATTTAGGAAATTTTTTACGTATCACTTCCAATGGCTGTTGTACAAAATATTGGCACAGAGTTGGGCTATTCAACATTCCCTGTGGGAGGACCCTCCATTGAAATCTTTTAACTGGTTGAGAATTATTATAAGTAGGCACTGTAAAAGCAAATCTTTCTCTGTCTTTTTCTTGTAAGGGTATTGAAAAGAAACAGTCTTTTAAATCAATAACTATGAGAGGCCATCCTTTTGATAACAGAGTAGGCAAAGGCATCCCAGATTGTAGAGAACCCATTGGCTGAATTACTTTGTTAATTGCCCTAAGGTCTGTTACCATTCTCCATTTACCAGATTTCTTTTTAATAACAAATACAGGAGAATTCCAAGGGCTGGTTGATTCTTCAATATGCTGAGCATTTAACTGTTCTTCTACCAGCTCTTCTAAAGCCTGGAGTTTCTCTGTTGTTAAAGGCCATTGCTGGACCCATACAGGCTTGTCTGTTAACCATTTTAAAGGTAGAGCTGTTGGTGTCTTTGGAAGATCATCAGTTATTGTGCCCTGTTCTTGTATAATATGGATGGCTGGTGACCACTCATTAGAACAATATCTTCTAATATTTCTCTCAGTAACATGTGCTAGTTTATGATTTGTTTCTGAGATTGGAGGGATGTTAATCTGAGTATTCCATTGTTGCAACAAGTCTCGACCCCACAGGTTCATAGTTATGTTAGCCACATATGGTTTTAATTTTCCTCTCTGTCCTTCTGGACCTATACATTCGAGCCATCTTGCACTCTGTTTCACCTGAGATAATGTCCCAATTCCTAACAGTTGAACGTTTACCTCCTGAAGAGGCCAAGTTGGATGCCAAAATTCTGGTGCAATTATGGTAACGTCCGCACCTGTGTCTACCAGACCAGACAACAAAACACCATTTATTTTTATCGTTAATTTTGGTCTTTGTTCATTAATAGAAGTTTGCCAAAAAATTTTCTTTATGTTTTCTCCTGAATTTTCTATTCTCTCTGTTTCATCATTCTGACCAGCATGATTTATTCCAATAGGCATTTGGTTATTTAATCGCTCTCCAGAGCAGGCATTTCCTCTATGGCTGCCGGAAAGGTTTGAACTGGATTTGCACTGGGGGCCTGCCTGAGGCCCCTCTGGGAGTTTCCCGAAGACTGAGGCAAAGGATTACCCTGTCTGTCCTTTGTTGATCTACATTCGTTGGTCCAGTGTTTTCCCTTACCACACCTTCTGCATACTCCAGAAGGAAGGGGCATTCTGTTGCCATTGTTCCTTGAAGAAACATTGTTTCTGGAAATGACCTGTCTACAGTCCCTTTTCAAATGTCCTTGCTTTCCACATCCAAAACATCTAACACTCCTCAAACCTTTTGAAATTACTTCTCCTACCCATGTATCATCATGCTCATCAGCTTCAACATTAATTGTTTCTCTAATCCAATCTTCCATAGGTGCAGATCTTGCCCTTAATGGCCTGATTATTCTTTTGCATGCTGCATTCGAATTCTCAAAGGCCAAAGATTCAATTATTGCCTTACCAGCTTCTGAATCCGAGACCGTTCTCTTTACTGCTGAAGCCAGTCTTTGTAAAAAATCTGTAAAAGACTCTTTTGGGCCTTGCTTCACCTTTGTAAATGACTCAGATTTTTTTCCTGGTTCCTCAACTTTGTCCCATGCATTCAAGGCTGCCGTTCGACATAAAATTAGGGTTTGGACATCATATAAACATTGTGCTTGTGCTGAAGCATATTGGCCTTCGCCCATAAGCTGATCCTGGCAAACTTGTACTCCTTTATCCCTCCACTGTTTTTCTATGTTTTTAGCCTCCTCCTTAAACCAAGTCAGAAATTGAAGTCTCTGGCTGGGTTCCAGAACACCTTGTGCGAGGTCCCGCCAGTCCTGTGGTACTATCCTATTATATGTTGACCAAGTGTTTAACATTTGCTTTACATATGGGGAATGCATGCCATAAGATACTATTGCCTCCTTAAACCTTTTTAAATCCAACATTTCAATTGGAGCCCAAGTATTTTGTGTAGCTATTTGATCAGGCATCTGCTGTACTGTTACAGGATAAATTAAGGGTGACTGTGTGAAAACAGGCTTTCTTTCTGCAACCTTATGATCCCGACTTGAAACAACTTCACTGTTAATTTCTTCTGTCTGAATTTTTACAGGTTTAACAAGTTCTTCTAACGCTGTTATCCTGGCACTTAAATGGACTATCTTTTTAAATATTAAAATGTGGATTATTATAGTGATGAGGTGCATAATTCCACCAATACTAATATTATATAGTTGTTCCATTGCCAGACTGCCTAAAATTTCGAACAAAAACCAATTTTCTTCCAATGCACACATAAAACCCATTTGTTTTTTAATGTGGAAAAAAAAATTCTCTTTTAGATAGTTTCCTTTAAAATATCTGATATATTATGACTTACCAAATCTGCGTAGAACAGTAGAAATCCGAGGGGATTTTCAAAGCAGCCACCTAGTGTCCCAGGTGTAAATCCAGAGAGAGAGAGAGAGAGAGAGAGAGAGAGAGAGAGAGAGAGAGAGAGAAGAGAGAACGCACAAGAAAGCGTAGCCGGCTAAAGCTTAAATGCAGCCACGTGTTCCCTCTTGTGCCAAGTCAAGGCTTGGGTCTGGCTTCCTTAAGCTCCGACCACGTGCGTTGGCTTTACAGGCAGGGCAGGTCTGAGTTGTTTGTAGCACCGGCTTTAGGCAAGCTGCTCACAGACCTAGGCCCGGGCTAGAAGTTGCTACCCGGACTAGGACGCCAGCAGCTCGGACTAACAAGCCGATCGCCGCCGGCCGCCGTGTGCCGCCGCTGCCGCCGCCGCCGCGGGCCGCCTGCCGCCCTTGCGGGAAAGCGGACCTGCCGCCAAGCCAAGCAGTTTTTAATGGATTCTTGTCACGTTGGGCGCCAGATGTAGATGTAACCAACCGTCTTATTAAATAAGAAACACAGAAACAATGTAAAAGAGAAAGCCGAGAGGTCAGAGCTCAGAGCTAAAATCTCACCCTTCCTCCTGCTGTCCCAGCTTCGCGAAAAGAGACCTACCTCCTGTCGGTTCGTATTTTTAAAGTATGTTGTTCTGCCTTCTCATTGGTTGTAAACCCAAACACATGACTGCCTCGTCACTGTCTGAATGTACAGCCCCCTAGGTCTTAAAGGCATATGTCTCCAATGCTGGCTGTATCCCTGAACACACAGAGATCTTATGGGATTAAAGGCGTGTGCCACCACCGCCACACTCTTGCTATGGCTCTAATAGCTCTGACCCTGAACACACAGATATCTATGGGATTAAAGGCGTGTGCCACCACCGCCACACTCTTGCTATGGCTCTAATAGCTCTGACCCCCAGACAACTTTATTTATTAACATACAATCAAATTAATATTTCAGTACAAATCAAAATAATATTTCAATACAATTAGATTACCACCACATTAGAACTCTATAAACTGCCAAGGAAGGGAAGCAATTGATAGTCCTACCTAACTGTGACACCTCTGAACGACAATGACGGCCTTGGCAGGATATCCATAAAGGTGCAATAGTAGTACTCCCATGTTGGTAATAACCAACAGCTAATCGGCCTTATGGCCCATTTAACAGGAGGGAAGCCATGCCTGACCCTAGAAACCTAGTGTACTACTTGGGGCTAGGGAGGTCATGGATCTTAGACTCTACCATCATCACTTTTCTAGACCAGTATAATTTCTAACCAAATTCTAAATCTGATCCTAACAACCACAGAGAAGTGAAGCTTTGTCCCTCATAAAAGAAGTTTCTTTTCGCAGCAAATGCAGACCATTAGAGAAAACTGCAGCTGGACACAATGCAGAGATCAAGGAATCATGGAGAAACCTAGCCCCAAGGAATACATCTGCAGCACAGCTCCTGCATCTACAACTCAGGGGACATTACAGAAGAGAGGAGGGAAAGATCAGAGCCAGAATACCAGGAAGTCTGCTATGAGGTTGTCTCTCTTAGACATGGCTGCGTAAACAAGACCTGAACAACAATAGTATCAATAGACACGCTCACAAAGAAGGAGAATCCCCACGGGACTCTACCACTAAACAATGAACTACATACAACTAATGATTGCTGAGAAAGGGCAAATGAGACTCTCCCAGGAATGAGCCCCTAATTGGTCATCCGATACAAAGTGGTCAGCCCTGAAATCATACACATACAGACAAAAAGGACTTGGAAAGTTGTATTTACATGTGTGTGCTTATGTTTCGGGGTGTGTAACAATGACAAAGAATAAGAGGCTATCAATCTGGGATTCAGGGGATATGGGCAGGATTAGAGGGAGGGCTCATGGGATGGTGTAGAGGAAGGAAAGAAAAAGGAGTAAACAGTATAATTATATTTTAATTTAAATGTATCAAAATAAGCAAATGCAAAATAAATAAATAAGGAAGAACTGCTGTAGGAGTTTTTTAAAAAAGAACCTGGAGAAACATTTGACAACCTGTATATGTGACTCACTCTGTTTCCACTTTCATAGACGTAAACTTCCATGTTCTTTTAATTCACTCGATTTGGAAAGAGACTACTTAAAATCCACAGGAGAAAGGGAGCCCCAGTCAAAGGACACACCTTGCCCTGTGAAGACATAAGCTTTTCCCTTTGATCTTTTTTGCATTTGTAGAACCTAATATTGATTTTTCCCAGTTGAGTCCAAGGAGCAGAGAGACAATGTTTTATTTAAAGAGCCTTCTATCTCCAGCATAAACTGTCTTCTTTATTTATATACAAAGAAAATCTGTCTTTTTGTTCCTGTGAAAATGTTTTCAAAACTGTCATTCTGGAAAGTTAATTCAATAGTACTTAACTTGAAACTACAAAAAATAAGAAAAGAAAATAAAGATGCTGGTGACAACATTATTAGTATCCTGGGCAAAGGATAAAGACTTGTGTTAATCAATTCTGATGATCAACTTTCTCAGGAATAGTTACACAGATAAAATTTCACCAAAATGTAAAACAAAGGCACACTGGAGACCCATCTTTTCTGACTTTTGCTGTGT
Source organism: Peromyscus maniculatus bairdii (assembly GCF_049852395.1). Taxonomy (NCBI): domain Eukaryota; kingdom Metazoa; phylum Chordata; class Mammalia; order Rodentia; family Cricetidae; genus Peromyscus; species Peromyscus maniculatus. The sequence continues at coordinate 118,019,291 of NC_134854.1, forward strand.
GCCAGGACGTGACTAAAACAATAAAAGGCCTGTAGCATTAAGCATTAAGTCAAAGATACTGTCAAAATTTATCAAAAAAAAAAAAATCACCATTGAACTTAAATGAACTGAAGACAAGGATATTCATATGACACAAAAAGCCATGGGACCACGAGATGCAAAATGAGTCCCAAAGGAAGCATTGAAGAGACAGGGTTTGGACCAACCAGTGAGAAGAAAGAGCATCTCAGAGACTTTAAGTGGCAAGGTAAGGCAAAGGAGAAACATAAGATGCTAAGAGGTAGTGGAGCCCCTATCTTACACAAATCTGTGGCTCTGTGTAAAAGATCAATGAGAGAAAAACACGAGTTCAGGAATGTTTGTGATCTCAGTCTTCAAACTTTAGCTTAGTTTTTAAAGAAAAAGCTACAGCTAGTTTTTGAACATAGATGCTGAATCATTAAATTTACCTTTCCTCGTTCTTCCTCAAATATCGAGCTTTTGAAAAGTGAATACTGAGAGTGAATACTGAAAGCAATAGGAACAAATTTAGCACTATACAGGAAATAATTTGTAAATGAGACCTAAACGTCTCACAATTAAACTATATTAGGAACCTATTTAAGAAAGATAATAGACTGTTGAGCGGTGCAATTATGCCCCTCCCACGCCTTCTCTTTTGGATTCCTGAATCTCAAGCAAGTGCATTACCACTTTCATTTCGTGATTCATTAATCTAATCATTTCTTATAAGATATGAAACCAACAAAAAATCCCCAAATATCCCTGAGGATATTCCAAATCAAGATTGCTAAACTCTCAGAACATAATCCTTCTAATATTCATAAAACTATTAGCTTGTTATAATAATTTCTGTAGGTGAGTCTTCATGTGTAGACTGCAAGTCTAAACACAAGAATCTATCATGCAGGACTCCAATTTCTTGTTCTCCTAAACAGACATACTCCTATTTCCTCCCACTAGGCTTTCCTGGGGCAGGCTGTCACCCAGGTCCCCAAGAATACATGTGCTTCCCAGTGGTCCCAGAAGATTGGACTTAGGTTTCCAAAGGTCTAGAGAACATCAAGGAAACACAAAGAATTTTTCCTGAACTGAAAAAATCTTGGAAGGTGCCCTCTGCTATGTTTACAACTCCCTCACACTCATGTTCACCTTCCTCCTGGCTCTTTTCCCTTTAAAAATGGTAACATTACTCTACATCTTCTCTAGCTTCATAGGTTCAAACTGGAAGAGGACTAAATCATAATTTATCTTCTCATACCTTGCCAAGATAAAATTTTGCACTTGGGTTTTAAGCAGTTGGGATGAGGTGAATACATTTTTATGTTATATGCTAGAAGGAAATAAAATGTGGGGTGGCACAAAGGGAAGAATGATATGAATTAAACTGTATATCCATCTCCATACTCACATATTCAATATGTAAGTATTGAGTAATATATTCAATTAGCAGTGTTAAGTATCCCAGAATGAATCCATATTTAGAGCTAAGATCTGTATACTGGGCCTGGTGGCATGAGGCCGCAGCCACACCTACTGGGGAGGCTGAAGCAGGAAGATTGCTTAATCTCAGTACTCAAGAGGCAGAGGAAGGCAGATCTCTGTGAGTTTGAGGCCAGCCTTGTCTACAGAGCAAGCTGTAGGATAGGCTCCAAAGCTATACAGAGAAACCCTGTCTCAAAAAACCAAAAAAACAAACAAACAAAAAGACCAGCAATTCAAGGCCAGCCTGGGAAACACAATAATCACCTTTAAGAAAAAAAGAGTAAAGTCTTCAAAGGGGTGAGAACATTAAAATGAGGTCATTAGAGTAGGAATGTAACCCAATACAAACGATGTCCTTGGAGGAAGACACACTTACAGTTGTATGCAAAAGAAAGACCACATGAGACTATATCAGGAGGGCAGACACAGGCAACTCAGGGAGAAACTTCTACTTGTACAACAATAAGAGATAAATTTCTGTTATTTCAATGCTCAGGCTATAGCATTTAGTTATGGCAGCCCTAAGTCAGTAATATACCTGCAATTTACACTGTCCCTGAACTGCAATGTGCTGTTACTACTTCCACCAAAAAATTCATTTCTACTTCTTTTCTTGGGGGTTGTAAAGCAAAGACTAATTTGGTCTTTGCTAGTCCTCATCTTCTGGGACATAACTATGTCATACATAATAAGAATTGTAGCATGAATCTTAAAAGTTCTTATTTTTTAATAAGAACATTTGTTTAAGGCTAAAACTGTTATAATGAGGCCAATCATATCCAAGAGTCTTATGTTAGAAGCTAGTCATATAGAACAGACCAAGATTTGGGGGAGGGGTTTCATGGAACACAGAGGCCCAGATTAGCTGTGTAGGCAATCAAACACCCAGCAAAACCAGTAGAACTCAACAAACAAACAACAACAACAAAAAAAAAAAAAAAACAGTGAACACCAAGACTCAGACAAGCCTTCCCTAGTCTAGAACACTCAAGAGGCAATGACACACATCAGTACAAGATACAGAAGGCAGGGCATCAGGGCAAGCAACTGAATGTAAGTACCTGGTAAGTAGAAGAGGCCAGATGAGCATCTCCCTCCCACATGACCTTCTTCTAGAAATCTACCCACTGCCCCATATCAGAGACCATCATGACCAACAGAACTCACAAGGCTTGCTTTGTATCTCTGCATCTGGCTTCCATCTACTAAGCACCTGGAACAACTTATCCCTCTCAGGACTAAGCACCTGGAACAACTTGTCCCTCTCAGGCCCTAAAACCCATTACAACACCCAGTGAAATGCAGGTTCATTCACCTTTCTGGATGGAAGGGAGAACAGATGGCTAAATGAACATAAAACAGAAGAGCAAAGACACACACAAAAAATAATAATCATTTCCTGTGTGCCTGAAGCCCTGGCTAGATCCTTGCTACCATAGAAAGTACTATGAAGTAGGTTCTTTCTCTGTCTTCTAAGCAAGATCGCTTCTGAGTTTTGTTTGAAACTAGGTAAAAACAAAATACTGGTATTCCCACAATAATACATGAAGACATAACTTTTCAACAGAAGAAAGGAACTAACAGTCATTCATACATGGTAAAGGGGATATAATAATCTCCCAATCTTAACGAATCCCACTCCTCAGAGAAGCAAGAACAGATCAGATTCTCAGGGAGCCTGCTCTGGAGAGTTCCAATTAGAACAGCCAGGAATACAGTGCATATGACACTGAATGGGCAAGGAATAAGCATTCTTCCACTACAAAGACAAAGTAAAGAAATGTGCTCCTACCACTTCCACTTGGCAGAGTACTCCAAGCTCATGCCTGTGAAAGCAGGCAAAGAGGAGACTTTAGGAGCCTTGCAAATTGGGATGGGATGCCTAGAAGTAATGTGATCTATTCACAGACTCTGTCTGATCCTCCATATTAAGAAGTGAGGGAGCTTAAATATTGAAACTACTAGAGCAAACAACTACAGCAATGTCACAGATTAAAAGATCAAGAATGCAAAAACTCAATTGTTTTTCTGAAATAACAAGTGGCTAGAAAATAATTATGAATATGATTCCATTTGCAATAATAACAGAAAATAAATTACTTAGAAATAAATTTAACCAAAGAAATAAAACCTAAAATAAAACTCTAAATACCTTAAAACTGAAAAAATACTGCAAAACAAAGTAAAGAAGAGCAAAATCAATAGGAAGACATTCTATGTTCATGGATTGGCAGATGAAATACTATTAAGGTGGCAATATGACCCACGGGATCAGCAAAAACTCTCACCCAAATTCCAGCCAGTTTATTTTCAGAAATGGACAAGCAGACCTAAAAACGTAAATGGAAAAGCAAAACAAGAATTGCCAAATAGTTTTAAAAATAGAAAAGTGGGAAAACTTTTGCTTCACAATTTCAAAACTTAACAAATACATATATGTATGCACATGTGTATACACACACACACACACACACACACACATTTATATGTATTTTTATTAAGGCTTAGAGTAGGAATCCAGCAGTGGAAAGGTTGATGTCTTCGTCAAATGTGAACAGAACAGAACGACTTTACTCGTCACCTGGCACAACGACAAAGGAGCATCCACACTGCACCTTAGCCAGACCTGTGCTTGTGCTACGTGTTTAAACCACACTTGGTCAACTCATTCTATTTTCACAGTGGAATCAGTTCTCTGTTTACCCAAAGAACTAAGGGCGAAGGCAGTGAAAGATATCCTCCTTACATCTTTTTTTAAAGAACAACAGAAGAAAGAAAACTGTCAAGTTTGCAATTGTCAAGTGAGAGCAGCTGGAGTTTGGGGGGAAAAACAGCCAAAACAGTACTGACCTTCAATCTTCCTTCCTCTCTAGCTCTTAGCTCTGTCTTGGTCAACCAACATTTTAAATTCCTGCCATTTCAAATTCACGGGTCTGGTTTTGTTTTTGTTTTTGTTTTTGTTTTGTTTTTTGGCTGATTGATTATAAGCCATGTAATAGATAAAGAACCACCCAGCTCCCAAATACAATGCACACAGAGGCTTATTCTTAATTATAAATGCCTGGCCTTAGCTTGGCTTATTTCTTGCCAGCTTTTCTTAGGTTATTTTAAGCTGCCTCTGGGCTTTTTCCTTTTCTTACTTTTGTATATCTTACTTTCACTCTTACTCTGTCGCTGGCTGTGTAGCTGGTGGCTGGCCTCTGAAGTCCTCCTCTCCTTGTTCTTGCTCCTTGATTTTTTTTTCCTCCCAGACTTCTCCTTCTATTTATTCTCTCTGCCTGCCAGCCCCATCTGTCCTTTCTCCTGCCTCACTATTGGCCATTCAGTTCTTTATTAGACCACCAGGTGTTTTAGACAGGCAAAGTAACACAGTTTCACAGAGTTAAATAAATGCAACACAAAAAAAAATGCACCACTTCTTTGCATCATTAAATAATTTGTTTACGAAAATGTTCCACAGCATAAACAAATGTAAAACACATCTTAAAATAATATTCCACAACAGGGAAGTAAAAAGATGGTGCATTTAATCAAGAATAAGTTGATACAGAAAAAAATCTGGTTACCTAAAATAAAATAATAATGGGAAATTGTCTCACAATATCCTATATTGTCTCACTCAAAAACCAAAAGCATACAACAAGTGTGCATGAAGTTCTTTATTTGAAGGGGAATTTCAAGGACGCCAAGTGAAAAGTCAGGGCATAAGGCCTCACAGGAAGGAATGAAATGCAACCTGTTAGTTGCCATGGTGACCAGCAAGCACCAGCCAGCAGAACTGGTTGCTTGGTTATGAAAAATGGAGCTTTCCAGTTATAAACTCTGTGTTTCAGGCAATCCATGCAGGAGAAAGTGCAGAAAGGATAGAGTGACCAGGCAACATAGGAACCTACCTACAGCCTTTTCCCACTCGCTGTCTCTGGTCTAAGTCTGCCAAAAATTAGCAAGAATGGCCTGAAATTCAGTCTGTGCAGCTTGGCTTGGCCCTCAGCAGAGACAAGGAAGCCCCTTCAAGCCACCAAAGTGGTACAAGTCCAAGAAGGCTAAGGCAGACTTGGCACGATATGCTAGAACTCTGTGACACCCCAGGAGCAGCTAGCATGGCCTCAAATGAGTTTCCCATAATGAGTTTCTAGGATATTATATTTCTAAAGGATAGTGTTTATGTCAGTAAATCCTAAAATTTGCTCAAAAAATGAAAAATTAGAAGTTCTAGTATGTTATAGGGAAGATGGGGAATAGCTGAATTTATCATTAAAATACAATGGTTTAAATTGTATAAAATTGAAAAAACGGTTTGATCCTTAAATGAAAATGTTTTCCTTCCTCATTAATAAATCCATTTACAATTGTGTTTTCAGTAGGTTACAGAGTCTAAGTTCACAATGGATAAATTATGGCAAAATGAGGCAATTATGAGTTTAAGGGCAGAAGAATTTAGAATGTTAAGTGACATTAACTTAAGTGAGAAATAACTTTTATACATCTAATTTAATTAATACTAAGAGTGGGTGTTTTGCAGAGACAAAACTTGAAATTGGATACAACTAACAATAATCAGTCTGGTATGATGCCCTTCAGAACTACAAACTCTATCTCTCATCATTCTTAAAATGTATCACTTACATGTTACACATTATAAAACTGGGGGAAAATGTGAACATATTTTACTGAGCTCACTATCATTAAATCACAAACCAAAAGATTTCCAAAGGAGGGCTCTCTAACTTGGCTTCCCTTTCTACCTGGCAGGAAAGGTTGTTCTAGTTGTCTGGAGGTAATCCAAGCTGAACCCTAACTACTTTCAGTATGATACCTCAAGGATTTCCAAGCAGTCAAGGTTATATATATGTTATATATGTATTGCTATATATACATATATACACATACACATATATGTATATATATACACACACATATAGTAGTGTGTATATATGTACACACAAACATATATACAAAGACAATATCAGCTTGAAGATGTGTTCATATTTTCATTTGTTTTTATTTTACATGTATGGGTATCTTGCCTGAATGTATGTCTGTGTACCAGGTGTGTGTCTAGTGCCTGTGGAAGCCAGAAGAGGATGTCGTATCTCCTGGAACTGGAGTTGCAGATGGTGTTAGGGTTCATGTGGGTGCTGGGAACTGAACCTGGGTCCTCTGGGAGAGCAGCCAATGCTCTTAAACTGAGGCTGGGGAGGTGGCTCGGAAGTTATAAGTGCTGATGTACAATCATAAAGAGCCAAGTTAGGGCCTCGGCCAATATTAACCAACCAGGCATCCTGGGCCTGACTGTCACCCCAGGTCTGCAGGAGATGGAGACAGGCAGATGGATGGAGATCACTGGCTTCCACCTAGTCCAGAATACAGGATCCCCTGGTCAGTGAAAGATCCATCCTTGAAGAAATGAGGAAGAGTGACAAAGGAGAGTATGTGACGACCCCTTCTGGCCTTTGGACATGCACACTCAGGCACATGCACCAGCAAACACTTCTGAACACACACACAGATGCATACACACTTAATATAAATGAATACATAAATACAAAACTAACCCCTAAAGCCTAAGGCAGGCATGGTGGCACATGCCTGTGATCCCAGCTTTTGAGAGACAGTGGGAAGAAGAGTACAAGTTTGAGGCCAGCCTGGCCTGTGGATAAAGAGCTTGTCTCAGAGAAAGTAAGAATTAGAGTTGAAAACTGGGCTGAGGCTCCTAACTTGGCTCTTCATGATTGGATGCTAGCACTCACTACCTCTGAGCCCCCTCTCCAGCCTCAGTTCAAGAGCACTGGCTGCTTTTCCAGAGGACCCAGATTCAGTAAGCAAGACAGCACTTGCCCAGCATGCAAAAGGTCCTGGATTTGATCTTTACCACTGCAAAATTAATTAAGAATTTAATCACATAAATAATGAAGTTATTTATACAAGAACATGTTATTAAGTTTCAAAGTAAAATGATACTTATGACTCTGAGGCAGATATAGACACATCGCAAAAGATTTAGGTCAGAGGTGTCAGCCAGCACAACTCCACCAGATGTAAAAACCAGGGAGGGGAAGGAGACAGCACAAGGGGACCAGAGGAGGGGATAAGGAAACACCCACTCAGGATATACTGCACTAAGTCTGACCAGATTGGTAGTTCGTCTTCTCCACCTTTATACATTTTACATTGATTTTTATGCGTGTGAATGTTTTGTCTAAATGTATTATGCATATCATATGTAGTGCCTGTGAAGGCCAGAGAAGGGTACCGGATGCCTTTCTGTCACATGGATGTGTGTCACATGGAGCTGTCACATGGATGCTGAGAACTGAACCCTGGTCCTCTGAAAGAGCAGCAAAAGCTCTTAACTGCTGAGCCACTTCCCTAGTCTCCCAGTCTTATATTTTAATTTTATAAATGCATCCTAATACTTAAATCATATTTGATGAAGAACAGAGTTAAAATCTCCATTATTTTTTTTCCTTGTGCAAAGTGAACAGCACATAAAAGCAGACATCATCACCATTTGCCTTGATATGTATCAGTAGACAGAGGATGGAAAGCTGAGCCTGGACTGTATGCCAAGCCTTTCCCCGAGGAGTATGGTCTTATTCTGCTGAGTGCACTACTCAAGTCCAAGGGCTTTGCTGTCCAACTTCCAATTATTCAGTGTGGTCTGAAACACTCTCTCTGTTTCCCCATCTGTAACACAGATGCTGAAGAATCTATATACAAGTCCCACTGTTAACCAGGCATGGTGGTGCCCACACGGAATCCTAGCACTTGGGAAGCTAGGGATGGTGAACAGATGTAAGTCACCAGCCTGAATTACAAGGTATGTTCCCGGCCAGCCTGGGCTGCAACTGTAAAACTGTCTCAAAAACAAGTCCAAAACAACCAACAGAAACCAGCACTAAGCCTGCAAATGAGAAGTATGGTCTTCTTTCAGGAATGTTCTAGTTTCCTTCTGTTGCTTTAACAAATACCATGACCAAAAGCAAATCAGGGCAGGATTTATTTGGTTTACATTTCCAAGTAAAAAATCCATCACTGAGGGAAGTCAGGGCAGGAACTCAAGGCAAGAACTTGAAGCAGAAACTATGAAGGACTGCTGCCAGGTGCTGGCTGGCTTTCTAGCTCATGCTCAGCTATGACCTTTCTTATACATCTCAGGACCACCTGGCCAGGAAGTGGGGCTGCCCACACTGGGCTGGACCTTCCTACATTAATGCAGACAATCAAGAGAATTCTCCATAGACATGTCTATAGACCAATCAGATCTAGGTTAATTTCTCAATCAAGGTTTCCTCTCAGATGATGAGGTTATGTCAAGTTAACAAGAAAAGCTAAGTAGGACAAGGAGTACATAGCTTTGTTTTATAATCTTTTTTTTTTTTTTTTTTTTTTTTTTTTTTTGGTTTTTCGAGACAGGGTTTCTCTGTGTAGCTTTGTGCCTTTCCTGGGACTCACTTGGTAGCCCAGGCTGGCCTCGAACTCACAGAGATCCGCCTGGCTCTGCCTCCCGAGTGCTGGGATTAAAGGCGTGCGCCACCACCGCCCGGCTTTGTTTTATAATCTTAAAAAAGGCTTATCTACCAAGTCTGTACATTATCAGGCTATTGACTTGTAGTCTCTATCTGTACTGGGTTGACGGTGGCTCTCCAAAATATGTCTACCCAGAGCCTGTGCGTGTGGCTGCACTTGGAAGATGGTCTTTGTGCTAAGTTAAAGACTTCCAGGTGAGATCACAGTAGACCACTTGAACTCCAACACATGTGTTGTTCTTATGTGTGTCCTTGTAAGAAAAAGATGGGGAGACCTAAGATCCAGAAAAACAGGGTAACAAAGACATTGAAGATAAGATAAGGTAGAAAAGCCAATTATTAGATTCTGACTTGTTGATTTATTTAGTGACTTAAAGGAAGCACTGCGTGTACTGCCTATTTGCCAAGAATGTCTTGACTTGCTACCTGAAACAGAAACACCTGGAGAAACAGCTGAAACAATGAGTTGTTGCCTGTAACAACCTGCTGACTGTCATAGACGCTTCTACAAAATCTTGCCTGCTTGCTGGCCTGCCCACCTTGTCGTTTTAGAGTACAAAATGAGAATGCCTACTGGACCTGGGCCTGAGGCCTTTCAAAAGTTATGCTGATTTCAGTCCACTAATGAAGACATTTCCTCCTGTAATCTCATTGGTGTCAGAGTATATATTCCAGAAAGATTCCCACAACAACGTAAAAACAGAAGCAGAGACAGGAGTTATGCACCTATCAAGGACATCATGACTGGCTGGCATTCTGCAGATGTCAGCAACTCATTTTCCCCCAGTTTCCAGAAGAGACGAAGCTGCCAATGCATTTCTGGCCTCTAGAACCAATGGCAAAGGAGTTACCACTTCACCATCACTATATGCCACTCACTTGAATGCTAATGCGCTACAACAGACCTAGAAAATATACTCACCTCCAAAATACGCCATGCTCAATCATGCCGTCTGGCACTTGAGGGTCACTCACCCCAGTAACACTGAGTCTTCCCTCTACTGCCACCTGCCCTCAGTCCAGCCATGTACTGCGATGTCAAGATCCCAAACCATCAACTAAACCAAAGACCAACCACTTCCCAAAAAGCAAATCCGGAGCATTTCCCTGGCCTCTTCCCTAACCAGACACTCACCTTGCCATCTTTTCCCACTCACCCCGGGGCCATTATTTCTATAAACTCCCACTACTCACTGCCTGCAACTTAGCTCTCTCATCTTAATCACCCTACTCTCTTGTACCCTCCACCTCTTGGATCTATGCATTCCAATAGCTTGACTGGGTCTTTTCTGTTTGTTTGTTTGTTGTGTTTGTTTTTCCTGGAAGACCATGAAACTTTGTTCCTCCAATACTTTATAACTTTTAAAAAGGTTTTGCAATCATAAAACTTCACTCCATTATCACACACTATGAATCTTGTAGAATATTTTGTTAGTGTTACCTATGGTAAAGAGTTTCAGGAAGTAATAGGCCTTTCCCAAGTCAAAACAGTATGAGAAGAGGCAGAGATAGGGCAAAATCCATGGCCATCAGTCCTGCACCTATATTTTATTTCATTTTCTGTTGTTTTCAGCTACATTACACCAACTGTAACACAGCCACCAACTTCCCAAATAAAACACAACCGGTATCTGGTGTTAATTAATTACCTATGGAGTCTCAAAGGTTAAAAGAATAAATTCTCCAGAACAGAATAAAAATATGTTAACTGATGACAGAAGTCAAAGAACACTTGATACATAAACACATTTGGCTAAAACATCAGGCAGAAAACATGAGAAAGCAAGCAGAATATAACAGAAGAATGATAACAGCTATATATTTGTTCGTTTATTTACAAGAGGGGCAAGGAGGAGTAGGGCCCAGTTAACTAAATATAAAGATATATTTTAAAAAAAAACATAGAAATCCATTATTTGTAGGCTAACTATAAAATGAAGTTTTTTAAAAGTGTAAACACAGGTCAATGCTTCCCCCAGAAGAAATCACAATGCCATATGTGGGATATTTCTCTATGAGTTATTGGTCAAAGAGGCCCCAGAGGAGCCCTAAACAATGCAGGCTGTTACCATTGCTTTTGCCCACTATAACTAGATGGTAAACCCTATTGCAGAAGACATAACACTCTGGTTACAAAACATACAGAAATCAATCTGGAACTGACCTGCAAACTCCTTTTCTGACAGCTAGCTTTATAGTGCCAGAAGGTACTGTGTAGGCTGATGGAGGAGAAAAATCATCAATAATCTGCACTGGTGAACCCTGACTATCAACCTGACAGACAAGATGTGTCCACTGGCACAATAGTGGCATGAAGGTTATGGGGCAAACAATCACTTTCTGATGAGATAGGAAGCTTACTCCATAAGAAGGAATCCATGCTTGGCACTGTAGACCTGGTAAAAAGCCCATGACCTGGGATCCTGGGTCCTAGAAGGGAATCTACGATTACTGTTTTGCTAACTGGGCATGATGTCAAACTGCCTTCTAAATATTCTTATTTATACCCACAGATTAGTGCTGCTCTCAACTTTGGTCAGAGAAGCGTCTTTCTGCAGTGGACAGCAGCTAGTACAATGACTCCTAACTAGTCAGTGCTGAAGATAAATAACTCTTAAGTATTCCACCCTAAAAGGGACATCTACATCAAATCCTAGCCCCACAGCTCAGGGTACATCTCAGAAGAGGAAGAAGAAAGAATGTGAGAGACAGAGGGTAAAGAGGAGTACTATAAAATGCTGTGTTCTGAACGTGACATGACTATTGCTCATGAACTTCCTGCGGCTGTGGTTACCTGCACAAGATCAACACTTCAAAATCATTTAACATTCCAGCAGGCATCACTGACTGGACTCAGTAGATTGACAAGAGGAGGAGCAGGTGAAAGAAAGGAAAAACAGAGGGAGAAAGGGAAGGATCATGTATGAAGAAGAGAAGATGGGGGGCCATGTTGGGAGGTGTCATGGGGAAGTGAAATTAGAGGTGGATAGATAGCAGAGCCATACTAAGTACATGTATGAAATTATCAAAGAATCTATAAAACAGCAACAAAAGAGTCACTGGGGAAAATGCCCATACATAGGAATTGGGGGCATTTATAAGGAAAACAAATTGAGTTTTCCTCCACTAAACAAGCCATTGGACTTCAGTTTACAGTCTCATGCCAATTGCTTTGGGTAATATGTTCAATATAAAGAAAGCTGCCCAAGTCTTTGGGGGAGATTATAGGCTGGACTTAGAGTTACAGGAAGAGTTAAGTTAACAAAACAGTAAGCTGGGTCTTCAAGAATGTAATGTAAACTCTATAATAGGGCTGGAGTACAGCTCAGTAATGAAGCATATGCTGAGCATGTGTAAGATGTAGAGTTCAATCTTCAGCTCCAAAATAAATAATAGTTTAAAAATTCTCTAAAACTCTATAATACAGTGGTTCTCAACCTTCCTAATGCTGTGACCCTTTAATATAGTTCCTTATGTTGTGGTGGCCCCCAACTATAAAATTACTTTCACTAATACTTCATAACTGTAATTTTGCTACTGTTAAGAATCATAACGTAAATATCTGATATATAGGATATCTGATATATGACCCCTGTGAAAGGGTTATTCCACCCCCCCAAAGAGGTCAGGACCCACAGGCTGAGAACCACTGTTATAATAGAACACAGTTTGGATTAGTAGTGTTCTACACAGTTCTAGGTTAGTGGTGTTCTAAACCAAATGGCTATTTGGGTTAAAAACTTTAGATCTCTGATAAACAACTTCATATAGGAAAACAGGCTCAGCCATTAACTTTGGGAGCCACTGAGTCATTGAATATGATTATGAATGTGCACTGGTACAATCTTCAAAAGAAGAATCAGAACTTTCCATTTTGGCACTCAGCAACCAGTATGTCCACTCTTACAGCACTACTGTCTTAGTTACGGTGACTATTGCTATGATGAAACACCATGACCAAAAGTAACCTGGGGAGGAAAGGGTTTATTTCACTCACAGTTTCATAAAATAGTTCATCATCAAACTCTAGCTTGTGTAAAGTTGACATAAAACTAGCCAGTACAACTACTATAGGTAGAATAAGGGCCTTCAGACCAAGGTGATTCATGGGTTATTGTTTATAATAGAGGCAAAATGCAAGCATCCTACACCATTGACTAAATAAGGTCAGGTGTAACTGATAACAACTTTGCATATGTTTATATGTGTATATATGCATAAAGACACACACATAATGAATAATACAAACATCCACAGCAGGTACATTATGAGTACATTATGTAGCTCTCTAAGTACTTTTACATTCAAAGTAAGTCTGAAGGCTACAAAGAACTGAGAAAGTTGATTGTGTTCTGAATGGGATTCCAGCTGATTTTTTCTTTTCTTCTTCTTCTTTTTTTTTTTTTTGTGGTTTTTTTCTAGACAGGGTTTCTCTATGCAGTTTTGGTGCCTATCCTGGACTCACTCTGTAGACCAGGCTGGCCTCGAACTCACAGAGATCCGCCTGGCTCTGCCTCCCAAGTGCTGGGATTAAAGGCATGCACCACCACCACCTAGCCAGCTGATCTTTTCTATACTTGTTTTTGAGAAAAATCTCCAACAAACTTGATTGTTTGGATGCAGGTGTGAGCGTGTATGAGTGAGTGAGTGAGTGAGTGAGTGAGTGAGTGAGGAGTGTGTTTGTGTGTGTGTGTGTGTGTGTGTGTGTATGCGTGTTTGAGATGAGAAAGGGGTGTTAACAAGACAAAGCAAGCACATGTTCAAAGTGGCTGCCTTTGATTTCCCATGCTGAGGACCTCCTCAAGTATACAGTCAGTCCAAAGTTGTGCTCAGACACAGAGCCTGACACCGCACGTGACCAGAGACCATCTTTTGTTTAACCTCACTCCTCCCTGGGTAAGAACGTTATCTATGGATCACAGAATTGGGAGCTAGCTCTTCCTCCAACACTACTGCCTGATTTTGAAACAAGTTGAGCTTAACATTATAGTGTCAATCATAGCTTCACAACTGAGTTGTCAGGAAGAAAAAATGCCTACTGTACTCGGAAATGTCAAGTATGACCCAACAAATGTCAAATAAAATTGAACTGTTTGCAAGAACTTATGGGAAGCCTGAGCAAGACCCTCTGGAACCTGTACATTTGGTTCAGTTTGAGGTGCTGAAACCAAGGCTCTCCTCATCTGCACGGTTCCTTGCACAGTAAAGCCTGGTAATTTCTGAAGAGAATTTTATCCTCTGTATCCTTGGATATGGAATGAACACATGTCCCAGCATGCATCCCTGTGTATAAATGCATCAGGGGTTGTTGGCAGGTGGTGGTGGGAGCAGTGCTGTGTTACTAAGGCATATAAAGATGCTGGGCAACACTTTCTTCAGATGTTCCCACAGTAGTCATTTCTCAGGAGCAAGCTTCAGGAATGTAGCCAAATTAAGAAAGCACAAGACCAAATGGGGTTTACACATAGTTGTGTCCTTTACTCCCCAAACAGTGGTGACCAGAAGTGACCACACATCTATGTGCAACATAATGAGCTCCCTTCTGCCAGCTTTTTGTAAAAAGGATGAGAAAACCTGTCAATAGCAAGTGACTTTCTCTAGACACATTACTCTTTCTCAAAAGAGTAAAAATTCACCACTTTCTAATAGAGGAGGGTGGGCACGCAAGTGACATGGTGTCCCTTTGATTTAATCCAATCAATATTTACTAAGTACTTCTCCATGACAAGTTCTTTATACCAGAAAAGCAATGCTGAGCCTCGAACTGCTGAAGTTCAAACTGCAGTTAGGAAAGCAGAAGAAAAGCAGACAAAGATAAAAACCATGAATGTGAACCAACAACACAGCAGCACCCCAAAGATACACCCAACTCAAACACAGAAGGCAGAGAAGCTTCATGCAACACTATCCAATGAGGGGAATGTGAGCACTAAAGAACCAAAGGAGAAAAATGATTCTAATGATCCAGAGGTATTGGAAAGCTTGCTGGTAGGTTTCAATCTGGCAAGAATAAAGTCTACCCTATAGAAGAGTTAGATAGGCTTTTAGATGCAGAAATGGATGGGTGTGGTGGCCCATGACTTTAATACTAGCATTCAGGAGGCAAGGGCAAGATGTCTGTGAGTTCAACACCAGCCTGATCTACATAAGGATTCTAGGCCAGCCAAAGCTACACAGTGAAACTAACTCTGTGTGTGTGTGTGTGTGTGTGTGTGTGTGTGTGTGTGTGTGTGTGTGTGTGTAGAGAGAGAGAATAATTAAAACAAGTGTTATTCATTTTAAAAACTGTGAAGAACTAAATTTTTAATATTTATTATTTATTTATTTATGTGTGTGTGTGTGTGTGTGTGTGTGTGTGTGTGTATATACACACACACATCTGAAACCCACCAGTTTGGGTTGTGCATTTACCAAGGGCTCTTATACATGACCATCACGTTCTACCATGCCACCTCCTATCATGTCACTGCCCACCATGCCACTTCTGTCTCCTGCTCCAGCCATGCCCTGTTCTGACAGCACTCTGGTCAGAGCATCGTTATCTGCCATGCCTTGCCCACGGCTCTCCCTGCTTCTGCTCTGGCTCCTCACAGGGTAGTTTCAACACAACCAAGTGGGTCCTTTGAAAATGTTAGTTCTCTGCTCAAATTAATGCAAAGCTTCTTAAAGTGGAAATTTATCACTACACTCCTAAGGGTCTGTCTGTATTTTTTACTTTTGCTAACAAATTACCTGAAGCCTGATGGCTCAAAACTGCATTCAAACTCACTTATCATGTGGTAATGCTTGTAGGTCAGAAGTTTGGCACGAAGTGATGGGATATTGTGCTTGACAGTCTGTACAGGCTAAATCAAGCTATAGGCTAGGACTTGAATTCTCCTTTGGGATTCACAGTCTTCCACCTAGCTCACTAGTTACTGGAAGCATTATGTTCCTCCCAGCCGGGGGACGAAGGTCTCCACCTCCTGAAGTCAGTGCAGGACACTGAGCTCTTCTCTTGCTCTACTTGTTTCCAATTTCTACACCTCTTTGAGTTCCTCATCTGCTCCTGTGATCGCACTGGCTCCCCTTAGTTAGTCAAGGATAATCTTCCAGTCCCGGGTCAAATGATTAGTAACCTCCGCAGAGTTACTTCTATGCAAAAATTACATCTGCAAAGTCCTTTCGACACACAGTGTCACATATCCACAGGTATAACACCACCAACAAAAGTCTTGAGAGCAGAATTTTGCTGATAACAATACCCACCCACCCCCACCCTCAAAAAAGCATGTCCTGCATAACAACTCAGGACTGCAGAGATAGGTCTGCAGTTAAAAGCACCTACTGCTCTTCCACACATGAGTTCAATTCCCAGCATCCACACAGGGTAGCTGCCTGTAACTCAAGCACAAGGGGCTCTGATACCCTCTTCTGGCCTATGTGAGCAACTGCACACACATACACAAACTGAAACACAGAAACACATAATTTTTTAAATGTTGCAATAATTTTTCTTTTATAAATCTCAAACATAGCAGCATTAATCATAAGCACTGGAAATTCAGAAAAACATAAATGTCCAGCAAGTGGGAGATGGATAAAATGTGCTCTGTCCATACAATCACACGCCATTCAACAGCATATAAAACAGCTGACCAATATGTGCAACAACATGATCCTCAGCCACACCATATTACGAGGAAAGCGCCAGGCACAGAGCCACAGGTTATATGATGCCGTTCAAAAGCCTGCTATGATAATAAGCAGCAGAGCTACACTGCCCCATTTGGAAGGTAGAAGCATGAAGACAGATTTGAGGTCAGCCTTGAGACCCTGTCTCCAAAGGCATGAGAGGAGAGAAGAAGGGAGAAAATGAGGAACAGGGAAGGGGGACTGAAAGAGAAGAAGGAAAAAGACAAGTCAATAAGGACAAAAAATGCATCATAGTAATCGGGGACAGGGCGATAATAAGATTAGCAGTAAATGGCTGTGAGGGATTTCCCTGGGAACGACATTGTTCTAAAACTGGATGATGGTGAGGATAGTGTAATTTGACATTTATTACAGGTCACCAAAATGTACATCTGATGTGGGTAAGTTTGTCACATAAAAATACAACATAACTTAAAATTAAAAAACAAATATCATGTCTGCAAAATGTCCTTCCCTTTCATGTGCATTTATTGCACACAAAGCCCTACCCAATCTCCATTCCCTAGGCTCCAGCCTGACCTCACTGCACCCTCTTGCACTGCAGCCTGTTCCTGCTATACTGACCTAATTGTCACCTGACTACTCAAGGCACATGCCTGCCTGGAGCCTTCCAATAAATCCCTTTGGATTAGGTTAGCATTGCTTTGAGGCTGGCTCTATCTGGAACTAGTTCTGATCTAACCTGGCCTTGCCCATGGGAGGAATATGATCAGGACAGTCAAACACTCTTCTCAGTTTCTTTTTCTGTTATGGAGAAAAAGAATGAATGATTAATGAAAAATTATCACATGGTAAAAATGATACAAGTTGGACACTGTAATACTGAGAGATGAGGCAAGGGGCATTTTTCAGAACAAGAATCCTCCATAACCTGTCTCTAGTTGCTAGCGGGTGACAAGAAGCTGCAGAAATCTAAGAGCTGAATGCACAGACAACCACCACCATGAAATGCCTTCTCCCTGGGGCCGCTCCTACCACTAAGAAAGAGCACTGCCTTATTCCAATTATTTCCATGATAGAGTTCCCTCAATATTTGCAAAATAATGCCAACTTCAACCAATCCCTACCTAAATCAGCAATAAAATAAAATAAAATCCTATATTATCACAATAACACAAGCAGTTAAATAAATTGCAATGGTTTACCAAAAGAAACTCATGATTTCTACGTTTTAAGCCAGATTTTTGTGTTTGTTTTCCTGTAAAGAAGACAGAACATTCTACTTGCTTGTAACTCTCATGACTTTCACAGAGGCTTAAGCTACTGAGCCAAACCTCCCAGCCAACATCCACAGGGCAGAGGCTAGAATACCCCTGACCAACACCCTGGAAACCACAGGATAGGCCCTAAAACGACCTAGACTACATGCAAGAGGATTCTCTCTCTGCAAATAAAGTTATTTATAGGGAAGAGGAAGGGGAGGTGAAGAGGGGCTAGCCTGGTTCAGGTAGCTGCAAACAAGAGACCCTGTCTCAAACAAGGTGAAAGACAAAGACTGACACCCAAGATTGTCCTCTGACCTCCACACACATAGGCACATATGTGATCATACTCATACACATGAACGCACACACAAGAAAAAAAAAGAAAAGGAGAGAAGAGAAGAGGGGGAGGGAGGAAGGGAGAGGGAGGGAGGGAGGGAAGAAGGCTGAAGAGGGGTAAAAGAAGTGGGAGAAAGGGAAGAGGAAAGAACAAAGGGAGAGAGATTAATGAGATTTATTGATTTTGAGCAATCAGAAATAAGCAGGTTTTGCAGCAAAAGTCAATACACCAATTCAGTCCTCAGGCAGCCAATTAACGTAGCATTCCCAATGTTTGTATGCTCCTGACCCTGTGGGATGCCTCTTTCCTTAACTGTGTACTTTAAGAAGGTAAAGATGTCTAGGGCTTCTCCTGCTTTTATATGCTCCATCAGTTGAGTTTCTCAAATGCTCAACATTCTAGAACATACTCTGGCTATTTTCATTTTGAAGGTGGCACCTTGTCTGGTAGACAGGCTTAGGCTCAAATGCAAAAATCTGACATTAACTAGTTTCAGAGACATAAGTAACTTGACAAGGTGGTGGGAACAGGATCTGATCTAAGGCAGTCTGACTCCCAGATCCAGCAGCGGGTATCCCCTCATGGTAGGGGCTTCCCATTTCCTGTAGCTACTGATTTTTACCAACCCATCACTGGCACCCTCCCAACTAAGCAGTCTCAGCATATTGGAGATAGTAATTAAAAGTGTTTGTAATTTATTAAGTCTTGACCTCTGAAAAGCCACACTCAGCAAATGCCATCCAATAATACACACAGCATTCATTCACTCTACTGCTACTCCAGTGAACAAGAGAAGAAAATGTTATAAACCTTATTTTACAGATTGGGGACCTCAGCTAAAAATGATTAAGTCTCCTAGTACCGCCTGGTGACGGAGAGGCAGAGAAAGAAGTGATGACGCTTGGTTCTTTTCACTCAGCACGATCACTCATCTTAAAAACATTTAAGCTTCCCAAATGAAAACAGGTAGTACTATTTCCAGCCATCTGATCTACCCGGAGAGAAACAAGGCCAAGATGCCTTGCTAAGCACACTGGAATAAATAAAGTATTAAGACATGAGTAAGGGCCTATCATAAAGAATTCCCACACTGTGTCTGCAGTCAGCATAATAACATGGCATTTCTTTTCGTTCTGCATTCAGTCTGCGTAATTCAGTGGAGCCTTAAAAGTGACAGATGAATGTGAAAAAGAGCTGACATCTCTTCCAAGTGTGAGGAGATGCCAGGAGGACCCTTGAGAAGTGCAGTGACAGCTGGACTGGAGGAGGAGAGAGGTTGAAAGGAGTTCCATGCTCATTTGGTATGCTCAACTTTTATATTAAAAAGGCAACCAAAAACTGGCATGGTGGCACAAGCCTACAGTCCCAGCTACTAGGGAGGTTGAGGTAGGAACATCACAAGTTCAAGACTATTATAGTTTCCATAATCATTTTGAGAGCAGCCTAGGCAACTTAGTGAGTCCCCATGTCAATACATACATACATACATACATACATACATACATACATACATACATACATAAAACCAAGAAGAGAAAGACAACAGAAACAACTTAAGGTGATTAAAAAAAAGAAAAAAATTAAGTAAATTACTTCTTATTTATATAGTTAATATTACTAAATATGGCCCAAAACAAAGGAATGGCTTTCAAAAGGTGTCACTAATGCCCACATTTCAGTATCCTGCCTTGAAAGTTCCTTTGTCCATTTGAAAATACGGAAAAAAAAAATGGATGGGAGGGGTATGCTTATTTTGTTTTTTAAGAAATTGTCTCAGATAGCCAAGGATGGCCTTAACTCACTTGATATGTAGCCAGTACTGTCCATGAACCCCTGATCTCCCTACCTCTCTCTACCTCCCAAGTACAGGGATTGTTATAGATTGTGATGGGAATCCAATTCAGGCCTGTGCAGATCAGGCAAGCACTCTACCAACAATGCTACATTTTGAGACAGGGACTTAAGGCATCCAGGTTAGCCTTAAAGCCACTATGTAAAGAAAGATGACCTTGAAGACCCTACCACTACCTCCCAAGGACAGGGATCACAGCAAAGCACCATTACTCCCAGCTTAAAATGCTTAAAGAGTTTCAAGTTTAATGCAAGAGCTTCACAGCATTTTCCAACAATGGATGCTTCTTGCACAGTTATCAAGATTTCACTAAAACAAACCTCCTAAAATGAATGTTACCTGTCAAACCCCTTAAAAGCAGATGGTCACTGGGAGACAGGAGATGATGCTGTCATTCTGTTCCACACAGCTGTTCAGACCAGGGAAAGGCCATTTCACTTTCCATAACATGTAATCAGCTTTGTCTAAGGTTTCCAATATGGTGCATAAAAATGAAAATTTCATGCAACCACTTCTGTTACACATCTGGTTATTATTGAGTAAATGCCTTTAATAGTTTTAAAAAAACTGTAACAATAAATATAAGCTAAAATTGGCCTCTGTGTTTTCTTTTAAGCATCACAACACTTTAAGTTCTCTGCTACCCAGAAAATGTAAACTGCTGAGCCTTCTCTCCTGAGGCAGTCTACTATACTATCCAACACAATTAACAACTTCCTGGTGGATTTCTGTTAGTGGGTAAGTACAGAAGGCTGATATCAGATGCCTCACTGTTCCTTCCTGTTACTTGCTTCAAGAAAGTGTTCCAGTAATTTTATCAGAAATCTAACACATGAAACAATAAGTCAACACAACATTAGTGTCACACATCTGAAATGAGATTTTGATTTGTTAGTCTCCAACACATTACTTACATTACTATAAATCGTGTGAAGATGAAGACATTTGGCACCTAAGAACAGTTCTGAAATAACCAACAGCAGGAACAGGCCTGTATTTATGCTCAGAGCTCTCTTGGTCCTATATTTTCAGCAGAAGACATGACGCCTGATAGTTAAATATATTGCCAAGTTTTTCACAGTACTTGTGAGGAGCACCTATGTGTAGAAATCTTTAAAATGACCACAAAAGAACTGTAAGAGAGGGAAGATGTATAGTTCAGGAGGATTCATTTGACATTGGTAAAATGATTAAGGCTTGAATAGGCTACTGTTAAGTAATTTTAGCAGGAATGTAATAGTCTTTCATTACAAGTGATCAGATTTCACAAAACAAAACCCACACCCCTTTACAGGGCCTAGTGACTAGATTTCACCTGTCTCTACAACCTGAACTCCTTCTACTCCAATCACAATCCTGGCTTTCATGACCACCATCCTGTCCCCTGAAGCCACCAAGCTCATTACTCAAGTATTCCATCTTCTTGCAAATGTCCCAGAGTCACATGTCACCTCAGCATTACTCACCACCCTTTTTATTTCCTCATAGCTTTGATACTATTTTATAACTGCTCACATGTTCATTTTCTATCTTCTCTCACTATAATTCACAGCCCCTCCCAGGATGCACTCCAGTTACATTATCTAGCACCAAATGCCTACACACAATAAGTTTACACTTGCTGAAGAAATAAACTTTTTACAGTAACCTGAATATTGTAATCACAGCGGACAAAAATAAATAAGCCTATTTATATTTGTTCTAGTTTCATTCTGTTGCTATGACAAATACATGACCAAAAGCAAACTGGGAAAGAAGAGGTCTTATCTGGCTTATACTTTCCAATCCCTCCCTGAGGAAAGTCAGGTAAGAAATTCAAGCAGGAACTTAAGCAGGACCATGAAGCAGAACCAAGGAGGAATGCTACTTGCTGGCTTACTTGCACATCCATGCCAGCTAGGGATTGGGACTGGAGAGATGGATCAATTATTAATTAAGAGCACTAATTAACTAAGAGCACTAACTGTTCTAAAGGACCCAGGTTTGATTCCTGACACATAGATGGCAGCCCATAGTTATCTATAACTCCAATTCCAAGGGATCCAGCACACTCTTCTGTCCCCTTTGGGCACCAAGCACTCAAGTGATGCACACATACATATACAGGCAAAACCCCATACACATAAATTAAATAAATAAATAAATAAATAAATAAATAAATAAATAAATAAATAAAAAACAGAATAGACTCCCTTCGCAGAAGAGTCTAGCTGTGTCAAGTTCAGATGGCTAAAGCTAATTGGATCACTATTTGTATCTTTGCTAGTTCACTGCTGGCTTCACATTCAGATTCAACTGCAGGACTGAGTGAGGAAGCCTAAAGGCTGAGGGGATTATATATGCCCTATTGCACACACTCATTTCCCTGTTAACATTTAGGTACATGAAGTTTTCCCACATAAGACTCACAAGTTGAAGGCTTGGTCCCCAGTTAATGAATCCAATCACTGAGAAGTGTAAATGAGTCATGAAGGCTCTGGCCTAATCAATTGACTAAACCACCAATGTCATCATTTAATGGCACTATGAGGAGATGGTGGGAATTTTCAGAGGTACAGTAACTTGGAGAAAAGGAGGTAACTAAGCATGTGTCTTTAGAAGTGATACCTTGGCCCCTGGCCCCCTTCCTGTCTTTCTTTCCCTCTCCTTCCTGGCCACCATGAAATAAGTAACTCTGCTCTTACAGCCTTTTGTCATGATACCCTGCAACCCCATGGCCCAGAAATGACAGAGCCAGCTAACCATGGGCTGAAAGTTCTAAAACCACAAGCTAAAGCAAATCCCTCCTCCTTTTAAATTCTCTAAATGAAAAGTCTTCTGCCTCAGGTCCTAAGGTGTTAGAGACAGGTCCAGTCTGCTACTGCAATACTTTAACCAATTACTTTAAGCTCACTAAATCTATGTCCTCATTTAAAAAACAAAAATAATTCCTTCCCTGCCAAGAGCAGTTATGTGAAGAATGAAACTACATACATACATATATATGTATATGTATATATATATGTGTGTGTATATGTATATATATATATATATATATATATATATATCAGCAATAAGTGTGATTTAAAAAGATGTCTATTACATTCTTTCTCACATACCTCCTAAACATTCCCAATAAATGAGGCCTGAGCAGGGTCCATGGCCTATTTCAAGGCTTCTGAGCCACACAGGACAAGAGTCTCATTGAAGAGTCTCATTGCACTGTCTTTATAATGTTCAAATATTTTTGAAATTGTTTCACCATGGTTAAAAGTTTCACATCAAAAATTACTCCATTGCCTATGACTTCAGATATTAAAAAGAGAGAGAGAGAGAGAGAAAGTTATGGGTTTTGTTTGTTATTGTGGGGTTTGTTTGTTTTGTTGTCTACATTGCGTGGACTGCATCCAGGGCCTACTACATGACTGATATATCCAGCCATGAATGCTCTTTAAAAAGATAATAAAAATAAGGAGAGAACTTCCAGAAAGTATTTACAACTATAGGACCCGTCTACTGGAAAAAAGCCTTCTCCGCTCTTTAGCCACTGAGTACAGGAACCATGCAGAATATACTCAGTGCTGCACATTTATTGATCTTTAATCAGCTGCAATAGTGAAAAGAACAAGAAGCACACCCAAGGGGCTGTTTAGATCCCCCACTCTGTCTGTCCAGAGCCTTTCTTCCCACCCCAAAGAAAGGATGATCTCAGAGTTTGAATAAATCAAGAGCACAGGAAGAATATACAGGAAGCGAGGGCGCACTAAAGGAGGCCAAGGACCTGAGAAAGGGGAGGGCAACAGACAGCAGGCCATCGCAGAGAAAACAGACTCTGGTTGTGCAGAACACATAGAAACTAAGTCAGATTTTAATGGACTTGGACTTGAAAAGCAACTGCATTTCAGATTATCAAAAGCCCTTTTCATGTATTTATCAAGCCGAGGGCACTAATCCATGTAGAAAATTTTCAAACCAACAAAACTAAGTAATGGAACTGGATCGCAGACTATGCTTTAGAATTAGTTCGCCAGGACAGTGACTTTCCAGTTCTCTACATAACTAAATACTCAGGCCTACAAATCAAGCAAGTGCAGCAGGAAATCTACATCGAAATAACAACAGAAATAAAAATGGAGCATCCGACATCCAGTGAGCCTTTAACATGGATGGGTTCTCCGATCTTCACACGCTGTTCTAATTGTGCTAACAGGATGAGATGTGGATTAATATAAAGAGGATGCTCACAGCAAGTCTCCAAGGCAAATATCTGTCCAAGTTCCTTATGCAAATAGAAAAACCAGGGCATCGAAATTAAGAAACTTGCCTGAGACCTCCAGCCTAGAAATGGAAAGGGTTTAGCTGGAGGTCAAATTTTCAAGAGGCAGGAGACCAGTGAGAGAGGCAAATAGCAGGATGAATGTCTGGCAGAAGTCTACCAGTTCACCAATTACACCCTCCCCAGGTAAGTTTCTCAGCAGCAAGTGTCCTGTGCTACAAGGCAAAGCACAAGACAGAAAGGAAGCCGGTATGAATCCAGGCCTAGAAACTGAATTGTGGTGGTAATCTAATTGTACTGAAATGTGATTTTGATTGTATGTTAATAAATGTTAATAAATAAAGTTGCCCGGGGGTCAGAGTTATTAGATCCATAGACAGAGTGTGGCGGTGGTGGCACACGCCTTTAATCCCATAGATCTCTGTGTGTTCAGGGATATAGCCAGCATTGGAGACATATGCCTTTAAGACCTAGGGGGCTGTACATTCAGACAGTGACGAGGCAGTCACGTGTTTGGGTTTACAACCAATGAGAAGGTAGAACAACATACTATAAAAAAAATGAACAGATAGGATATAGCTCTCTTTCGGGAAGCTGGGACACCGCAGGCGGAAGGGTGAGATTTTAGCTCTGAGCTCTGACCTCTCGGCTTTCTCTTTTACATTGTTTCTGTCTTTCTTATTTAATAAGACTGTTGGATACATCTACACTGAATGGTCCTAGTGCAGAAGGGAAAGGACCTTACTGATTAGACCTCATAGAACAGCTTCATTTCAATCTCTCCTATACTTCCTAATAATATACCAAATTGTTATTCCCAGTTGAGAAAGGAAAAAAAAAGTCTTAGCCAAAAATGCTGTCTTAGTTAGAGTTTCTATTGCTGAGACAAAACATCATGACCAAAAAGAAGTTGGGGAGAAAAAGGTTTTCTTCACTTACACTTCCATAACACTGTTTATCACTCAAGGAAATCAAGACAGGAACTCAAACAGGGTAGGAACCTGGAGGCAGGAAAAAATACAAAAGCCATGAAGGGTCCTGCTTACTGGCTTGCTCCCTATGGCTGGCTTAGCCTGCTTTCTTATAGAACCCAGGACCACCAGCCAGGGATGACATCACAAACAATGGGCTGGGCTCTCCCCTATCAATCAATAATTGAGAAAACACCGTATAGCTGGATCTTATGGAGGCATTTTCTCAATTGAGGTTCCTTCCTTTCAGATAACTCTAGCTTGTGTGAAGATGACATAAGACTATCCAGCACCTATGCCAAGTACATTATTCAAGGTACCAAAAGTGTTATGTAGCACTGCCTACATAAAGAAATGGTATTTATTCACTATTAATGGGACCTCAGTAAAAAAGACCATGTTATTCACCTTACATGCCCAAATGCTCTGGGTAGTGGGACTGTGGTGAACATGTCCTCTGTGTTAGTCAATGAGAAATAAACTGACAATATACACAGAGTTTAAAAGAGCCTTTCCTCCCCCAAAAGAATATGAAAGTACTCAAGTTCAAAGTAGCAGCTCCAATACAGACCTCAATCCTATTAAAATTTCTTTCCATCACATTGTACACTATGTATACTACCAGATATTGTATACAAACTTGGTGATATAATGCAAAATGCTAATCTTACATGGATTCAGCTCTTACCATAACTGAAATGACTAACATATCCATTTTCAAATAGCCAAGGTGTCATTCATTGGTCACTACAGAAGAAAATTCAGAGACCAGGCATGGTGATCTATATCTTTAATCCCAGCACTTGGGAGGAGAGGCAAACAGCTCTGTGAGTTCAAGGCCAACCTGATTTATACGGTGAGTTCAAAGTCAGCCAGGGCTATACAGGACTGTCTTTGGGGTTGTAAAAAAATAAAGAATCAAGAGGTAAACTAGGCACATTACTACGCTGAGCAGTGGGGAGATGTGGGAGAGCAAATCTAGGTTATTGGGGAAATTTTATATTAGTGACAATCACTTTTCTAAAACAATCTGTTTGCATCTCTGCTCCACCAATTTCTCTGGAATACTTTCGATACCACACTGGTGAATCCATGATGTAGAATGAACTCACAGCAAGGTCTTACTACCATGTTCTCACACTAACAGTTAAAACTTGCAATTCTACTTCAGAGCTTCTTCCTATCACGATGCTCAAGTCCACAGCACATCCAAACGGCCGAACACATTCTTAATGTTTTCCTCATGTACCCACATCTCAGATACCATCAAGTCCTATGAGCTCTATTTCCCAAACAGTCCTCTTCTATATGACTTCAATCATCTAAGCCGCTTCTCACACTGGAAGGACACAAAAGTCCAGCCTAGTGGTCCTACGCCTTGTTTAACCACTGAATACTAGTCAAGAGGATGGTCAATTCACACTGGTTACCTGGGACTTTCCAATTTGATCACTCCAAGTCCCACATCCCAGGAAATCCTTATTGTTGAACAGTGTAACTTACCATGGTCTGTGCTGGTGCCTGAGACTGCATGAATCTCCATCCCAAGTCATCTGCCCTTCCTGGATCATACTCTGCCCTGTGACCACATAGTTTCTCTTACTGGAATACCCGGTCCTTCGACTCTGAGTTTCACCAAAGGGATACAGGAAGATGCTTGGAAAATGTTGCCAGCTGGGCTTGCTCTCTCACACTGTGGCCGTGTCTCCACAAAGGGCACACCCCAGCAAGCCTGCAGCACCAAGAATGAATGACACACAAAGCAGCCTTGGTCCTAAGCTGTAGCTTGTGAAGTCAACAGAAGCTGCCTAGCTCTGTCACTGTGGGCAATCGTGCAAGAACAAATGACTCCCTGGACTTTGAAAGGGTCTGTTATCTGGCACTGCTGACACAAAATCTAATTGAGAAGGGTCTTACTCAAAACATTTCGGGCAGCTCTCCATCTCTCTTATAATAAAGCCCAAAGAATTTAACTAGTTCTACAAATCCTTATAGAATCAATGCTCCCCACTCTCCGACCTTCCGACACTGCTCTTCTCAAATCTTTGGTCTCACTGCTCTCCTCTCTCAACTGATAAAGCTGTTTTTCCTGATTCGGGATGGCAGGCCCTGCTGCCACCACTAATTGAGTCAAATTTCACCTACTTCTTTCATCCATGTCATCTTCAACCTTTAGCTTAAAAATCACCTCCCCAGGGAGACCATCCTCAGCTCCCCTAGGTCCCACTAATTTTCCCTAAAGTTTATTACTATCTCAGCTCTTCCCGAAAAGCTACAAGCATTTGCTGATTTGATTATATTCTGTATACTAAACTCACACATTCAAAATATTTTCTTAAGAGGTGTGGTGGCACATACCTGCAATCCCAGTGGTCAGGAGCCTAAAGCAGAGCAGTTACAAACTGGAGGCACAGACTATACAGGAAGACTCTGTCTTAAAACAACACACACAAAAACCCTTCTGACCTAAGTTATAGATATCAAACCTATTGGGTTAGAAAAATCTCTTAACCCAGTATCCTTCTGATCTGAATTCTAAAGATTTTCATCACTGAAAATAGAAGTGAAAGTCAAAAAGACAATAAAGGGATCATTTTTATTAATCATTGTTTTAAAAAAGTTCCATACAAGCTTGATTAGAAAGTGTTATCTGGATATAATGTTATAACAACCACAAAGAAGTAGTTCAGATTTGTAAGTGAATTCCTCTTTCTGAATGAAATAATAACCTCTATATCAGACTCCCCCAGCCCCCCACCAACCGCCACCAGGAGAAACTACTTTGCTGAAGTCAAAGAACCTAAACACATGGAGGCTGTTTGTCTTGGTGCAGCCTTTAGCTACAGAAGTCAGAACAAAAGCAATGAAAGCCCTGCCTTCTGCTTCTAGGTACTGGCTAAGTGAAAAATTTTAGCTCTCCACCTTTTGGGGGTACTTCAATGTTCAAAACAAACCCCCTTAAATCCCACCCACCATGAAGTAAAAAAAAAAAAAAAAAAAAAATCCCTGCTCTCTGAAAGATGTCTATACTGAGAATAGCTCTGTAGCATGAAACAAAGAGACCCTGTTCCTTGTTCAGCTAAGAGGTGCTCCATGCAATACTCATGGCAGGAGGTGGAAAGGAACCAGGACTCTTAGAAGTGCTGACTGAAAATCAGCCCAGAAAGGAAGGCATGGGGCGTCAGCCAGACCTCTAAAAAGAAGGGCCTTGGGGGTAAGCCCTCAAGTCTGTGATGTTCTTAGGGGGAAAAAGCAAGCATGAGTGAGGATGAGCAACCTAATAGATACCACTCTCTCTTAAGTATAAGCTCATCTGTCTATAAGGGTCTAGCAGGGGTATCCAACCTGAGGGGTGTCATTCTGAGCAGCTCCACTATGCCTGGATGGATCTCTTAGGCAAAGATGTCTGCCTTTCCTTCTTAGAGGATTCTTTTATGAACTATAGATAAGGATGGTAACACAACACTGTTGTAGAATATCAAGATGCTTTACAATTGTTTATGCTGTGGAACATTTGTTTTAATGATGCAAAGATGTGTTGCATTCTTTTATGTTGCATTTGTTTTAATACTGTGAAGCTGTGTTACTTTGTCTGTCTAAAACACCTAATGGTCTAATAAAGAGCCAAATGGCCAACAGCAAGGCAGGAGAAAGGACAGGTGGGGCTGGCAGGCAGAGAGCATAAACAGAAGGAGAATCTGGGAGAAGAAGAGAGCAAGGAGCGAGAGAAGGAGGAGGACTCCAGGGGTCAGCCACCCAGCTAGCTACACAGTGAGCCACAGAGTAAGAAGTAAAGAAAGGTATACAGACATAGAAAAAGATAAAAGCCCAGAGACAAAAGATAGATGGGATAATTTAAGCTAAGAAAAGCTGGCTAGAAACAAGCCAAGCTAAGGCCAAGCATTTATAAGAAATAATAAGCCTCCATGGGTTTTATTTGGGAGCTGGGAGGCAGGCCCCTCAAAAGAGTAAAGAGTAAAAACAACTACACAACGCAGAGAGGTCTCCTGAAGATTTACTAAGGCCAGGCCTGGGGGCATCCCCCCAAATTCCAGTTACTCAGGAGGAAGCAAGACAGGAAGACCACAAGCTGAAGGTCAACTTGGGTGACACCGTGAGAACTTGTTACAATTTTGTTATAATCTAAGAAGACTAGGGACATAGGCTAGTGGAAGATACTTGCTTAGCATGAATGAGAACCTAGGTTCAAGCCCCAATATCAAAAACGAAAATCCAGTCTTCAATGAGATAAGGCAAGCAAAGCACTTAAGAGTTCTCTAAGCATGACATCATTATATTCCCACCATCTAGCATATGTGTGAGTTAATGAAAGCCCCCACTTTGTCAAACTGTGCTCTGCTTAAAGAAGTTAAAACTGCATGAGAGTAAAACAAGACATGTTTGTCTAAGACGTCAGGAGTGCAGATGCAGGCATCCCCGTCTTGAGAACGGCATTTGTCACTGTGTGGTTGTTCTTTAACAAGAAATGAGTTTTACACACAACAGCAAACCCAACAATTACAACATCTCTACTCAAAAGTATTAATTTTGTGCCAATTATTTTGAGACTTCATCTTCCTGCGACTGGAAAGGAAGGGGAGAAATGCCGATGTCTCCATTTTAGTGTCAGAACAAAGTCTGGTCGTTAAATATATTTGATTCAATGACAAGTCAGGAAGGAGATACCATCTTCACCTCTTTTGGGGAGGCTTCCCTGACCACTGCAGCGAATGCAGACATCCTTTCCTGGCATGCCTTTATCTCCCTCTATTCCTGCGGGTATGCCACAGTACCTCTGCTGGGCAACGACCATCAACGAAGCACCACTCTCTTAGTCATCCTTGCAACTTCAGCACCCGACTCCCTGCAGGACCACAGTAACTGTTAATGAATTAAGAGCCATGAAAAGTGTGAGAATCTACATGTTTTCCTTATTATCCCATCCTATAACAAAGAAAAATCTGGTGGAGATTGAGAACTAATAGCTAATAGCAGAGTATCTCCTCCCCGCAAGAGTAGGGGAAATGGTGATATTTTTTAAAAAATGACTCAGAAATGACATTTAGGGCACATTTCAACTGACATGTGCACACAACCATGTGAAAGTACAGCCTGTAAATGTAAGCAGAACAAAAGGCCACTGCAGACTCGGACTTGTGTTAATGTGACCTGATGGAGCTCAGACAGCCCCCGCTGGGAGATGAACTGTTTTCACTTAATGAGCTGTTTTTGTCTAAGCAGATTCAGTTGGTCTAACACCTCTACATTTTGACCAAGGTTGTTTAGCGGCGTGTGATGTGAGGACCAGCCTAAAGAGACCCTCTAGAGCAGAGCCCACCAAGGCTAGCAGCAGGCCACAGCACTAACATGGCATCTCCCCTCCACCACTGCCCTAGGGATGCTGTTCCTTGGTTTAGCTTTCCCCATTAGACAAAAGTTAAGGACATACCCAACTGCACAGAAGGAACAGCACTGTCTGTACATCAGAGAAGTCACACACCACAAGTTTCACTGCAGATGGAGGGCTCCGGGGTTTGCTCTTTTATTAAAGTTTCCATTCAGTAATTACCTTTGAACCTTGCATGACAGTCAAGGTACCTGGAATGCAAGGTGGGCCATCCCAGCACTCAGAGGACAACGGCAAGAGGATGACTGTAAGTTCAAGGTCAGCCAAGACGACATGGTAAGGTCCCATCTCAAAGAGAAAGAATGGGAATGGTTTCAGCCCTGAAATAAAGCCTGGAGCTATCCATCTGTTGGCATACTCCAGGCCTAGCACTTGTTCCTACGGGGTTTCTCTTCTTCATCTTTCCTTTAAATGCTTTGCAAACCAATGGGTTAGTACTTAAAGCTGTCACGTTCCTTCCTAAGGAGGACTAGCTGAGAT
Organism: Peromyscus maniculatus bairdii; assembly: GCF_049852395.1. NCBI lineage: Eukaryota > Metazoa > Chordata > Mammalia > Rodentia > Cricetidae > Peromyscus > Peromyscus maniculatus. The sequence goes on from NC_134854.1 coordinate 118,050,507, forward strand.
TCCTTAGCTGAGTGTAGCAGTCCACACCTGTAATCTCAGCACTCAGGAGAATAATAATCGAGGCCAACTTAAGGATGGAGAAACTGTCTCAAAAATAGAAATCAGGGCCAATACCAGGGTCATCTTCAAGGTATAATAAATCACACTAGTCACAGAAATAGTGTCAGTTATGGGCTCTATCTCACGGAGTGGGCCTTAAGTCAAATCAGGTTACTCTCACAGCTTTGTGCCACCATTGCCCTAGCATATCTTACAGGCAGGACACCACTGCAGATCAAAGGGTTTGTGCCTGGGTTGATGTTTACGTTTCTCTTTTGGTAGCATGCGGAGTACTTTTCTGTGCCAAAGACACTAGAACGTAGGGCTGAAGGCTCCATGTAGGCACCAGCTCGACTTCTCCATGTTCAATGGGATGTGGTCGGTGCTGTCTTCAGCATGGGGCCTTGCTGTCAGTTTGTGGAGAGCAACTTAGAGTCTAGGCAATAGCTTGGGTTATTTGGGGATTCCCACAGGACCCTTTTCAACAATTCAATTAGATGTAACCCAGTTCTGGTACTGGAAGCTTCGTTTGGTGACGAGAGATGTCCAGTTGGGGCTCCATCTCCCCCATTACTGGGTGATTTCATCTCGATCACCTTCATATATGTAGATACTTTAGGAAGCTTCTCTAGTACTAAGTTTCCATACTACCCCTCCATAGCCCTTAACTTTGGCGGTTTCTCCCAGTGTTCCTTCCCTCACCCTTTTCCCTTGCCCTCCCGATTTGATCCTCCCTTTCCAGTCCTTCCAAACCCAGCCATAACTAACTATTCTATTTGCTTTCTAGGGAGATCTGTGTCACACACACTATCCCAAGTCCATTACTGATTATAGCTTCGCTCTTACTGACTGAACAGCTAATATTCACACATACATACAATGTTTGTCTTTCTGGGTCTGGGTTATCTCACTCAGGATGATTTTTTTTTCCTAGTTCCATTTATTTACCTGTTAATTTCATTTTTTTTAATGGCTGAGTAACAGACCATTGTTTTAATGTACCACATTTTCTTTATCCAGTTATGTGCAGAAGGACATCTAGGGTTTTTGCAATTTCTGGCTACTATGAACAGAGCAGCAAAGAACATGGTTGAGCAACCAAAAATCTGAGACTAACTAACCCAGGGACCTAGCAGAAAACAAATATTATTACTGTAAAAAGAATAAATAAATATAAAAAAATAAAATAAAATGACTCCTAATGGCATTTTGTTATACTCATAGATTTTTTTTAATTCTATCGTAACTTTAATTTTTAATTTAATTTTATTAATATATTGGGATTTTTGCTCTCTTTTTACCATAGAGGTCCTTTGCATATAAGTATAACTTCCAGTTTTGTGTTTTGTATGGGGTTCCTGAGTGTGCAAATGAGTGAGTCTGTGCCTATATCTGTTTCTTGTACCTTTTCTTGGGCTCTTTTCTTTGTTGTTTTGTCTTATTCTGATGTGTTAGTTTTTCTTTTATCTTATTACATTTTTGTTTTATCGTACTATTATCCCTTAGAAGCCTGTTTCTTTCTAATGAGAGACAGAAAGGGGGTGGATCTGGATGGGAAGAGTGACGAGATGGGGAGGAACTGGGAGGAGTCAGGGTGGTTGTAATCAGAATATTTTATGTGAGAAAAAAATCTATTTTCAATAAAAGGGGGGAGAAGTCACACTGTAGAGGAAAACCATTAACAAAGATGACGAGAACGCAGCTATGGACACACAGTGAACATCACAAGAAGTACAAGGGCGGATGGATGGGTTGGGAAAGGCAACCCCTGCCATGCTATGCAGTGTCCAGTACACCACAGTGGGTGTAAACTGGTTCCAAAGAAGAGGACAAAACAAAGTCTGAGCAACAGTGTCCTAATGGGATCCAGACTTCTTTTACCTGTTTATGATGCTAATCGGCAAGTTACTTATAAAGAAAAGATGTATTTATTTACAGCTGTTTCTTTTTCTACCACAGGAAGCAGTTTTAGACACTGAGAAGTATCACTTTGCATAACAAATACTTCTAGCATTATTTTCCCTTTAGCTACGCCCCATCTGTTTCCTTTTCCTTATACAGACGTGACTATTACATTCACTCAAATAAAAGGCTAAAGACAAAAGAAAAATTCCAATACTGGCTTCACATTTAATTTGAGAGAAATAACCGACTCCCAAACATCTTAGTTTATTCCACACTGAAGAAAAAAGAATACATAATGGAGGCAGGTTGTTTACACATCAATTTTCATTCTAAGGTAGATAAAGTGGTATCATTCCTTTATAGCTTCTAATTTATTTCCTGAGTTTTTATTTTTTGTAGATAACCTAGAAAACTCAGGTGGAGAGTTACTGCTATTTATGAGCATATTAAACACTGTCAGTGTCTATAATAACCACCTTGGAGAATAGCACAGCATCTTAAAAGCATAATTCTTCAGGTAATATTTATTCTGTTGCAATGTAAAGGCAAGAATGATTTTCATTTTCTTTCAAAATTATGCAGCTTTGGACTTCATATACCACCATCTTCCTAGAAAATACCAACCAGCAATATATATGAGTAATAATATATTCAATATCCAGTCATCTGAGAATGTAAATAGTTTAACACTTAGCTGTTATCACAAAAGCACTGAGAAATTTTATTTCTTATATGTTATTGGTATTGTTAATAGCTATTATATTCTTCTGAGGAAAGCTCAAAACATTGGTTTTGTTCAGTCTAAAAAAGAAAAAGGAAAGAAATTTGGTGAGTCCCTCATCGATATGAGGTGTGCACTCTGCTTTCCTTATTCCTTAATCTGAATGGTCCTTTAAGTACACATTATTCTCAATTTTATAGTCAAACAAACTGTGTGTTGAAATAACCAGCAAAGTAGAGGGAGATGAGTACCCTGACTATGTAGCCCATTATCACATTCAGCCTCAAATCAAAGAGCCAAATATTTTCTCACGAGTCTAAAACCTATGCCAGTGAGGTAACGGTGCTTGCCTGTAAGCCTGATGATCTAAGTTTGACCCCCAGAGCCCACATGATGAAAGGAGAGCCCATTCCTGCAAGGTGTCCTCCAACCACCACAAAAGTGCCATGGCAAACATACACATACACACATACACACACACACACACACACACACACACACACACACACACACACACACACACAGAGGCAAATCAATAAACAAATGCAAAAAGCAGAAGGAAGAGGAGAAAAAGAAAAAGGATGAATTTAAGTATAAATACTCGGCCAGCTGTGGTGGTGCACATCTTTAATCCCAGCATTTGGGGGGCAGGGGAAGGAAGATATTTTTGAGTTCAAGGCTAGCCTGGTCTACATGGAGCCCCAAGCCAGCAAGGGCTGAACAGTGAGACACTATGTCGCTGTTGGGCCCATATGACTGGTCTCAGACATCGGAATTAGGTGAAAGTGAGGTATGAAGTCCAAGCAAATCTCTATTTGCAGTCCTGAACGTTTTCTTCCCTCGGAGTGGTTGCCATTGCAAGTTTCCCAGGTCATCTCCAGAAGCCACTTGTTGAAGAAGGCAGAGTGAAATATGAAAGAAGTATACACTGCTGGGGTAGCACAAGCAGGCCACATAGGGAATCTGCAAGGAATCACTCTATTATCCTGAGCTACTAAAACTGGGCAGCACATGCGCTAAAAAAATAAGCCTTCCTTGATAAGCCAACAACGAAAAAAATATCACAATAGGAAACAGCATAGTCAATCTAGAGATTATTATATAATGGTGGAAATAATATTTTTAAGAAAAAAAATACCGTCTGGGTGATAATCATATTTAATACATATTTTTAAAACTATTTGCTGTTTTCTAACCTTATAAGCAAACTCATTACATTGCAGTTACACTATTGAAGTATCTAGATAGAGCAAAATACTGAAGGAAGGAATAAATGAATAGGAAAATGTAAAATTAACATTAATACAAGTTCTCACTGGATAATGGAATAAAAAGGATTTTTAGGTTTTTACTTTTCTCTGTTTTCCAAGATTAAAACAATGAACATACCCCCGTAAAAATTATTAAAGATTTATGTGTTTCAATTTTTTAAAAAAATTCCAGACATTCAGAGGAATCCTACAGCACTAGCCCCTGTGTCATTTACTCCAAGCAAAAGTTTTCTGCATTTTCAACTGTGTAAGACATTCTACAAACACTCAAGACTACAGTTCACAAATGAAGTAAATTAGACCAAAGTAAGTAATGCACGCTGAGGTTCTGGAAGACGAGGCCACGTGGAACACAGCTTTCCTGTTCATTGTCAATGAGGAAGTTTTAAAAAAACAAGTCAATACCTAACTCCATTAAAGGCATACTAGTGGGAGAGACACACTGAAGGGTAAACAGAAATCTCCTGATACTCTTCCTTTGGTTTAACTGAGGATTACACGAAGCAATGGGTTTGGGAGGATGACAGGCACATGGTCAAGGCCAGAGGTTGAATGCCCTGCTCCTATCTTCCTTGTTTCAACTGTGTTGCTTTCTTGCACTGCCAAACTGAAGCTGGAGCTCTGGCTTCCAAAGCAATGTTCCCATTGGTTCCTAAGGAGCTAGAAAGAAAGCTCTGTATCCACTCCCCTAGGCCTGCCTCCGCAGAGCCTTCCTGATTGGTCCTGACTCTGCAGCTCTCCTGATGCTTCTGTTCAGGGACACAAGACAGTTACTGAAAAGATACTCCTGCCCTGAGGCATTCCAAGGAGACTCCCATTTATAGTTGAAAAATCAGGAAAAAGAAAATGTTTTAGAAAAGAGATTTCTTTGCAAAAATACATATAATGGGAAATGTTATTAAAGGCCTAACGAATAGAATTATTTTCATAAATACCGTTAGGGCCAACCATTAATCAGGTACTCTTTTAGGGTACACACACAATGAAGCTTTAGCAAGTGAAAATTTCCTGCACCACTACAATGCCCATGGTGCATTTCAATGTTTAGGACCTATGATGGGCACTGTGCATCTGCATGAGTCAGGGTTGCTAGCAGCAAGCAGGAGAAGCTGACTCCATGGCCAGTGATAATAGATCAATAATTACAATGCTGGCCTAGCATTCATGAGACCCCAGGTCCAAGTCTAAGCACCACACAAAGAAGGGCAGAAGTAGAAGGAAGAAGGGACAAAAGGAAAGGTGTTCCACATGGAATAAATCACAAAGGAAAAAAAAATGGTATTGGGAAGCACATAAAATCACCAAGGCCAGCGAATCAGGTTCAGAACCTATGAAAACATCCAAGGAGCCACTAGCAGCCAGAAAGACAACTGCACTATAGCACAGGAACCTCCTTCTGTTCCCAGCACCCATGTTTCCAGAAAGCAGACCTCCTTGAGCTTTGGTGTGACAACTAGGACTGAAAGAGCATCTTTGCATTGCTGATTCCAGAGTCAAAATAATGGAGGTGATAGGTTGGTATAATGAATATTTACTTCACAGACATCAAACCCATCCTTGACTGTCACTGTAAGAAAAAAGGATCATCTCAATATACACCATCATAGGGCAAAGGCTCAACAGTCCAGGAAGCCGCTGTATTTAACTGTCTACAGGATTAACAGTAGCTGTCAATCAGTGTCAATGGGTAGAGAGAAGTAGAATTCCTTAATGGTATAAGTAATTTGCCAGGCTTCAGGATGTAATTATATAAAACGAAGAGTTAAGTTCTTATATTGATGAATGGAAACATGCCATAGCTGAAAGCAACCCAAGCTAGCCAATTCCATCTTAGGATGGATGTCATTAACTCACAGAAGATTAATCTCTCCATTTATATTTCAATTCTCTTCCCTGATTTAAAAAAAAAAAAAAAAGCTGGAGTTTTATAAATATACTTTTTCCTGTTTAATGAAATGTTGAGAGTTTCTGGCCATGTGATAGGAATAACTGACAAATTGTAGAGAATCCCAAAATTGAAAGGTAGTAGTCCAAGATGTTTCATCAGCATTTATATTCAAGTACTTCTGAGTAATGCTGATAGTCCTGGGTGTACATTAAAGAGAACTGAAAAGCAATGGTAGGTGTTCTCTCATAATCTGTGGATTACATTCATGAAGTTTAATTCTTATGAAAAGAAAACATACAGCAACATGCCTGATTAGAGCACCTAAAGATGGTGTGTGTGTGTGTGTGTGTGTGTGTGTGTGTGTGTGTGTGCGCGCGCGCGTGCGCGCGCACTTGTGGTAGGGCAGAGTGTGCATGCAGAGGCCAGAAGGCAACGTGAGTGGTTCTCTACTTCTAACATGTGGGTCCTAAGGTCCTGTGGGGCGTTTACCCACCACCCCCACAGCTTCCCAGAGTTTTCTTGAGTGCGAGCAGCAGGAAATATTAGATAGAAGGATTTATAGTGGAGAATCTTGTGGAGATAAACAGATAGAAAATAAAGGATAGCCTCGAGAGGGCCTGGAACCTATTCCAACGGGCCCGGACTGTCTCTGGTCCAGGGTTTTTATAGAGACGCCAAGGGGTGGAGCAAAAGACCTCCTCCCCCAACACAGCCAAGTGCAGACCATCTCAGACACCTGCACTCAGGCCCGTGGTCCTGATCATCCTCTATTCGGACCTGCTGGGTAAAGCCACGAGGAACCCCAGAACGGGCTCCCACAGGTCCCCCCTTCTTAATATATAAAAAAATAACTATTAATGGCTTACAGCAATCTCCATAGCTGTTACACCTCCCAGTATGGGAGTAGAGGATGATATAGATGGCATTTCTCTTTTGAATTAGGTCCAAGGTGACCACAGCAGTCTTAGCTGCCTCAAGCCCTTTCTAAACCAAAACTCTTAAGGCGACTACAAACTTAAAGAATCCCTTAGCTTCATCATTACCATTAACAGGTTAACATAAATATTGCTATACATAGTCACAATTCTCTCAATCTTACAACTCAAAGCAAACTCTTAACAGAACCATTAGAATTAGCATAGATGGTGCTATATATAGTTAACAATTTTCTCCATCTTACAACTTTAACTCAGTCATTTGAATTTTCTTGTTAACAGAACATAGGAAAAACTTCGATGTATTCACATCAAACTTAAACATTTCCTCAATTCCACAAAGCCAGGGTGCATTAATATCAATAGGTTTCTGCGAACATAATTCAATCTCATAGCTCCTCCTTTTCTTTATAATTTTTAAGCAAAATCTCAAGCCTAGTTAGAAAACCCAAACTTTTCTGTTTAAACAGTTCCATTTGTAACACAAAACCAGTTCCATAAGTAATTCCATTTTTACATAAACAGTTCCACAAAACAATTCATAAGTCACCAGTTAATAAAGCATATATGCACACACAAAACTGCATCTTGATTCTAAGTAGAAATACATTTCTTCATTTAAACAGTTCCATTTTTAACCCAATTCCAGAAAACTGTTCCTAGGTCATTACTATAAGTAAGCTCAAAATTGTCCCATTGCAATGAAATCTCTATTGTTCATTTCATTTAAGTACCAAAATTCAAATGATAAATATTGGTACTAGTCTTCCAAATTTGAAGAAATCCATAACCAAAATGTTTTTGTAATTTTATCTCATTTTAAGTTCAAAAAGTTTAAACAAGAAATAAATTCTGGTATCAGGCTTTCACTTCCAAATATGAAGAGACTTTTTTAACCAAAACTTTTTGCAGTTAATAATTTTTGTTCAAACAAGCGTCTCTGCAACTTTTGTTCTCACAGACAGACCTTTTTAGTTATAGTAAGATTTTAAACCGCACCGTTTTTGCTGTTAGCTCAGGTTTTTCTGTGCTGCGTTGATATTCCACGGATCTCAGCTGCGGATGCCTTGTGCTGGTTCTGGCGTCCGCCATTCTTAGCTTCTTAGTGGCTTCTGGAGCTTTTGAAATCATTTCGACTGCCTACTTTGCAGTCTACTAGGACACTATCTCCTGTGTCTCAGGTGTTTTCACCATATACATTAATAGACTCACACTTAACATTTACACTTTTTCACAAACTCACATATAACATTTTTTTGCCTTGCAAAGCATTTAGACTCATATTCAACATTTACACATTTTTACAAACTCACATACAACATATTAACATCTACTTATTTATACTTTATAGAACTACTTTAGCAAATATATTTCCTATTTCTTATATACTTATCTTATTTCTTATTTAAACTTACATTTACAACTAGCATCTTACAAGCTTATATTCTTAAAGGAACTCTATTGATCTATTTTACAAACTTATATAGGCTACCATTAGCATATATCTAACTTAGCAAACACCTAAAGATTTCTTAACACAGATCTAACAAGACAGAATTTTACAAACTCACATATCTTATATTCGTCTCTCTACTTCTTACTCTTAATTATTATCACCATCTCTATCAGAAAGATTCTCTTACTAGACAGGAAGTACGTATATCATTTCTAAAGTTTAGAGTTTATAGTCAGCTTTGTTATAAAGCACTGGGATTTAGTGAGTGTTGTCATTATAGAGTTGTGATACTTGTTGCTAGGGGATTGTAACATTCTCCGGATGACGCCACACTCCAAAGTTGCCATTTCTGTCAGCCGTTTGGACCGGCAGAGATGCACTGTCAGCGGTAAACGGTTTTTAACTAGAGGCTGTCCCTTCACCCAAATTCATAGTAGTTCCCCTAAATGCTTCAATTCAGACAAATGTTTCTATTACAGCAGCACTTTTGGTTTGTTCTACAGAAAAACTTCACTTCACGCTGAGGGTGAAATTACCGTATTTAGCTTCTGTAAAGCTCTTCATCAATACTGCACACCTATACAAGGTATTTTTCTAAAGGAGCTAATAAAGCCAAAAGTGGCACAGCTCTGAACTCTTATCTCCTCACTGTTTGCATTAAACCAGTGACAAAACCTCAGAAACACTAATCGAGCCACTTTCATTCTGGTTCCTTAATAGGAACGTCATTGGAGCTGACTTTTCTTAGTTCCACGCTCCTTACCAAACGCTCCGGTAACCACCGAGCTTCATTCTCCTCTTGTGAAAAAACACAAACATGTCCTCGACCCCATATTAACACAGGATCGGGACCCTTCCATAATCCCAAGCAGGGATCTTTTCATTTTACTTGAGTTTCAGGATTTAGTATTTTCACTTCATTAGCTTTAACTCCTGATGTTATTAGCAGTGGTGATATTTAGCATTTCTTATAAGGAACTTTCATGTAAAGCAACTCTTTTGTAAGACAGCTAGATTTTCTGGTTTGTTTCCCATCTAGAAAGCAGTCATTTCTTTTTTGAATGCCTGTTTCCTTGTCTCATTCAATTTGCAAAGGAATTACTCATTGCAGTTTGTTCAAAAGGCAAAGAACTTTTAATTTCAACATAAGTTTCTTCATATCTAAGACAACGTTCAGTGTATAAACTGCTTTCCCTTGTTTTAAGGATTTTTAAGTGGCTTGTTTGCTCTTATAGGTAGCTTTTTGTCATCCAACTGCCGTAAAAACTTTGCACAGCTATTAGGGTAAATAAGGCATTTTACCAACAGAGCCCCAAACCGCGAAGCGCCTAGTTCCGTGTCCTTTCAATTTTTCATTGGAACTGACATTTAAACTCTTAGATGATTATCCTCCTTATTCTTTTAAAGGCTGTATTTTAAGTTTACCATGAATGTATTTTTGAGCTGACAAAAGTGTTTCAGGGCAATGTCGCCATCTTTAGCGGAAAAACTACCTTTCCCAGAATGCATTTCTCTTATATCAGTCCATAATAATATCAGTCCCATATCAGTCCCTTATATCATTTCCCACAGTTCTTTTTGGGTCTGAGAGTCAACTGGTTCTCTTTTACCAGACTTGCTTACAAATTCTTGCCCGGGAGGTTTGAACAAAGTTTTTTGTTTTTGTAACGGGAGATTTGAACAAGCATTTTACATTTTCAGCTATGGGACATTGGGAGGTTTCTGGTCTCTCCTCAGCTGGCTTCAACAGGTGTTTCTCCTTCATCAGACACTGGCCCCCGAATCAGAACCACACCTGCCTCATTAGCCGGCATTGAGGCTGGCATTTCTGATAGCAACTTTGCTCGGGGCTTGTGTTTGTTTTAGCCAGTCAGTGAAAAACAAGATCATTTACAACAGCTTTTCCATAGCTCCTTCAGAGAGATTTTCTCCCACTGATTTAATCTCATTTTGCTTGTTCCTTCCTTCCCCAGATGCAGAGCTTCAGGTATCTGTCTGTGGCTCTGTACCTCTGCTAGCTGCCTTTGGAGGTAGGGGCTTTTTTTCTCCCCCAGCAGCTTTGTCAGGTCATGCATTTTCTGGGGAGGAATCTGTCCCCTCTGTTTCTTCAGAGTCTTTCTCCCTGACAGTATCCAGAGTTTGGTCTCAGTTTATCCCCTCTACCCCAGAAACAGTTTCCAACACTACAGTGGCGGCTTTCTCTGCTACTGAAGGTAGGGGTTTTCTGTCTGTTTTCGGGGTCTGTGTGGTTTACGTACAGACTGAAAATCTAACAAGGGAGGTTTTTGCCATTTCCAAACTCCCATTAGGACAGGTGTTTTGCCTCATCAGGCCTTCACCTGGCCCAGTCCCCCAGTGGGTTGCATTTGCTTGTCTGGGTGCTCAGGACAGAGCTTATGCCAAAGGCAATCACCCCTTAGGGCTACACTCCCTCATCTCAGAGAGTCAGTTGAAACAAAGCTTTTCTCAAAGAGGTGCTTTCTCTGACAGAAAAGAAAGCTTTACTTCCTGGACAGTTCTGTTCTGCCCTGGCTGGGCTCTTTCCCCAGACAGCGTTCTGACTCAGCAGCACGACTGCTTCAGACCCAGTTCAGCTTTACTGTTTTCCCAGAAAGGTCCTTTTTCTAATAGGAAAGCTTTTCAGATTTCTTTTTGCAGTCGTGGACCTATCAACCCGGGACTTGTAGGAAAGTGGACAACTGTGCCGTTCCCACAGGCTTTAGCTTTGTTTGTTCATTAGCAATCTTCCCCTGGGTCCTGCACCTTCCTGCCTCAGCTCTGTGCTCCAGGAAGTTTACAACGCAGGAACCCTAGTATCCCCGAAATGCACTCCAACTCAGAGACGCTGGCCAGTCGCCTCTGGGTTTTTGCTCAGAAGCGAGGATACAATGCTAACAGTTTCAGGGAATCTTTGCATTGGACGATTAGGAGCACCTTTTCATTCTGAAATGCTCACTCAACAAAACCCTTGATGCCTCAGCTCAGCTGTAACTGAAAAGTTTGGCTTTTTTGCTTTTCTCAGGCAAAGTTTCCTGCCCTTTTGGGCTCTCTGTAGCTGTTCACCTTTACTCTCCCCAAGCGTTTCCCTCAGGGTACTCTGACCCACTGTCTTTTACTAGCTTGAAGAGACAGAGCTTAGAAGGGGCTTTTAGGAACTTCTTCCAGCCTCTTGCACTGCAGAGAGGATATTTAAAGCTTGAAAGAGAACTTAGAGAGGTTTTGCTGTCTCTTAAGTTTGTTTTCCCTTAGAGCTAATCACAGGTGGTCCCCATACTAATATCTTCAGGTGATTCTAATTTTTGTCCTTCTGAGAAAGTTAAAGGCTTTAGTTTCTAAGTTTCTTAAGAGAAAGATTAAGGCTTTTTAGAGAGATTTTCCCCCCAAATTTTTCCAAGAAAAGTTTTATAGTTTAAGAGAAAGATTTTTTCCCCCAGGAGAAAGACCAACTTTTCCCAAAACTTCCCAACTTTAAACTTTGACTTCTTACACCCCCATTTTTGCCTCAGGGAGAAATTACTTTCTCCTGCTGCTTGGACTTAGCATTTCAGCTGTCCCCAGGTCAAAAGCTTCCATAGGAAACTTTTTCTTCCCCATAAGCTCAAAGAAGAGCTTTTTTACTACCCGTAAAGCCCAAAGAAAGATTTTTTCCCCAGTTTGCTTTCAAAGCCCCCAAAGTTAGAAAATTGAAGAGTTTTTCTGTCTAGTTGCTTTACTTATTTTTTCCTACACAATCTTATACTTCTAAGTTTTTCCTAAACTATATTACTACCCTATACCTTATACTTATCACAGATAGAAATTGAGAAAGGGATAGAAGATAGAAAATTTTGACAGAAGAGAATTTCGCTGCAGCATCGGACATCCTTCCAGTCCGCTTTCCTTTTCTCTCGAGGATAAAACGCCTGCCTTCCCAAAAAATATATATAAAAATATATATATATTCCATAACACCGGCATGCCTTTCCACTGGCAGGGCTAACTCAGCACTTTCACCAAAAACTCTGTAATAAAACTATTATTTTCCTTTATCTTTAGTCCCTATTACTTTGTCTTAAGTCCCTGTTCATTTGTCTTTAGTCCCCCCTTTTTTTGTCCCTTTTTTTCTTTAGTCCCTTTTTTCCCCTTTCTTTAGTCCCTTTTTTTTAGTCCCTGTTCACGGCGCCATTCTGTGGGGCGTTTACCCACCACCCCCACAGCTTCCCAGAGTTTTCTTGAGTGCGAGCAGCAGGAAATATTAGATAGAAGGATTTATAGTGGAGAATCTTGTGGAGATAAACAGATAGAAAATAAAGGATAGCCTCGAGAGGGCCTGGAACCTATTCCAACGGGCCCGGACTGTCTCTGGTCCAGGGTTTTTATAGAGACGCCAAGGGGTGGAGCAAAAGACCTCCTCCCCCAACACAGCCAAGTGCAGACCATCTCAGACACCTGCACTCAGGCCCGTGGTCCTGATCATCCTCTATTCGGACCTGCTGGGTAAAGCCACGAGGAACCCCAGAACGGGCTCCCACAAGGTCCTCAGTTCATCAGGCTTCGATGTATGTGTAGCCACTGAGCCATCTCTCAGGCACTCTTCCTTCTTTAAAGCATGCTTAAGACACTATTATAAACTGCTGCGTAAGTGAGAATGATCCACATATTAAAATTTTCATTTACCAAACCAAATTTATTCTCTCAATCAGATATAAACCTGTTTTCAGTGCAATAAAATGAGGATCTCATTCAATCAATATCTTATCATTACAAATTGTATTTCAGAAATAATAGCTTTGCATTGCCCATTCTAACAAATGTTCAAGTTAACAAGCTTTCCACAACTATACAGCAAAATGTTCTGTTGCCCAAAGAGATACAACAAAATGAGTCATTAAGAAAGTATCTGCAAATTACAGGTTTTATAAACTGCACCTAAGAACCTGCCATATCAAGTTAATACAACCTTCTAATTTTATTAATATTCACTTTCAATTTTAAACATACTGAACCATACAAACCATCTCCTTAGACTTGTCATCAAGACAGCAAAGAGATAAATGCATGAGGGCACTATTAAATCTACTCGAGCTGGGTGCGAATCACATCTCTGCTGATTATTAACTCAACAATGTTGGCTGTTTTTTTAAACCTAATCTTGCCTGTTTTCTTGTCAATAAAGTAAAAATGCTATATTTAATATTGACAAGCTTTGGTAATGGACTAAATACAAAAGACAGGAGAGGCATTACAGAGGACATGGAACAGTAAGAAAGTTTGGGGCACCTGAGAGGCAACATATTCTGTTATGTCTAGGAGAGTAACAGTATAAACACAGCTGATCTGATTCACCGATGACCAGGACTAGGGGTTCTGTTGTGAAATAATCCTCTTGTACACTGTAAAGATTTGTCACTCAAATTAGTTTAATAAAACACTGATTGGCCAGTAGCCAGGCAAGAAGTATAGGCAGGGTGACCAAACTAAGAATGCTGAGAGGAGGAAGGGCGGAGTCGGGAGTCGCCAGCCAGATGCAGAGGAAGCAAGATGAGAATGCCATGCTAAGAAAAGTCGCATGGCTAAACATAGATAAGAATTATGGGTCAATTTAAGTGTAAGAGCTAGTTAGTAATAAGCCTGAGGTTCTGGCCAAGCATTTATAATTACTATAAGACTCAGTGTAGTAATTTTGGGAGCAGCTGCTAGGTATGAGGGACTTGCTGATGATACAGAAATTTTCATTTACAGGTTCAGATACCCAATCTGTTCAAAAAGAAACATATGGGGTTGGGGGCTACATTCAAACACAAGTACACCTATTGTCAAGGAGCATTTTTCACAATACTTTCATAACATGTATTATAAAAAACTTTCATTATACACCATTTTATTTAAAAATATCAATTGTAAGCTAAAATGTAAAATACCACTCACAAGCTCACATCCTAAGCCACCAATTGGTAGGGTTATTTGGAAAGTTGTGAACTTTAAGGAGGCAGAGGCCTGGAAGAGGAAGTAGACCTCTTGAGGTTTTATAGCATGACCTCACTGCCCATCTGCTCTCTGCAACCTGTTCTGTGAAAATTAAACTCCTTCCCCATAAGCTACCTGCTGCCATGCCTCCCCCTACAACAGACTGTGTTCTCTCAAACTGTGAGCCTAAATAAATAAACAAACACTTTTTCCCTTAAGTTGCTTCTGGACAGGTATTTGGTCACAGCATTGACAAAGGTGAGTAACACAATATCTGAATATAAGAAAAGTAAAAAGACATTATACATTAAAATACGAGTTCTCCTAACACAAGATTGACAGGACACTACTTATATATATCTCATCTGCCCACAAACTTGAATTATGACTGAAATGAGCCCCCTGAAATCAGATGTCCCTGATGATGATGATGACAAAATGCAAGTTTATATCATACTTTCTACATTAGCATATTAATACTCATATAAATATATATATGGGAGATCCAAGCACAATCAGGAAGACATATATGTAATCCATCTTTAATCTTAACCTCAAATCTATTTGGTAAAAGTGTGCCTGTGGTTCCTTGTCAATCTTGTAGTGGCAGGAAGATGAACACTATGGAGTTCCACCATATTCATTTGCCTGGCTCTCTATAGGCACAGTTAACAGTGACACATACACTTCCTTTCTTTTCTACTATCAACTTGTTTTACTTTAAACCTTCTAGAACTGGTATCATCTCCTTTTACAAAGTCAACAATTTCCTCTCAGATCAACAAAATTCAACATCAGAAACTAGAGGAGCCCTTGCTTCTAAGACAACTACTCACTGTCTGTGAGTCTGTTCACTCACTCCCAGGATGACCTGCTGCAGCCCTCCTCCCTGTCTTATGCGGCTTCCAGGGAATCAAACTCAGTAAATACTTTACTCACTGAGCTGTCTCCCCAGCCCCACAGGAGCTTCTTGATTACTTCCCTGATTCTTATTTAGGTATAAGCGGGTCCACACAGAGAACCTCCACTGGTCTGACCACTGAAGAACATCGTAGGCACTCACAGGGAAATAATGCACACATGCACAGCAGTATTGTGCTCATTTCCTTCATCAGATCTGGTTTTCTTAATCCCTTTTCCATTCTCAAGCCCTTCATCTAGTATGAATATCTTAAAAACCATCAAAAATAAAATTCAGGTTTTTAAACAGTTTATTTTCATTATTTAATTTTTATTTTCTTTTAAACTTGTTCTATTGTCCATTTTCTCCATTCTTGTAAACCAAGTACAGAACACACGGTTAATTTCCCAATAGCAAGAATTATCTTAAAAGCATAGTTTAGAATCTCCAACTGTGAAATGATGACCAAATAAGTATTTTCTAAAAAATAAACCCAAAAGTAGGCGGCTAGGTTGTTCACTAAGTTCCTAACTCCATGAAGATCTGAAGGGCATGCTGTCATTCAGCCATGCTACGTCTAAGCTGGTTAGGGACATGGAAGCCATCAGTGGCTCCCAGAGTGGCCTGAACACTAGTACATGGCCCCTGCATTGAAGAAATACAGAGGAAAATGAAAAGCAAAGACCAACTTAACTTGTTTTTTTTTTTGTTTTTTTTTTCTCATTTTTTCAATCCCTAAAACAAAAATCATCCCTTCCTGGAAAAAACTCTAGGAAACCATCCTTTACCCAGTCTGTCCTCAAGGTCACTAAGGGGGTTAGGGATCTCCTCCAGGCCTAGCAGGAAAAAAACTGGTCCTCAAGGTTATAGGCACATTCAAATCCTCCTAGTGTCCAGAACTACACTATCTTATATAGTTGTCACGGTGTCTGATCTCTGGCAATGAGACTCCTGTGAAATGGGATGTGCCATAGTGTAAACTAGAAATAAGATTTGTAACGACTACGGTCCTATGGGTACGTCAGCTGTTAGAATTCTCACCCAGTGTGACATACAGGGCCTGGGTCTGAGTTCTAGACCATATGAGCCAGGCACAATGATGCATACGTATAATCTTACCAGTCTGGAGGCAGAGACAGGAGAGAAGTTCAAGGCCATCCTCGGCAATAGGATTACTTTAAGGCCAGCCTGGGCTACATGAAACCCTATCTCAGAAAAGGAGAAGAGAAAAGAAAAGATCCTGATACTCATTAATATTAGTCTTATGATAAAATGTTGCTAGCTGGCTACATTAAATTTATTATCAAAGTTAATTTCACCTATCACTTTTTTCTTTTTAAAGACTATTAGGAATTTTAAATATTCTTTGTGGCTCCCATTTTATTAATACTGGATACTATAATCCAAATTACAATAAGAGAATCTTTATGCCACCACACAGAATTGTCACTGGAAAGAAGATAGCAGGACCTGATTCTTCTCCACCCACAGCTAGGGACATGAATGAGACTTTCCGTCACTACAATGAGCAGGGCCCAGAAGACGGCAGTGGTGGGAGGGAAGCACAGCCCTGCTCTACAGCTATGGAACCAGGGGCACAGAAAGGAGAACCTCGTAAGCAGTCAGAACTGGTAATGGGAGGGCAAAATAGTTGGAGCTTAAAACTATGCCCTATGCCCTCAGCCAGGCTCTGCCAGCACACAGCTGTGACGTCAGCACCTGGCTCTCAGTAGGAGGATCACAAGTTCAAGGCCAATGTGAATGACATTAAAAAAAAAAAAACTGAAATTGCTGCCTGCCTTCCCCTTGTTCTCCTCCAATCACTCATCTTGGCTTTCAAGAGGCTCCTAGAAGGATGTCACTCTCATGCCTCATCTACAGCCCTATTTCTTCCCACCACTAAGCCACAGTTGATAGAAGAGGATGCAAAGGAAAACTTAAGAGAAATTCCCACAACGTGACCCCTATGTCCTGCTACTTCAAGAAAAAGAATCAAGTTTTCCTGATTCAAGTGTTCTTTTGCTTTTGCAGTTCAGAGTTCCCACCCAGGTAGTATAACCCGGAGCAAAGGCACAGGAGTGGGAAGCCCTGTCCCGTGCTTCCACTGATGGCCAACACTCATCCCCTGGACCAGCTTACTCAGTCTCTTGGCTGCCTCCAGAGCCTCCTTAGCAGTGCTGGCAACGAAGAACCTCTGAACACGCACTCCATGCTCTGACATGAGCTTCTTGCTCTGGTACTCCTGCAGGTTCAGCCATCTTCTGGGGGTTAAATGACCAGCCTATGGAGACAGGGGAGGACAGGTAATAAGAATGGGAAAAAGAACACTTGGTCTAGGTGGCCAGTCTTACAGATACTATCAATGAGCAATGAGCAACACTCAGCTTAAAGATATAAATCTAAGTAAATCTTCCACAATGCTTTTTAATCGAAAATATCAAAAACCAGTTATACACACACAAATAAATGTAGATGTTTAAAAAACATGGTAAAAGTATAACTGTTATTACCTGTACAAGATTGAGCAAATCACCTTTCTGTCATGTAGGGGAGGGGTTCATCAGGCCTCATCTAGGCCTAAGGACTAGGCATTTAATAGTTGTTTGGGGACAGAGAGACATTTTTATAGGTGATAGTCACTGGGTAAGTTGGCCATGCTTCTCTAAGTAACCCTGAATAAATTCACTGGGTCATAGTCTCTCTCTCTCTCTCTCTCTCTCTCTCTCTCTCTCTCTCTCTCTCTCTCTCTCTCTCTCTCTCTCTCTCTCGGGGAGGGGGGAGAGAGGAATAGAGAGAGATGCATGGAAGTAGAAGAGGGACTGGCTGGGAAGTTGAAGGGGAGGGTCACTGGAAGGGGGAGGGAGGAAGGGAGGGTAACAAGGGGTAAAAGATCATTATATACATGAATAAAAACTGTCATAATGCGACCCTTTAGGAAATGTTCATACCATTAATTATCAACCTAAAACAACTGTAATACATGTACATCTATATAAATACACCCATATAGTTTAAATGAAACTTTCTCGTTTGGGCTGATAATGTTCCCTCTAAAAGCTAAAGACCATCTAACAAAACCCCTACACCAGGCATAAGAAGGCCTCTTTTGTGTTGTTAGTCAGGAGATTCCCAAACATTACAGGCTATTGCTATTGCCCTTGGTTGGCCCCAGAAGTGGAAGGTAGGTCTGTACTGCTGAAGACACCATGCATTTCAGATACAGAGACCTGTGGCTCCTGAGCGGAACTAACCTGAAAGCTTGCTCCTGAAGGACTAGCTTTCATGGTACCACAAGGTACAATGCAAGCTTCCAAAGGAAGGAACCAACAGATCTCCCTGGCTATGATGCCATGCCTATGAACCACAACAGCAACCAACATGGCAGGGTAACTCTAAGGGTGCAATAGTGACCTGCATACTTCGATAGTAGCCAACACTCCTCTAATTAGAATTAAGACTCACTCACCAAGAGGGAAATCGCCAACTCTCCAGGGCTAGTGAGACCACAGATCTTAGAGGACAATCTACAATCACCACTTTACTAACCAGCACAATCCCCAACTACATTCTAAATATTTACTTTTACACCCAGAGAGAAGTGTAGTCTTCATCCCTCATCAAGGAAACTTCTTTTTGTAAGGGGGCCGCTTCAGAAAACCACAACCAACCAAAGTGAGTTCTAGAGCCCAGTCCCAATGGATACATTTACAAACCAACTCCCTCACCTAAGGCTAGGAATCATTGCAGAAGACAGTAAGAGCCAGAGGATCAAGAAGTTGGCTACGACATTGTGTCTCTTGCAATGTCAGAACCTGCGCCCATAAAGTCTCATTAATATGACTGCCTAAACAAAAAGTGAATAAGGATAACAACAGACATGCTAATGTGGACAGGAGAAAGCCCAAGAGACCTCAATGCTTCCCAAAGAACTACTGCCAATTAAGGAATGCTGAGCACTGGAGAAACAGTCTGCCCAAATGGTCAGCCCTGAAGATATATATAAAAGTAACATTATACAGACTAAGCAGTGTAGTGGGTAGCTGTTCCAGCTTTGACCCAGAAGTACTACCCCCAGTGAGGTTTCTGGTAACTGTCACACCTACCTATGGCCTGCCCCTGAGGCAGGGCCTAGACGGGAGCCCTTAAGACCTGAGATCCGGGTGTGCCTGCTCTCTTGGTTCCTGGTGATCCTAGATGTTGGATGGCAGACCGAGCAGAGTTCTCCAGAAAACACCTCTCCCAGACCCTGTAACCTATCCCTTTACTTGCTGTAAGTAAAACCCCCTACCTAATAAACCTCCCTTTTAACTACATGGAGTTGCCTTAATACTTTCACCAATAAAGCAGGTTGTGTTTGGGAATATACATGTATATATGTATATAACAACAATTAATGGAAGAAGCAGCCATGAATTAGAAAGAGAGCAAAGAGATTTATGGAAGACTTTAGAGGGAGTGAGGGGGAGAGGAATGACATAATTATATTATAATCTCAAAAAATATATATAAAATTTGACTGTCATGGTGAAACTCTTAACAGATGCTATTTTTAAAAATGAAAAAGAAAAGAAAAAACACTTCAAAATGTTTTTTAAAAAAAAGTTCAATAGCTTAGGTATAGAAAGACATCTGTGCAAATTTCTGGTTTCAATATTGTTCTAGAATTGCATCAGATGTCAACATTAGAGGAAGTAGGCAGGAAAAGGCTGCACATGACTGTTACTGGGTGTTTTGTCTTACTGTAGCATACTGTGAGCTAGTAATTATTTTCAGATCAGAAGTTATTTTGGAAAAACATTAAAGGTCCACCCATACAGCTATGCCTCCCCTCACTCAGCTGGCTCAAATAGTTTCAGAAAGCCCATAGCATTATCTTAATAGCTAATATATACTACTAATCACACTCAGGCAAAATATTTTTAACTCTATGAGGTTATGAAGCTACAGACTAATTCTTTTCTTTGATTTTCTTTTTAAAGATTTTTCTAAACGTGAACATACATGTGCTAGTAAGAGTTTCTGTGCACCACATGCGTGCAGGTGCATGTGGGAGCCAAAGGACATCAGATACACTAGAACTGAAGTTACAGGTCTTTGTGAGTCACCTGATGTGGATTGGGAACTAAACTCAGGTCATCAGCTAGCGTAGTGCATACTCTTAATGGTTGAGCAATCTTCTCAGCTCCCTAAATCACTTCTTTTAGTTTTTATTATTTTTTTTAAGATTTATTTATTTATTATGTATACAGCATGTATGACTGCAGGCCAGAAGAGGGCACCAGATCTCATTACAGATGGTTGTGAGCCACCACGTGGTTGCTGGGAATTAAACTCAGGATCTCTGGAAGAGCAGTCAGTGCTCTTAACCTGTGAGCCTTTTAGTTTTTAATGGAGCCTAGATAGGTATTTTAAATAAGATCTCACTCGTGCAGCAAAACTGAGTAACAGTTACCTAAAAGAGTCTTTATTATTAGACTACTGTTCAGCTACAGTTGGATATTATATAATCCTGCTTTAAGATTCAGTGGAAGTAAGGTTTTTTTTTCCAAAATACACCATCAATTTTTAATTTATATCAAAAGAATATAAAGAACAAGATGACATGCAGGTAAATTATTTTTGTGTTTTATCCAATAATATTAACAGTATATCCTACCAAAACTATAAATCTCATTTTCAATGAAAAAAGGGATACATTTAGTTATGTTTACACCCATAAGTCATAATGTAAAGGAACTTATAAGAGATGACTGTCCATTAATGCCAGTTAAAAGTTTGATCATAGCTGGATTTCAAAGCTGGTGGAAAAATAACCTGATATCTGACCCCATCAGCTCCTACCATGGTCTCCATGAATGTCCAAGGCAATATCAGACTGACCACATTGCTGCGGCCTAGGGGCTGTGCACAGAACCTTCAGTCACTTTCAGAAGCTCGGAAGTGTCCTTAACATGTCATCTCCTATAACCTCCAAACCAAGATGTACTCAAGAGCTCTTTCGAACAGGGGATCCAACAAGGCTCACAGGTATGTCCAACCTGAGACCTGACCACATGTACCCCAGGACAGCTATGACTATGGTCCAACACATTTGTGGACCACAGTGTCTGTCACACCAGTGTCAAAAGGTTGGACACCCCTGCTAGACCCTTACAGACAGACGAGCTTCTGCTCTAAGGCACTGTGTTCTCAACTTTTGGGCATTTTTAGGAGAATATCTTACTTGGCAGACAGAAAATACCAAAAAAAATCAGTGAGGTGACCAAGGGCATAAATCCTGCTATCTGCTCCCAATACAAAAATTGTTCCACTCTCAGAAAGTGACTAACTCTAAACTAGAAAAATAAAATTCATCCCTTAGGACTTGAAATAAACATAATTCACGTATACTTGTAAAATATTCAAGCTTTGACATGATCAAGCCTAAAGATCACTCCTCCCATCCATCTATATGTACTAATATATAATGTATACATTGCTTATAATGTTAATATTGAAATTGACTATAATTCCTCTTTAAAAATTAATAATACTTGGATAAAAACAACAGTGAGACAAACAGTGCTCACATCATCTACTATTTTAGTACTTCTTAAATCTTACTTCTGACTTTCTAAGTCTTAGAAGTATTAATGACTTGAAAAACAAAAAATTTGATAAATGAACACACTCAAAGGCTTAATAGTCTGCTGTATTCCATGTAAGATTCCAAGAAAAAACACAAGTTTAAGGTATTTAGTAAAAGCCACCTAATGAAAGAAAACATCAAATGTTACACACATGTCATTATTAGGGACTGCTTTTAAAAGGCAAATGGGAAGAATCAATAGATTAGGCCTATGTTGACATACCAATTTAAAGCCATTAACCAAAGAAGAAAAAACTGTAGTTTGAAAAGCACATTTGAGAGAAACTAAAAACAGCCACAGTGTGGTCACGGTCAATTCCTTTTCATTAGACCACTGGCCGTATTAATTTCAGATATGTTAATGCAATCTGCTGCAAACTAATTGCAATTGATCCAGAGACCAGCATCAAAGACATATAATACATATTGACTGCTCCTACATTGACCCAAATGAATGCCAGCTTAGAGTCACTCGCTCTTAAATTGAAAACCAAGACAGGGAGCAGACTGGCAAGACCTGTGCTCATGCCCAGTCTTATCACTTCACAAAGTAATCCTCTTACAGTAGCGCAGCTGACTGTGCTCAACCAAAACCTTAGAAGAGCGGGGTCCTGACTAGGTCCAAACTTCATTAGGTCATCTCCACTTCTTAAGAATTCATGCTGGGTTAAGGAGATGGCTTAGTTGGCAAAACAGAGTTCAATCCCAGAGGTCACATACAGCTAAGCATGGTAGCATGTGCTTATAATCCTAGAGCTAGGGAGGTGGAGATGGGTGGAAACCCAGGGTTGCTAGTCATCCAGCCTAGCCTAGTTGGGAAGTTCCAGACCAATGAGAGCCTATCTAAAAAACAAACAAAATAAAAAAGTGTATGGCATCTAAAGAACAATACCCGAGGTTGTCCTGTGACCTACACACACACACACACACACACACACACACACACACACACACACACACCTACACATACATTCACCAACACACACATTACATACATATGTGTGTGCATGTATGTAGATAAAGTCCATTAAAGAACCACTTAGTCCACTTCTGTATTTTTAAGGGAAATCAGAAGAAATTTGCTAAACAAGTAGATGATGAACAGTATGGTAAAAACACAATAGAAACTACTAGTTACTTATGATTTTTCTACTATCAATGAACACTGGTGCTGTTCTAGACATCTCACTATGTGCTCATGCAACCTAATGGCTGAAGCAGTCATGAAGTCAAGTATCATTCGCTCCATGTGTAGCTACCATTAGTGCAAACCCACAAATACACTCAAACTTCTTCCTTTGGCTGAAATTAGGTGAGGCCAGTGTCACTAACTCCAGCCCATAAGTCCATGAGTTCATATTATATGTGAGGGAGCCAGGAAACAGTAGACCACCACCTCATCTTAGTTCTCCCCCAACCTCCTCCACAAGAGGAACAGCAGACTTCAAGATAGAAGACGATCTATCAACCAGCAGAGTGAAAACAACACATCCCAGAGGTGGCTCACAACACACATGAAGTGAAAGTAAACCTCTGTGGACTTTAGCCACTGTGATTCTGGGGTTATTACTATCACAAACTCTTGTGAAATATTACTTGAACTATGTAAAGATGTGTTACATTTGTTCATGTTGCTGAATATTACTTTAACCATGTAAAGGAATGTTGCATTTGTTTGTGGTGCATTTGTTTACTTATGTAAAGATGTGCTACACTTGCTTCACCTTGCCTGCCTAAGGCACCTGACTGGTCTAATAAAAAGGTGAATGGCCAAGAGCTAGGCAATAGAGCCATAGACAGGGCTGGCCAGCAGAGAGAATTAAGTAGGAGGAGGAATCTAGGCTCGAGAGAGAAGATAATGAGGATGAAAAAGAGGGAGACGCCCAGGGCCGGTCAGCCAGCCAAGGCCAGACAGACAGACATGGAGGAAGCAGAACAGTAGGACATACAGAAGGAAAGGAAGGTTAAAAGCCCTGAGGCAAAACACAGATGAAGAGAAACAGATTTCCAAGTGGGGCAGTGTCTCCAGCAGAACTGACTCTCCTCGGAAGCTCTAGGATCCTCTGGCTACTCTTCGGTCCACCATCCTCCCCATCTCCCCCTGCCATGACTCATGCAGGTCGGGACTCTTTCCTCTCTAAGAATTCAATCTGCTCAGCCTCCCCAGGCCCTCTGCCTTCCGACAGTTTTAACAACCTTTAGAACTGAGTTAGTCCCTTGTGAACAACCAGTAAATGATCGGATGGATTCTGCATTCTCCTGTGAGGCACTGCCTGACATGGAGCTTCTGGAGTAAAGGAGAAAAGTGTGGCACTGACGCACGAAGAGAAGCATGGGACCCTGTGCTGAGGAACTGTCCAGCACTATGCCTCCCACTTTGAGGTTCCTCTGAGATCCATCTTTCTCCTCTTTAATCAGAAACCTTGAGAAGGAGAGGAAGGGACTTGCCCAGGATCATATATAGAACCAGGGGTAGGATAAAATCTGGGCTAATTCCTACTTTCTGTCCCATTCCCCAACCAGCTGGGGCGAGCAGACACCCAGGTGCAGCTCCTTTGGGACCTTCACAAGGGCCTTCCCATTTTTCCATCCCCTCCTGCCTTCCTTCGACAGAGCAAGCATGTCTAAGTCCAGAGGGAAAGAGGAAATACAACTTAAAGAAAAGTAACACATAAAGATCTCAGGGCCCATGGGAACATAGAGCAGAGGAGGAAGAAGGGAAAATGAGAGGAAGGACAAAAAAAAGACAATGACAACGCAGGCAAAAATTCACAGGAAAACTCAAAGCACAAAATTAGACAGAAAAAAATGACATGACCGAGAAATCACCGCCCTGTGGTTTCAAAATTAGAGGTGTAGAGACTACTGAAATAGCACCACTGAGAGAGAGGGGGGAGATCAATAAGGGGGAAAAAGCATGCCAGTGAGCCAAGAGCCCCCCAGAGGCAGAATCTGTGAGCTACAACCCCTCACTGAATGTGGCATCATCAGCTTGGCTTTGCCCAGAAGTCTGCACCACTCTGGAATACGGCAGAAGAGAATATTAGAAAGAGCCCACACCATACTACAAAGCTAGAAAATTAGACATTCGACATACAGAAAAAGCCTCTCTTCCAGGAGGAGTGAAGATGTTATTGGGGGAGGGGCACAGGTAGATTTGTCATCGCTTAAGTCATAGTGAGATGTGCTTTTTTGGACTCTGCCCATCCACACAAAGCACGGTGCAAAAACCTTCAAGACAGCTGAACTAGTGGTACATGCGTAGAGTCCTAGCACCCAAGAGAAGCCGAGGCAGGAGGGCCTCAGGTCTCAAGTCAAGTTTGGCTACACAATGAGGTGTGTCTCAAAAACACATTTAATTGCATTTCTGAATCATTTAATTACATTTGTGAAAACTAAAACACCTATATTCTCTCCCTGGCAAGTCTATTTTTTATGTCTATACTGATAGAACATACACCTGAGATACACACAAGACACTTCTGTGTATTGTTCTTCATAATAAAAGGGGGGGCACCAAATAGGAGTGGCTACAGAAGTAATAATATGGTCAAAAGGCAGCGGGTCCCGACTTGCAATGGCTTCACCTAGCACTCCATCAAATGTGTAATGGTGGGAGCATGACCCCCAAAACTCTTCTAGTTTCCCCTTTCTGTACAGTATTCAACAAACTGATGAGCTACTCAATACACTGTGATGAAATGGGCTTTGCTACAGGCAGATCTGCCCAACTCAAAGATAGTAAGCATTCTAAGAGTGCTCACGGTGAGCTTCCCTAGGCTAGGGATCTTGGCTTATATGTGTTCATATGGGTACACGTGTGTGCATGCAGAGATCTCAGTGACATTGTTCAGGAGCAGTCCACCTCATTAGGCACTCCTCTGGCCTAAAGCTCACCCATAGCTCTAAGTTAGCTGACCGGGAGTCTGCTGTCACTACCTCCCCAGCACTGGACTCACAAGTGTGCACTGCCACACCCCTGTTTTTGCCATGGGTTCAAAAGATCAGACTCGGGTCCTCGGGCTAGTGTGGTAAGAGCCTTACCAGCTGAGCCATCTTCCCAGCCCTGATTTTCACCTTATCATAGGTTTACTGGTATGAAATGCCACTACAAGAGAAGAAACACCTGTTCCAGAAGCACATAAGCTATCTGTGACCACACAGGAGTCCCAGTATGTTCCTCAGCTTGTAACAAGTGTGCCAACACTTTTAAAGAACATGCATTACACTCCAGAACTCTTTTGTTGTTGTTGGTGGTGGTGGTGGTGGTTACAGTGACCTGGAAGCCACAAATGGAGGTCAGAAAATAAAAGACTAAAAGCTATTTGGACTGAGTTACTCCATGGAAGAGCATGCCCTTGGGTTACTGTGCCTAAAAGTCACACAAATGAGAAATAAATCTTTGATATATTAGCTACTGAGCATTTGCAAATAATCATTATAGGTACTCCTAGCCTATTATATCTGAACATACTAACACAGATTATTCTCTGTGGCATATTGCAAAGAAAAACCACCATAACTAAAGAAAACCAGCAATACAGAAAAATAGATTCTGACTAGCCAGGCAGACTCAAGGTGGTATGACCATAGACCAGAACAATAACGGCACTAGGATATCATTTTGATTTCAGACATGTACATACATGAAGCAGTGTTCTGTATATATAAATAAATATACAAGAAAAGGCCTATTGACAATCATCTGGCTGGGGTTCTTTTTTCTATCCAGATGGAAATCATAAATAGGAAATCACAAATAGGCTTCCTCAGTGTTGATCCAGGTTGCTAAATGCCATGGCCCATTCATGAGCTGGGACAAAGTCAGATGCTTATGGCTCTGGGTCCTGAGAACTAGAGGTGTATGGCTCCAAGCTTTAGATTCCAGAGAAACTAACAGCTCCAGGTGTTTGGGTCAGAGGCTTATTGCTCTGGGCCTTGACTTTCAGTTATCCTTCATCCAGCTACCTGAAAGGCAGAATGCACATCAGCAGCTGGCATCATCAGATGCAGACGATGGCCAGCATTACAGCTCTCAAGTCCTGGATGCTAAGACCCTCAGCACCTAACACCTGCTTGTATTAAGATCTCCAATCTTGAATATGAGGATCCGCAGCCCTTAGGGCTTGGCAGGTCCCTGGGGCTCTTCCAGTGACCAGCACACTCACTCTCTCATCTCCTTAGACACTTTCTTCTACAGTCTTGGTGCCACTGCCTTCCACCTTCCCCAGTGTCCTTTTGTGGTCTCAGCTGCCTCTGCTCCTCACAGTTCCTGCTCCCAGTTGCTTACTGGAATCCAGTTGTCTACTATGCATACCTTAGCTTCCCTATCACCAACTCAGCCTCCTCCACTCATAAAAAATTCACAAGTAGGCAAAAAAAAGTGAAGCCTTTTATTAGCCCTGATGCTGCAACATCAGGAAGCAGTGTTGAGCTGAATCCAAAAGCGTGAGGGGCAGCCTGGTTTAGTCAACTAAGAGATGGCAAAGGGGGGTGTATTAGATTCTTTTCTATTGCTGTAACAAAATACCATGATCAAGGCAACTTGGAAAAGAACGTGTTTAATTGAGCTTACAGTTTCAGAGGGTTAGAGTCCATGATCACATAGCAAAGCAAAGGCATGGCAGCAGGAACAACTGAGAGCTCACATCTCAGTCCACAAACAAGAGGCACAGAGACAACACAGTAGTCTTTTGAAACCTCAAAGCCTATCCCCCGACCCACACACACACCTCCTCCCCCCACCCCGTGACATACTTCTTTCAACAAGGCCTCACCTGATAATCCTTCCCAAAAAGTTCCACCAAATAGGGACCAAGTATTCAAATATATGAGCCTATGGGGGTTATTCTCATTTAAACAACCAGAGTGGAGTATGAAAATGTAGTAACTGTAGTAAACAAATCACAGCACAACTTGTAATTCATCAAGACCAATCACAGCCAAGGACTCTTCTTCCATCTCTCAATCACAAGCTTTTCCACTGAGTCCTTAGAGCAACAGTTGTCAACATGTAGGTCATAACCCCTAAGGGAGTTGATGACCCTTTCACAAAGGTCACATATATCAGATATTTACATTACAACTCATAACAGTAGCAAAATTACAATTATGAAATAGCAATGAAAATAATTTTAAGGTTGGGGATTGCCACAACATGAGGAACTGTATTAAAGGGTCTCAGTGTTGGGGTGGTTGAGAACCACTGCTCTAGAGAGAATGTCTAGTCTCCTTTCGACCTGTGTGGTGCAACCATAGTTATGGCTCTCTACAGTAGTTACCTATGGGGGTCACCTCAAATTCACCAAGGCTGTTTTGGCCTGGAATGGGGGTTTCCTGAACTGCTGGAGGCTGTGACTAGAACGTGGTCTCTTGTTCATGCCTTCAGTAGCCATGGTTACAGTGTCCCTTGTAGCTGGAGTGTGTCTGTCTCTGGGTAGTTCCTTGCTCCAGGTTGCCAGGCATAAGGGAGAGTGTCAAACGGCCCCGTTCCCAACAGCTTCATTCATTCATAAAAAAACATCAAAGGGCACTTGCAGAAAAGGACTCAACATTTTATAGTTCTCAACAGTACTTAATGCTTGCCCCAGTCTCCTAGGAAGGGTTGGGTCCAAGCTAATAACACCAGGAAACTAAGGGAGGGAAAACCAGGAAACTGGTGGCGACAAAGTTTTAAGATCATCTACACTTTAAGTGTTTTAAGGAATGCATTCATTTACTTTTGGGGCAATGAAAATCAATCTACTTTAACAAGATGCATGGGAGGGGGCAATCAAATCCCGGCATTGACTCAACTAAGTTGGGTCTAACTTGCTGGGAAAATAAAGAGCTTGAGTCCTTTAACTGTAACAGAATTCTTTACACTCGGGATGAAATGGAGGTAGGAAGCTGCATTTCTCTCTTCCCTGCACATAAGCTCCTGCTGTTAGATATGAAGAGGCTCTTAAACCTCATTTCCAGCTCTCAACAGCATCCACAGCAGTGGAATGGCAACAAGGAATTAGCTGTAGACTCCAGGAAAATATATTTGCCTCTTGTTACAGGCCCAGTGACGAAGGCAGATGCTCAGTGGGCTGTGGCAGGCCAAAAGTTAGTGTCGGTGATATTTCAGTTGTGCTAGTGTTGTTCTGGATGCAAATAAGTCCTCATAAATCTACCTTGGTCACATTACCTCGGACATACTGAGCTCAAATAAATGTGTTGGTGTCAATGAAAAGACAGATATAACGCAATGTGTCTCAATATGAGTGTAGTAAAATAAAAGGCTGGCTTGCTTCAAACAGGCTCTGATGAAACAGCCTCTTTAACTGCACCACCTCATAAAGAGATTGAGTGGAATCCTAATTGTAAGAGGAGTAAGAAGCAGAGCTTTCCATGTGGGCTTGACATGACAATGGAGACGGGCCACCTCCTGCAGATGAGTGGGAAAGCGGGCTGACAATGAGCAGGACAAGCGTGTGCAAAGGAGCGGAGTGGGATGGAGACGACAGTGGGAAGTTCCGGGTCTTCATTTGGAGTGACTTTTGAAAATAAATCAGCCTCTGGCCAGTCTCCAGTTAGGCTGTCCCTACTTTGCATGCTGTAAGGAAATTAATTAGCCAGTTAATTAGCCCCCTGTGGCTAAGTTCTTAAACTCTAAACAGAGTTGAGGGATCTTCCTGGACCTTATCAATGAGAAGACGGCAGCTGAGCCGTCATTCCTCATTTATAGATAAGATGGAGGAGATTAACAAGCGCAAACTCATGGCTTGTTGTTGATTAAAAGGGTTAATATATGCAAGTCAATCAGAACAATGCTCAAGATAAGTGCTCAGAAGTGTTAGCTGTTATTATTTAATGCAAAACATAATGGAGGAGAAGTATAACACAGAGACACCCTGGCAGTCACTGGAATAACATCGTAGGTGATCACATAACGGACAGGAAAGGACCGTACACTGCTGCTTACTTTAAGGGCATTTGGGAAGGTATTTTTAAACTCTAATTGTGGAATCCTTGTGCCTGACTCACTCACAATCACAGGAAAAAGGCAGTAATTTATAACGGGAAGAATCAAAAGTCTCTCTTGGTAAGCATCTTTCAAGGAACTGAGGAAACTCATGGTATACTCCACTTGAGACAGGACTGTCTCATCTCACAGACAAAGAACACTGAAAGTCAGAGGCTAAATTGACCTATCAGGGTCACTCTGATGGTTAATAGTCAAGATTTCAATCCAAGCCCCTATCTAAAAATCTTTTGGCCTTTTATTATAACAGTGGGTAAGCATACAGAAAAAAAAGTGTGCATATTAGTATGTATATATGTGTACATGCGTATGCCCACATGCATGTGTACATGTGTGTTCGTGTGTGTGTGTGTGTGTGTGTGTGTGTGTGTGTGTGTGTAATATACATAAATCAATTAGTCAATACCAATAACACTGAAGAAATGTCTGTGAATTCCATAGCAATAAAAAAAGAGCCAGCATTAGGGCTGGAGAGATGCTCAGTACTGAAGACTGCTTACTGCTCTGGCAGAGGACCTAGGTTTGGCTCCAGCACCTACATCATAGCTCACAACAACCTCTAACTCTAGTTGGACTCAAGCCTCTTTGGCTTCTTCAGGCATCTGATGCACATGGTACCCAAAATAAGTTTACACAGTCATACATACACATAAACTATGAGAAAATAATAAATTCTTAAAAGATAGCATTACCACTCTATCCCTCAATAGTTACAGAAAGAACATAAAGAACGGTAATTTACACTAGAAAGACCTAACAATATTGCTTTCCATCTTAAGAGTATGGACTATGGAAATGCTGGCAGATCAAAAACAATACCCATGATGCTGTGGGACCTGAGAAACCAGCACTGATGGGACGGGAAACTTAATTAGAACAGATGTGCTTCACAATTCCCTGACCCAGAGAACACACACTTGAGCTTCTCTTCACAGAAAAGTAGCCGAGGGTCAGACTCAGAGCCTCAGGCCAGCCTTGCTTCACTTACTATGCAGAAGCATCTCTGACACATCAAGCCTGTAGGCCCGAGGCCCAGCAGTACGGCGGACAGCGTCTATAATCTGTCCTACCAGAAAAGGATTGAGAGTTGAACTTTGAGGCCACTCAGAAGCTTAGTGACGGCAGATTCCTATCTCTAACTCATTTTTCTTGAGGTTCCTTAACAAAGTCTTAGTTTTTTGTTTTCTCTGTTTTTGTTTGTTTCTTTGTTTCTTTGTTTTTTGCTTTGGTGTTTGTTTCATTGTTTGAGACAAAGTCAAATGCATTCCTGGAATTCCCTATGTAGCCAAGGCTGACCTCCAACTTCCAAAGAAGCACCCAGATTAGAGGACTACACAACCCCACCACCTGGAGCTTCCTGTATATAGATGATTTCTATCTACAGCACTCCACTAACTGAGCCACATCCCTGGCCCGTGTTACATCTTCAAACAAAATCGAATATTTGTGGACATCTGATTACCATGAAGTTCCAAAAGCTTCTACATCCACTTCAACATTACTTTATTTAATTCACCCTGCAAGGACTGTCAGAAATCCATTCCACAGGAGAGCAAATGAAGGCTTGGAGAGTCGAAAAGCTCGAGCAGGATGAGGACGCTGCTTAGATGAGCATACTTCAAACCCAAGTGTCTGACTGCCGAGCCTTTGACCATCAGCTGAGACGTAACAGGTGACAACACAAGTGGTTCCTGAGCCAGGAAGCCAACTGGGGTAAGGGGAGGAGAGGCGGAGGGGAGGCAGAACGCCTTGCCTGCAGGAGGCAAGGTCTGTGATGAACACATGGTTCAGAGGGAAAACTTGCAGCCGCGGGTGAAAAGGGTTTGCTGGATGGGTTTCAACAAGTCGAAAGAATTAAGATGCTCAAAGACACTGCCTCTTTCTTTTTATCTTGGGTTCAGCAGAAAGCAGCACATTTTTTTACGCAGCAGAGAATTGTGAAACTCTTTGCAGTAAGGACAAATGCCCAAAGGAGAGCTCCCTCCCTAACTCCGCACAGCTCCTCTGCCGGCAGCAAAGAGCGGAGGGAAACATGCAGCCTTGATAAACATTAGCATATTAGCACAACAGCAGAAACAAATGTGCAGAAGGCTCTAAAAGTCCTGAGCGGCATCCTTTCCAAATGCCTGCCTGTCCCCAGTCAGGGAACGGGCAGCTGATCCTGCCTGCCGCAGAAGAAAAACACCTTCATTTTGCATTGTGAGCAGAAGTAGGCAAGGCTGATTTGTAGATAAACAAACTAAAGCAGCATGAGCACATCCTGGCACTGAACTCTGCTATGCTTTCAATGTCCACAGCAAAACTCATGTTGAAGCCTAATCCTCATTGTGAAGCATTAAGAGAGGCAAGACCTTTAAGAAGTGATTAATTACTAAACGGATTAACCTGTTTGTAGATTAGTAGACTAAAGGCTTATCTCAAGTAGGCCTGCTATAAAGCCAGTTTGGCCCTGTCTCTTGGATGTACTCCCCACCACATGGAACCCAGCAAGAAGGCTCTCAACAAGAAGATGCAGGCCCTGGCCTTGAACTTTCTAGCCTCTCAAACAGTAGGAAATAAATGTGCTTTCTTCATAAATTACCTATATGATATGATATCCCATTATAGCAACAGAAGACAAAACCCTTTCAAGGAAACCTCCAGCTGTGGGTGTTCATGTACACAAGTTTCCACCGAGTACCTAGAATGGGTGGCTGTGTCAGTAAACAGACAAGTTCTCTGCTGTCACAGTCACTGTCCCAGGAGTGGAGACCAGGGCGAGGAAGGGACACACAAATGGTGAGTGTAATCAGCTAGAGTGGGAAGTGCTATGGAGGAAATAAAGCGTGCATGCGTACATGATGGGCTATATGTGCCAATACAGACTGAGTGTCACTGCATCCTAGAAAATGACATCTGTGCAGAGACCTGAGGCTAGACAAGGGGCAGATTTGTGAACAAACTCCAAGAAGCATGGGAGGCTGCCAGGCCTCGCTGTTCCAAGGCTCTGAGGAGAGAAAAGGCTAGGAGAGAAACTAGCTAAGGATGCTGAGAAATGGGCAAGATGAGAAAGGGCCAGACCATGCAAGTGAATCTAGGCTGTTGCTGTAGCTTACGTTTAATTTAAGCCAAGAGTGAAGCAGGGTAATAAGATCAAAGTCATAGGCTGGGCATGGTGGCCCTCATCTTTAATCTCAGCACAGGGGCACTTCAGAGGCAGAGGAATAGGCATGTGAATCTTTGAGAGACAAGGTCAGCATTCAGTGAGACCCTGACTCAAAAAAATAAATAATAAACAATCAAAACCAGAGTTTGGAAAAGTCACTCTGTCTTCTACATAGAAAATAAAACCAGTTAAGTGAGTGCTGCAACACACAAACCAGGGTCAGCAAATTTACAACCAAGGGCCAGAGCATAAAAAGAGTAGATGTTCTCTGTAGTAACTATCCAACCCTGCCTCTGCAGGCCAAAGTAACCACAGGTTACTAGATAGATGAATGGACATGTTCTGATAAAGCTTTATTTACAAATAGCAGGGATAATTGCTCTCTCGGCTACACTGCAAAATATGGTGAAGACAGAGACCGAGATGCAGTACGCTGGAGGAGCAAATGCTTGCAAAGTGATCAGACGGACTGACGAATGGATGGGCAGATGCTTGAAGAGGAAGGAAACCTAAAATGAGACATGCACCTTGTGATGTTACTGCAAATGAATGTGGTGAATTTAAGAATTTTCCAGCCATTTTAAAAAGATTTCTTTAGAAACAAAACCTAGAGTTTTGCTCAAACTAGCCTTTGTAGTCCACTTAATTATTGACATCCTTGTACAGCATTCCACATCAGAGCTGCCTGGTCTTTGATCTTGCAACTTTCTTCCATTATTTAATATTAATCCTTGTGGGTAATGGTGAACTACGTGCTGTGGCCCCAGCCTACAATAATAGATGGCCTGAGCTTCTCCCCAGGGAGAAAGCATGGCCCTGGTGACAATTTGTAAAAATAACCAAAAAGAAATGAGTAAGGATCGAAGTCAGGTGGTGACACAAGCTTGTAGTCCATCACTTGGGCAGTGTGGGAAGAGATCAGGAGTTCAAGGCCACCTTCCGCTGAATAGCAGGTTGGAGGAAAGCTGATGATAACATCATCTAATATAAATAAATAAATAAATATCTAATCTAAATAAATAAATAAATAACAGAAAGAAAGCTAAATATGAGATAGTATATGCACAGGAATACTGAAAATGTTTCAAGTTAATGACACAGCTCTTGAAATACATTGGTGCAGGCAGGTATTTTTCCAAAGCAAAACAGAAAAACAAGCAACCAGGAGAGTGAATGCCATATACAACACTTAGATACACTTGGACATGAAAGATACAGGAAAGCTTCTTATGGAAACATCTATGCTGATGTATCAAAGGATTCTGGAAGGGGAAGGTTTAGGGCAGTGATGGCTACCAGGAGAGGCTGCATGGGTTCTGAGACATCATTATGTTATATTTTATGCTCTTAATTGTACAGCGATCCAAACCTAAACTACTGCACATACAGGTGACTATGGTATTATTCTCTGTTTTCTCCATCTTTCTAAATAAAAATATCTACAAGCTTAATGTAATAACCACATTTGATTCCATGATGACCTGATTCATTAATCAAAGAGAAAGAAAGCTAAGAAAAGGTAATTTTTCTAATTACCTCTAATAAGACTAATAATTTTTCCAATTATATTTCCCATTGATTTTTTTCTTTCCTTTTTTTAGTTTTTAATTACTTTTGAAAGACTACCAAGATCTGGAAGAAATCTCAGATCACAGTATGCCCACAGTTCATGTTATAAATGAGGAACTGAGGCGTAAAGGTGGCACACACCTCCTTCAAGCTGATACCTCCTCAGCAAGCCAGCGTAAGCATCCAGCCCTGGGTCTGGCCACTGCGCTTGCATTGATGCTACATCTTTATGGGACAGGTGAGCCAACACAGAGGGAAGGATCACAACAGCCACGTCGTCTTGACTATCAACTTGATGGAACTTAGACCATCAGGGAAACAAACCTCTGGCATTTCTGGGACAGGATTCCTAACTTGAGTTAACTGAAGTGGGAAGACAAATCCTAAACATGGGCCACATCATTCTATGACCTAGAGTCCCAGACTGGATAAAAATGAGAAAGCTAGCTTCACAGCTGCCTCATAACTGAGGATGCAAGGTCACCAGCCACTTCACCTTTCTCCCACCATGCCCTCCCACCAGGATGGACTGCATCCCTCACAATGGGAGTCAAAAAAGACCTCTTCTTTCTCAAGGCACCAGGTATTCTGTCACAATGAGACATGCTGTGACCTGCTGCTTAAAATTTGAGTTTCTGTTCACATAGGGTATGAATGAATAACTCTAGAAGTAATTTCCTGAAAATCGGGATACGGCTTCATTATAGATTTTATAAAGTGTGTGTATGTAAGTGGGCGTGGGTGGGTGTCTGTGTGCCCATTCACATTACTTCTGGCACTCCCTGAAGTTGAGTCTCTGGTGGCAAAGGGAGGTTTGGCTTTCAAAAGTCATAACCATGTGAGGTGGTCACGGGAAACCAAGTCAGTATATTATAGTAACACAATAGCCATGGTGGCTTCCTCCCAAGTCCCATGAGGAGGAGTACATTTTTATTCTTGGTCCATTGACTTCTCAGCTAACCACACCAGTTTTATACATTTACACATGACATCAGAGTAGATCATAGCTAATATTCAGAAAAGAAAAAATACTGTAACATTTTATTCCAACTGCCCTGCCCAAACACATCCACTCTGACACTAAGTAAAGCAGATGTGCTAGTTCAAAACAACTCTCAAGCTGCCTCGGAGAGGGAAGAAATCACATATCCGTAGCACAGAACCTGATACATGGCTGCCATCACCACGGCACTGGTCGAGACTGTGATCTCCAGACCACACAGGTCCTTCAGAGTCCAGCTCCTTCACTCCATCACCCTCAGTTCCCAATTTTGAATCTTCCCTAAGTGACACCCACAGCCCATCGTCCGCTCCACTAAATTCTGTTAGAAGCTTACAAGGTGCAGACTTTATTTCAGTCAACTCACTCCTGCTCCTTCCAATAATCTAATAGTGCTTAACAGTTTAGGGGACGTTTGAGTTTAATGGAATTTACCTGATAGCAATAGACTTCTCATGGCTTCTTTATAGCCCCAGTTTTGAGCAACCTGGCTAACTCAATCTCACCGCTCACTGTCAGACTGGAAGCTGAAGTAATGACTTGGAGGGGAGTAAGTGAGCAAGCGACCTTTGCTGGAGAAATTCCTGACATCACCTTTCTGACACTGTGAACATTCTCTCTGGAGAATACTAATCGGTGTCAGAAAGGTCTGCAGTCCACTCTGTGTTGAGAAAGACATTTTGTTTTTGTTTTTGTTTCTTTTTTTTTTATTATTTTATTTATTTTTCCTTGGTCTGTGCCTTGTTTTTTTTTTTAATTTTATAATTAATTTAATTTTACATATCAGCCACAGATTCCCCTGTCCTCCCACCTCCCATCCCCCAGCCTTTTCCCCCAATTCACCCCCATTCCCACCTCCTCCAAGGCAAGGTCTCCCCTGGGGACTCAGCTCAGCCTGGTTGATTCAGTTGAGGCAGGTCCAGTCCCTCCCTCCCTTCACCTAGGCTGAGCAAAATGTCTTAGCATAGGCCCTAGGTTCCAAAAAGCCAGCTCATGCACTAAGGACAAGTTCCAGTCCCACTGTCTGGGGGCCTCCTAAATAGTTCAAGCTAATCGACTGTCTCACTTATCCAGATGGCCTGATCCAGTTCCATGGGGGCTCCTCAGCTATTGGTTCATAGTCCATGTGTTTCCACTAGTTTGGCTATTTGTCCCTGTGCTTTTCCCAATCATGGTCTCAATATCTCTTGCTCATATAATCCCTCCTCTCTCTCACCGATTGGACTCCTGGAGCTCCACCTGGGGCCTGGTCGTGGATCTCTGAGAGGGAGAACAATGAAAGAGATACCATGATAAATGAAGACCCCATGGGAATAGGAAGAAGCAAAGTGCTAGAAAGGTCCCCAGAAATCCACAAAGATACCTCCACAATAGACTACTGGCAATGGTCGAGAGAAAGCCTGAATTGACCTACTCTGGTGATCAGATGTCCGAATACCCTAACTGTCGTGATAGAACTTTCATCCAATGACTGAGAGAAAGACATTTTTTGTAAAGACATTTTGCTGTCGTTGATGAACGCAACACTAATGCAATAGAAAATGAGCTTTTGAGTTTAAGAATTTTTCCTTAAGCAAAATTACAATCTGTAGAACTGAATTCCATTGCATTCATTCCCCAACACACTCCATATAAAACGTCTTAGCTATGCAAGAAAACCACATGCTAAGACTGACAATCCCCATAAACCATCTCTTCTTGTAAAGTGATTTGGTTTCCTTAGCTGAAAAGGGGGAAAGAATTGCCTCAATCATGTGTGCATGTATGTGTGTGTGTGTGTGTTGCACACATGTGAGGAAGTGTGTGCTAAGTGTACGTGCAAAAGCCAGAGAAGAATTTCTGGGATCTTCCCCTATTATAGGTCACCTGATTCTCTTGCAGCTGTGTTCTCTCACTGAACCTGGGCTTGCAGTTTAGCGAGGCCAGAGGCCAGGAAACTCCAGCAACCCTCCACACACAGTGCTGCAGTTCCGGCTGTGACTTTTTACATGGGTACAGGGAATCAAACTCAAGTCTGTGCAGAAGCACTCTCCCTCACTGAGCCATGTCCCTGGAACTTCCTTGCCTTCATCTGAATGTGTAACCACAGAAAGTAAATTCAAAGGAAGCTTTCAGAAAACTGGGAAATGTGTTCTGCAGTGCAGAATGCATGCCACGAACTATCCTCCAGGGAATTATGAAAAGAAATACTGCCCTTCATCTGAAAGGGTCAAGATAGATGTCTCAACGTTGCAGAGGAACCTTGAGTGACTGTCCAGGCAGCCAAATGTGTTGCCATTTCTATAATTTTGGAAGTTGTTTGCTCTGCATTTCCTGTTTACTCAAGTAAGATTTTATCCTTTTGGGGGCTCTGATGGGGACTTAAGACTAGACAGTTACACAGTTTTCCTTGGAACCAAATTAAAAAAAAAAAACTTACATAAAAGATAAAAAGGTTGAAAAACATAAAAAGTTTAATTGCTTATCTAAGAAGATGTTTTAAGGTCTAAAAGATATTTTAGGATGGTAATACAAGTTATGATAAAAAGTGGTTTAGGCATAAAATTTTAGCTCAAGATAGGATAACAGAATATGCCAAATACAAATGGACTGGACATTGTAAATGTAATTCTGACTTCATAATTGTTCTTATTGCATATAGTTTTACTATGTTCCAGTTAGACCTTTCCTTTTCAATTAAACAAAAAAGAGAAAATGTTAAGGAATATTTGATTACACTGTAAAGATGCGTCTCTGCCTAAAGCACCTTCTGATTAGTTTAATAAAGAGCTAAATTAGCCGGGCGGTGGTGGCGCACGCCTTTAATCCCAGCACTCGGGAGGCAGAGGCAGGCGGATCTCTGTGAGTTCGAGGCCAGCCTGGGCTACCAAGTGAGTTCCAGGAAAGGCGCAAAGCTACACAGAGAAACCTTGTCTCGAAAAAAAACCAAAAAAAATAAAATAAAAAAAAAAAAATAAAGAGCTAAATGGCCAATAGCTAGACAGGAGAGAATACACAGGACTTCCAGTAGAAGACAAAGAAAATGGGTGGAAGAATCCAAGTATGAGATTTTGCCAACAGACTGGAGCAAGTCAAATATGCTGTACTAAGAAGAGGTAACTGAGCCATGTGGCAAAACGTAGACTGAAAAATAAAGATTAATTAAGTTAGAAGAGCTAAAAGAGCTGGTTGAGAAAAAGCCTAAGCTAAGGCCAAACTTTCATAATTAATAATTAGTCTTAGTCTTCAGGTCATTATTTGCG
The DNA here is from genome assembly GCF_049852395.1 of Peromyscus maniculatus bairdii. NCBI lineage: Eukaryota > Metazoa > Chordata > Mammalia > Rodentia > Cricetidae > Peromyscus > Peromyscus maniculatus. The sequence continues at coordinate 118,089,161 of NC_134854.1, forward strand.
GGCTGGTGGTCCAAATACAGTCCAAGAAGTATACTTGCTATAGTCAGCCACCCATCACGGTGGCTGGTATACACTGTGTCTCTACTCACTCTGCACCTTCCCAAGAGAAAGATCAGTGAACAAGAGAGAACTCAAGTATTAGTTACTTTCCTCATTGACACAGCCAAGTATCTGAAAAGACAACTTAAAAACAGCTTATGTGGCTCACAGGTTGAAAGGGTATTGTCCATCATGGCAGAGTTCCTGGAAGTGGAAGCATGTGGCTGGGGTCAGAACACAGATGAGGGGACACAGGTATTCAGGTCAGTTTCTCCATTCTCCCTTTTTATTGAATCCAAGCCCCTTGCTTATGGCTCCACCTACACTCAGATAGGTCTTCCCTCCTCAGCTAAACCTCTCTAAAAATGTCCTCAAAGACATACATACAGGTGCCTGTTAGGTGACTTTAAGTGTAGTCAACTTGACAGTGTGGTAACCACTGGACCCAGCACTACACAAAAGAAAACAGACAGAACCCACCTCAAAATCAGATAAAGCACTGATCTCTTCTATTAAAGTATGACATGCCAGAGATATGAAAGACTTGCAAACCCAATCAAAAAATTAACAAGAAGTCTGAAAGATTTAATTGACTGTTGGAAGAAGACCATGAAGAAATGAGTATGACCAAAAACAAACAAACAAACAAACAAAACCAACAATTAGTGAGTTATAAAATGGAAAAGAAAGATTTATGGCCAAATATTTGGAAAACAATGTAGTTTTGCAAAGTACAATGTTACTCTCCTCACTCAGAGACTCTCAATATATTGTTTTATTAAAGGTTCTAAGGGGTCCAATCATTAAATAAAGAAAAAGAAAATGTGGTGGCTGAAAAGATGACTCGGTGGGGAAATGTGCTCCCTCTGCATGCATGAGAACCTAAGTTTAAGACCTCAGCACACACATAAAAAACCAAGCATGGTTATGTGTGCCTATAACCCCAGCATTCAGGAGGGAGACCTGTGGATCCCAAGAGCTCCAGGTCAACCAACCTACCAGAAACTGTGAGCTTCAAGCTACATCAGAAACCCTGTCTTGTGGCAGTAAGACACATCACAGAGAAGACATCCTACATGCTGTTCTGGTCTCCACCTGTGCCCTCAGAGGTACATGCACCCACATGTATCCAACACACACACACACACACACACACACACACACACACACACACACACACACACACACACACCGAAAGAAAAGGCCCATCTGCTGTGGAACAATCTTTGTAAATATGTATTGCTCTCACTGCTAATAAAAAGCTGACTGGCCAATGGCTAGGCAGGATTTTGGGGGCAGAGAGAATGCTGGGAAGAAGAAGGGTGGAGCCAGAGGATTCAGTCAGAAGGAAGCACAACATGCAAGAGAGGTAAAAGCCACAAGTCTCAGGGCAGCACATAAATAGAAATGGGTTAAGTTGTAAGAGCTAGTTAGTAATAAACCTGAGCTATTGGTCAAACATTTAAAATAGTAAGTCTCTGGGTGGCTACTTGGGCGCAGCTGCTAGAACACAGAAAAACTGTAACTATACCCATCTGATGATATTCAGTTATCTCGAGTCTAATTCTTACTTGGCATCTACTTTGAACACTATGGAACTAGACCCTTCTTTGGGAAATGCCATTTTCTGCAAAAATGCAAGTACACATACAGAGGGAACTGGTGCTGAACTCTAGAATAAAAGGGCTTTTGTGTATCCATGTCTCATGATTTTCTTCTCATCCGATCATGCTTTCTTGGATATGGTGCAGTAGAACACTGTAAGACTGAAGATGGCCCAAACTCGGGCCTTGCCAGTGATGCCAATGAAAGGACATCTCAATTCTAGGTGCTCAATGCCCAGTGGGAAATTACTTTCTCCTCTGTCACTCGACTTCACATTAGTGCCTGCCAACATGGGGCACCACATGGAGGCTAAGAAGCTGGTGACGGAGCCAGCATCCATGGAGCCACAGCTCTGAAGGACCCCACTTCAAGTCCCTGAGTTCTTGAAGAAGCTCACCTGCTTCCCTCACTCCAGGGGCAGCAACTGCTTTCTCAAGTCACGGTCTGTTTCAGAATCCTATCACTTTGGTTCTCTTTCACCTACATACTTTGATCTATTCTTCATGGTAAGTTTTCCCTGGGGCAATAACTCATATGGCTTCTATATTTCTAACTGGGCTCAAACGATAAAAACAGGAATGGAGAGGAAAGCACAGTCATAGTTAAATCTATAGGTTCTTTCCATCTCATACATTTTTTACTTGTAACTACACTATAATATTTATGGAGTTTAGAACACCAGCTGTTTTGGGCAAATATACTTGTTTTGTTCGTTGCCCAGGACTCAGCAGCTGCAGCACTGACCACACACACAGCAGTGCTCAGTTTTACTCAGTGAAGGCATGTGTGAAGGGATAAATAGATAAAGGTGGAATAGCACCCAAAGTTCCTCAACGCTGTAACAAAACGTCTGACAAACAAAAGGCTGAAGGGTCCATTCTGCTGTTTCCGAGGCATTAGTCTAGGGTCAAAGGGAGGGTGTGAACAGCAAACATGGCCAGGCACATCATCGGTCAGGAAGCAGACAGACCATGGAGCCACGGGTTTGAGAGGAGAAGAATTCACTTACTGCTCCCTGGCTCTCCCCACATCCCACCACATTCCATCCTGGAGCCATGGGATAGGGCTTTCCACATTCACAGTCTTCTCCACTTAGCTAATTAATACTCTCTGGGAAGGCTCTCACAGACACATGCAGAGGCATGCTCCACAATCTCCTCCTAGGTTCTTCCAAATCCAATCAAATTGAGGATCAAGATTAGCCCTTACAGTATATACTGATAACTTAAGTGGGAGTAAATTAGATGACGGACCAGAAGGACCTGGCATGTTAAACAGTCACAGAAAGCCACCACACTCCCACCAGAGAGAAAGGAGCCTGGCTGACAGGGCTTTTTGGTATGTAGCTATGTAAAATGTGGAGGAAGGGTATCTTGCCACATAAAGAACCTTCTCAGAGGGGCTGGATGGGGAGCCACAACCACTGAGCAGCCCTGAGATTTGCTGCTGAGGATTTGCTACACCTTCATAATCCCCTGGAAACCTTCTGCACTGCCTGTTTAGTGGCACTCTGTAGGTTCTCAGCCTTCTTAACACTGCAACGCTTTAATAAAGTTCCTCATGCTGTGGTGACCCCAATCATAAAATTATATTCATTACTGGAAAATTGCTTTTTAACTGTAATTTTGCTACTGTTATGAATCATAATGTAGACATCTGATATGCAGGATGTCTGCTATACAACCCCCCAAAGGGGTCACAACCCATAGGTTGAGAACTGCTGCTGTAGAGGAAAGTTCTTTGGGATAAATAACTGTCAGGGCCCCCACTGAGTTAAACATCAGCAAGAGACATGGAGTGTAGTGTTTTCTGAACTAAACCCATGTTGTTTCCCAACCATTTTCAAACTCTCTTATCCCAACCACTTGTCTCACAATTCTGATATGTCAGCTGTGACTGAACTCAGTCTCCAAACCTTCTCCCCAGGTAACAGGTAGCTGGTAGACACTGAGGGTTCCAGCCAAACTTGTAGGCATGGCAGAGCCCCACCTCCCTTGAACCATCTCAATATCCTCCAAGGGTTGCCTGCCTCATCAACACAAACTCATGTAAGTCTGAAAGGGGGAATTACAAACAATAAAGGTGATCCTATTGAAGAAAATTCTTAGAGCTATGGAAGGTCTGGCTAGGAACCTGTAAAACATACACACACACACACACACACACACACACACACACACACACACACACACACACACACAATATAGATAGATGAAAGCCATGTAGTGTATACACTGTGCTCATACAAAAAGGATTCAAGGGCATACATTTTAAGTATATAAGTACCATGCTCTGTTTACTGTAAAGGCATGAAACTGATTTTATAAGCAGGAGTAAAAAAAAAATCACTTGTGGATTAAGCATTTTATATACTTCAAAAGAAATGTAAAATTCTAAATGCATTGTATTCTCTGTATTATTTGTAAGACGTGTGAAGTTCTTAATCACAAATACCTTAAGGGCAGAATGAAAGAAAATAATTTAAACCTTGACTTTAGTGGTTCTATTACACAGAAAGGTAAAATATTGATGATAAAATATTAAACAGAAAGCAACAAATTTCTTTTCCTTAGAAAAACCATTAAAATAAATAAATATTTATGTTAATGCTACAAGCATTTAGCAAGCACTCACAGTGCACTATAAGTAGATTAAAGGTGGTTCTGTAGAACAGCATCAAGCTAAATGTCCATTTGTAAATCTTACTCATTTTTCATTTATATGTGGGGTAGTGCTAGGAATTGAACTTGGGTCTTCTTCAAGAGCAGCTTGTAATCTCCTGCTGAGCCATCACTCCAGCTCCTGGTAACCTTTCTTGAATTAACTAATTTTTTAAGTAGTTGTAAAACAAATGGCCCAATCACTGCTCACAAGATCCTCTAACCCTAGCAGCAAAGATTTAAAAAAAGAGAAAAAACACAAAACCCAGCATATACACTGGTACTCCCAACAGCTGACCCTGACTACTGACATCACTAATCAGTCACCTCCTTTTCCCTGAATGGTGTCAGCCTCAGCATCTTCATCACACAGTGCTCCATGAACGAGAGTTGGGATTCAGGCAAGCCTACTTGCCTAACACACTCACTCTTAATCAATTCTTCTGAGCCCTGCATCAATGAGTGTTTGCAGGGCCCAATCTGCCCTCACGCACAGTATGTGGCTGTTCTCTCCTCACTACTGCAGAGCTGAGTGATCTCAGCAGAGGTGTGTGTCACAAGCAAAAAGTCTCTACCGACGGACGGGTCCTTTAAGCTTGCAGATCTCCACAGGATACACTATATAAAGTGATCAATGGAAACTCCAGAGTCCAGGGAAGCAAACAGCTGCTAGTGCTCAGGAGCATGGAACAGGGGAGTTCAGGGGGCATTCCTACCTCACAGTACAAACACTTCCTACCTCACAGTACAAGTACTTCCTACCTCACAGTACAAGCACTTCCTGCCTCACAGTACAAGCACTTCCTGCCACACAGTACATGCACTCTCTACCTCACAGTACAAGCACTTCCTGGCTTATAGTACAAGCACTTCCTCCTACCTCACAGTACAAGCACTTCCTACCTCACAGTACAAGCACTCTCTACCTCACAGTATAAGCATTCTCTACCTCACAGTACATGCACTTCCTGCCTCACAGTACAAGCACTCTCTACCTCACAGTATAAGCATTCTCTACCTCACAGTACAAGCACTCTCTACCTCACAGTACAAGCAAAGTCACACAAGTCGCCTACCTCCTGGTGCATGGATACAAAGATTTTTGTTTCATTAAAACAGACAAGGTTATGAATTGTGACTAGGCTCTAATTCTTACCAGAAAGCATATAATCACTAGTTGTATGTCAACTTGACACAAACTAGAGTCCTTTGAAAGAGAGAATCTTGGTGGAGAAAATGCCTCCATAAGATTGGCCCTGTAGGCAACTCTGTAGAGCAATTTCTTGATTAATGAGTAATATAGAAGAGTCCCAACTACTCTAGGCCCTCTGTGGGCAGGTAGTCCTGGACGGTTTAAGAACACAGGTGCAGCAAGCCATGACAAACAAGCAAATAAGCAGTGCTCCTCTGTGGCCTCTGCTTCAGCTCCTGTCTCCAGGTTCCTGCCCTGGTATTCTGTGGTGATAGATTGTGATGTGGAACTGTAAGCTGAAATAGAACCTTTCCTCCCCAAATGGCTTTTGGTCAGAGTGTTTTACCACAGATGTAGATATCCTAAGGTACCATCCTAGCTAGTATTACCAATCAACTTGATGCAGTCTGGAATCACCTAAGAAACCTTCAATTAAGGAACTGCCCAGATCATACTGGACTGTGGGCATGTCTATAAGGGATTGTCTTGACTATTAATTTATGCAGGAGGATGCAGCCCACTGCGTCATGTTGTGGAATATTCCTTTACACTGTATGAAGATGTCACTGTGACTGGTTTAATAAAATGTTAAATGGCCAATACCATAGGTGTGGTGATATTTTATTTGTACTGAAATGTTATTTTAATTTTATGTTAATAAATAAAGTTGCCCTGGGGTCAGAGCTATTAGAGCCATAGTAAGAGCGTGGTGGTTAGAAGAGCTAGGTAGATTTCTGTGTGTTCAGGGATACAGCCAGTATTGGAGACATACGCCTTTAAGACCTGGAGGGCGGTACTTACAGGCAGTGATGAGGCAGTCATGTGGTTGGGTTTACAACCAATGAGAAGGCAGAACAGAAAGATTATTTAAACAGGGACACAGGAAGTACCTCCCTCTCTCGGGGAAGCTAGGAGCACTGCAGGAGGTAAGATTTTATCTCTGAGCTCTGACCTCTCGGCTTTTCTCTTTTACCTTGGCTCTGTGTTTCTTATTTTAATAATACGATCGGTTACATCTACATCTGGCGCCCAACGTGACAAGAATCCATTAAAAACTGCTTGGGGCCGGCTCCCTAGCCGGAGCAGCCGGCTCCCTAGCCCCAGCCCAGGTCTGCTTGGGCTCAGGCCGGACTGTGAGCTGCTTGCTTAAAGCCAGTGCTACAAACAGCTCAGGCCTGCCCTGCTAAACAGGGCCCCTGGCTGTAAAGCCAAGCCTTGACTCGGCTCAGAGGGAACAAGTGGCTGGCTTTAAGCTTTAGCCGGCTACCCCTTCGCTTTCACTTTCGCTTTCACTTTCACTTTCACTTTCACTTTCGCTTTCTCTCTTGCTTTCTCTCTGTCTCTCTGTTTCTCTCTCTCTCTCTCTCTCTCTCTCTCTCTCTCTCTCTCTCTGGATTTACACCTAGGACTCTAGGTGGCTGTTTTGAAATTCGCTCGGATTTCTACTGTTCTACGCAGATTTGGTAAGTCATAAAGGAAACTATTTAAAAGACAAATTTTTTCCACATTTAAAAAAATGGGTTTCCTGTGTACATTGGAAGAAAATTGGGTTTTGTTTGAAATTTTAGGCAGTCTGACAATGGAACAACTATATGAAAAGATTAGTATTATGGGAATTATGCAGTTAATCACCATGCTTATTCTCATTTTACTATTTAAAAAAATAGTCGATTTAAGTGCCAGGATAACAGCTTTAGAAAAACCTGTTAATTTTAACAGTGAAGTTGGTTCAAGTTTGGATCATAAGGTTACAGAAAGAAAGCCTGTTTTCACACAATCATCCTTAATTTATCCTGTAACCGTACAGCAGATGCCTGATCAAATGGCTACACAAAATATCTGGGCTCCAATTGAACTGATGGATTTTAAAAGGTTTAAGGAGGCAATAGTATCTTATGGCATGCATTCCCCATATGTAAAGCAAATGTTAAACTCTTGGTCAACATATAATAGGATTATACCACAGGACTGGCGGGACCTTGCACAAGCTGTTCTGGAACCCAGCCAGAGAATTCAATTTCTGACTTGGTTTAAGGAGGAAGCTAGAAACGTAGAAACACAATGGAGGGATAAAGAAATACAAGTTTGTCAGGATCAGCTTATTGGAGAAGGCCAATATGCTTCAATACAAACACAATGTTTATATGATGTTCAAACCGTAATTTTATGTCGAATGGCAGCCTTGAATGCATGGGACAGAGTTGATGAACCAGGAAAAAAACATGAGTCATTCACAAAGGTTATGCAAGGCCCTAAAGAATCTTTCACAGATTTTTTAGAAAGACTGGCTTCAGCAGTAAACAGAATGGTCTCAGGATCAGAAGCTAGTAAGGCAATAATTGAAGCTTTGGCATTTGAGAATGCGAATGCAGCATGCAAAAGAATAATCAGGCCGTTAAGGGCAAGATCTGCACCTTTGGAAGATTGGATTAGAGAAACAATTAATGTTGAGGTTGATGAGCATGATACGTGGGTAGGAGAAGTAATTTCAAAAGGTTTGAGGAGTGTTAGATGTTTTGGGTGTGGAAAGCAAGGACATTTTAAAAGGGACTGTAAACAGGTCAATCCTAGAAGCAATGTTTCTTCAAGGAACAATGGCAACAGAATGCCCCTTCCTTCTGGAGTATGCAGAAGGTGTGGTAAGGGAAAACACTGGACCAACGAATGTAGATCAACAAAGGACAGACAGGGTAATCCTTTGCCTCAGTTTTCGGGAAACTCCCGGAGGGGCCTCATGCAGGCCCCCATAGCAAAACCAGTTCAAACCTTTCCTGCAGCTGTAGAGGAAATCCCTGCTCTGAGCGATTAAATAACCAAATGACTATTGGAATAAATCAGGCTGGTCAGGATGATGAAAAAGAGAGAATAGAAAATTCAGGAGAAAACATAAAGAAAATTTTTTGGCAAACTTCTATTAATGAACAGAGACCAAAATTAACGATAAAAATAAATGGTGTTTTGTTGTCTGGTCTGGTAGACACAGGTGCGGACATTACCATAATTGCACCAGAATTTTGGCATCCAGCTTGGCCTCTTCAGGAGGTAAACGTTCAACTGTTAGGAATTGGGACATTATCTGGAGTGAAACAGAGTGCAAGATGGTTCGAATGTATAGGTCCAGAAGGACAGAGAGGAAAATTAAAACCATATGTCGCTAACATAGCTATGAACCTGTGGGGTCGAGACTTGTTGCAACAATGGAATACTCAGATTAAAATCCCTCCAATCTCAGAAACAAATCATAAACTAGCACATGTTTCTGAGAGAAATATTAGAAGGCATTATTTTGAGTGGTCACCAGCCATCCATATTATACAGGAACAGGGCACAACAACTGATAATCCTCCAAAAATACCAACAGCTCTACCTTTAAAATGGTTAACAGACAAGCCTGTATGGGTTCAGCAATGGCCTTTAACAACAGAGAAACTCCAGGCTTTAGAAGAGCTGGTAGAACAGTTAAATGCTCAGCATATTGAACAGTCAACCAGCCCTTGGAATTCTCCTGTATTTGTTATTAAAAAGAAATCTGGTAAATGGAGAATGGTAACAGACCTTAGAGCAATTAACAAAGTAATTCAGCCAATGGGCTCTCTACAATCTGGAATTCCTTTGCCTACTCTGTTACCAAAAGGATGGCCTCTCATAGTTATTGATTTAAAAGACTGTTTCTTTTCAATACCCTTACAAGAAAAGGACAAAGAAAGATTTGCTTTCACAGTGCCTACTTATAATAATTCTCAACCGGTTAAAAGATTTCAATGGAGGGTCCTCCCACAGGGAATGTTAAATAGCCCAACTCTGTGCCAATATTTTGTACAACAGCCATTGGAAGTGATACGTAAAAAATTTCCTAAATCTATAATTTATCATTATATGGATGATATTTTACTAGCTGACTCAAATGCAGATACTTTAGAAAGAATGTTTGAAGAAGAAAAGAAAATTTTGCCTTGCTGGGGATTACAAATTGCTCCTGAAAAAATACAAAGAGGAGATTCTATTAATTATTTAGGATATAAAATAGAGCTACAAAAAATTAGACCCCAAAAGGTGCAAATTAGGAGAGATAGACTACAGACTCTTAATGACTTTCAAAGATTATTTGGAGATATTTCTCATCTACGAACTATTGTTGGGGTAAAAAATGATGAACTGACTAATTTGTTCAAAACCTTAGAAGGTGACAAGGACTTAAATAGTCCAAGAGAATTATCACCTGAAGCTGAGAAAGAATTGGCCTTGGTAGAAAAGAAAGTACATGAAGGGCACGTGGATCGTATTGATCCAAAGCTGGATTGCATTTTGGTTATTTTACCCTCTAGGCATTCCCCTACTGGAATATTAATGCAGAGGGAAGATATTATATTGGAATGGATATTTTTACCAAATAAACCAAATAAAAAATTAAAAACTTATGGGGAAAAAATCTCTGACTTGATTTGGAAAGGAAAATTGAGACTTCGTCAATTAGCAGGAATAGACCCAGCAGAAATTGTCGTACCTTTAACTAAGGAGGACATTGAAAAATTATGGACAGAAAGTGAACCTTGGCAAAGAGCTTGCAGTAATTTTTTGGGAGAAATTAACAGCAAATATCCCAAAAGCAACAGAATTGATTTTATAAAGAGAGCTGATTGGATCTTGCCTCGAATTGTACGGCAAAAACCCATATCTGGAGTTCGTACATTTTATACAGATGCCAACAAACAAGGAAAGGCAGGTTACAAATCAGAAAATTTAAGTAAAGTGGTACAAAGTCCTTATAATTCAGTGCAAAAATCAGAATTGTATGCTATTCTGTTGGTATTAATGGATTTTTCAGAACCTCTCAACATAGTAACTGACTCTCAGTATGCTGAAAGAGTGGTATTACATATTGAGACTGCAGAATTTATCCCTGATGCTTCAGAATTAACTTCACTATTTATTCAATTACAAGATACAATCAGGAAAAGGAGTCATCCTTTATATATAACTCACATCCGATCTCATACTGGTCTGCCAGGCCCTCTAGCACAAGGCAATGATGAGATTGATAAATTATTGATAGGAAATGTGCTGGAGGCCTCAGAATTTCATAAAAAACATCATGTCAATAGTAAAGGTTTAAAAAAGGATTTTCCCATAACCTGGCAACAAGCCAAAGAAATAGTAAAGAAATGTCCTACTTGTTCCTTCTATAATCAAACACCATTACCAGCAGGATGCAACCCAAAGGGTACTCAGAGGAATGAAATCTGGCAGATGGACGTGTTTCACTTTGCAGAATTTGGAAAACTGAAATATGTACACCACACTATCGATACTTATTCAGGATTTCAATGGGCAACTGCTTTGAGTTCTGAAAAAGCTGATTCTGTAATCACTCATTTGCTAGAAGTTATGGCCATTATGGGTATACCTGCACAAATCAAAACTGACAATGCTCCATCATATGTCTCTGTTAAAATGAAACAGTTTTTTGCTTATTACAATATAAAGCATATTACAGGTATACCACATAATCCTACAGGTCAAGCAGTTATAGAAAGGTCAAACAGAACTCTAAAGGATATGCTAAATAAACAGAAAGGAGTAACAAAAACCCCCAGAAATAGACTGCATAATGCTCTATTAACTTTGAATTTTCTGAATGCCAATGAGAAAGGAACAACAGCTGCAGAGAGACATTGGGTAATAGAAAAAACTACAGAATTAAATCAGCCTATATACTTTAAGGATGTGCTGACCTCAGAATGGAAGCCAGGGTATGTATTACGTTGGGGACGAGGTTTTGCTTTTGTTTCTATAGGAGAAGATAAGCTGTGGGTACCATCAAAATTGATAAAGGTTCGATTTGAACAAGAGAAACCTCTTAATTAGAGGAGGTGATAGTTCATCAACCAGCATGAACATCCAATTTAAACTAACTTGTACCTGTAACACATGTCTTTTCATTTAATCAGATAATAACTTGCCAAAAAGGAACATCCCCAAAATTAGTCTTGGGGGAAGGTTTTTGTTTTTGTCTTTTAGGAGAATGAAGGTTAAGGAATCTGAAGGACACAAGACAAATGAGACAACTGAAGAAAAGGGACAAATCATCTATCCCAGGAAACAGAGTATATTGGAGTATATGGCATATGGGTATATATTATCTAAAAAATTTTATGTCTTCTTAAATGTTTGTTTCTGCTTTTCTCTAAAGATTTAACACTATTGGTTTTCTAATAGTCCCAGTTCAATTAAAATTTAAAGCTGACTTTGGAGTTGGAGAATGGCTCTCTCCTTCTTTAAACTCAAGCATGTTGTTAAAATGAAAATACAAACTCCCTGTATCATGACAGAATAAAAGAGCCATTTTCTGCTATGGGACAGGACAAAAGCCAAATTAATTAAGGGACTATTCTATTACTAATCTCAACTCTTTGATTCTATTCTGATTCTTTAAACTTTTCTTAAAGTATAAATTTTATATCAAAATTTACAAGATTAATATATATATACATTTTAAACTTTGTTAAGATATGAATGGTCATATAGAGTACTAACTAATTCTAGAAAAAAGGCTTCAGTTAGCTGCATATATATGTCTTTGTGTTCGAGTCTCTTATCAGTTTTCTGCAGGAAATCACGGCCAGGCCTAACATCAACTGAAGTCTCCGGAAAGAAGATGGGGCCCCACAACAACAACAACAACAACAATTCCACGTGGACAATAATAATATCACTAAGCTGACAAACATCATCTACAGATCAGCTTTGAACTACAAGGTGCTCAGAACAATTTTGAGATGACTAGCTGAGATGATCCAGTCTCAAAGACTACTTGAATAAGGACTTGAGATAAACCCTGAACTTTGGCTTTATACACAGACTGGATAATAATGAAGGATATAGTTACCTTTCCTAGAATTTGACAATTAACCTAAATTTTTCTTTCAGGATAAAGATAACTTCACCCATACCCAGCAGGAAGCAATTTTAAGAATATGACACCCACATTGCCAAAGAAGTGGTGTGGGGCAGGTGGTTTTTTGGTTCTTTTAATGGGTTTTGGGTCTGGGATAATTTTCAATTGTTTAGGGGGGTTGGTTACAAGTTGTTGTCAAGGGTTAGGAAAAAGGCTAAGCAAAGGAGATTAGATTTAAGGTTCTTGTTTAAAAAAAAAAAAAAGAAAGAAAAGAAAAAGACAATTACTAGTTTTAAATACTTTACATTATTACCAACTATTAGGATATAAAGAAATGAAAGTTAGTAGTTAGACATTACAATAGAAATTGTAGTCATATTAGATATGTTTTAAAAATTGAGCAGATATATTTTAGACAGGTCATCTTCAAACCCTTCAGAGATCTAACGAATATGGCATTTAAAATATTTTAATAACTTAGAAATTTTTCTTTTTTGAGACATGTCAGCTCCTGGCAGTACCAATCTACTTCAGAGAAAATATGGGCATTGAAGAAACTGCATATGGAGTTAATTTTCATTGTGGCAAAAGTTAGCCACTGGACAACAAAGTATCCTCAAATCAACAGGACAAAATGGACAGACAGAACACGAAACAAAGGACTACCGATTCCTGCCAAAACAAGTATGGTTATGGCTTTATCAGAAGGCATCTTCTGAGGCCAGGACAATATGGCACCATCCCTGAAGTGGCCTTCACAATCTGGAAAAGGTACAGTGCCCTTTTCTTTGAAGGCAGCTGAACAGGCAGTGGGCCGATGGCTTCTGTTGTGCAATGGAACAGCAACTGAAAGCTCACGCCTCTCAATAGTAGACTGGCATTTAATAGAGGGATGTGGAGAAGGGCATGCTTAGATGAAGCCATATATACACAGCCAAGAAGAATGGACAGCTGAATTCAAAAACCATCAACAATTTCCAGAATTTAAAATCCTGAATCATGACATGACACTAGTGGAATTCAGGTGTTTCTGGTACATGGACTGCTCTCACCCAGTGTGAGGTTGAACTGTTGACCTTGTGTACAACCTACTTCACAAATGAGTCTGTCAGATACGCTAAGCCTATAGGCTGAAGATGATGCCCCAACACTGTGGAGAAACCTCAGGTGACTGTCCAGGCAGCTGGCTGTTTCTGTCAACTCACAAAATTTTTGGAAGTTGCTTTTGTGCACTTCCTGTTTTTATTTTTGTTAGCTAATATTATTTCCTTCTTGGGTCTCTGAGGGAGTTGAAGATTAGTTAGTTATAGTTGAAGATTAATTAGGATAGAAAGTGAATTAGATAAATTTTGGACTTACTAAAATAGGATAGATAAGGGAATTATTTTCTCTGATTTGTCAAATACAAATGGACTAGACATCGTTTAGGTATTTGTTACTTGTATATATTGTATATAGTTATTGTACTTTTGTATATAGTTTTTCTTTTGTTAGTTATAACCTTTTGCCTTTTTTCTTTTTATTAAAATAGAAAAGGGGAAATGTGGTGATATTTTATTTGTACTGAAATGTTATTTTAATTTTATGTTAATAAATAAAGTTGCCCTGGGGTCAGAGCTATTAGAGCCATAGTAAGAGCGTGGTGGTTAGAAGAGCTAGGTAGATTTCTGTGTGTTCAGGGATACAGCCAGTATTGGAGACATACGCCTTTAAGACCTGGAGGGCGGTACTTACAGGCAGTGATGAGGCAGTCATGTGGTTGGGTTTACAACCAATGAGAAGGCAGAACAGAAAGATTATTTAAACAGGGACACAGGAAGTACCTCCCTCTCTCGGGGAAGCTAGGAGCACTGCAGGAGGTAAGATTTTATCTCTGAGCTCTGACCTCTCGGCTTTTCTCTTTTACCTTGGCTCTGTGTTTCTTATTTTAATAATACGATTGGTTACATCTACACATAGGCTTGTTCCTAACTAGTTCTTATAACTTGAACTAACCCATATTTTTATTAATCTAAGTTCTACCACATGGCTTTTATCTCTATCCCAATTTTTGTGTCTGACTCATTCTGTATCTGTCTAGCTTCTCTGACCTTCTTCTTCCCATATTCTTTCCGCCCCAAAAATCCTGCAGCCAACATCCGGCCACATAAAACCTGAGAAAGCTTAAAAAAAGATTCTAAACAAACAAAAAGTGATTCAAATGCAGCTTCCTAGTCTCATGTCTCTCATGCTGGCTCTGGTAGAGAGAGACACATCTCCCGGCAGCTGCCTGCTTGCTTGAGCAGACAGTGAGCCATGAGCTAATCTGTGTGGCAGGTTTAAGGTTTCACTCATGCAGACAGAAAAGATTACAGATATGCAGTAAAGCAGGTTCAGACAGAAAAAAAAAAACAAAACCTCTAAACAGGCTACAGTGTGTATAAAAATGTGCATAGGCTAAAGAAAGAAAAAAAATTTTTAAAAATTGCTTTGTAAATAATTTTTTAAAAAGCCATGTAGAGATGAAAAATACACAATCTGGATCCTGTATGGTGTTGTACTGACTTTAAATTATTTGATTATTGATGAGCAAAAAATAGTTGCTGAGAGATATTGGATTATAAAAACTACCAAATTAAACCAACCTATATATTTTCTAAATGTCTTAACTGTCAGAGTAAGTGAAGATTGACAGAGATCGAATTTGATTGGGGAAGACCCCTGAAAATCCCGGTTATAAATAAGGAAATAAACCTAAGCCAGGCGGCCGTGGTGCATGTCTTTAATCCCAGCACTCTGGAGGCAGAACCAGGCAGATCTCTGTGAGTTCGAGGCCAGCCTGGTCTACAGAGCAAGATCCAGAACAGGCATTAAAACTACACAGAGAGACCCTGTCTGGAAAAGAAGAAAGAGAGAGAGAGAGAGAGACAGAGAGAGAGAGAGAAAGAAGAGAGAGAGAGAGAGAGAGAGAGAGAGAGAGAGAGAAAGAAAGAAAGAAAGAAAGAAAGAAAGAAAGAAAGAAAGAAAGAAAGAAAGAAAGAAAGAAAGAAAGAAAGAACTAAAGTAACTACAATAGAGGTGATGTATATTATAACTGCTCAAACATAAAACAAAAGATCATCTTTGGCTGGCTTGTATACAATGCACAGTCCATACTTGTGTTAATACAGATATGTATGCTACCTTTGAAAGTTTGTGTGTTTTCAGAGCAAGGAGACCAGACACCAATAAAAACGGTGGCCCAGTAGTCCCACAGACTACTCCAGCCAGACTTCAGATAAGCCATACATTTTCCCATCACACTGAGACTAGACAACAGCTAGCTCTTCCAGGACTTGATCATTATCCTAATTTTCTCACTGTCCTCCCAAAGATTCTAGCACCTTCAGACAACAGGAAGCAGTCTAAAGAACACAATGATCATATTCCCAAGAGATGGGGTGGATGGTTTGGGGTCATTTAGTGGCTTATGTATATTTGTCATCATTTAGGGGGGGTTACAAGTTATTATTGGTCATGATAAAAAAAACTGAACAAAGAAGAGTAGATTCAAAAATATCTTTCTAAAATAAAAAAGGGTGATATAATATAGAAACGATAAAAGGGTAAATTGTTGAGTCTACTTCTGCACAACCACTTGCCTCATATATTTTACATTCATATGGATTTTTGTATATTAATACAAATTTAAGGTTCTTTTTGTTATATTGTACATGCTTCTACTCTTGTTTAAGGTATTTTTGTATAATGATACAAATTTCAGGTTATTTTTATTAGAATACACTTTATATACATTTCTACTCTTATTTAAGGTATTGTACTTATGCAGTTCATTAAACAATGTAATGTAAATTTCTAGTCCTTGAAAGTTATTATTACAAACTATTTAGGATAATAAAGAAATGCAGGTTAGTGGTCAGTCACCTATAAACAATCAAACTTACAGTCATGTTAGGTATGTTTTCAAGGTCAAACACAGATATATTTTAGATAGATGGGTGATCTTCAAACACTTCAAAACCGACAGAATTTGCATTTAAATTGTTTGAACAATATCGGGTTTTTCATGACAGTGAGGCACATCTGTTCCTGACAGCACCAATCTACTTCATAAAAGGATAATGGGCATCGAAGACCTCCATAGGGAGTTTGCTTTCTTTGTGCCAAAAACTAGCCATTTGAGCAAGAAACTGTCCTTGCTTCAACTGCTGACAATATGCTGTCCAAACTGGACAAGTAGGACTCAAGAAAGCAACTGCCAAACTTTGCCAAGACAAGGTAGGACAGTCCTTCAAAAATTTCCTGATTCACAGAAAACTCTGTCAGATAGTTTAGGCCTGTAGGCCAAAGATAGATGTCCAAATGTTGCAGAGCAACCTTAGGTGACGGTCTAGGCAGCCAGATGTCTGTCATCTCTATAATTTAGGAAGTAGTTTGCACTGCACTTCCTGTTTACTCAGGTAATATTATATCCTTCTGGGGTCTTTGATAGAGTTGAAAACTACATAGCTATAGTTGTAGTTTTCCTTAGTTATGATAGAACCTAAATTAGGTACAGAATGTTGGACTCACCAAGACAGGATAAGTAATGGAGTATTTTCTCCAAAATTTCAAAATAAAATTAGACTAGACATTGTAAATATAATTCTTACCTGATAATTGTTCTTATTGTTTATAATTTTATTATGTTAGAGTTAAAACCTCTCCTTTTTATTTAGGCAAAAAGTGGAAAATGTTGTAGAATACTCCTTTACACCATATGAAGGTGTGTCACTGTGATTGGTTTAATAAAAAGCTAAATGGCCAATAGCTAGGCAGGATTTTCAGGGCACAGAGAATGCTGGGAAGAAGGACAGAGAAGCCAGACAGAGCAGAATAGGTCAGACACACAAATGGTATAAAGATAAAAGCCAAGTGATAGAATGCAGATTAATAAAAAATATGGGTTAATTTAAGTTATAAGAGCTAGTTAGGAATAAGTTTAAGCTATCAGCCAAGCTTTCATAATAAGTCTTCTTGTGATTATTTGGGAGCTAGCTGGCAAGACAGAAAAACCCACAGTGTCACCATTCCTATGCAGGTATGATCCTGTCCAAACTGGACAAGTAGGACACAAAAAAAGCAACTGCCAAACTTTGCTAAGACAAGGTAGGACAGTCCTTCAAAAATTTCCTGATTCACAGAAAACTCTGTCAGATAGTATGAGAAAGCTAGCTGAGGATGTCAAGAGTGTGAGGCAGCAAGCAGAGTTCCTCCATGGTTTCTGTTTCAAGCTTAAGCTCCTTCCCTGATCCCCTCAATGGTGGACCATAACCTGAAAATGTAAGCCAAATAAACCTTTTCTTCCCCTAAGCTGCTTTTGCTCAGTATTTTATCATGCAACAGAGAGAGAAAACTAGAACACCCCATAAGCAATACCCTTCCTCTATGACGCAGGTGAGGAAAGGATGGGCTACTTCCAGGAGCATGGGCACAAAGGATAGTAGATAGGTCAGAAGACTCTATTGATGCTACGTTGTTTCCCAACTCAACAAATGCACAGCATCCAAAGACTAAATCATCATGAGACAGGAAAGATAGACTTAGTAGCCCACCTGGGCAAATCCCAACTTTGCGCAAAACACACTGGGCTAGGGAATCAGAAACTTTACCAGTGTCTTCCCTAAATAACAAAAGGGACATCAGCAACAAAGGGTCCAAATGCACACTGCACTTTTCTAAGCCACTTCATGGTAGCTCCAGAGGAGTTCCCTTTTTGCTATGTTAACATTTTTTATCATCAGAATCTCTCTGGTGCACACACTAACCATCACAAACCCTTACTAAGTGTGACAAGGGCAAGTCGATATCATCTGCTGACTGAAAATAAACACTAAGCACACGTGGCTTTCCCAGTCTCATCATGTCACTGGACAGAAACAAAGCCTCAGCTTTTCTCCCCACACAAAACTGAGCAGCTCCGTTTACTGAATAAAATGGCCCTTTTAAGGAGGTGTTCAACAGGCAAGCGTGGAAGTACATTCCTTTGATCACAGCACTAAGAGGTTGAGAAAATGTTTATTGAAACTTCTAGGTACTGCTTACAAAATAAACTCTTCACACTGGAGAGTAACCCACATCAGCAAGCATGCTCTGCTGTAAGGAAGAACATGTGAGTGTGAGGACATTCACTTTTAACTAAAATTCTACATTATCATTTGAATTCAATAATATAAACCATCTTTCCAAATAAATAATTTTCACCAGAAAAACCTTCCTAACAGAGCCTGCAAAGCGCAACCTGTGTGCTGCATTCAACCATTTGCTTACTTTTATGCATAAAATTTTACTGGGATATAGCTGCATCCATTCATTTATACATCGTCAAGAGCTGCTTTCAGGCTGCAATGATTGAATAAAGGGGTTGCAACAGCAAACGTACGGTGCATTAAGTCTACGATATTTGCTAGATGGTACATTCAGAGGAGGTTGGATAAACCATCATTTCCCCTTAAACAGTTCTCACTGTGCCATTGTGTGTGTGTGTGTGTGTGTGTGTGTGTGTGTGTGTGTGTGTGTGTTTGCACGATCTGTCAATATCTGTGGTGTGTTGCATGAGTCTATGAATAGTCCCAAAGGCACAAGCCATGTCTAATTTATTCTCAAATGTATTCCCTATGCCTAGGATTGTCATTAAGTAGACAGTGAATGATAATTCAATTCGAAGATAACTGATAGAAGGATCCTCAATCTAAAAACTAGAGACACTAGCCTGCCTTCACAAAGGCAAATAACAAAGGCTCCTAAATTATATAAGACAAGGCCAGGTGATTCCCAAATAACAGTTCTATCATCCCATTTTAAGAACAACACAGTTTTCAGTCGATACGACCATTTCCTATCTCAAAGACTTCAAAACTGAGATGCATCCCCCCTGCATTCAACTACACATTGCACACCAATGGCCAAACAATCAAGTTAACATACAAATCCACAGAGAAGATGCATCTAAGAACTCTGGCTGATTACCTCACTATGTATAGGTCAGGCAGTGGCTGGAACGTGCAATAAAATGGTTAAGAACAGTAGCAATAGAAACATGCCATTGAGACTTGGCCCCACAAAAACAGGCTGCAACCCTGTAACATATGACTTGAGACAGTGGCACTGTAATGGTGCATTTTTTTAAATCGTATATGTGTGGGTGCTTTGACTGCATGTACCACATGTGTGCAGTACAGTGCCCATGGAGGCCAGAAGAGGGCATCAGATGCCCAAGAAGAGTTACAGATGGCTGTTGATAACAAGCAAGTGCTGGGACTTGAACTCTTCCTCTGGAGGGGCAGCCAGTGCTCTTAACTGCTCAGCCATCTCTCCAGCTCCACTAGGGCCTAACTTTGAATGAAGTGGGGTAGGTACAAGATGATCTCCAGGTGCAGAGGGGAAACTGAAGCACAAAGCTGTTAGGACATTTTTCCTAGATCACAAGGATTTCAACTGACGTTTTTTCCCATTACCTTGGTCAGTCCACTGTTGGTTACCATTTGCAATCAGTGCAGTCAGTCCTGTTTTTGGAGCACACTTCACTGTACCTGATACGAAGCACACGCTCAACAATGCTTCCATTTCCATAACTATTACTGCGCCATAATCATCAAGGCTGTCAAGGAGGGAATTCATCTGATTTCACAGATCCCACTAATGTGTGCCAAGAAAGAATCCCACAGTCCTTCATACCGAAAGAGTGACTTGAGCCTCTCCTGTTTTGCTTTTCACCCCACGCAAAGCTAGGTCCACAAATGTATGGGGATGAATGCATGGCAACTGCATGTTTTAAAGGAATGTGCTTTAACCAGAAACCCAAAGCAAAATAAATAAATAAAGCAAAAATGCTTTTAGGGTTATCAGAAGGACATGGTTATGTTTTCTGGCTCTTTCATCAATGATGTCAAGTAAAATTTCTCTAATTTCATGTCAGATGGAGTATTTACCAGAAACTGTTAAATATTTATCATATCAATATTCATAAACAATGTAGTACTACAGTCGGTTTCTGTATCTAAGTCATTTACAAAGGTCAAGCTTTCAAAAACATAAAAAGAAAATCAAATCCTCTATATTTAAAAATCAAAATTCTAAACCCTAAAACTCTCTCTCTCTCTCTCTCTCTCTCTCTCTCTCTCTCTCTCACATAGACACACTCACTCTATAGTTGACTCTTGCATTCCATTCTTTTTTTTTTAAAGCTATGTTTTTTTTTAAAGATTTATTTATTTATTATGTATACAATGTTCTGCTTGCATGTGTCCCTTCAGGCCAGAAGAGGGCACCAGACCTCATTATAGATGGTTGTAAGCCACCATGTGGTTGCTGGGAATTGAACTCAGGACCTCTGGAAGAACAGCCAGTGTTCTTAACCTCTGAGCCATCTCTCCAGCCCTGCATTCCATTCTTGATTCCCATGTGTTCTAGAACACATAAAATATTGAAACAGGTAGAAGTCCAATATTTGTTCCCCAAGATGGCATAAACTTAAGTCTCTATCCCATAATGAAATTCCAGGGAAACACCTGCCTAAGGAAAATATCAGTTATAGAACAGCACTTCCTATTACTGTCTGTGAGAGGGAGTTTGCCCAGTGTTAATAAACCACATGTTTATTAAGTAACAAAGGAAAGAAACACTAGTTGGTGCTGCGTGCCTGTAATCCTAGCACTAAAGAGGTAGAGTCAGGAGGATCAGAAGTTAAGGGCCATCCTGGGCTACATGAAGAACAATCTCTCAAGAACAAAAGCAATTAAATAAAAGGGAGATACCATTGTAATGGAAAGCTGTTTGATGCACCCTGAAGGCTGGGAGGACCCCAAAGAAAAAGAACTGTAAACACAGCCTGCTTCCCTTCAGCTCCCTAAAGAACTGTAAACCCAGCCTGCTTCCCTTCAGATCCCTTCAAGGGTGGAATCCAGTTTGTACCTTATAAGGCTTATGCTTCAAGACTTTCAAATACTTTACTATTTTTAAACTATTCTCTGTATTTTTTCTATTTTATCGAGAAGCTACCATTGTGTTACCCTGTTACTTGGTAGTGTCCTACAAGCTACTCCACGGATGGCCACAGCACTTGGTTTATAGCCATGGTGTTCAGAGGAGGTGTATCTGCAGAGGCAATCTGTAGACCTGTCTCCTTCCTAGACACCTCATTCTATTTGAGCAAACTTCTAGATTTCTAATACAAACAAAGTAAACTAGTCTCTTTTTTTTTTTTTAAAGACCTGACAGTAGTGGCACGGACCTTTAATCTCAGCACTCCAAGAGGCAGGTGGATCTGAGTTCAAGGCCAGCCTAGTCTACAGAGAGAGTTCCAGAGAAACCCTGTCTTGAAAGAACAAAAAAAAAAAAAAAAAAAATGCCCATGCCTCATTTTCATCTTTTCATCCTAACTATACCCAATGATCTGCTCTTAACACAAATAAACTTTTAGGAGCATTTTAGGCAGCAGAGCCAACAACTGACTACAGAGCATCTAGCTCTTATAAGATAAAATAATCGATCCCTCATTACTTTTCCCTTCAACCAAGGCCCCCCAGTCTCCACGGGTGTGTATGTATCTGTTTTGTGTGGGGACACGTCTGTGGGGAGGGAAGCACAGGTTTACAAGCGAAAGCCAGAGGACAATTTCTGGGAGCCATTTCTCTCCTTCCACCATGCAGGTCCTGGGGATCAAATGCAGGTTCTCACAGCTGGCAGCAAGTGCCTTTACCCACTGCGCCATCTTGACGGCCTTAACTACTGTTTCTTAACTTTTCTCTTGCCCAATCCCTGCTAGCAAATTTGATAAAGCAGAAGAGCAGAAAAACGGTGTTTTCCAAATGTTCCTTTCTCAGGAATCTTACAGAACTAAGCCCAAATAATATCTGTGTTGTACCTTGTGTTTGAGACACTCTCATGGGTACATGTCATACTAACCACCTCCCTTAGACTATTGGTTCCTGGTTCCATCACTAAGCAGGTATACAGCAATCTCTTTATTTCCTCAACTGTAAAAGAGATGAAAAGTAGGATTATTATAAGGATAATACTATACACAAAGTGCCTTAAATAGTATTTACATGCAGCATTGAATATATTAGCTATTATCAATTTAGTATGATTCTTGCAATACTCAACAATGCTTTCAAAGTCAACATGAGATAGCCCATGGTATATAGCCTATGGTATTCCAATGCATGAGGCACATCTTCATAGGACACTCATGCCAGCCAAAGGAGAACTGGAGAAGAACCACCAAGCGTTGCTCTCGAATCCCATCCAGATTGAGGCCTTACACTATTCTTCAGCTCTCCTGCCTACCTTTCTAAGGCCACAACTGTGAACTGAACACAGGAAAGTGAGACAGGCAACTGAACAGTGGGAAAGAGTGTTTACATTGTGCTATCAGACACAAGTGGAAATAGCTGACATCTTAATGAAGAGTGATTCACAAGTGACACACACAGACTCCAACTGCAAACTGTTTTTTAGTCAGCAGCTCAAATCTGCGTTTTCACTTTGGCTAGGCCACTTGCCGTCAGCTTCACGCACGCACTGTTCGGGGCACACCTTCCCATCGGGAAGACACATGCACAGAATGTAGGACCCCACCCTTCCAACTTCCTCCTTCCTGAGTACCTCCCACTCTGTCCTGGAGTTCATAAGGATATGATCCCAGGTTGTTTTCCTTTTGGTCTTTGTTTGTTTGTTTTTCATTTTGTTTGAGAGACAGGCCCTCACTGTGTAGCCCTGTCTGGCCTTAAACTTGGGAGAGCTACTCCTGCCTCTGCTTCAGCCTCTGCCTCCAGAGGACTTGGATTAAAGATATGTACCACCACACCCAACCAGTTTATTTTTTAATCAGTTCATCTACTAAGGGGCTCGTCACTAAGAACAAATCTTAAAGTAAAAACTGGAACTTCAGAACACACCTGGTCATCTAATTCAACTCCCCTCCCTCACCTCTTGCTTTTGTTCATTTTCCGGGGCCAGCAAGTCATGGTTTTATGTGTTTTTTCCACAAAAGTGCTTATTGAAATATGACCCAGTGGAACTGAGAAATGTTCTGTTCTAACCAGACACCCAGGGAACACAAACTCACCAACAAAGAGAGTGTCTTAAAAGTTCATCAAATTAAATGAACAAAGTCCTCACTTGAAGGGAAGTCATTTGTAAATAGAAACTCTATACAGGCAGGGAAGACTGGTCAACAGATTGAAAGACCCCCGTCTGAGATCTTTCTCCGGGAGAGACCCCAAACCCAAGGAACACACCGAAACCACAGATCAGATGCAAAAGCAAGAGGGTTTATTTAGACCAGGTACCTGGGGCGAAGTCTCTTGGAGGACTTGCGCACCTTCTTAGGGCAAGGGGGACTTTTTATGGGATCCCAGGGGCAGAGGCGCGGTTACAGAAGCGAGAAGCATAGTTACAGGGTCCCTATTGGTTGTTTCAAAGAAGGCCAGGGTGAACTTGGGGTCGCATGTGTGTGGCTGATTTGGCCTTGTCCAGGCCAGCTGCTTATTCTTCAAGGCCAGGGGCCCGCCATAAAATATCAACTGTCTTACTCCCAAGGCTGCTGACCACAGTTATCTTTTTCAAGGCTGGCCATAGCTATCTCTGTCAAGGCCGGGTAGCTGGCTATGGCTGTGAACTCCTGTTTTTCTGATTCCTGCAGAATGGCGTTTCTTAGGCTAAGTTATGGGGGGGAGCATTTCATTGGCCCAAAGCCCCATGTCCTCATAATGGAGCGGGGGTCTTTCAAGATGAACCTGGAGTTTGTTCTGAGATGCACATATCATGTAGCCTGAGAGACTCAGAAACATCTGTGAGAGTAATACAGGGGTCTATAAAGGAAGAAGCTTTTTATCAAAAAACAGAAAGAGTCCAAGATAAAATGTAAAAACACAGCTGAGCATGGTGGCCCACACCTTTAATCTCAGCACTTGGGAGTCAGATGCAGGCAGATCTCTGTGAGTTCGAGGCCAGCCTGATCTACAAGAGAGTTCTAGGACAGCTAGGGCTACACACAGAGAGGGGGGGGGTCTCAAAAAACCAAAAACAAAGAAAAAAAAGAACATCTAAAAATAATAAGGTGATGACACACATGAACATGATAAGACAATCATCAGGACTGGGGATGGCAAACGTATGCTAACTCTGACCAAACAGGAATGATGGCTCATCGTGCTTCATGAAGTCAGTCCAGGAGGCTTTGTCTAGACTCACCAGAATAAAATCATGATTGATTATTGATGTTGCCACAGGAAAACATAAGAGTCGAAAATATTCACAGGCCAGAATCAAAATAAAGTTATGTGACTCGGGAAAATGAGACGAGACAGACTCGTCAACATCATCGTTATTAATATTACTGAGTATCTTCAATATGCCCAGATGATGTTTAGAGTAATTCAAATTTAAGTGAAATTAAAAAGGGATATCAGACAGGCTAAAATAAAAAAGTGCCTTGAATCTTAATAAGCTCACAGTACATGAACTGCCTCTAATTAGATTCAGGAATATGACTCCGTTTGAAACCAACCAAGAGAAAACACTTATTCAGAAGACTTCAATAAAAAATTGATAAGCACTTGCTTCCACTTTATCATGCACAGAACTCAACCGTGGATTTTAAAAAATGAAAGTACAATCTATTTTGGAGAAATTATACCTGTGAGTCCTTCAAAAGCTAAGACATTTTAATCAATAAGGTGTAAGGGCAACTTACTGACTTACATAAATGAACAAAACACTTGCTACTAGAAATGAGTGAAGGCTGCAGTGAAATCAGTAAAGGTTTCTATAACCCCAGCACCAAATCAGCAACAAAAATCAAGCAAGGCCACCTTCCCCCTGTTCCACATGCTCCAGTAACTGACACTCTCTCCATGATGTGGGTACCATGTGGGTGCCGTCTGCACAACTGATTCTGCCTAACTCTTTTCTTTCTGAAAGAAAGGTGATCTGCCCACGAAAATTCAGTTTAGTGGGGGTGCATCCATGCCTCTGGGTCTGCCCCTCAGTTTTGACCTGTACCAACTGCATTCATTTTCCTGTTGCTGTGCTAACCCTGACAAAGGCAAAGCAAGTGGGGAAGGGGTTTCTGTCTTTTCTGTCTTACAGTCTGAAGGACATTTTCTATCGTGGTGGGAGGCATGGAGTCGGGGAAGGTGGGGAGGCCAGATGATCCCATTGCCTCTGTATTTGGGAAGCAGGCAGTGAACAGAAATCAGGGCCTGGCTGTAAAACCTCAAAGCCAGTCCCCAGAACCCCTTCTTCCAGCAAGGATCCAGCATATAAAAGTTCTCTAACTTTCCCAAATAACACCCCAGCTGGAGACTACATGTTCAAACGCAGGAACCTATGGGGGACATTGTTCATTGAAAGCATACCACCAATCTCCCCCTCACTAGAAAAGTAAACAGCATAAGTTAATTACACAACTCGAGCTTGGCGTTCTGGTTCAAGCCTGTACGTAATCTCAGCACTGAGGAGGCTGGGGCAGGACTATCGGTTCACAGTACAAGCTAAACTACCTATTTGTATTATGCTGAGATTTAGTATTTTATGGTGTATTGCACAATTTTAGGAAGCTTTCAATAAAATTGCAAGCTTCAGTTCCCATAACCTGATGTCAGATTTAGGCTCTATCATTCACAATCTGGGAAGTCTAGGCAAACTGCTTAACCACTCCTGGTTCCACTTTACTACTCTGCAGAGGGAAGCAGATGGAAAACAAGACAGAGTGTACAGCATCCAGCCAAGCAGAGGCACATGCACACATCGCCCACCGGACATCACACTTCGCAGTTTCACCTCTGCTGAGAGTACATAGCTGTTCACACTGCTGAAGGGCAGCACACAGCTGCAGGCAAAGCCACTCATGTTGCTTCCACTGGAGACTCACTCCATGGACCAGATGATGTATTCCAACCAGAAAGCCAGATAGGCATGGCTCATCAAGGCAGCTTGCAAATAGCAATTGAACTTAATCTGGACATCAAAGTCTAAATCCATTAAGAAACCAAAATGAAGGCTCATGCCTGCAATCACAGTACTTGAGAGGTTAGCATATCAGTGTCTGTCACTCTCTCCATCTCTACACACACACACACACACACACACACTATACACACACAATATACGCAGACATTATCTTTGTGGCAAGTGCACAGGTATTTTCAGAAACCACACAGGTGATGCCATCTGACAGGTAAAGAACACAAGCTTAGCTCTGCCACTCACTAGCAATGAACTTGTACCGGACACTGTGAATGAGAGCCATTATCCTCCCTAGTCACCCAGCTCAGGCAGTGATGGGCATGTCCACCTCTCTTCCAGTGACTGGTCCAGCAAAAAGAATGTTACCTAATCCTCACTGTGACCCTGGAGACAAAGCCTGATGGGAGGATCATGAAGAATTTCTCCAGGAGAAAGAAAAAAAAAAATTTAGTTGTTTGGTATCTATTCTGTTTCTAAGAAATAAGTCTGCTCTTTTTTTTCAAAACATACTCAAACTGCACTCTATAAAATAATTCTCTTATTGAAAAATTCAAACAGGTTACAGGATAGCCAGAACTACACAGAGAAACCCTGTCTTAGGGGGAAAAAACTGGCCGAAGTGTTTGAGTGTTCCCCCATCCTCCTCCATAAACTAAGTGGAAATGGGCCATGGTGATCACCACTTGGGAATGTAAATAGTGAAGGCTTCTCTGGGGGCTTGTTAGAAGAATTCAGAGTCCAGGGCTCCAACTACAGTTCACATCTAAGGTAACCTAGGTGTCTACATTTTGCTCCCCATACAGTAATCCACTCATCTCCTGAATCTGAAATCTATGAGTACCATCTCTGCTTCAATTCTTCTGCTGGCGCCATTCAATTAAAATGCTTAACTGAGCAACATCATGTGAAATAAACTTCAACTCCTCTCCCCAATTCCAATTATTTATAATAGAGTAATGCCCTGAGATACACCCATCAGGTTATAAGAATGCAAGTTAATGAGGAATTTCATTTAACAAACCGTGCTGGCCTTACATGGCACTTATTTGCATTTACAAGGATAAATGCCTCAGGTACCGCATGCCTTGTGAGCAGCTGAAAGCTGGGGAAGAAGCACCCTGCACTGACTCGACACGTGTGCACACAACGTAAGCATGCCCATGGTCTGCCAGCTGGTGACAGATTATTCCACATATCAATTGCATTGTTTTCACTGATTTCTCCTCTACACTGTGCTTTTCTTAAATGAGGCTTGCATCGAAGTTTCAATTAACAAACACTGAACATCAAACAAATTATTGGTAAGTAGAATATTAAGTGCAGTATGTATAAAACCAGAAGAAAAAAAAGGTGAAAGAAGAGGGATAGCAAGCATTACCAGAGAGTCAATAATGGAGGGAATGCATCTTGTTACATCACCTCGTGATCACTCTGTCCATTTTATCAGCATGTCATGGTATCTAGAGTGACTGATATTAGTGCTGGAGTTCAGCCAGGCACTCAAAGATATCCTGTTGAAATTAACAACTATATTTTTTACTTATAAGATTTCAGAATTTGCCCCAGTGAACTTTCCAGAATATTTCTGTCTAAAGTAGAAAAGGATAACGATGTCTGCTGTCTGGCAGATGAAGAAAGTACAATCGTTGCAGTACCAGAGCAATACGATTTGAAATAATGAGAGGCTATTTCACACAAAATGAACTGGAAATACTTTTAATTACTACATTTGATGCTGGTCAGGGTACTAGAAAACAGTCACACAGACAGCATATCAATTTCCTAATCTCTAAAAGAAAAAGCTAATGTTTTGTGAGAAATAAATGAGTTAATCTACACAAATGCTTAGCATCAGCATTGTTAATAAGTAGTAGCCATTATCATGATTATTGTACAGATTTTCCAGAGGGAAATTTGACAGAATTCATTTGATGAGTAAGCATTAAACAGTAGGACATTTAAAGACAGCATTAATGCCCACTAAGAAGTTAATGACAAAATAAATAACCCCAGAAAAATCTCCCCAGAAACACATAACTGATCAAAGTGATGAGAACACTCAGCCAAATGGAACATCTATATCTCACCCTCAAAGACCCAAGGAACATCTCTGAAGAAGAGGCGGAAAGAATGCAAGAGCCAGAGGACAGAACTGAGGGAGGTAGTGCACTGTCTTCTGCCTTTAGAGAACGACAATACTGCCCTCTTGGCACCACAGCTATTGTATTTACTATGCTACCAACACAAGACTTACACAAGACTAAGCCTCTCACCATCCAGCCACGAGTGAGGGAAGGACCCATCAAACCCTGTCTCTCTCCAAGGATTTAAGAGACCAATAAGGGTAGCTCATAAGGCCCCACCCTTCTCTCAAGATCTCGATCTCTCTCTCTCCCTCCCTCCCTCCCTCCTTCTCTCTCTCTCTCTCTCTCTCTCTCTCTCTCTCTCTCTCTCTCACACACACACACACACACACATACACACACACAAATTAAGTGTGTAGTAGTGGCACACTTACCTTGGTGGGAATGAACAGTTCTCTAATTAGACTTAAAACACTCAACAAAAGGGAAATCATGTCTGGTAATGAAAACCTAGACAACCATCCAGGGCTAGGGAAGGCATAGAACTTAGAGGAGAACCTATAACCCCCAATTTAGTGAACATTCAGAATCCCTAACTACATTCTACATATTTGCCCTTATATACACAAGTAAGTAACAAGAAAATACAGTCCTCACCCCTCATCAAAGAAATTTCTCTTTGCAACAGGAGACCATTACACAAAGCCACAACCACTCAAAATACAGAGGTGTGGAGCCCGGTCTCATCAGGTACATCTACAACACAGCTCTGGCAACTAAGGCTCAGGGATCATTGCAGAACAGGGGGTCAGAAAGACTGTTAAGAGCCAGACAGTGAAACTGTGTCTCCTAAGAATGTCACACACTATGCCCATAAAGGATCACAACTCCCTGAACAGGAGACGAACAAGGACAACAACAATAAACATGCTATCATAGATGGGGGAAGGAGCTCAGGGGGCCTCAGCTCTACACAAAGACCTACAGGCAACTAAGGGATGCTGATAGGAGAGAAATAGTGTTCCCCAGGAAAGAGCACATCAATTGACTATCCAATACCAAATGGTCAGCCCTGAAAACATACATACAAGCAACGT
The DNA here is from genome assembly GCF_049852395.1 of Peromyscus maniculatus bairdii. Taxonomy (NCBI): domain Eukaryota; kingdom Metazoa; phylum Chordata; class Mammalia; order Rodentia; family Cricetidae; genus Peromyscus; species Peromyscus maniculatus. The sequence goes on from NC_134854.1 coordinate 118,118,725, forward strand.
TATAAAGATGGGGCAGGTTGTACTTCTATATTTAGGAATATACATACACATATGCACACACACACACACACACACGTAACAACAATTAAATACAAAAGAGGCCATGAGTTATAAAGAAAACAAGGAGAGGTATATGGGAAGGTTTGGAAGGAAGAAAGGTAAAGGGGATATTATGTAATCATGTAATAATCTCAAAAAATTTAAAATAAATTAAAATCTTACACACATACACACACACACACACACACACACACACACACACATGAAAATTGAAAAGAACTTAGCTGGGAACAAGAAGGAGATCTGCAGGAGTGGGGAGAGAACCAGAGGGCAATAGGGTGAAGATGATAATCATATACGGCATGAAAATGTCATAATGAAACCCATTATCACATACAATTAACATATGCAAATAAAATTAAAGCAAGAAATAAAGTAAAACAAATGTAAAAATTAATGGTTGCAGTTATATGGGCACAGTCTTCACTCCTCTGAATTCTCTGGCATCAAAATTAATATTTCCGGGGTTGGGGATTTAGCTCAGTGGTAGAGCACTTGCCTAGCAAGCACAAGGCCCTGGGTTCAATCCTCAGCTTAAAAAAAAAAAAAGACCATGGGCTAATTTCATATTCCTGGCCATATGTCTTAACCTGAACAAAATTAATATTTCCATAAATTCTTATTGAGTAGGCAAGTACTCCTGAATAGCAAGTAGAAGAAAAATAGAGTTATCTAATTAGTATGGTTATAAGTCCGATTACAAGAAGTTACAAACACATAGTGTGTCTGTGCACAGCATAACAGGTCCATGCTGTGCTCACAATAGCATTCTCTAGGGCACAGATGAGTAAAGTAACCATTACAGTCTTTTAATGGTTTTCTGTATTTTCTGAGTTCTTTGCAATGATCATCAGCTAAATTTTCCAAATCAAATTGAAATAAGAAAAGTGAGATTACTTTTTTTAGATTAGCTATGTCTAGCAGTAAGACTAAGACTTCCCCAAGGCTGTCCTGTGCCAGTGAGTTGTTCACAGTGGCAGCCTGTTCTCTCAAGGGCCCATCTACACAAAAGCACTTTTCAGGCTTCTACTGCTACCTGTCAAACTAGAAGATATATACTATTTTCAGATGATTACTAAAAACTGAGGCTAGTAATAGGGGAGAAGCCAAAGGGGCAGAAAATACCCAGCTAATGGCAAAATAAGGGTATTTTTTTTAACCAAAGGGGTTGCCTTTAAATAATTCTATTTCATACACAAATGAAATATTGTAAACCAGACTATCTCATTTCTCATATTATCAACTTACTCATTCCTTCATTTCATACCATGAGATAATTAACACTTGACCACCAAGTAAAATCTAGAAAGTAGCTACAGAGTTAACAACATGGGGATGGGAAATAGGATGTATGGGGGGTGGGGGTGGGGGGGGTCAGGCCCTGGATTGTTCCTTGGTAGAAGAGTGTTTGACCAGCACATGTGAAGGCCTATGTTCAATACCAGCACTCAAGAAAGGGGGGAGGCAAATATTTTGATAGCTGACCTTGCATCATACATTGGAACCAAAAGCTTCCCCAACTTTGCCTGTGTTTATTTTCAACATTGCCATTTGGTTAATAACTTTTCCTACACTGCAAACTATGCCAACAACACACTGTAAACAGTATACAAACAGTGTGAATATTACAGCACAAGCGTTCCTGGCCTGAGAATCAAGAGCCATCAAGTCGTAACTTACTCCCACCATCTATTCCAAACTCAATGATTAAAGAGTTTCTCAAGAAAAAGGGTAGAGTAATTGGTTTTCACATGGGGGAGGGGGTGTAAGGCTAGAAGCAATATCCGATTATCTTCTCAATTAAATTTTTATCACATATTCACAGACAGTTTTTCATTAAATGAGAAATAAAATTATTCTCTCTGCTTTGCAAGTTGTGGTGATGTCATCCAGATGCCCACACTTTCTTCTGGATAATCCAAAGATGTTTATTCATCAACAGCAGACTTAACTGCATGCCTGTTAACCAGCAAGAAGAAATCTTAATTCTATATAATTGTCATATTCAAGACATCAACGACACAACGATGAAGGGGACCCAACAATTGTCCACAGAAGATTGAGCCAGAAGACAGAAACAGAACACATTTCATGGAATAACATTTTGGAGAAATCCTAAAGATGAACAAAGAGAAGTCAAGAAAAGGCATTTCCAGTATGGCAAACAATGTGAAAACACACAAGGACATCTAGACAGAGACAGAGGGAACTTTACAGCTCAGTGGGACAACAGCATGTGGCTGGGCTCTGCATGTACATCTACAGGCAGTAGGAAAGAAGAAAAGAGGGTCAGCAAGTTGGAGGAAGACTGGAAAAGGTCTACATGTCCACTGTGGACAAGTACTCTAAGCACCCTTTTGATGGGGACAGGACTCAATGGTAAAGTGTATACCTGGTACACAAGAGGACCCGGATTGGATTAGCAGCACTGCAATAAGAAAGCAAACAACCCCCTTCTGCTCCCCCAGAGGGGACTATCATCAAAGAACACTGTGAAAAGAGAAATATTTTGGATTCCTATTGTTGCGGTTTATGTAGTACTTAACCGAAGCGACTCAGGCTCCTATTTTAAGAAAGCATACCATAGCTAGAGATGCTCAGTGATTAAGAGTGCTTCCAGCTCTTCCCAGGGGCCAGAGTTCAGTTCCTAGCACCTATATCAGACAGTTCACAACCTCCTGCAACTCCAGCTCCAAGCGATCTGACATTCTAGCTTCCACAGGCACCCCCACAAATATACCCCAACACCTCCAACACATATACATGCATAATTAAAAATAAGATAAATCTTTTTAAAATAAAAAAGAAAGCATATCATATAACCTTATAGAATGCCCATGGATTAAAGAATATATTAAGAAAATATATTAAGCTAGGTGTGGTAGGTCATGCCTATAATCCAAGCACTTGGAAGGCTAAGGCAGAAGGACCACCAGGAATGCCAGGCCTGTATAGTCTGCGTTATGAATTCTAGGCCAGATTTACAAGGTGAAACCCTGGCTTGACTGCCTGGGGAAAAAAAATACTTATGTATGTATGTATTAAAATTTTTTAATAGAAATGAACAGGTAACCAAGCAAGAGGAAAGAATTTTATTAAAAATCAGGGCAGGGTGAAGAAAGAAAAATATTCAGATTTAATTGACTACACAGAAAAACAAAATTGATCATCACTACCAAATAGCACTAACAGTACCATCCCCATCACTGGCGAGCTTCCTATCGCCCCACATGCTCTTCAGCTCTTGAAGCCATCCTGGTACCTTGTGTTTTGTTGGATTCTCTAAGCAGGCAGTGATGTAATCTGACTAAGAACAGCTCCAGCAGGGTCAGGACAGGGACCAGGGCCAGGAGTCTGCCTTGACAGCCTGCGATTCCAGTAACTGTTTGTACAACAGAATGAGAAGAGGGTCTCTGGCACAGCAATGGGAGTCTGTGTAGCAGGCAGACTTTCATGAAACATGAAGCAGGCTTCTAGTCTCTGTAGGCACAACGTCTTCACTGCCCATATAAAACAGTGTTGGCTTCTGTGTTGGGCCGGAATCCTTTCCAAAGTTACTCCAATCCTAAAATACTACAAACCACCCCACAGAAGTATAATTTCAATGCACGTGTGTGATTCTTAAGGAACATTTGAGCTTCTGTCAGTTTCCTTCCTAGGAGACAGAATGAAAAGAGGCTGAGAGAAACAAGGCCCCTATCAACCACTGGAATCCATTTCAGCCCTTTTTTTATTTGATCAAAATGTTAGAATGTGACTGAGCTACCACTGATGGTTTTGCTATCTGTATTCCTGTGGCCCACTGCACATCAAAATAATCAAAAGAGAGCTTCTATGGAGAGACAATGTAAATTGATTTCACCAAACTATCAAGTTTTAAAAGCAGTATCTGTTTCAATGTAGACGGATACAAGAGCTTCGTCTGACATTAACAGCCCAGAGTTCATAGAAACATAAAAGTAAATGTCAAAGATGCCTTTCCAGAACCTCTGGAAACTGGTCCTTGACTCAAAAATACATAAATAAATGAATCTGAAAATACAGGAGGCGGAGTGGTGGTGGTACACACCTTTAATCCCAGCACTTGGGAGGCACAGCCAGGCGGATGGATCTCTGTGAGTTCAAGGCCAACCTGGTCTACAGAGTGAGATCCAGAATAGGTTCCAAAACTACAAAGAGAAACCCTGTCTCTAGGGAAAAAGAAGAAAGAGAGAGAGAGAGAGAGAGAGAGAGAGAGAGAGAGAGAGAGAGAGAGAAAGGAAAGAAAGAAAGAAGGGAGGGAGGGAGGGAGGGAGGGAGGGAGGAAGGAAGGAAGGAAGGAAGGAAGGAAGGAAGGAAGGAAGGAAGGAAGGAAGGAAGGAAGGAGAGAGAGAAAGAAAAACCAGGCAATGCCACACAGAGACAGAGTTCATATCCAAAACAGAATACATCAGAAGTCCCTGATGCATTCTAGAAGCAGGTGGCAGAGGCAGAAGGGCAGAGCTGGCTCCCAAGCTTAGTGTCTCCAAAATTTAGACATTCCATCATGAAAGATGATGCCAGGGTTGCCTAATGGTTTAGAATACTAAAATCCACCAGAAGAATGATGGCCCTTCCAGCAGTGTCCATTCATGGAGGTGTCAACCCTTCAAAAGAACAGTGCTGAAATAACAGGATGTGCAGCTAAAATATATAAATAGACTTTACCTTAATCCTACAGCATACATAAATATTCACTCACAGTGGGTTTGAGCTGTAGATGTAAAACTATTTTTTTAAAGAAGAGAGGGAAGGAGGGAAGGAAGGAAGGAAGGAAGGAAGGAAGGAAGGAAGGAGGGAGGGAGGGAGGGAGGGAGGGAGGGAGGGAAGGAAGGAAGGAGGGAGGGAGGGAGGGAAACAAGCAAGCAAACTAGCTTAGTTAAGAAAAACCACCTTTTAGCAGGGTGCGGTGGCTCACACCCTCCCAGGACTCTGGAGGCTGAAGGGTGAGGATCACTGGGAGTTTGAGGCCAGGCCCTTAAGATACAAGGTGACTTCAAGGCTAACTGGGGTTATATAAACTGTCTATAAATCAATCAATCAATCAAAATGTTTCAGAAGATAACATGGCAAGTATATTTCATCTCTAGGGCTTGATAAATAGTTTTCAGACATGACTTTAAAATCATGATCCATCAGAAAAGAGCAGGTAAATTGGAGTTGATTAAGGTTCAAAGTGTTTTCTTTCTGGCAGACTACGCTATAATAAAAACACAAGCTACAGACTGGGGTATCTGTACACCATGTATCTACCAAATGACTACTATGCAGAAAAAAGAACTTTCAAAATTCAACATTTTGAAAATCAAAACAGCCGGGTGGTGGTGGCATTCACCTTTAATCCCAGCACTCAGGAGGCAGAGGCAGGTGAATCTATGTGAGTTCAAGGCCAGCCTGGTCTACAGAGCAAGTTCCAGGACAGTCAAGGCTATATAGAGAAATCTTATCTCAGGAAAAGAAAAATCAAAACAGAAAATGGACAGAAGACACTGAGACACATTTCAATGAAGATATGCAGGTAGAAACAGCAAATAAGATATTCAGCATTGAATGGCCTTATTGAAACACAAATATAAAACAGAATAGAATAAAGCTATCTACTCACTAGGACAGCTGAGATTTCTAAAGGCTGACGAAGATGCAGAAGCCAGTTACCTTACACTATGCTACTGAGAAGTGAAAACTGAACTGGAAACATCAGATCAACAGTTGGTGAACACAGCTAGACCACTCAGCCATACAGCCCAGTTTAGCATTTCCTTTAAAAACTTAAAATGTGACCAAGGTACTTTATCCTGGAAATGTGCCCTGAGAGACACAAATATGTTCAAATAAAAACTGAAACAGGTCTATTTATAAACGATTATCTGTGATGGACAAAAACTGAAAACAAGCAAACTGTCTCTTAGCAGGTGCATTCATCTGTACCACCTGCAGACTGGGTTAAACCTAAAAACATATATACTTTCATATTATGTTATCTATTGTACTGTGGTGTATGCTCCAGGAATACAACTTGGATGGATTCACTGCCTTCTCCTGAGACCCAGGATTGCCTGCCATCTGCTGATTGTTAAACACACTGACCCCACATCAAGGCCTCTGCACTTGCTGTTCCTTTGTCTGTAATACTCTTCACCCAGATCACTCCACAGTTCTCAGCCCTCAGTTCCTTCAGGGATTTGCTCAGTTTTCACTTTCTGATGGCTACTTCCTAACCAACCCTAAGGGTAGGCACCACCCTTCCTAATCTGTTTTTCAGAATAGCATACATCAAGCCACGTGAGGCTGTGGTGGTATGCAGCAGCAGGCCTAGCTACTGGGAGACAGGAAGATCACTTGAGGGACCAAAAGCTGAGGACTGGCCTAGGCAACAGGGTGTGGGACTTAGCTTAAAAGAAAAGGTATGCTGGAACATGGTCCAAGAATGGAGTTGTGCTTGTGAGAAAGCAAGAGTCCTGTGACCTCAGGTTTTTGTTTGTTTGTTTGTTTGTTTGTTTGGTTTGGTTTGGTTTGGTTTTGGTTTTTTGAGACAGGGTTTCTGTGTAGCGTTGGTACCTGTCCTGGCTCTCACTCTGTGTCCTCAGTTTCTTAACCTTCAGAATATAAACTGTCAGATGCTCTGAATAAAACGTTATTCCATGAGACTTTAGTCAGCCTCATTTATTGCTCCACTCTCCCAGGTCCTACCACCTCTAGAGCAGTGAACAGTGTGCATCATCTGACTACATGAATGGCTGGGATTTGATGCTACTTCCTGGATTTCCTAAACTCATCTTTGTGTATCAGATGCTTCAGCAGCCACTGTGCAAAGTTACGCATGGATCCAGCAATGAGAAAGAGTCTGGACAAATAACAGTATAGTAAATAGTAAACAGTTTAGTAAGGGGACAGAGGCTCGGAGAGGCTGAAAGCCACACAACAAATTGTTCATTTGGAAGCTCCTCTTTGGTCCCACTCCTTGCCCACTCCAAAGCCCATCCCTCTCAGAAAGCCAGCCAAGGGCGGCTCCTCCCCTGGAGCTGTTCAAGATCAGCCTACAGGGTATTTAAAACTGCCTTCTAGAGAGTGGCCACATGGTTTTTCTGGTATCCTTTCCCAGTCTCACCTGAGCTCTGGAGCCAGAAAGGTCACCCAGGTATGTTTTGTCCAATAAACCTGGTCTTTTATTTTTAATTCAGCTTGATTTGGCTTACTACATTGACGGAGAGACTTAACATCTGGGTAAGGAAACCTTTCATGAATCAACAGGGTAGAAAGACACAAACCTGTTCTCAGTACCTTCCATCAACACCAGAACAAGAACCTAACTCGTCTTAAACCCAGTGGCTTTTTCTTCATGACTTCATCTACAGCGCTGAGTGTCACAGTTATAAAAGTTTAACTCTCCTCCACGCCCCTTCTCCCCGCTGTCCCCCAGACTCTGCAGTTCTGTGAGCATTGCTGCTTGCTGGTCTTCACCCACTGTCTACCTATCAGGACACCACACCATCTTCTCAGCACTTTTCTTCTTCAAGGACCGCTACTGCACCTTTTTCTTTTTTTCATTATAGAGGTTTCACTCTTATGTTCATTATTGTTCGTGTATAATCAGCTTTTGATTGCAAGCTGATTATTCTTAAATTTTTACTTTATACTACTAAAGAACCCAGTGCCTGGTGTAATGCTCCTGATTACAAAAAAATCAGCTGGATTAAGTTATGCAAGTGTTTCTGAAAAGGCCTATCACAGGCGTTAAAATGCTGGGGTTTTGTTTAACCTTGGGTGAGATGCCTGAACAAAGAGAATGGTTTTAATAAATAATAATAATGAGGTTTGCTGTTTTCTTACTTCAGGGCAAAGTAAAAAACAGAACTGACACAATCAGAATAAAGGTCCGTGTGTCTCCCAGCCTCACTGCTATTTAAAACATTTCTAGGCCTCCTCTTCAGAAGGCAGCGCCAAAGCTTGCTCCTGTGCCTGCCAATATTCTTCTCCATTATAACTCTTCTTTTCCTAAGCACAATTTCCTCAATCTAGCACTAGGAAGTAAGTGAACAGGGAACTATTTTGGTTCAAAAACAAAGAAAGCTTTTAAATGTAGGTCTTGGTCCCTGAGCTAACTCTCAGCAGGTGCTAGGGACAAACCCAGAGACTAGAGCAATGTGTAAAGAGATCAGCTCATCCTGTCACCTCACTGCAGGAACACGTGGCCAGAACACCATCCGTGCCTGCTTCTTCAACATACAGAGTATTATAGCAGGTCCCAGTGAGCAAAACTAGCTGCACAATAATGCCAGGGTGGCACCTGAAATCCTCATTCTTCATAAAGCACACGGGTAATCAAACAATTTATCTCTGTGCTTTGTGAAGAATGAGGATTTCAGGTGCCACCCTGGCATTATTGTGCAGCTAGTTTTGCTCACTGGGACCTGCTATAATACTAGTTATGTTGAAAATTGTTCACTGATATTAGGATGACAGCAATGCACCACATACAATGTGGTTTAGAGAGAAGGGAAGGTGAAGAAAAGGAGAAAAAGGAGGAGGAAGAAGAAATGTGTATGTGGTGGTCTTGTCTATAATCCCATCACTTATGAAACTAAGGCAAGAGAACTGTCTCAAGTTCCAAGCCAGCCTGGACTATACAATACAGCCAGACTCTTTGGGAAGGGGAGGGTAGAGACATATTCAGTCACACTGAGGGTGAGGGCCAGAAGTCCAGAATCAAAGGGCTGGATTCTCGGACTCTATTCCATACCTCACTCCTAGCTCGGGTCACTGTAGGCCAGTTGGTTTTTCCTGACCATTGCCTCACAATTCTCACTGTGTATGTGCAGCTGAGTCTGCAGTTCCCGGTTTTATAAGGACATCAGGCATACTGGATTAGGGTCCATGCTAAGGACCTCTGTTTGTTTGTTATGTTTGTTTGTTGAGACAGGGTCCTGAACTAGCTCTGTAGACCAGGCTGGCCTCAAACTCAGAGATCCACCTGCCTCTGCCTCTCTGCCCTCTGCCTCTCTACCTCTGCCTCCCGAATGCTGAAATTAAAGGTGTACGCCACCACGCTTGGCTCTATGATCTCGTTTTAACTAGAGCTCCTCTGTGAAGTCCCTATTTTCACAAAGGTAAGGCAGTAAGGAAGTAAGGACTTCGTGGACATAACTCAATCCATCAAGGGCACAATTCAATATGCCATTGTGAGTGACAGCCTGAGGGACAACAGCAGTGACAATAAGGAAGTTGTTGCATGTCCTGGAGCCACAGTATTCCTTTTCAAACTGGGCTTAGACAATGGCAATAAAATACCTACAACCTAGGAGGATCCAGACACTTCCCTCCAAAGGCACACTGCTGGTGACCTTGACAAATGTCAAGTGTCTGTGTCCACATAAGCTTGTCTTCTGCTCTCCTGGCATTATTAATAGCCACTATGTAGTTGAGTCCAAGAAAGACAGTACAGCTTTATGCTCAGGGATAGGAAACCATCTAAGCAACAAACACATCACTGTGTGTGCGATTACAATGAACTAGACTCACATTCTTTACAGGCAGCAACTGTCTGTCCCCAAGTTTCCTTCCAGGACACCATCTCCTGAACCTAAGAGTACACCTTTGTCACAAAAAGCCAATATGCTGGAAGCAAATAAGAATATATTTTATAGACTATCATGAAGAAAAGCATTTCTAGTAGACATTTTAATTACACATGGGAAGCAAAAAATATAGCTCAAACTATACGCTGAACATTTCTAGAAAGATGAATATTAACATAGACTTTCATGTATTTATATCAATGTTCAGACCAGCCCCAAGTATTCCCTGAAAAATAAAGGAAAAATTATATATATATGTCCCCCATAAAATATTATGGCACCTTAAGAAGGGTATTGTGACACATACTACAACATGGATGTATTCTGAGGACACGCTAAATGAAATAATCCAGCTAAGAAAGACTAAGTATGATTCGACTTAGCATGTCACAACATGGAAGCTGAATGGAGTACTGTGTGGCCTTACTCAGGTGAAGTGTGTTTAATGGGCATAGAGTTTTGGTTGGGAAGATGAGTACATTCAGTAAATGTTGGCAATGGGTGTATAAGAGAGCAAGTGAATGAGTGTGTATAATGCCATACAATAGCTCAAAGCTTAAGATAGCTTTACATTACATACAATTTGCCACAATAAAAGCAGCAAAATAAAAAATAAGCTTTCATATTTTTAAGTCTTTGAGGAATATAAATAAGATGTTAGAGCCACTAAAACATTTGCTAGTCCAAGATTCTATCAAAAGAGCAGATCCAGGGTTTCAGATGAGGGTCGGTGTGCAGCACCTGCCTAGCATGTATAGGCCCTGGGTTCCAGTCCCACTATAGTTCCTTTATTATCTCCACAAATGTAGCAAAATTTTAATACCCAAGTGCTCTTTTGTGTTAATAATTAATCTTATTTAAACAATAACCCTGATGCTTATTTTAAATTTCAGAGTTCTAGGCAAGAGATTCTCTGAGCCAGAATTCTTCATGAACAAAACACCTTCAAGAAAGGAACACTGTGGGGCTGCACATTTGCTCAGTGGGAAAGTGCTTGCCTGGCATGCAAAGGCTGGGTTCCATGCCCAGCACCACGGAAACAGAGCACAGTGACACACCACTATAATCCCAGCATTGGGGAGGTGGCTGCAGGAGGATTAAAACTGCATGGTCATCCTTGGTTCATGCTGAGTTTGAGGCCAGCCTAGAGCACATGAGACCCTATCTAAACAAGAAAAGAGCACTATACGCATGGTTACCGTGAGCAAATATATGTCATCATGAAAATAAGGGAATGTCACCACTGAACATTCCCACCTGGGGACCGTTAATACAAAAGGAGATTTAGTAGTTTTCTCATCTTTATATAAAGTTTAACTCAGTAAATTTTCCTCCATATTAAATTACATTTATATAAAATATAGTCATAAAATCCATTTTACAACACCCATAAACACCTCCACATAAACCAGCATCAAAGAAAAAGGAAAGGATCACATTGAATACACTCAGGCCCTGCTCTGGTGGGGCTGGGCTCTAACACTGATCCTGCAGCCCATTTGGGCCCAACCCCCAGGGAGCAGCCACAAGCCTCCTGCCTCAGTTCCTCACACTCTGTGAAGCCGAAGGCCAGCTGCTCATCCCTCAACACCAGCTTTGCAGCATGAAGACTAGCTGTCTTCAATTCCACCATCTCGACACCCTTGGCTTATCTAATTAACCAAAGAGCACCTTCGGGTTTTTTTTTTTCCTGTTCATTATTTTAAAAAGTCAGTAAAAAATTCATTTTGTTGTCCTTGTGTTGCTGGCTTTCAATTTTAATGATACTTCACTTTAAAGGCGCTCTAAATCTCAACAAAGAAGCACCCATCATTAATAGTTTATTCCCTTAATCAAAAATAATAAGTCCCAACTTTCTTTGTATTACTTATTAAAAACCTGAATATACCCTCCGGCTGGAATGAGAATGTATATTAAATGTGGTTTATCTGCTTCCTTGCAAAAGAAGCTAACCTAAATAAGTCCTTCAAAATCCAAGGCTGTATCCAAGCAAATGCAGCAGATGATGCTGAGAGAGGGCAGGATGGGTTTCTTAAGAAAACATGATGAGAGCTCCATCCGTAAGGAGAAACTGTTAACATGCACTTGTTGAAATGCTGATCTCCAGTTCCAAGCAATGGTGGGAGTCCAGGATTCTGCCACAGATCACAAAGCCAGATGTCACAGAGAGCCTCTGACCATTAAAGTCACTTTCCCACCTGATTCTTCCAGTCCCCTACTGCCTGTTAATGTTCCATCCACGTCATGGAGTCTAAAGGACTAGGGAGGAAAGCCAGGATTGCATTGAAGCAGCTCTCCCACGGAAAAAAAAAAAGTGACCTTGATAGATAACCTATTTGATGACAATTATACCTAAACGAACAGTCAACATTTAGTGATGACTTAGGGTCCAGGGCTAGGACTCGCATGCACTAGCTCAGTTCAACTCCAGGAAGTTATGGTAGTAACTCTGCCCAGTTTGCTGATAAGAATTGAACTAACTCCACCAGATCTAAAGGCACCAAGGCCAGGTACAGAGCACATGCCTGCAGCTCATCACTGACAAGATGGCAGCAGGAGCACTGTGAGCTGGAGGGCAGCCTGGGCTACACAGTGAGATCCTGTCTAAAACCAAGAAGAACAACAAAGACAAAAGAAAGCGAAACCAAATCAAGACTGGGATGTAGCTGGGTGATGCAATGCTTGCCTGGAGTGCACACGGCCCTGGCTTCAATTCCCAGCACTATATCAACAATTAGACTAATAAGCCAACAGTTACACAATGTATCTTTTAATGTACTATTTGGGGGAAAAGAAAATCTCCAGGACACAATGTGCAAAAAACATCTGCATTTCAGAGGCACTGAAGTAAGGCAAAAAAGTCAGTCCTACAATAAAACATATAAATCTCCAAAATCATACATATACTAAGCCTTGAAAACAAGATTTGAGCCCAGGCAGGGTGACTCCAGTTCTGGGCTATCCTAAAATTCTGGCATGATTACCTTATAAACAGGGTTCCCATGTGTTCTCAAACATATCCCAGTTTTAGGAATAAAATGTAAAGCTTCTTACTAATGGTTTGAGTCGAAGGAACCCTCCACCTTACCTTGGAGCAGATACAGGGCTGATGGGACAACCACCTGCTGCTATGGTAACCTAAAGGAAGCTCAGCCCATGGGGAGCCCTTTACTGACCTCAGACCTCACATGAATCCTCCCCTCTAAGAGCAGGAAGTGGAGAATCAAGAGGCCCCAGGTGTCTCAGGGTACAGTGAGCTCAGGGGACGCAAGGGATGCACTCCTGCCCAGTATGAAGAGTCTTGTCTTACGTGTGGAAAAGCTCATTTGACCATATGGATCGATGACATTACAAAAAAATGCTCTGCAAGTGACCAATAAGGCTGAGGCCAGGCACTATAAGTCATTTATTTTTCCCCAGACAAGTCCAAGAAAGTCTCTCCTTTCTTATATACAACCAAAGGAACCTTAGGAGGACCTACAACCTACACCCAAGAATGAGAGCAGAGAAAGCTACACCAGGCTGCGCCATTCCAAAGGCCTGGGCTGCTGCTGGAACCAGTAAGACAGGCATGGCCCTGGGGAGGGCTGCACTGTGTTTCTCTCGGGGATTTTTGTTTTGTTTTTACATTTTTAAAATCTATCCTGTTTGCAGGTAGGTGTGGGGGCCAGGGCATGTGGCCATCCTGTAAGTGGACAACTTGTGGGCACAGCTCCTCCTGGGCTGTGCTTTGTAAGCTAGCACACTTCTCCTTTCTGCCGTTTCTCTTCTTTCCCATGCTTCTTTCTTTACTGAGGTCCTAACACACCCAGCAAAGACCCAGGCACAGGGACAGAGCACACAGATCCCTGGGCAGGCACATCAAGGCTCCTTCATACACAGCGTACAAAATGCACACCTACTCTGCCCAGGAACAGCAAGCAGCCCTTTGCCAGTTTTTTTGTCAGCTGGCTCAGGGCAGGAAGAGGGGCTAGCAATGGAAACCTGTCAGGGAAACCATGGGTCCTATCTAGTAGTCTCTAGCTCTTCTCCCTCCCTCCCTCCTTTCTCCCCTCCCTTCTTTCCTCCCTCTTTCATTTCCCCCTCCCTCCTTCCTTCCAACCCTCTCTCCCTCTTCCCTTCTCTCCCTCCCTCCCTCCTTCCTTCTCTCCCTCCCTCCTTCCTTTCCTCCCTCCCTCCTCGGAGAAGGGTCTCACATATCTCAGGCTTACTCTGAACTCACAATGTAGCCAAGAATGACCTTGAACTTTTGATCCCGTCTCCACTCTCAACTGCTGGGACTGGAGTGTGCCATCATGCCTACTTTACAAGGGGCTGGGAATGACATCAGGAACTTGTGCACTAGCCAAGTACTTTGCCAACTGAGTTAGGTCCCCCCCGTACTTACTTTTTTTAATACTTACTTCTCTGTTTATGGGGGCCAAGGACAACTTGCCAAAGTTGGTTCTCTCACTCCTTCCACCAGTGGGTCTTAGAGCTCTAACTCAGGTCAGGACTTGGCACCAAGCACCTTTACCCACGGCACCATCTCACCACCACCTCCTAGCTCTTCCTTTAGTACCGTCAGTCTGTCTCTCCTATGCCCACGGCCCCAGCTAGCCCACGTTAATTACCAGCATCTGCACATCCAGTTTTCCAGAGACATCCTAGCTTCTGCCTAGGTCACACAGCAATGACTCACGGCACTCTCCAGTGTCCCGGGCTGAAGAGGAACTGCTGGCCTACCCCTTCATCTCCCGTTTCATGTATTTTGTAGATAGAAGGGACCTGTCATTCAATTTATGACACACAAATAACAAAACATGCAGCTTTCAGAGACACTGCAGAGTGAAAAAGAAAAACAGATGCTAAAAGAAAGATAAAAGATCACAAAATGATGCTCTGGAGACAAGGTTTTAATCTGGTTCCGGTCCTGGATTATGCCTATGATCCTGGTATAATGACTCACAGCAACATATTGGTACAAAAGTCTCTCAGATGCTCTGCTTTCCTGCAGCCTCTCACCCTCTCCATACTGCCTGGAACATATGCTGAATCAGAAAATGGCCCGTGCCACTTGTCTGTCTACAAACCTTCAGTGGCTCCCCACTGCCCGCCATCACCATACTCATAAGGATCCACTCAATTTGAGCCTATTTCTCTGGCCTCATCTCATTGCCCCACCACCCCAAACTCTACAAGGCAGCCCTGCTGTCTTTGGTGCCTTCACGCTGCACACAAGGGATATCCACAGAACAAAAACTGACAGTGGGTTGGGCTGGAGAGACCGACACCTGGCCCTCTACCCACGCATGGATCCCCACCTACACAGATCTACTTCTGTGCTCTGCAGGGTCGACAACACCAATTACATACTATATCAAGTCTCTTCATTTTACAATAAATCATAAGGTGCTCTGCCATAGGGTGAGGTTACCAGGTGTTTAGAGAATTAAGAAAGGATATACACTTGTTTGTACTTTGATCCTGAAAGGGGGAGGTCTTTCACCTCTCCCCTTGCTAATATATAAAAAGCACATTAGGAATAAACTTGAGGTAACTGGGTATTGACCCAGGACCCTCCTGAAGCTATCCTGTGTCTCTTTTTCTCCATCTCCATCTATATTTTTCCCTATCTAGCATTTCTCGGTTCCTCACTCCCCGCTTCAAGGACTATTCAACAGGTCAGGGCTGGACCCCGACACCTTCACAGCTTGTGCCTAAGTGCTATTCCTTCATAATCATCTATAAGCAAGCTTGCCATAAACTTGGGACATGGACCAAAGCCTCAACTCAGGAAATGCCCACCCTGAAAAGCCAACTCGTTTTTTCTGAACTCCTAAGCCAGCACATCGTGCTAGGTAGCCAGTGGTACCTACTGGGTCTCTGGTCTCTTCTTAGGTGTCTCCCATCTCCAACATTCAACTCACCCAAGTCCAGATGCCTTTGCTACTAACCCCACCCAAGTTATGCAAACATTTCCGAGAAGATCAATGGCTGAGCTTCCGAATCCCATCTCTGGGATACTGAGAATTCCTAAGGCCTTGGAGGCAAACATCCATTCACCTCCTCAGCCTCAAGTTCTCCACATATGAACCTGGCAAAATCATTCCTGTCTTACATGGCTGTTTGGTGAAATCAAGCCTAAGGAAGCATGAAATCAGTGCCTGATTCTGAGGTAACAGTACATGATAAATGTTATGAAACCTAGGAAAGAACCATCATTAAAGATTAGTAAATCCTTTTATAAAAGGCAAGTCAATTTAGCTTCAAATTTGTTGCAACAGAAATAATCGTTGTATGCCCATGATCTAATCATAATGCCAAATGTTTAATAAATCACACTGAATCATTATAGCCACCTGTGAGAATTAACTCCTTTTCACATAAGAGTCAAGTTCAACCATCTGTTCCAGATACGACCACAGAATGTATGCCATATACTCGTAGCAACTCTGAGCGCATATATCATGTAAAATGGTGCAATGAAGCCTATTTTCTGTGTAATTAATATGCACTAATAAAATTAATTTTTAAAAATAATCATTTGTTCCAGGTTGCTCAGCAGGAGCATTGGGGATCTAATATCTGAACTCGGCTGAATTAAATGCAGAATTTGTGCCTTCTGCTACTGTTTCTTAGATCGCAGAGCAAGAAAGGGGCGGGGACGGGGTAGAGATCAGAGTCCAGAGAAGTGTGCAGTTCCAGCAGGCTGAGTCAAATAGGCAAATCCAAATTGGCAAAGGCAGAGGTGCAGGGCTGGTAAGCTCTGTGTTCAACTGGAGAGTTCAGCCCAAACTGGACCTTCTGGTGATATGGCTTAATGATTTAACAGCGTCAGGTATTTACTGGCATGAGGCAGGTGACTTCCTGGCACTGAGATTTGCAGCCAGTTATTATGTGACCTCTCTGTGCCTGGGGTCCTTTACATTTGCAGGAGATGGCACCACCAACCCCTGCCATGATATTGTAAGGCTTAAAGTAATAACTGTCAATAAACTCTTTGCACAGCCTGCCACATAGGAAATGCTCAACAGTTAGTCCCTTTGCCAATTATCAGCTCATCTCTTCCTCTCTAATCTATATCAACTCTCAGCTTGTTACCTGCCTCTCCCTTGTCTGGGTCCTTCACTAATTCATTAGTCCACAAATGCTTACAGAACACCTAGCTAGGCCAGCTGGGGAAACAGAAATGTGTAAGAAAGTCTGCTCTTACAAAGCTCACATTCTTATATTTGTGAAAGGAAAAGGAAGAGAGACAAACACATAAGATGAGGTGGAGTCGAGTGTTATTAACTGCAGAAAAAGCAATCACTGGATAGAGAAGGAACCAGTCAAATGATCAGGGAAAGGTCTTTCCAAAGAATTAACACTGAATCAGAGTTGATGAAGGTAGGGCACAGACAGGGGTCAGAGGGAACCCTGCCTCCAGAAGAGATCAGCAAGTGGCCCAATGTAGAACAGGCTCAACAAGTGTCTCAGATCACAGCTCAACTAAAGCATCACCATGGCAATGTAATCACTGGGCTATACAACAATTTTGCAATTAGACCACAAACCATTTGAGGGCAAAGATAGTGCTTGTTCTTGTTCTCATTCTCTCTCTGTCTCTCTATCTCTCTCCCTCTGTCTCTCTCCGTCTCTTTCTGTCTCTCTCTCTCTGTCTCTGTCTCTCTCTGTCTCTCTCTCTCTCTCCACTCCATCATATCTATTAGGTATAGTAACCTACTCAACTATACTAATTCTCCTAAACACTGGGTTTATGGTAAAATACTGGGGTTTTGCCTTTGTGGAACTCAGCACTGGGCACACACACTAAGTATCTGCCTAAAGGATCAGCATTATCCCTCACTGCGCTTCCTTCTGTGCACTAGAACATTTGCAAGGACAGGCCTGCAATCCTTTCCTTCAGTGAGTGAACTTCCTGTATTCATTTCCAAATTAGTGTAATGCTCTTAGTTATGTAAATGTATATGCATCAGGCAAAACTTTGCCAACAAGTGAAAGAAAGTGCCACACGGAGGGAGGATTCCTACCGAGGAGTAAGGAGAAGTGAAGGACAAAACTCCAGTCACCGTGTCCTTTCTTTTCGTCCTCCCAGAGGACATATTTCAGTGACTTTCTAGGCTTGGTGCCTGCAGAACTTAGCCAGGCAACAAGGGTGACAAAGCTCTGGCTACCTTGGGCCTGTGGACTTAATCATGTTCCCATAAAAGCAGTGCTCCCTTCCCAGTAAACAAAGCCAATCCGGGACAGGAGCCATCACTCACAGGCCTTCCACATGCAGGTCAAAAGTTCAGCATTGTGAAAGCCAACATCTTCTTTAGTAGCAAGTATTGTAGCTGTCCTCTTTGGGGGTTGTTTTGGGGGGGGGGTGGAGAGGGGAGCTGTTTGCTTGTTTGTTGTTTTTAAAAACTAGGAAAAGAAAAAGCCAAGGGCAGCAGGCAGGCACAGGGAAGCCACAGCCGGCAGCCCTCTCATGGCTTCATTTAGCTGGTATAAACTTGTACAGCCCTTTAGTCCTTCACGTCTAAAACCCACGTACAGCTGGGCACGGTGACGCACAGCTTTGATCCTAGCACTCGGAGGCAGAGGCAGGCGGATCTCTGTGAGTTCAAGGGCAGCCTGGTCTACATAATGAGTTTCAGGCCAGCCAGGGCTGCATAGTGAGACCCTGTTTCAAACAAACAAAAAACAATGCACCCATCTGTTTCCATTGCAAGCAGGAGCAGAGCCCTGAGCTGCAGCCCTTTTTCCTGAAGTGGCCAACAGCAGAGGCACGGGTGTAAGCAGTTTCCTTTGACAGTACACAATCCTCTGGACTGCATAAAGTAACACAGCAGTAACCTCAAAGGCAGAACCTCAAAGGCAGTGTCTCGTACATCCGTGCATCCCTTAAAACACAAGCTTCCCTGAACTTCATGTAGTCATCTTGAGACAGGACTGGCCCAAAAGGCAACTATACTATACTAAGAGTCATTACTACTGGACTGAGGTTACAGCTCTTGGCAGTGTTTGCCTTGGCATGCACAATGGGCTGGGTGTGACCCTCAACATCACATAAAGCAAGAAGTGGTGCATCATGCCTGTAATCAGGAGGTAAAGGGAAGATGAACACGAGTTCAAGCCCAGCCTGAGCTACATGAAACCCTGTCTTCTAAAGAAAAAAAAAAAAGAATGAATGAAAGAAAGAAAGAAAGAAAGAAAGAAAGAAAGAAAGAAAGAAAAAGACATTACTATCTTAAATTCAGCAGCACCAAATAAGACAAATGGGCTCCTGGATATTCATCATAGACATTCCATGCTGTATCACACTACCAAGTTTCACTGCATCTGTGCACTTGGAGGGCTAGCTGGGAGCTTTCTACCAGGATTTGGGATTTTGAAAAGAAGTAGCTGGATATGGCAGTTCATGCCTGTAATCCCAACACTCAGAAGCAATCCTATGCAGCAAGCTTGCTTGTCCAACTATCTTTGGATCACCAGCCCCCTAAATAACAACATGGAGACTTATTATTAATTATGAAAGCTTGGCCTTAGCTTAGGCTTTTTCCCAACCAGCTCTTATAACTCAAATTAACCTGCTTCTATTAATCTATCTTCTATCATGTGGTTTGGTTACCTCGCCTGTCTCCTAGGTGTCTCTCTCGTGCCTCTAGATTCCTCTCTTCATCTCTCTCTGCCCAGAAGTTCCACTTAACCTCTTCCTGCCTAGCTACTATCCATTGAGCTCTTTATTAAACCAATCAGAAGGGGCCCTGGCAAAGAGACATCTTCACCGTATACAAAGATTCCACAACACTCCTGCTTCAAGGTCAAAGACAACCAGAGCTATACAAGACCACCCTATCTCATCAAACTAAGAAAAAGGGGGAGGGGTGCAGTAATAGCAGTTCGACTTTTATTGAAGTGCTAACTATATCCTCAAACTCTGTGGCTAACCTGAATTCTGACTTCTCAATAGTATGTGCAGAACAGAATTTAAAGGCCTGAGCCTTGGCAGCTAGGCCTGGGATTTAGACCCAGCAGTTTCCTGTTAATACCTGGGTAATTTTATGTAAGTCATGTAACCACTAAGCCCTTAAAAACTCCATGTGAGACTCATGTGATTTGGTCTTTGATAACTTGTCACACCTCATTCCCACCTGTTGCGAAATATTATTTTAATTGGGCAAAGATGTGTTACAATTGTTTATGCTGGGGAATATTACTTTAACTGTGTAAAGGTGTGTTACATTTGTTTCTGCTGCCTTTCTTAATAATGTAAGAATGTTACATTTGTTTTTGCTGCATTTGTTTAATTATGTAAAGATGTGTTGCTGTTTCACCTTGCCCTAAGGCACCTGATTGGTCTAATAAAAAGCTGAACGGCCAATAGTTAAGCAGGAGAGGGAAGGTGGGGCTGGCAGGTAGAGAGAATAAGTGGAGAAGAAGAGAGGGAGAAGAGAATGAGGAGAAAGAGGGACATGCCCAGGGCCAGAAGCCAGGCAGCAGCCAGCCACCCAGACAGACAGCAGGAAAGTAAGATGTACATAAAGGATGGTACAAAGCCCTGAGGCAAAAGGTGAATAGAGAGCTAGCCAGAAACAAGCCTAACCTAGGCCAAACATTTAAAAACGAATAATATGTCTCCAGGTCATGATTTGAGAGCTGGTTGGTGGCCTAAAACAACAAACACACACACACACACACACACACACACACACACACACACACACACACACACACACCAGGTCCATCTCATCTGGCTAGTCCTTTTCATTATACAGGTCAAATGTCAAACACTTAGGATCTTATAACAGAGAGGTACCAAATATGTGCATGCATATTGTATAATTTCATTTACATAACAAACAAAAATGAACCGGTATTGTAAGAGGGGAAACCGTTCCCTTTGTCAGGTACAGGTAGTAATAGAAGGTGTACTAAAGGGTGCAAGCTGCTGTTAAATTATTTTCTCATTCTATATCTAGTGACCCAGCTCCTTTCATGTTGTACAAACTCACAAACTGTTCAGTGACAGTCAATACTGTCACCTTGACAAGACCCAGAATCACCTAGGAGACCAAGCTCTGGGCATCCCTGTGAGGGCACTGCTAGATTAAGTGAGGTACGAAGAGCCACTCTAAATGAAGGTGGCACCCTTCCAAGGGTTGTGTTCCCAAACTGCATAGGAGCACAGCATTCATCTCCCTCTGCTTCCTGACTGTGGATACATGTGCCCAGTTACCACAAGCACCTGTGGCCTTCTCTTCCCCACCAGGACGGACTATTCACCCAAACTGTGAGCCAGAATGATGCCTGACTGCCTTCCTTAAGCTGCCTTTTCAGGTGTGTTGCTATAGCAATGAGAAGAGTATGCATTACGTTTGTGTTTTCAATAAAAATTAAACATAGACCAGCAATGGCAGCACACACTTTTAATCCCAGTACTTGGAAGTCAGATGCAAGCAGATCCCTGCAAGTTCTAGCACAGCAACATAGGCCAGCCAGAGCTACATAGTGAGACCCAGTCTCAAAAAAGAAAAAAATTAAACCTAAAAAAAAAAAAAAAAAAAAAAAAAAACCACTTATCGAACAGGTTTTCTGGGCTTTTGTGTGCCAGCCTGCGAAGCTATTTATTCTCCATCACATGGCCCTGTTTGATTTCATTATGGCTTCGTCAGTCCTGGAAATCATCAGTCTTACTGTAGTATCTATAATCTCTCCCCTTCCTGCACCTATGTGGTCAAGGGCTCTGCCTGCTTTACTCATAACCCCAAGTCCAGGGCCTGGAGCAGACCTAGTATTGAGATGGCCAAAGACAGCCCCACAAAGGATATAACATATATCCAAGGTCAAAAGAGTGAGGCTGAAGGCAGAAGTTTAAAAAAAAAAAAGCAATTTCAATGACATTAAACACCAAAAATATGTGTCTAACATTAACCCCAGGGAGGGGCATTATTCTATGGGTATTTTTGTGAACCCAGTTAGAGTTGCTTCTAAAAGCAGAAAGTGGGTCTTTTATCTTGGCCCATCCACCTCTTTTTTTCACAAGGCCTGGTACAAACTAGGTCTAGGCCGAGGGTGCCAACAGATTTCTGAGAATACTTGGTAAAGATTCCTAAGTTTGGTGGGGAAAAAAAATGAACCATCCTTAATTGTAGTATCTGCTATGATCCAGGAAGTGGGTAGGTATGTATCAAATCAGAATGGCATGGAGCAGGTACTAAGAAAACAGATCCTTAAAGTCAGAGGCTGTGTGCACCTACTTCCATTACCAATTCCACACTGTTCCTTTAAGAAATGTGTCCTTAGCACCAGTGACTTGCAGTTCCTACTGGTGTACTGGTGTGCAGGTGAACTTACATGGGAAACGGGCACTCACCAGCTCTCCCCTGGTATAACAGGAACATGAAGGAAACCTTTACTCAGGTATCAGCTCTGCCTCAAACTCTCTGTAACCTTGAACAGATCACTGGACTTTTCTACACAGGACCACTCGTCAATGCTCATTTCCAGATCTTGGTCACTGTATATAATTGGTACCACCAAAGAAAACAATTGGGCTGGAAGAAAGAGCTGGCTCAGCAGTTCAAAGCACTTATTGCTCTTGCAGAGAACCTAGGTTCAGTCCTAACTGATGGTATAGTTCAAAACCATCAGTAACTCCAGTTCCAGAAGACATCAGACACCCTCTTCTGACCTTCATGGGCACCACAGGTTCGTGGTGCACATAAATTCATGCAGGCCAAACACACAGATATTTAAAAAAAAAAAAAACTTTGTTATTGTTGTTGCTGCTGCTGTGGCACATACCTTTCATCCCAGCCCTCAGGAGGCAGGGGCAGGCAATTTTTGAGTTCAAGGTTGCCTGGTCTCCACAGTATGTTCTAGGCCAGCCAGGGCTAGATAGTGAAACCCAAAGAACAAAATCTAGTCTTGTGTGTGTGTGTGTGTGTGTGTGTGTGTGTGTGTGTGTGTGTGT
The DNA here is from genome assembly GCF_049852395.1 of Peromyscus maniculatus bairdii. Classification (NCBI taxonomy): domain Eukaryota; kingdom Metazoa; phylum Chordata; class Mammalia; order Rodentia; family Cricetidae; genus Peromyscus; species Peromyscus maniculatus. The sequence goes on from NC_134854.1 coordinate 118,141,324, forward strand.
GTGTGTGTGTGTTGGGCTCAGAAGCCAGAGCTGTCTTCCTCTAACACTCTCTCGCCTTACCACCTCATCTCTTGCTGAAGTGAAACCTCACCATTTCAGCTGGGCTGGCTGGACAACAAGCTCTTGGGACCCACGTGTCTCTTCCCCGCAGGTTCAGGGGGTCACAAGTTCACACTGCCATGCCTGGCTTTTTACATGGGCGCTGGGCTTGTGAACTCAAGACCCTGATGCTTGTGGAGCAAGTGCCCTTACCACCTGAGCCATCTCCCAGCCCTACTGTGTGCATCTTCCAAGCCTGGTGTTCCCAGAATAACAAAGAAGTACGGAAGCCCGAAGTGCATCACCCACCCAGTCAGTGTACTTCTGACCCCCGTCTGCTCGCCAGCCAGTCTCACCTCCAAGGTTTCCGGTACTGGGACAGGGAAGATGACAACATACTGGAGGTAAATGTTCTGTTTTAGATTTCTCTGAACTATCATTTCCTCGTCTTCGTTTTCTCACTGCCCTGGGCTCCATGTTTCTCATCAAGTCAAAGCGACTTGAACAGCAGCACCACGGTTCCTGTTTTTTCTAACACTTAAATAATGAGTAGGCCTTAGATCACCTGGAGATATCTCCTTACTCTATTATAGCAGGTATCCGTGATTTTAATTAGACAAACCGCCACCCCTGTCCTTTACCCACCATACTGTCAAGTGCCTATTAAGGATATGATAGTAATAAGGATTAACACCTCTTAAATTCCTATTAACAGTAACAGAGAAATGGAATGTCAAGTAATGAAAAGAAAAAAAAAACTTCACGGAAGTCATAATTAACCAAAACTTAGAGTAACTCAAAAAATCATTAGTAACTTTTTCTTTCCGTTTTCTTAGTGCCCTATGCCTGCCTTGGGTTAAGATGTGATAATTTATTTGCCTCTCATTGAACTGTAAAGCTTTTCTTTCCGGGGGAGGGGGTAATCTAGAGAAAGTAGACCAGTAGCTGCATGACTTCTCCAAGTGTCAACGCCAACTCTGTTTCCCCCGCAAAGGCTACGGGAAGCTTGCCATCTGAGGAAGGTAAACAGGGGAGCCACGTGGCGCGGTTCAGAGTCCAGCACTAAGAAGTCAGTCTCCATGAGGCATGGACAAAGTGGACGGGGTCCGAGGAGTTTTGACACAGGCCGTTCATAGGAGAAGAGCCATCGACTGCCACTTTCCTCTGGTCCCCTGCATTTCCCCACAGAGAGGCTCACAGAGGCTGCACAAGCAACACCCTGCAGAGTTCACACTCTGGCAGGTGAGCAGCCCCGGGAGCCGCCGGCATTCTGGCAAGTGCAGCACGTGGCCGGCCGGGCGAGCGAGCTCGGGCTTGGAGACGCCCCCAAGGCAGAGCCGGGAAACCACTGGGAAACCTCTGGATTCCAGCAGTGCGGCGAGCAACTTTCGCACCCCGCACCGGTGCCGGCGCCGGGTTCCAGTGTCCCGCCCCACGGCCCGGGTGAGGGGGGCGTTAGAACGACCCGGGCCGTGGGGTGCGCACTCTGACCCCCGCGGTCCCCGCGACCCCCCGTGGGAGGTGGGCCGAGTCCTGCGGCACCACGGGCGCCGCTCGGCCAGCCGCGCCGCGGGGAGCACGGGGTCGCGAGGGGTCGCCCGGGGCGAAGGGGCCGCCGCCGAGCAGGGGCGCCGCAGCCGGTGGCTCGCGTCGTCCCAGCCGCGCTCACCTGGGACCTGACCGCCAGCAGCCGCGGCCGCAGGGCTTGCGCTCGCAGAAGCTTCCCGGCCTGCGCCGCGATGGCCACCGGGGACGCCATCTTAACCAGGAACCTGCGGGGAGGCCGCGACCGGGAGGGAGGGGGAGGGGAGGGGGGTGGGAGCGGGCCCTGGCCCAGGCCGCGGGAGGGGGCGGGGCGGGAGAGGGGGCGGGGCGGGAGAGGGGCGGGGCGGGGGCGCGGGCCCTGGCCCGGGCCGCGGGAGGGGACGGGGCGGGAGAGGGGCGGGGCGGGGGCGCGGGCCCTGGCCCGGGCCGCGGGAGGGGACGGGGCGGGAGGGGGGCGCCCGGGGCGGGAGAGGGGGCGGGGTGGGAGCGGGCCCTGGCCCAGGCCACGGGAGGGGGCGGGCCGAAGAGAGGAGGGGCGGGGCGGGAGGGGCGGGGCGGGAGGGGACGGGGCGGGAGAGGGGGCGGGGTGGGAGCGGGCCCTGGCCCAGGCCACAGGAGGGGGCGGGGCGGGGAAGGGCAGGGCGGGGGCGGGGTGGGAGCGAACCCTGGCCCAGGACACGGGAGGGGGCGGGCCGAGGAGAGGAGGGGCGGGGCGGGGAGGGGAGAAGGAAAGGGGTGGCCCTAGGGAGCAGGGTGAGGGAATTGGGAAAGGCAGGGAATGGGAGTGGCAGGAGGGTAGGGGAACCCACCCACTCTCTCCCACCACCACCACCACCACGGCACTCCGAGGCCATGGGGCTTCCCAGTGCTGACAACCCCTTGCCTGGCTTCCAGGCAAAAACTGATCTCAGCCCCAGGGAAACTGACTTAAACTAGCCCCGGGAATGACAGATTAGAGATTGTTTGACTGAACTGAGGGCTGTGAGGTCTGGCCCTAGGAACTGATACCATTATCAAAGGCCACCTCTTGGAGAAAAGTCATGTTCCAAGGGAAGGAATTAGGACCAGTGCTGCCCACGGGCCATGCGGGGCAGGTAAAGCTGATGAAGTTTGGGGGAAGTGGGTAATTTGTTGTTTTAGGTGGTAGTGGTTGGTTTTGGTTTTTGAAAGGGGGTTTCAAATACCTTCCATTGGCCAGAAGTTCATCTAGAACTCCTGAGCCTGCCTCTGCTTCCTAAATGTGGTGACCATGGAGAGGTACCACCCTGTCTCTCTTGTGCAAGTGATGAAGGGTTTTAGGCCTGTCTTAGAGACATATGTTTTCTTGCTCCTTAACTAACTTAAATAAAAAGCTATTGCCAGATTTTCTACTCAGCTCTGAGAAAAGTGTTTGTTTAGAGTGTACAGGCTGCTATGACTTTCATAAAATAAAAATCACAATAACAACCTCTGTGTGCCAAGCACTGAACAATTATGAACCCATTTAAGCTTCGGGGCAATCTTTTCAGCAGGTACAGTTTCTATACTCATTTTGCAGAAGAGGAAATGGAGACACACAATGGATAAGAAACTTGGCAGACGCCAGGCAATGAGAAGTACATATGAGATTCAAATTCCCGCTCCAACCCCCAACACTACTTGGGGATATTTTTTAGTCTCAAACCTTACTCACTCTTGAATATATGATCATCAGACAGACAGACTGGGGACACTATAGCAATAGTGCACTCACAATAGTGCTCTCTGCTATCTTTCTTTGAATTTTCACTTGATGTAATTTCACATTGACAGAGAAACTGCAAGCACATTACTCCAAAAGACCCCAACTGTCAAAAAAAAAAAAAGACCCCAACTGTCTTTACCCAGCTTCACTCAGGATTTAGATGTTGACCCACATCTGTCCTTGATAACCCATTTCTCCCCAGAATCTTATACACATTTATTCTGTTCTTCATTCTGTGTGTCTCTCTGTGTATCTCTGTCTCTGCCTCTCTCTGTCTATCTCTGTCTGTCTCTCTCCCCACCCCCTGTGTGTGTGTGTGTGTGTGTGTGTGTGTGTGTGTGTGTGTGTGTTGTCTATATCTTGTATGTAGAGGCCAGGAAGCCATCTGTGCCTTGCTCTATTACCACCTTATTCTCTAGAGACAAAAATCTCTCTGAACTTGGAACTGGTATAACAGGCAGCAAGCCCCAGTGATCTTGTCTCTGCAGGGAACAGCTCTAGAGTTTCAGTGGAATGGCTCCAGCTGGCTTTTATGTGGGTCCTGGGGATCTGTACTTCAGTCTCCACACTTGCACAGCAAGTGCTCTTACCCACTGAGTCATTCCCTTCACCCAAGAGCTAGTGTCTGTTGAGTGTTACAGCTTTAATCTATGGCGGCCACACCACCATGAATGCATCCCATCCTGTCCGAATCTATGGCATTTTATAACTTCACTCCTCACCTCTCCCCATGACATTTTATTCATTTGCATCAATATAATTAATGGACTGGGGCTGTGGGTTGCAAAACAAAGAAAAATGAGACGAGTTACATTTTTTGAGTAAAAACCTAGGAGAAAAACGAGTTGGTTTAGCTGCTGGCATCAGCTCCTGGGGAGGGAGGTCTTCAAAGAGTGAGAACCCCAGGAATGTCAGGCCAAGCAGGATAAGTCAGTATTCCAAAGAGAGAAAGGAGACATAGCAGCAGCTGCCTAAGGAGAGAAGCTTCTGGGATGTGCCTTATCTCATTAATTACTCTTCCCATCTCTTTATCATTTCTTCAGCGTCCATCAGCTTTCCAGGGTAGGGATAGTCTTCCGCCCATGAGATCAACAAACCCATCTGGATAAACTCCTAAGGAAGTTTTGGACAGTTTCGGTAGTCATTTCTACACCCCAGGCCAGAAGTACAACTCAGATTCTATTCTTTCGGCCAGGAAGAAGTAGCCTTCCCTTAAAAGCTTGCAGTAAAACCCTGATACTGCCATCATCTTCTCCCCTTCCCTATGGTATTGGAAATATCAAGGAAGAGCAATTGTGATGTTCCCTTTTCCTCAAAATTAGAGTGCTAAAAGAAGGGATCCAAAGCTGAGCATGAAGGGGAGAGTTCATCTTCTGTGTTCTCCAAGCTGAGCTACCTAACACAGAAGCTAGCCTTACATATACAATCATACACACAGCTGCTTCTGGCTGTCATTTAATTCTCATGGATAGTCCAACTGCTGGGCAACTGAATGTTCCTCACCTCATGGCATTTAGACAACTCTCCATTGTAGCAGATTTTTCTTTGGGCCACTAGCTCACAAAAAACAACACGGAGACTTATCCTTAATTATGAAACCTTGGCCTATAGCTTAGGCTTGTTCCACTAGCTCTTATAACTTAAATTAACCCACTTCTATTAATCTATGTTTTGCCTTGTGGCTTTTTATCTCTCTTCCATCTTGCACCTCCTGTTTCCTCTCCGAGTCCTCTCTCGTGTACCTAGATTCATCTTCTCTTCTTCCCTCTCTCTGCCTGGAAGTCCTGCCTAACCTCTTTCTGCCTAGCTATTGGGCATTGAGCCTTTTATTAAACCAATCAGAAGGTGCCTTGGTAAAGACACATCTTCACAGTGTACAAAAAGATTATTCCACAATACTCCATATCTGTTAATTCTCCCAGGGTCACACAGCTGGGGACCAGACTCCCCAAAGCTGAAGTTTTAGCACTCTGTTTCACACCATCTTCTGGATCTGAATGGATTTGAGTTTCCATCTCATTTGACATTAATTGTTGCCAGTTTACTGAGTCAGACCAGAGTTCCCTATCACGTGATTACAGAGTATTGAGCAAAGACAATAGAAAAAGGACATGCAAACCAAGTAAAGAAACAAGTACCTGGGGCTGGGAGAGAACCCAAAAATCAATTGCCCAATTGCTCTTGGTCAAAGGCTCTTTTATGTTCTGGGAACAGACCAATTTGGTGTCACTGGTATATAAAGTAGGCATCCAGTTGGGATGAACCTAATTGACTAATCTGGCTATGCATGGGGGGTGGGGGGATTCTGCTTGGCCAAGGGATTGGATACAAGGGCACAGACTTTAAAAAAAGCCTGAAAGCAGGAGGTGGGGGCATGGTCATCAAAATCAAAAAGCCCCAAGCTGGAGGAAGAACCAGGATGTAAAGAGTGCAAAGGCTAATGGGTAGCTGAACTCTAGATAAGTCAGAACTTTCTGGATTTTCGCTGTTTTGTTCACTGATCATGTAAAATTCACTGTGAAACATCAGTATTTTCAGAGATAACTACTAGACCCACCAGGATTTATAACATTGTTGTTGGGGGCATGTAACCTTATAGAATAGGGGATCCCTTGCTTCATTATCTCAGTGAGGATGAATCAAAGATGCTTTTTAATGGGGTATAAGGATGTGTCTTTGTGGGTAGAGTGCTTGTCTAGTGTGCACTGAAGCTCTGGGCTTGATGCTCAGTACTGCATAAAACCAACCATGGTGGCACACACTTGTAATCCCAGAACCTGGGAGCCGAAGGGAGAAGAATCAGAAGTTCAAGGTCATTCATTGCTAGTAGAAAGTTCAAGGCTAGCCTGGGATGTAAGAGACTGTCTCTAAAAGCAAACCAATAAAAGTATCTTCAGTAATTTGCAAAATGATTGCTTAAACTTTGTGAGAATTTTGAACATGCTGCCAGAATTACCAACAGCCAATTTAATCAGACATTACTAAGCTAGGAAGCTGGGGAGAAAAGGTACAGGGGATGTAGCTGAAGGTCCGAGTGTATATGAGTTCCTTTTCTGTTGCTGTGATAAAAATACCACAACCGAAGGCAACTTAAGGAAGAAAGGGTGTACTGGCTGGTTTTATGTCAACTTGACACAAGCTAGAGTCATCAGTGAGGAAGGAGCTTCAGTTGAGGAAATGCCTCCATGAGATCCAGCTGTGAGGCATTTTCTCAATTAGTGATCAATGGGGGAGGGTCCAGCCCATGGTGGGTGGTGCCTTCCCTGGGCTGGTGGTCCTGGGTTCTTTAACAAAGCAGGCTAAGCAGGCCAGGGAGGGGGGGAGGCAAGCCAGTAAGCAGCACTCCTTCATGGCTTCTGCATCAGCTCCTGCCTCTGGGATTCTGCCCTGTTTTGAGTTCCTGACTTCCTTCAGTGATGAACAGCAATGCTGAAGTGTAAGCCAAATAAACCCTTTCCCTGACTAAGACAAAGAATTTATTTTTGTTTATGCCTTCAGGGGGTTAGAGTCCATCATTGTGGGGAGGGCATGATATGATGCATGAGCAGGAGGTTGTCTGATTACATTTCATCCATGCAGGAAGCAGGCTGGGTGGCGCGGATTACTGCCCATGAAGTAGAGGGAGGCATAAAACCTCAAAGCCCACCCCCAGTGAAGTTATTTCCTCCAGCAATGAAACACCTCCTAAAGATTCCATAACTCTCCAAACAGCACCACCAACAGGGGACCAGGTGTCCAAATACATGAGTCTGTGGGGGGACACGTCTTCTTCAAGCCACCGCAGGGTACTTGCCTAACATTCTTCAGTGCCCTGTGTTCAATCCATAACACCACAATAAAAATAAATAAGACTATATTTCTGCGTGTTTGTTTTTGGGTTGGTGGGGATGGATAGCAGGACTGAGCCAGGACCTAGTGCATTCTAGGCCACTTTTCCACTGAGTGCTTTGTAAAGATAAAGAAGAGACCCTCAGGACAGCCAGTGACAGAGAAGTACTTCTCTAAGAAAACAACACATAAAACTAAAACAGTGCTTTCCCAGAAGGGAATTTTTGGAAGGGGCTGGGGAGGCTTCTGATTGGTGTTTTCCTGCCCTTGGAACTTGGGACTGATCCACCATCCACTGGTGCGTAGCTGGGGGCTTTCTAGGCAGGATGATGGCCTTACATGAGTTCTCTTTCAGTTGGAAGACTGGCCTGAGTCTGTGGAACTCAATCATTTATCAGCACTCTTTCCAGGTCTTGACCTTCATTCTCCCAGATCACCTTCTATGCTGCAAGCAAGAGGTGGCAGACAAAGAAGAAACTTCCATTCTTCCAGTATCTACAAATGTGTGATATGTAATGAACCATGCTCACTGCACGCCTTCTAGAGGCTTCTCTATGTTTTTACCTTTTGGCGGTTTTTTTTCTAAGTAGGAAGCTCTTTGAGATTAGGAACCTGGATTTGACCACAGAACTCTCTCTATACACACCTACTCTTTTACTTGGACAATCACTGACCTTTCCCTCAAGTTGAGTTTAGCCCATTGGCACTTCTAGTTCCTGTATACAAACTTGTGACCTGGGAAACCAAGTAATGTGACAAGAGAGTAGGGTAAAGAGGAAGGCATCAAGATGGGCATGAAGGAAGCCAGTTGGCAGGAAGATGGGAAAGCCCTCCCCAACAAGGCCAACATGAGCATGTGTAGAGGAAGTGCATGGCATAAGAAAATGTCCCAACCTCCCGTACAGCACTGCCAAGCCTTTGACCTTTCCCAGCTCTGGCTTATTTCCATTCTCAGGGGTGATGTAGTCTCTTAATAACTAGCTCTGCTTCTACCACTGTCCATGTGCCCCGATGCAAGTCCTTGTTTTGGGACACAGGAACCTGCAAGTCTCAGCGGCTGCCTTCAGCCAGCTGTCAGTCAGGAAGGGAAATGTATGTCTCTCATAAAAATTTGAACTCAAAGGAGCCCAGAAATTTTCCTTCCTCTCTCCTTTCCTCAGCTTCCTCCCTCCCTCCCTCCCTCCCTCCTTCCCTTTCTTCCTTCCTTTCTTCCTTCTTTCCTTCCTTCCTCCAGCTTCTTTCATTTCCCTAAACCCAGTTTTGGAAATGGTGGGTGAGGGACAGAAGCTGGCTCAGTGGGAGCCCGGACCTTAGCCTAGGGTATCAGATCCAACCATCTTTGCAATCATGCCAAAGGGATAAAGGGAACCAAGGGTATATCATTTCCTTGCCTTGATGTTGGACAGGCTCATTCCAGGGCCACAAAGTACTGTGGATATTGCTCTATATAAATAAAATGCTGATTGGCCAGTAGCCAGGCAGGAAGTATAGGCAGGACAAGCAGAGAAGAGAATTCTGGGAACAGGAAGGCTGAGTCAGAGAGATGCTGCCAGCCGCCACCATGAGAAGATGTTAAGATACTGGTAAGCCACGAGCCATGTGGCAACTTATAGATTAATAGAAATGGGTTGATTTAAGATATAAGAACAGTTAGCAAGAAGCCTGCCACGGCCATACAATTAAAAAAATATATGAGTCTCTGTGTGTTTACTCAGTTGGGTCTAAGTGACTGTGGGACTAGCGGGTGAGAGAGATTTATCCTGACTGTGGGCCAGGCAGGACTGGAGAAAATACCAGCTACAAAAAAAGCCCACCACACTACACTGTCTGTGTACCAGTTTACCCAGGCAGATGGCAGGCACCTCAGCAGCAAGATACACAAGGTACTATGACCAGTCCCCTACATCCCAGTGGTAAGTGAAGTTATACCCCTCCAACAAGTTTTAGAAACGTGCTACTGGACACCTTGATAGCCATTCTCCAACTGTGGGCCAAGCAGTTGTACCAGCTAAAAAGGGTGACAGACACAAGATGACCCCAGCCACACAAACAGTTTGAGATGGCAGTATGCACACAGGAGAGTAGCTCTGAGAGTCATCACAAAGATACTGGGGCCCACGTGACAGCATGGGATCTACAGCCTCTCCAGCCACCAAGTCCCCTGAACATCACTGCTTCTTCCCCAGGCTTTCTACATGACCACTTCACCTCTCTTCCTTCCTTCGTCTATCCTTTTACCTTCTTCTAGGCCTGCCAGGATGGTGTCCTATACCCTTAGAGATCCCTTAGAGATCCATACTCACCTCAGACCCCATCTGTGATTCTAGGGAAAGTGCCAGGACACCATGAAAACTAGCTATCCCCACAGTGTCCCAATGTCCCTCTACCATGATTTCGAGATCAGTCCTTCCGTGGGCCCTGGGGCTCCTGTCAGTCCCTTAGGACAAGGGAACAGGGTTTGGAGTCTGGGGCCAGTGGCAATGCCCCCAAAGTCCAAATATCAAGTTGTGAGTGACAGCACAGTCTCTGGATGGGAGGCAGGCCAAATGGTGTTCTTTGGCTCAATCACTGGGCTTGATGCTAGGGACTGTGGGTCAGTCCTAAGGGGGTAGAGTGTTGCCTTTTCAGCACTCCTAGTTAGCTATGCTCTGAACCTCCCTCCCGCTGTCTCAGGTTAGCAATATCCTTGACTTCTGTTTTGTCATATCCAAACTGTTCTCAACGCCCCCCCATTTATTTAACATATGCAGGTTTATCCTTGAGGGCGTAGATTTGGTCTCCCGTGTGGTATGACGTTTCCTTGAGCACCAAATCCAAAAGGGGAAAATGTCCATTTACTCTTTTAACTTTAATTAGCAATCTGAGAGAGAGAGAGAGAGAGAGAGAGAGAGAGAGAGAGCGCCATTCATACAGGCAAGCCTCTTCTCATAACCTTGTAACCCAGTAGCTCTGACCTCTCCCACACCTCAAAATGAACTGAGTGATGGGAAAGTTTGACCAAGGAATGGAAGCTTAAACTACAGTACCATTCTACAGCTAGTCTAAAGTATGTTATATATGAGCCTTCATGGTTCTCTACCAGGATAAGGGCTATATAAAGGAGAACAAAAGGGGACCTCTTTTGGGTGAGTTCAGACTGAAGCATAGACATATGCATCAGGCAAGCCATTAACATCTTTACTGTGACTCAAAGCCTCTGTGACCATGAGTGAGTCCATTCTTTGTGGAAGGGATTAGGGACTGTTGGCTGATGAATCTCTGTCATGTGCTTCAGGTCCCAGAGGCTGATGTTTACCAGGCTTCCTTCCTCGACTAAGAAGCCGTCTTTGTGTGTCTCTTTAGTTTTTAACATTCGCGAGCCTTAGTTTCTCCATTAGTGTTATGGAGACAGCTTCCCAGAGCTGGGAGTTCACACTGGAGTACTTCTCATAAACTTTGCTCACTTCTGAAATATTAAGTTCCAAAACCCCGCCGACAATTTTGCAGTTAGAACAGCCTGCCTACACTTTCTTATTCACTTAGCCGTTCCAAGAAGGAAAATAAAAACACCAGTAGGCCCACGGCCTTCCCTTTCATCTCAGCCGCCTATGCTAACAGTGAAATAATGTGCTCATTTTCATATTCACACTGATTACTCCAGGGGCCCCACTTTGCTAAAGACACATGTCATGAAGCATTGCAAAGGGTTACTGCACCCAGCAGTGGCTGTGGTTGTTTATCATTACCTTTTTATTTAAGCATAAAAGCCATTTGACAAATACAAACTCATTATAACCCGCAGAGCTGAATACAATTTTTTAAAGAAACAGCCCTAATTTTCAGGAATTACATATCTGCGTCCATGCTGCTGCCTGTCAGGGATGAAGATTACTGTGACAATGAAGAAAGGAAGGGCGTTCATGAGCTTCATCTGGTTATTGCTTTGTTAATGGGTAGCAGAGTTCTTGAATTCACAGGCAGGCAATGTCGCTGTTGCGGTTTGTGACATCCACTTTAACCAAGGCTTCACTTGTGTCATTTGCCAACGACACACAAAAAAGCCTCCTTTGTGGCCATTCTGCCTCTTAAACAGTATATTAAAATGATTAATTTTGGGGTGGTAGAGGGTGTCGCTCAGTGGTAGATCATTCACTTAGAATGAATGGGACTCTAGCTTTGACCCCTGGCTTTGAAAGAGGGAGGAAAAGGAAATCAATTTTGATGGCATTAACCAGCAGTTTATTTAAATAAGAAGGTGCATAGAAGGGATCTATACCTAAAAGTGTCCCCTCCTGCTTTCAAACCGCCCTGAGCTCAAGAGAAATCCTTATTATGTCCTGGAGAGAACTCAAGTTACAAAGTAAGGAAAAAGCACCATGGAGCATCATTTCCTTACAGGAGATACAGCTGAGGACAAGGATAGCAAAGTCTGGATGTGGGGGATGAGGCAGGCCAGGGTGGTGGTGTCCTGTCAGGGGCCATAGAGATCAGTGAAGAAGATGGTGGAATTTGTCGTGGAATGTTTTCACAAAGGGCTGTGTGGGGACAGGGACAGAAAGAGGTAAGTGGCACCTGATGGAATGTGGGGAAGGAGCTCCCTTCAGAAGCAAGGCGTACATTCATTCCCACTATAGTTGGAGCCTTCTGAACTCAGCACCTTCAATGTTGATTAAAGCTAAAATAAGAATTAAAGAAGCATCCAACTTCAGATGGATGCCACACCCTTCAGCGGTAGATGCAGTGGATGGACTGTACCACTGAGGTGGCCTCTCTTTACCCCACACAGCTGGAAGGTTTGGGTGCTGGGGTTGAATCCAGGGTGTTGTTAACTAGCCATGATTTTTAGCAAATTATTTAGTCATGACATACCGAAAAACTAAGATAAACAGAGAAATTGGTTATTGTAAGAAAAAAACTATAACTCAAGAATGATCATATTATATAGTCAATATAAAATTATTAGTAGAATATATATATTTATATGTATTTGGAGACTATATTTTGCAAATTCACTCTCTATTTTTTTTAATGCTTCTTTCTTTTTATTTATTTATTTATTTTGTATACAGCATATATGACTGCAGGCCAGAAGAGGGCACCAGATCTCATTATGGATGGTTGTGAGCCACCATGTGGTTGCTGGGAATTGAACTCAGGACCTCTGGAAGAGCAGTCAGTGCTCTTAACCTCTGAGCCATCTCTCCAGCCCCTCACTCTCTATTTTGATCTTCCTACATAGCTCAGTTTGGAGAGACTCATTCCACATTTAAGAGCTATGACTGCCCTGAACTCAGGTGTTCTGCCTCCCCTGACCTCAGGACAGTAAAATCTGAACAACTCTTTTTATTCTAGTCATAGGGGCATACCATTATGACCTGTAATTCTCAGACACAAGGAGATGGAGAGCGAGTACACTGAGAGACACCGGGGAGCTCCATGTAGGGCTTGTCCTAAGACAGACCACTGTGTCCCACCTGCTGCTGGTGGAGGTCAGCCTCTCTTCCAGAGAAGAAAGATGAAACCTTAGTGGTAGGAGCCCACCTCTTCAGGTTTCACTGAAGCCTTTGACTTTTAGATTAAAGGCTAATTTTCTTGCTTTCAATTTGGCCCCAGTTCTAATGGTAGAAACCCATTTCTCCTGTGGTGTGGGGTACCATGGGAACCATGTGAGTTTAAACAGCAGTGATGGACATGAATTTCTAATCAGCATGTAACAGTAAATGCAACTTTAGAGGAAAATGAAATCAGGGTTTATAGGGCAGCCACTGTCACCAGTCAACTTGCAATCAACAGGTCATTAAATCTGGGCATCCCGCCAATAATGGATGCATTAGCTATATATCTTGGGATCATCAGCCACCCCTCAACATTTTAGCTTATAACATAGGTGGTCAGTAATCTATGCTGGGCTCAGCTGGGCTCATTCAGGTGTGTGTGTGTGTGTGTGTGTGTGTGTGTGTGTGTGTGTGTGTGTGTGTGTTTAGCTGGTGCCTGACAGAGAGGCCAAGCTTTTGAGGGCTGGCTGTTAGCAGGAACATCTCTGATCTTCTCCTACATGGTACCAAGTCCTCCAGCAGGCTACTGGATGCCTATTGTCATGGAGATCTCAGATTTTCCTGCCTTCTGTGTCATCCTGCAGTCTTCTCCATGAATCTCACCAGAGCACTAGCAGGTCACAGGGCCACAGAAGCCACAACAGAATCCTATGTGTCTCCTGATAAGACTCCTCAGCAGTGACTCTTAGACATAGCTATGCATCATCATTTTGGACCACTCTCCAAAGCTTCTGATTGCGTGGGTCTGTTTGAAGCCCGAGGAATTTGAATTTTATAAAGCAACTTTTCCCTTCCTTTTTTGATGTGGGTGGTGGGTCATAGAAATGGGACATCCATGTGGATAGAAGAAAATGGCAGCAGCACCTGGTTCTCCTTTCTCTTTGCATACTTATCATGCCTCTGCTATCCTCCCTAACTTACCCAGGCCCTCTAAACTCCAGTTATATTTGATAAGAGGAAGGCTCAAAGCGAAGTCTCTACTTTGTCCTTCCCCTGATCCTCGCAGGGCTGAGGATCTCTTGTCCTTTGTGTTTCAATCAGCCCCTTCAGGGAAAGGGAGCCTTGAGGGCAAGGCTGACCTTTGGTCATTGCAGGTGACACTGGCTACCTTTGCTTTTTGTATGCTTCTACCTTTAGGATTTTATCAGCAGTAACAAAAGGGTGTATTTTCTTCACTATTAGATCTCTGTCTCTGTCTATGTCTTTACATTACTCAACATACATGTATTCTAAATGCCCTAGTATACAGATAGTCAAACTAAGTTTGAAATTAGATGTTTGTTTATGGGCCAGTCTTAACACTCTTCCATTGAAGTTAATAGACACATGTAGGCATTGAGCACTTGAAATGTAGCTAGAGCAATTGGGCAAATGAATGTTTAGTTTTCACTAAATTTCCTGTCCCCCTAAGGCCCTGTCCCTGGAACTGGAGACTGCACCTAAGTCCTCAAGCATGCTAGGCAAATGCTCTACCGCTGACCTGTATCCCCAGTCAGCCTTCGACTCTTATTTTGAAATGGGAGTCTTACTAAATTGCCCAAGCAGGACTTGAGCTTGGAATCTTCCTGCCTCAGGCTCCCAAGTAACTGAGATTGTAGGCTATCCTATTAGGCATGGCTTTCACTAGATGTTGAACAGCCATTTATCGCTAGTGACTATCTTGTCAGCCAGGGGAAGCCTGGAGCTGTCTAACTTGGACAAACAATTCTACACTGTCCCATTGTTTTCTTCATCAGGTTTCTGTGGTAAGACAAGGTTTGGAATACTGAGAGCTCAGGAAGCCAATCCCCAGTAGCTGGTAAGGAAATGGAAACCTACCTAAGAAAGGTGGGAAGCACCTAAGGTGGCATGGGTAAGCCATTGTCGGTTAGTGGGGTTTATTGGATTATTAGAATACACTCCACAATTGCTCCACCGCGGGGCTCAGTAGTGGAAGAGTTGTTGTTGGATGTACAGGAATCCTGCCTCTTGTATGGGGCCGTTATACCCTTGTACCTAGATAAAACCAAGGGGCAGAGCACTGCAGGTACCCCAGGCTGGAATTGTCCTCCCAAACACGTAGCAGCGTGGGCAGAAGGAGTACGGGCTCTGTGTGAACTATATTGCCTCTCATCTAAACCCATTAAGTCAGCTCATGTTAGCGTTGTGAGGAGAGTTGCTTAAGTCTGTTACATGCTGCTTCAAACAAGCAAGCAAACAAAAATGCCAAAACCAAATGACCAAAAAACAAAACAAGAAAAGCTTTCAAAATTGTAGCCCCAAACTATGCTTCTGCCTATTTGCCTTAATTACTGAATTGGATGCCTTCTGTGTTGTTTCCAGCACAGCATGGATGCTCTGAACATCCCCACAGTCCGGGACCCACCACGAAGCCATAAAATAGCTGACCCAGGACATTCTCAATGGAGACATAATGAGACTCAGATAGGGCAGAAAGTGCTTATTTCGTTGCTTTTTGTTTGGTAGATATAAAAAGATTAGAAGCAGCTGTACACGGGCATCAGAAGCTATATATGTTTTTTTAAATAGACTAGAATTACAGCAGAAGTGGATAGACGTGTAGATAACTCTTCCTCCTCTGACACTGAGCTTTGTTGAGCTGCCAGCAAAGCAAATGGGATTGTAATAGAAGTCTACTGATAGCCAAATCCAAGAGGTGGACCAGCCTCTGAAGATGTACTTGCTCCTCCAAAGAAAGCAAGGCATCGTCCTGGCTCCTTCAGCTCGTCTCTGCAACAGTGGGCTGAAACACTAGGGAAACACTGGATGCTGTTGTAGGCAGAACAGTGAGATCGGAGGTCAACTGGGTGGCCAGAGGCTAAGGAGAGTGTAGCTGCCATCACCAAGAACCTGCTTGGGGAAGTTGTCGCCAAGCCACACAACCTCTGTAATTTTCCCTTTCCTAAAATTTCCCTCAAACGGTTGTGATCACGTCAGATCAATATTAGGATAAATTTCCAGAGTAGTAGTGATGCCCCCGCCCCACAAGGCTAGAGGAGGAAACACTAGCAGGACCTAGAGAAAAGGAAGATGCTGAGTATAGCTGACTACAAAATGCTGGCCAATTCAGTATAATTTGAATTAAAAAAGTCTAATTTTACAATTAAACTTCACCTCTACGTATTCTAGCCAGAGATACCCAAAGATTTGGATTGACTCATTTTTTTTTAACATGACAATATTTGGCTACACTTTATTTTTATACGGGTTGACATTCTGCTATATTTCATTTCATTTGTTCTGAGAAACTGAAAACAAAGGGACATGGGGGTTCATCTGAAGGGATCTGAGGAATTTCCAAACAAGATCTGAGTCTTGCAGTATCTAATTATGCAGCCCTTTCTTCTCATTATTATTTTTATTTATTTATTTTGCAAATAATCAAGGCATTTTGACCCAAATCCAGCATAAACAGCTTTTCACCACTCCCACTTAAGACAACTGAAATTTACAATCATGTGGCAGTATAAATGTTTAAATTACAATTTGCACAACTTGACAATCAATATAAGTCTGAAGTACAAAAAGCAAATTGTCCTTTAGCTGAATTACCTTTTAAAACTATTAGGCCTGCTAATGTAATCTAAATTAAACAAAACAAAAACAAATTGGATTGACTCTTATCAAAGTATACAAAATATATCAATCTCTAATAACATTCATGATGTTTTATACCTGTAGTCGTTTGAATAGGAATGGCCCCCATGGACTCATGTGTTTGAATGCTTGGCCTATATCGAATGGCACTATTAGGAGGTGTGGACTTGTTGAAGGAAGTGTGTCACTGTGGGGGCAGCTATGAGGTCTCATATGTGCTCAAACTATGCACAATTTGGGATAGTTCACTTCCTATTGCCTGTGGATCAAGATGTAGAATCTTAGCTCCTTCTCCAGCTCCATGACTGCCTGCACACCAGCATATCCTGCCATGATAATAATGAACTAAACCTGTGAAACTGTAAGCCAGCCCCAATTAAATGTTTTCCTTTATAGGAGTTGCCGTGGTCATGGTGTCTCTTCACAGCAATAGAAACTATAAGACAATACCTTAAATGTTTCTTGATTTAGTTAATACCTAAAATGTCCTATAGTATGATTAGCTGATATTAAAATATTAATTGAACAGTGTTTTTAGTTCACTAATAAAAAAGGGCAATACTACAGTGACCTCTTCCTAAGTCTTTTAACCATCTAAATATAAGTAAGATAGTTCATGGAATATGAATAACTGTAAAAACAGGGGAAACATAGTAAATCTAGTTAAAATATGTAAATTTTGATTATTTCAAATACATGTTTCTTTTATTCAGTACCTTCACTTCATTAGGCCAAACTGTGTTCTTGATTACTTAATATTAAGTATAGTGATCTATTTATATGCCACTTGTAAATGTTATGTCAGATACAAACCAGGTAATGAAGAAAAGTTACATTCAGATCATAATGGCTCATAGTTTTTCAATGATCCAGGGATCTCTCTCTCTCTCTCTCTCTCTCTCTCTCTCTCTCTCTCTCTCTCTCTCTCTCTTTCTTTCTTTGTTTTTTTGAGACATGGTTTCTCTGTGTAGCTTTGGCCATCCTGGAACTCACTCTGTAGATCAAGCTGGACTCGGAATCACAGAGATCTGCCTGCTTCTGTATAGCTGGTCATTCTCTGGACCACCAGCTCTCAAATAATGACATGGAGACTTCTTATTAAGTATGAAAGCTTGGCTTTAACTTAGGCTTGTTACTATGTAAAACTTAAATTCACCCATTTATATTAATCTATGTTCTGCCATGTGGCTTGTTACCTACTGTACATCCAACTCTCCCCTCCTCCACTGGTAAATCCCCCAACTCTCAGATCTCAGATTCTTCCTCCACCAGTTCCTTTCTCTCCCCTGAAGCCCCACCTATCCCCTTCTTCCTCGCTATTGGCTGTTTAGCTCTTTATTAAACCTATCAGAAGGTGCCTTAGCAGAGACACATCCTCACAGTGTACAAAAAGATTATCCTTCGATACCTCTGCCTCCTGAGTACTGGGAGTAAAGGCATGTGTGGCTACTACCACCACCACTTGGCAGAAAGTTTTTACCAGCCTTTCTCTGAAAGACTATTGTCCTGGCTACTCTTCAACATCAGATCCTAACAATGAGCTTCATAGCCACCTTATAATATTTAATTAATAAAATGTGACCCTTACATGCACAAAATGTGATCCTTGGTCAAAAGAGGGAACTGAAGAAAGAAAGAAAGAGAGAAAGAAAGAAAGAAAGAGAGAGAGAAAGAAAGAAAGAAAGAAAGAAGGAAAGAAAGAAAGAAAGAAACCTAAAACGAAGCTGCAACTGCAAAGACTGACTGACTGGTTAAAACTGAAATGGTGTGGAAAAGTAGGAATTTTGCAGTTTTGGGGATAGCATTAGCTTCCTGACTAGCCATTCCTTGTAACATGAATCTTAAAAGGTCTTATTAATAAAAACAAACTCAGAGCCAGGTATTGGGGTAAACACTGAAAGATCAGAGAAACAGAACCAGCCACAGCTAACCTCACCTCACCAATTCCTCAGCTGATCTCATTTCCTCAAACTGGAAGCCTCTGTGTCCTCATCTGAATGGATCCCAGATGAACTGCTGCTAAAAAGCCTAAAAGCTTAACCAGGCTCTAGTTCCTGGTCCTCATGTCTTATATACCTTTCTGCTTCCTGCCATTACTTCCTGGGATTAAAGGCATGTGTCTCCATGCCTGGCTGTTTCCAGTGTGGCTTTGAACTCATGAAGATCCAGATGGATCTCTGTCTCCAGAATGCTAGGATTAAAGGTGTGTGTGCGCCACCATTTTCTGGCCTCTATATCTAGTGACTGTTCTATTCTCTGACCCCAGATAAGTTTATTAGGGTGCACAATATATTGGGGACCACAATATCACCACAATTCCTTATTCATATCTATGTTAGAACTAATGTACTGCAACTAATATATGAAACCTTTTTGAAATCTGTTAACTTAGCAGACCACTAGCTTCCAACAACTCAAAAGCTAAGAATGTTATCAGATAGCATCAGAAGACTACAGAAAAGTTCCCCCATCTTGCTATACCTACCTCTCTTACGTACCCATTAATATATTTTAAACTCACCTTGATTTATGACTTCCTTTGTTATGTAAAACTGTAAAACTTCATGAAACTGCTTCCTGCTGTGGATATCACTTTGTATGCTGTAAATGTATTGCTCTGATTTGGTTGATAAATAAAACGCTGATTGGCTAGTAGCCAGACAGGAAGTATAGTATAGTATAGGTGGGACAAGCAGAGAGGAGAATTCTAGGAACAGAAAGGCAGGGTCAAGAGTCACCAGCCAGACACAGAGGAAGCAAGATGTCAAAGTACCAGTAAGCCACAAGTGACAAGCCACATGGAAACTTATAGATTAATAGAAATGGGTTAATTTAAGATATAAGAACTATATAGCAAGAAGCCTGAGCCATTAGGCCATACAGTTTTAATTAATATAAGCCTCTGTGTGTTTACTTGGGTCTAAGCAGCTACAGGACTGGTGGGTGAGAGAGATTTGTCCTGACCTCAGGCCAGGTGGGACACAGGAAAACCCCAGCTACAGCTTCCATGTTGTAACATGGAATTTGGGTAACCTAAGTCTGTGTTTCTGGGCCATGGTCACTCGAAATGGCTCTAGAATAAATGATCTCTTATTCTTTTTAAGATGAGAGCTGTTCTGGGCACGGTCTTGCATACCTTTAGTTCCAGCACTCAAGAGGAAGAGGCAGGCAGATCTTTGTGAGTTCAAGGCCAGCCTTGTCTCTGTAATGAGTTCCAGGACATGAGGGATATGTAGGGAGACCCTGTCTCAACAGAAACAAAAACAAAAATACAAAGCAAACAAACAAACCCAAACACAGCAGCAACAAAGGTGAGAGCTGGTCTTTTTGTTTGTTTGTTCTGTTTCTGTTGTTGTTGCATAGACAGTTTCCAGAACAGTGAAGCTCCTAAGGCTAGACAGGGAAAGCCAGTGGAAATCAGAGTAAAGGGAGTTGTGGCAGACTACAGAATGCTGGCCACCTTTCTGCACGGCTGTGGGTTGGAAAACTTCCAACCACATTTGGCGTAACAACATGGGGCTCTTGAATTTCCAGAAAGCCTAAAAAAGTTTAAGAAGGGTTTCTAAACACACAATAACAGAGCCCCAAACTTTGAATGACTGTCCAGGCAGGCAGCTGTCTCTGTCATTCTAGATTTTTGGAAGTTGCTTATAATGCATTTCCTGTTTACTTAGGTAATATTATATCCTTCTGGGGTCTTTGATGTAGTTGAAGACTAGATAGTTGTAATTTCCCCTGGTTATGATAAAAGATAAGTTAGATATGAAACTTTAGACTCACAAATATAGGATAGATGATAGAATATTTTCTTTAATTTTGCCAAATATAAAGAGACTCAATATTGTTACTATAATTCTTGTTTGATAACTGTTTTGTTATGTGTAATTTTACTATGTTAAAGTTAAAACCTTCCTTTTTGATTAGACAGAAAAGGAGAAGTGCTGTGGGATGGCATTCTGTGTGCTGTGAATATGTGTTGCTCTGATTGGTTGATAAATAACACACTGATTTGCCAGTAGCCAGGAAGAAAGCATAGGTGGGCAAGCAGACAAGGAGAATTCTGGGAAGTGGAAGGACAGAGTCAGGAGTCACCAGCCAGACACAGAGGAAGCAAGATGACAAAGAAGAACTGAGTAAAGATACCAACCATGTGACTAAATATAAATAAGAATTATGGGTTGATTTAAGTGTAAGAGCTAGCTAGTCAGTAATAAGCCTGAGCTAAGGGCCAAGCAGTCATGAATAATATTAAGCCTTTGTGTGATTATTTTATAAAGGCTGCGGGACTATAGGTGTGAGATTTGTCCCAACCACGGGCCAGGCGGGACACAGAAAAACTTTCAGCTACAGATTGTGTGTGTGTGTGTGTGGGGGGGGGCCTTGGAAATTTTAAATCTTCCAGTCCAATAATTTCATTTCTAAGAAGTTTTAAAAAATATATTTAAATTCAAAGTAGATGAAATTCATTGAGGAGCTGAGGGAATAACTCAAACATGATATAAAGTGTTTGCTGTGCAAGCAGAAGTTCAGATCCTCAGCACCCACATAAGAGCCAGGTGCCACAGCTCATGTCTGAACCCCAGTGCTGGACAGGATGGCTATAGGCAGATCTGGAGGCTTGCTGGCTAGCTAGTCCAGCTGAAATGTCAAGGTTGAGGGTTAGTGAGAAGGTGCGTCTAAACAAACAAGTGGGAGAACAATAGAGAATACCTAATGTCCACCTCTGGCTTCCACTTGCACAGGCATAGGCAAATGCACCTCCTTAGACATGTGCGCGCGCGCGCGCGCACGCGCGCGCGCACACACACACACACACACACACACACACACACACCAAAAGATATTCATTTGAAGACATTAATTGTAGCATGATATAGCTAGTGAATGACTAATGAAAAATACATTAGAACTTTGAGTGGCACCAAAGCACATAAAATTAACCTTAAATGGTAACCTATACATTGGTAAGATTTTTAGCTCTCTGAAAGTAGTTAGTCACTGTTAACAGTTCAAGAAACCATCAATTTACCATGTACCCATTTATTTATTTTCCTACCTTGTACTTGGGGAACTGAATCTAGACTTCATGTGTGTTAAGCATTTACCCCACAACCAAGATACACTCCAGCCCCTGTCTATTGGAGAAATTATTTTGGCCACTCCACGTAGTTAAAAGGATATTTATTTAATGGTGTAACTCACAAATTAAGTGAAAGGTAGGTCGCAGGGTCTGGGGAAGGTGTATCGCAGTCCAGCGGTGTTCTCTGGAGCTCTGCACAGTCCACCTTCACTGTTCAGCGTCCCGGCACAGAGAGAGCACACACAGAGAGCGCTGGCCCATCCTGCTCTCGGGTCTCCAGGCGCCTCCCCTTGCCCCGCCTCGTAGGCGTGACAGTTGCCAGAGTCGCAATGGGGGTTGGAACTTCCAGATCCAAGCTGGAATGGCTACCCACTACACCTGTCTAACTACAAACACACACACACACACACACACACACACACACACACACACAACACACACACACACATACACACACACAACACACACACAACACACACACAACACACACACACACACACACACACACACAAACACACACACACATCAGTGTGGTCTTTGTAAATAAAGTTTTATTGGAATTCCGTCATGACTATTTGTTCCTGTGTCTATGGCTGTTTATCAGGTAGGGATGAGTCACCATGACAAGGACCATACAATGAAAAATGTGTAACATCTGCACCAGAATATAAATTCTCCCGAGTAAACTCACTGAGCATAAATATTGGTGTCTGCTTTGTCTGTTACTAGAGTCCCACTGCATAGAGAGCAGTGTTTGGCATGCTGTACAAGCTCAATGGATATTTATGAAGTCAAGAATATTTTTTCATGTTTAGTGAGATTTTGAATAGTTTGAGATTTGTTTGTTTGCTTGCTTGAAACGGAGTTTCAGTGTGTACAGCAAGCTGGCCTCAGACCAGCTGTTTTCTTGCTTTCTGTTCCCAAGTGCAGGGCTTCAGCCATGCACAATCACATTTAGCTGGTGTCTTAGTTGTTTCTTTCAAATGTAAAAAATAATGCTTCGGTGAGAATAGATACTGTTTTCTTTTGCACTTTTATCAAGTACGATAACTCAAACTTAAACTAAAACCTAACAGATGACCTATCAAACTTTAAAGACAAGCCAAAGATTTCACAGATGACTTAAATTTGGTTTTAAAAAGTATGTGTGAAGCCAAGCGTCTTAGTTTGCTTTCTGTGACTGTGATAAACACCATGACCAAAAGCAACTTGCTGGAGAATGGGGTTGATTTACCTTACATTTCCAGATCATAGTTCATTTAGTGAAGCCAGGGCAGGAACTCAAACATGAACCGTAGCAGAAGCCATGGAGGACCACTGTTTATTGGCTCACTCTCTTGGTTGCTCAGTTATAATTCTTATATAGCTCAGGCCCAATTGCCTAGGGATGGTACTGTTCACAATGAGCTGGACCTTCCTACATCAATTACCAATTAAGAAAATGCCTCACAGACATGGCCACAGGCCAGTCAGATCTGGGCAATTCTTCAGTTGTGGTTCCCTCTTCCCAGGTGACTCTAGGTTTTCTCAAGTTGACAACTGAATTTGACTGTGACACCAGGTATGGTGAGATACACTGGTCATCCTAGCTCTTGGAGTACAGAAGCAGGAGATTTAGGAGTTACAGGCTATTTCAGTTACACAGCAAGTTTGAGGTCAGCCTGGGATACATGAGACCTTGCCTCAAAAACAAACAAGCTAAAGCAAAGCAAAATAAAAGGGTGTGTATTGTTTTTAATGACTTATTTTTATATTATGTGCATTGATGTTTTCCCTGCATGTATGTCTGTGTGAGGGTGTCAGATCTGCTGGAACCGGGGTTACAGACAGTTGTTATCTGTTGTGTGGGTGTTGGGAATCGAATCTTGGTCTTGTGGACAAGCAGACAGTGTTCCTAACCACTGAGCCATCTCTCCAGCCCCCATGTGTTAAGAACTATAAGTTAAAGACTTTTAAATTTCTCTTTAAAAAATCTACATAGTGAGTCTCAGGCCAATCTGGCATATATGAGATCCTGTTTTAAAAACAGAAAAAATAAATATAAGGGTTTTTTTGTTTTTTGTTTTTACATATTTATTATGCATACAGTGTTTTGCCTGTATATATGCTTGCAGGCCACAAGATCTCATTACAGATGGTTGTGAGCCACCGTGTGTGTGCTGGGAATTGAACTCAGAACCTTTAGAAGAACAGTGCTCTTAACCACTGAGCCATCTCTAGAGCCCCTAAAGATATGTTTTTTTAAAAAGGGTCGTGTGTGTGTGTGTGTGTGTGTGTGTGTGTGTGTGTGTGTGTGTACACACGCACATGTAGATATCTATGGAGGCCAGAGGAGGGTGCTAGATCCTCTGGAACTGAAGGTATAGGTGCTAAGAAAGGACCTGACATGGGTTCAGCGAACTGAACTCTGGTCTTCTGTGAGAGCAGCAAGCACTCACAACTTCTAAGCCATCTCTCCATTCCCTACAAATGGTTTTTAAGGACTCAGAAGACCCTTTTTATCTTGTCACCTCCAAGCCCCACTTTAAAGAGCTCCATACTTCCCACTACTGGAAGTTTCAGTGAGTTCTTTCTCCTTTGCACCTGCTCTTTATAAAGATACCGTCGAAGCCCTCCCTCTTTGCCCAGCTTTGTCGCATGGATGATCTGCCTCCCCTGGACTGTGGGACCCCTTGTTCTTAGGACAGGCCATGTAAATCCCACCTCTGCAAGCTTCCGCATGGCTTTGGTTCTGTCTTTCAGAGCAACCACGGCAATGCCTTACTAAGTCCCCCTCACAGCCATGCCATCTGCTTCAGTCCTCTTTCAGCATCTACACAGTCTGCCTTTCCAAGACAAAAGCAAGAAAAGTGACGTGAGTAAAATAAGCAGGTTAAGCAGGGGGGGCTGGTTAGCATCAGCTGTCAACCTGACACAGTCTGGAATCACCTGAGTCTCAATTGAGGAATTTCCTAGCCCAGATTGGGTTGTGGGTATGAGGTGATGGGTTGTCTTGACTGTTAATTGACCCAGCCCACTGTGAGTGACACCATTCCCTAGGCAGGAGTCTCTGGACTATATAAGGGTAGGGAAAAGTAGCTGAATGCTAAGAGAGTAAGCAGGAAGCATAGGTGCATTCGTTTCTGCTCTTGATCGTGGATGTGGTGAGATCAGTTGTTTGAAAACTTGAGCCTCTGTGATTTCCTTGCAAGGATGGATTGTAACCTGGAATTGTAAACCAAATAAACCCCTGTGCTCCCCTAAGTTGCTTTTGTGCAGGGTATTTGTTACAGCAACAGAAATGAAACTAGAGCATAGTCCAAGGACTCCTGGGGACTGTGGCAATAAGACTTGTTCTATCTAAAGGAAATCAGAAAAAAACACATAGAAAAGAAAGAAAGAAAAGAAAAATAGTGTCAAAGAAAGAAAAAGTAAACCAGATAAAAGCAAAGCCATTGACAAAATCTGCCCCCCAGCCCTTCCAGTTCATTGTGTCTGGTCATGTCAACCACTTTCAACTTTCCTTGTAGCTCACAGGAGTCAAAGATGCAGAGAGGGACAGGGGAAGATAAGTGTTAACCGAAGTTCAGAACTAGGATGGAGGATCTTGGAGACAGCTCAGTGGCTAAAGTTGTTGCCTGGCAAGCATAGGGACCCAAGTTTGACCCCCAGATCTCATGTAAAATGCTGAGTATGGCGGCATGCATAATCCTAGTGATGGGGACATGGGAAGCAGAGACACACAGATCCTTGGAAGTTCACTGGCCAGTTAGCCTATCCTACTGGGTGCAATTTCAGGCCAAGGAGAGACCCTCTTTCAAACAAAAAGTGGAAGGTGCCTGAAGAGGCTGTGTTTTCATCTCCACACATGTGCTTGCACATTCTAGCACATACACAAACTCACACACACACACACACACACACACACACACACACACACACACACATCACCTACATTAGACTAGGATAGTGGTAAATCAGGAATTGGGGGTAAACAGGAATTTGAGAAGGCAGCAAAAAGGTGGAGCTTAAGAATGAAGGAAGAATGTCTGTGGTAACAGTTGTATAGTAATTTTTAGCATATTCTTTTTTTTTTTTTTTTAGTTCAGGCTAGCCTTGAACTCACAGTGTAACCAAGGATGGCCTTGAACTTCTGACCCTCCTGTTTCTACTTCTCAAGTGCTAGGATTATAAGTAAGTGCCACCATACACCATATGAAGTTTATGTAGGATCAAATCTAAGACCTTATAATTTCTAATAGGTGAGTTCCCTAAACTGATCTACAAACACAGATCAGCAAAGTCTAATATCCTTAAACCTATATCAAAATAACCCTATTGTCAAAATGTCTTAATTCAAACAGTCCAAAAGAAATCAAAATAGCCTTCAAAGTATGTTGCACCATTTTTATACCCATACCAAAGATTCTACGTGTAGCAATAAACATGGCCATCCCTGGATTGTGTTGGTTATGTCTATATTGTGTGCACTTCTTCCAGAAGTACATAGCTCCTACATTTCTCAAAAGAGACCCTAAGGTGAGTGCTATTGTTCTGTTACAAGATCAGAAGAAAACTATATAGAAAGTCAGTATGATACCTCATAGCTACCTGTGAGGACAGAAGTCCAGTCCAGAGCTGTTCCTCTCACCTCCTGTGTGGTACAGCCACAAAGTGGTGGAAAAGGGGGAGCATTTGATAGCAGAATCCTACATCACCATTTTTATTTTTGCCTTATCACTGTTGTCTGTTGTGTCTGGGTAATTATTTGTCACCCTGTGTGTTCCTGGGTGCTTACCAGTGTGGCTGGCCTCTGCCTACCTATGTGCACCAGCGAATGTCCCTTCCTCTCCAGACTATTATCTATCTCCAGACATTGCCCACTATTTTATATGCGTGAGGCAGAGAAGAAGAGAAAAATGACCCTTTGATGGAGGGGTGCTGATAAATATTTGTTATTAGAGTAGAAGTCCTTTAACACTTAATATTTTCACTACCACTTTACATTTCTTTATTTATTTCATGTGATTATACACTTTCAGTGCATGTGTGTGGACACAGATATGCCACACTACTTGTGGAGGTCAGAGGACAATGTATGGGAATTAGTTCTCTCCTTCTACCACTTGGGGCCCAGGGGTCAAACTCAGGAGGTCATTAGGGTTAGCGGCAAATGTCTTTACCAACGGAGCTGTCTTTCTCTCCCAACTCCTACTTTTTAGAAGTTTAATATTACTGAACATAACTCTTTTCTCTGTCACATTTCCATCTTAAAACACTAGATATTGTTGCATATAACCAATTTTTACATGTTGTGTTTTTATCTATCTCATCTTTTTGTGGGCTAATAAAAATCATATGGAAGGGAAGCAAAAAACTTTAATTTTCAAGCAATCATTAAATGAATTAAAATAGTAATTTTCATGTCATTAGTTTGATTTTAGCCAAGCCAAGGAAGTACTATTCCAGCATTCCACATGAAATGGCAAATATCAATTTGAAATGTTTCCAAGTAGTTAATGGTCTGCTATCCATTTGATTTAGTGAGGGTTCGGGACACTTCCGCAGGAAGTCACTTCTATACTGCCATTAATATTGATTTTTTTCCCTTGATAAAATGAGTTTTTATGTGATTGTACCTTGTCTGAGGGAAAAGCATAGCTTTTAAGGGAAGCAACCTAAGATTAGCTCAGCAATTCCCCCTGTGTGATTATGTACAGGCAGCCTGTTCAAGGGCAGAGTTTGCTAATCAGAGGGAAATCAATGTAAATGACTACCAAGTAACACAAGTATGTGGGAATTCATTTTTTTATATATTTGATTATAACTCAACATACAAGTTTTATTTCCAATCTAAAATAAAAGGAGCTAACATGAAAGCTTGTCTCTGAGTCTGAAATGCAAAATTTGGAAATTTGAGTGTTGGCTCTTTGTGTAGTCTCCCTGATAAGAGCAGTTTGATCCAGTGTAAACTGCCTACATGGCTGACCCATGAGGCAGGGACAGAACGCCTTAGTTCTCCTGGAAACTACATGTGCTATTCAGTATTCACTGTATTTTAAGTGACAGAAATTGAAGCCATATCCCTAATGATCCAGTGGGGTATTTGTTGGCCAACAGAACCTCAAAATAGAGAGTCCTAAAGTCAATGATCCACAATCATGTGGGCTCTGCCCTGAGCCTTCTCATTTAGTGTTCCTTCAAAATAGTCTTCTCACAAGATGAGAGACTGGGAACTTCGTTGCCACATCTTCACTTCCTCTTGGTCACAGAAGAAAGACAGTTCTCACTCAAGTTTGAAAAACTTCCGTGGCACCCTCATGAGGCCAGCCAGGATCAAAACTCCTGGACAAAATAAATCGGCACCACCAGAGTGGTAGCGGCCCTCTGTTTTACAGTTCACCATCTTCAGGAGCCACATTTTCCATTTTAGTCATTTTTATACAATCACCAGTGATCGGTGATGTTGTAGGTCAGATTGAGGTACAAACAGTTTTACTAAGGAAGTTATCTAGGGGAAAATGGTAAGATATAAGGATAAGCACAGTGTATTAGTCAGCTTTCCATCACTATTACAAAACACCTGAGCCAACCAACTTAAGAAGAAAGGTTTATTTTAGCCCACAGCACCAAAGGTTTTAGAGTCTATGACTGATTGGCGTGATGTGTGAGGACCTGCGACAAGGCAGAATATTACAAGAGGGCTGTGTGACAGAGGAAGCTTGGTTACCTCATGACTGGGGTGTGAAAGAGAAATCAGGAGAGACTACGGTTCCATGATCCCCTACAAGGGTGTGCCCCAAATCTTCCTCACTAGGTAAGTATTCTAAAGGTGTCACACTTTCCTATCATGCCACAGGCTGGAGTCCAACCCCTTAATGTGTACATTCCTGCAGAACACCTTCTGGAAGCACACCTAATGAGACCCAAGCTGCAAGCACAGATTAAGTGTGAACATTTGTATGACCCATGGGGAGCTAGGGAGCATGCTCAGTGGTACACCTGTCACTCAGACAGGGAACTGGGTTTTGCATGTTAGCACAGTCCTTGGCTTTGACTTTCCATGAGGAGACATAATCTCCTAGGCACCTTTGATTTGACTTGCCATAGGCCAGGCAGCTCTAGGAACCCTAGCAAGGACAATTCTCTGGAGAGGGTCGCAGGCCCAGCTGTTTGCTGCAAAACGAAGTAGGGAGCTAGTTATGGGTGGTAGAGGGGGACCACTGCAGTGCTCACCCCCAACTGGGCTAGGTGCTGGATTTCTGTGATTGGCAGTTTCAACATGAGTCATGTTTTCGATCCAGGGAAAGAGTTTTCTTACAGAGGGAAGATCCTGTTATGTGGAGAAGAGAGATAATAAACAGACCAAATGATGCCAATTCTATGTAGCTTCAACTGACTTGGCCTTGTCATATTTAATCTCAAGCACATTAAGTCAAAAACACAAAACCACACACTTAAAGAGGGAAGCTTGTGCTCACTGAGACTTTGCTATGGACACTATTTGTGCTAAAAGCTTTACTGAGGTATGATTACCAAACTACAAATGACACAAAGTTACATACAATTTGTCAAATTCACATATACTTATATATCCATGGAGCCATGCCCCTACTTCAAGGTAATGTATGTATCCATCACCCCAATAATTTCCCACATCTCTTTGAAATCCATTTTCAAGTAAGCCCACACATACACATTTCGGTTCTTGTAGAATATTTTTTCATTTTCTAGAATCTTGTATAAATGTGTGTGTTCTTTTTCTGCCTGGAATAATCACTTTGGGATTAATCTATGTTGGTTTGCAAATTTTCTATTACTCAGCAGCTGGGTTTTTTGTTTGTTTGTTTGTGTCCTGTTTGTTTTATGTAAGCTGTTCCCATAGGCTCACAGAGAATTGGAATGGTGTTTTGAAAGCAAGAGCTCATCGACTGAATGCTTCCACATATAACCATGCAGATTCATTTGAAAAAAGAATGCCTTAAAAGATATCGCCTTCCGGATGCCTGGCTAGAATGTGATGCCTAAGGAAGCCAGGGCTGAGCACACAGAGGTCACTGCAGCTATGATCCAGGAGGCCCAGGCTTCCTCTCTGGCTGACAGCAAGACTTGGTGTTGTCCACATGGTGTTGGTTTGCAGGCATGCAGGATATAAGAGTGAAGGGCTCAGGGAGGCTCATGGCAGGGTTCTAGAAGGCATCAGAGGCTAAGCAACACGTGTCAGAGTTGGATTCTTTTTATGGAGCTCCTTGGGGGTCTGTGCATAAAGGTGTGGAGGTGAAGCCTAAGTCTCAGTGGAGACCTCAGGATATTGGAGATGCCAGATACATTAGATGTAGCATGATTCTTAAAAGTTCTTATTAATAAAATCAAACCTGAGGCGAGTTATTGGGGACCATGCTGGTAGATCAGAGAGACAGAACAAGCCACAGCTATCTCACCTCGCCGGATCCTCAGCTGGTCTTGTCTCCTCAGACTGGAGGCCTCTGAGTCCTCATCCGGAATGGGTCTCAGCTGAATTACTGCTCAAAAGCCTGAATGCTTAACCAGCCAAAATCTTCTAGTTTCTGGTCTTCACGCCTTATATATCTTTCTGCTTTCTACCACCACTCCCTGGGATTAAAGGCTGGCTTTCTGGGATTAAAGGCGTGTGTCACCAAGCTTGGCTATTTCCAGTGTGGCCTTGAACTCACAGAGATCCAGAGGGATTTCTATCTCTGGAATGCTAGGAATAAAGGTGTGAGTGCCACCATTTTCTAGCCTTTGTATTTAGTGGCTGTCTGTTCTCTGACCCCAGACAAATTTATTAGAGTACACAATATTTTGAGGAACACAATACCACCACATTTCCTCTCTTTTTGTCTAAAATTAAAGAAAGCTTATAACTAATACAAAAAAACTATCCAATAAGTATATACAATATATACAGCCAAAAATTACATTAATGATGTCTAGTCCATTAACATTTGACAGCTTCAGATAAAAACTCCATTATATATATTAACAATGTCCAGTCCAGTAACATCTGATAAATTCAGACAAAAAAAAATTTTCATTACTTATCTTATTTAAAACAAGTAGTTCCTTTTTAAAAGTAGATTCCATAATCTCCCTTTTTATCTTATCATATCCATATTTTCTCTTTTTTCTTTTCATAATAGATTCATTAATCTGCCTTTTGTCATTTTTATATCTTCCCCTTTTTCTTCAGTGTAGATTCAGTGATCTACCTATTTATCCTATTATTTCTTTATCTTTTTTCTCAGAGTAGATTCAATGATCTATCTCATATCTCTATTCTCTTTTTCTTTTTGCTTTCTAGGGGTGAAGATATCTTTAGGGAATCTTGAAAAGAAAATTTTGGGGTTAATCATCAAGTCCTGTATCAATTAGACTTATTCCAAGGAAAGTTGGAGGCCATGAAGGAGAGAGGCCATGTGGGCTGCAGAAGAAAGGTGTGGCTACCCAAGCCCACTGTGAAAATGTCATCACAAACCCCAGGTTTGGGATTGTCATTACCAAGATAAGGGGCTGTGTTTTCCCTGCTGAGTTTCAGTCTTGCTTTGATTTCATCTTGACGTACTGTGTTCAGATTGTACCCTTTGGGAATAGAGAGATATCTTCTATACCAGTGCCTGCCCCGACCCCCAAGGGCAGTGCTCACAGTTGAGAAATTACCTTGAATCCGGACTTGTTTGTTTTACACAGTATTGAAACTGTTAAGATTATAGAGAGTTTTGCAATTGGACTAAATGCATTTTGCCTAATGAGATGGCCATGAGCTTGTAGGGTGAGAGGTGAAATATCATCATTTAAATGTAGAATGCACCTTAGAAGGTCATGTCTGAACACTTGCTTCCCAGCTGGCAGCTGATCTGGAGGCTGTTCAATCTGTAGGAAGTGGAGCCTTAATGAGGAAGTGGTTACTTCTGTGGGAGTCTGTGGGAGTCCAGCTCTGACCTGCTCCCACCTTTTGAAGGTTCTTAGGTGGAAGAGAGAGGGATTAAGAAATGACCGATAGAAAGTGAGACCCAGATGATGAGAAGAAAGACAGAAACACAGGATATCTTCGGGAGGGCCTGGGTCAATACCCAACAGCTACTTCATTTATTCAAAAAGGCTTTTTTGTTGTTGTTGTTGTTTTTTGAGACAGGGTTTACTCTGTGTTGCTTTGCGCCTTTTCCTGGAACTCACTTGGTAGTTCAGGCTGGCCTCGAACTCACAGAGATCTGCCTGGCTCTGCCTCCCGAGTGCTGGGATTAAAGGCGTGTGCCACCACCGCCCGGCTTCAAAAAGGCTTTTTATAATGATGCCAAGTGGAGAGGTAAAAGACCCCTCCTCTTGCAAGATCAAAGCATACCATATAGCCAAGTGTAGACTCTTCCAAACACCTGGTAACCACACCTGTGGTCAAATTATCCCATTATGCAGCCCTGCTGGGTAAAGCAAGCTCAGATTCTCTGACCCTGAGTAATTTCTTACTAAGAAGCCTCTATGGGCTCCCACAAATAAGTTGAATTCTTTATACAATGCCATTAAATAGATCTTATTATGCCTATTGTAAAAAAGAGGCATTTAGGTTCAAAGAGATGAATTAAGTTAGATAACTCTCAGCTAGGGTAGGGGCTTAGGTTGCAGGTCTTCTCCTTAACACAGCCTTCATGATTTTCTAATCTCAAGACCTTCCTTAGTGTGAGTCTTACCACAAAGCAGGCCCTTATTAATTGATTGATATCTACTCTACTGAGTACAGTTTACATATTTAGAAAAAATCCCCCCCTTTTTCAGTTAAAAGCCTTTTTTTTTCCCAGTCTTGGTACTTCCTTCATGCCATAACTGAGCAATTGTCTACTGACTTCTCACTTTCTTCTTTAAAATAATTAAGACAAATAATTTGATAGATGTTTCCTAGCAAATTTCCGGCTTTCAGCCATTTTTACCCTACTGTAGTAAATCACTTGTCCATTTCATTAGTGAGACAAATAACTACCTGGAAGTTTTCCTGTATCCCACCCGATCTGCAGCTACTCAGACCCAAGTAAACACACAGAGGCTTATATTAATTGAAACTGCTCAGCCATTAGCTCAGGCTTACTACTGACTAGCTCTGACACTTAAACTCAGCCCATTTTTGTTAATCTATATGTTGCCACATATTCCGTGGCTTTACCTGTGTGCCATTACATGCTGCTCCCTGGACAGCAGGCTGGTGTCTTCTGACTCAGCCTTCTTCTTCCCAGAATTCTCCTTGTCTGCTTATTCTGTCTATACTTCCTGCCTGGCTACTACCCAATCAGCATTTTATTAAATCAGTGTACAAAAGCATTACTCCACAGCAAATAACCAACAGCTTAAGAAATTAACTGAAACGTGCACCATATTCGTTTGTATCAGAACAAAATCAGAATGAAGATTAGATGAAAGCATTAGGAATTCCAGGAG
The DNA here is from genome assembly GCF_049852395.1 of Peromyscus maniculatus bairdii. Classification (NCBI taxonomy): domain Eukaryota; kingdom Metazoa; phylum Chordata; class Mammalia; order Rodentia; family Cricetidae; genus Peromyscus; species Peromyscus maniculatus. Next base: position 118,174,091 of record NC_134854.1, read on the forward strand.
CTTTTAAAGTGCAAGACCTTCTGTCTGACTGCTTAGATAGCTCCATTGTACTCACTTTGGAACCTTACACTTCTAAACTGAATTCAACTTATACTTAAAAACAATGTGTTGCACCTACCTCAGCCAATCTTGTATCAAATCTGAATTCCAAGCTCCAAGGTCTAAAGCCACTCAAGACCACTCAAGCAGATAGTGTTTATCCTAATCTTGTCAGCATATTGTCGCATGGAAAGATCCCTAAGAAAATGGTCTGAAAGGTTTTATCTACATTACAAAAGCCTCATGGAGTAATGAGACCTGAGGAGCCAGAGGCCAGGGGCCAGGGGGTGCTTTGACCAGCCTTACTTGTGTGGATACTGTTGGACTCTGCTTATTTCTCCTGATACCCTGTCAGGCACCTTCCTGGAGTCTCTTAGATCCTGTCTACCTAAGACTGCCTGCATGTGGGAGCAGGCTTGGTCAGCATGCAGAACAGGATGAAATCATTGGGAAGTCAGTGCTCCCAGAAGCAGTAGCAGAAAGTGGGTGGATTATACTCCAACTCATTTGGCCCTTGGATGGAATAACCCCCACTCCAATCCGCTCTCTCATCCTAGGCTGTCTTCACATTCACTATGCAGCTGAGGTTGACTTTGAATTCTAATTGTCCCAAATGCACTTCCTGAGTGCTAGGATTATAGAATTGCACCACCATGTCCAGTCATGCAATGCTGGGCTTCAAACCTAGAGCTACATCCCCAGCCCCTGGGAGGAATAATTCTGAAGCTGTTTCATGTAGTGTCTCAGCACTCGCCCAGTGGGACTAGTGCTGTTACATATCTCAGTAGAGAGATTGATGACTGACCCTTCATGGCCATCCTTCCTTTCTCTGCCTCACTTATTCATCTGGAGTGCTTTCTGGAATCCTTTCTCAATGATTACATTGCATCAAAAACCTTGTCTCATAGGCTGCTTATAGGGAGATCCCAAAGAAGATACTAATTTGACAAGTAGTAACCAGCAAGCACTGTTGTTTGTGTACAGGATATTGGATTTAATAATTCATATACATTAACTTAAGCCTCATAATACACACAGGAGTAGATATGTTTGTTCTCATTTGACTCAAGAAGAAATTGAAGTCATTGAAAAGGCAAGACATTTATTTAAGTTCAGGTTGGCAGTAGATCTGAATGAACATCAAACTTACATTTTATACATTCTCAAAATTCTTACATAAACCCCCTTAGGTCTGTGGGTGTGCAAAAGTAATATACGTTCACTAGGCTACTTCCTATTTTAAGGCGTTTTCTTATAGCCCAGATGGAACTTGAACTCACTATGTAGCCAAAGATGACTATAGGTTTCTAGTCCTATTGCTTCCACTTTGCAGGGGAATGCTGAAATTACTGACCTGAACTATCACACTCAGTTCATGAGGTGCTGAGAAGAAAACTCAGGCCTCTGTGTATTCCAGGCAAGAGGCAAGTACTCTACCAACTCAGCTATCTCCAGTCCATCCGTATCCTTTTCTTAGCTCTTTAACAATGTCTAGGAGAGAGATAGGTGTATTGTAGCTACCACCAAAAACTAGCAAAACTGCCAGGGCTTTTTCTTTATTGGTTATCACCCTCATGAAGCACTGACACACAGTTTAGAATTGGCATTAGTTGTCCTGTGTTTGCAGAAATAATAGTGAAATAATGTCCTATTTGTGCTTGAGAAAGAGTAATATCTACCATTTACTACAGCCTCATTGATGATATGCTGATGAAATTACTAGGAGTGAACATTCTCATCTGTACCTCTCATTATTGAGGAAGGAAATTCAAGCGGTTCCCAATATGTTTTATTTTTTAATATGATAACACACACACTATTTTCTTTGTTATTGAATATATGCAATCTGTCTAGCAGAGTAGGTTACATTTCTTATTCTCTCGCTTTTATTTCTTTTCCATCCATATGCCAGAGAGGAGTCTTAATCACTGAAGGACCATTTGTATAATAAAAGTGATCTGTGGGACTCCATCAGTGTGCAGCATGAATAAACGATCTGAACCCTCTTAACACATTGCTCCAGAAACGAGTTTCAATTTGCACAGAAGTTTCAATAAATTGTTTTGTGTCCCTGAAGACCCGCAGATGCCTCGTGGGATACATTGCAATGCATCCGTTTAGAGAGAATTTTGTTTATGAGTAATGTATTCTCTGCACTTTTCTCCTCTCTGTTAATACTTGATGACATTAAATAATACAATCGTGCTGTTTCTCTTTGCCTTTTAAAAAAATGATGCCCAGTGTGAATCACAATCTAAAGTTTTCAGAGCTTTTCAAAATTCAGCATCAACTTAGTAGTTGAGGATGTAAAAGCACAGCTAATGTGAGATCATACTATAGCTTTAACTTACATAGTTGTTAACACTGTTCCCATTGTGGTGATAAGTAAAGTGGGGCTTGAAAAGTGTCAATGCTTTCCAAAGGGTCAAAAAATCATTAAATAAGTGGTATCTACAAGATTTGACTTTCTATGCCTTTTCAGGTATTCCTATTTCGATTTGCCCTGTGGGATAATCTTGAAGGCACTTGATCCAAAGGTGGTAAGCACTTTGTACTTTACATTATGTATTTGAAGAGTTTTCATTGTACTTTCCTTGAAGTAACAGGAACACCAGTTAGTGGTGACATCTCAATCAACAGTAACCAGCTCAGTGACTTCCAATTGTCCATGCTTTTGTCTCGGTGGTTTAGAAAGGCTTTGTATGTATATGCCAATGCTCACGTCTAGATTTATTGTGCTCTGATATCATGGATGAAAGATGCATGAAACATGAATTAATTATTGTAGGAAGCAGAAATAAGCATTCTTTCCCTTAAATTATAATTGAAATTTTTTCAGTTTAAGATGTTGCAATAGTGAAAGGATGACATCTAGAAAGCATATCATGTAGCGTTTTCCTCAAATAGAGACATTTCTGGGGGAAGGACAAGAGTTGCTCATAGGACTCAGGGAGTTCAGAGGGAAGAGTGGGGAATCTTGGTGGTGCCCCCTGTAAATTGGGCATGGAGGTCCAGGGATGCAGTTTTTCTGAGAAGTCCCTGATGTTCGGGTGGGCTTTTCAGTGATATGGCTGCCTCTGAATCACCCATACTCCTGTAAGCACCCCAATAAACTCACTGGATCACTCTGTCAGACTTAGCTGAAAACATTTATTTGGCCTGTTATAAGTGCCCCATCTGGGGTGAGCAGCCATTTATTCACATCACCCCAGGAAAAGTCATGTGATGCCTATGTGCACTATGGTAATTAGTGTACCATTTCTGTAATTGTTTATAAAATTTCATATGAAGAAGGGACAACAAAGAGCCAGTATGTGTTAGATCTCTTGTTGGATGTTTAACTTGTAGCAGTCATATTCTAAAGTGAGGCTTTGACTGTGGTTTGATACAACATTGAAAAGTGGGTAAGTATATTCCACACTTTTTTTTTTTAATCAAAGCCCTACAGAAGCTGAAGTCACCAGGATCGGGGAAGGTGCAGATTCAAATTCTGGACTGTCTAACTTTGCAAGCTTTTCCACTCTCGGATACCAAAAACAGTAACTTAAAGATACGCACTGTGTGAAAACAAGGCATTTCAGGGATAATAAATTAATTTGGCTAACATTAAGCAGAACAAAGCCAATCTAGTTTCTTTATTATAGGATTTCTTGGTGCAGGTACATGTTAACTCACAAACTGCGAGACTCAAACCCTAATGCACTCTTCCTATAAAATGTCCTCCCCTCACCTTGCGTGGTGGTAAGGCTGTAAGCACAAGGGAGACTTAGTAACCTGGGACTGCATGTGTCTTGAGCTATACATGCAGCCCTTTCCCAACAGAACACTTAGTAACCCGGCTCCTGCATCAAGCTCCAAGCACACACACACTCCTCTCCACACAGTTAATCGTTCTGACCTAGAGCTCCCTAGCAATCCTTAGTAACTCCCCTTTTGTGACCAAACACATCTTAAAACTTATCAGAGTGTTGGGGGGCAATGGGCTGATCCATTTGAACCGGTTTGGGTGTACATACAGTAAGCTAATCTGTGTTCTCTAGTGAATCTCTATTTGGTATCTGATAACTACACATGATTGAACAAATGTTCAAATGCATTGTGGGGAAGAGCACATGCAGTGAAGAAATGCCTACAAATGCTTGTCAGTCAAACAGGAAACCACCCTGCCTTGCCCCCTAGCAACCAACTGTCCCTTCTCTTTTACAACTTTTACAACTCATACAAGAAAGTCCCAAATAGTAACCAGGTACTCAGAGTTTGCAGCTGCCTCATGGTGTATCCATTTGTTATTTTCGTTTTGATTCTGAGTAAAATCCTTTGTCAAGCTGCTTTTTGTGTGTGCTTCTTTAGTTCTTTGGACAAGATACCCAAGAACCTGGAAACACACAGCAGACAAAGATCACTAGCCTTGATGATACACACCAGTTTATCTCAGCACTTGGGAGGCAGAGGAGACAGAGACAGGAAGATTGTTGCAAGTTTGAGCTGCACAGTGAGATTTGGTCTGATCTAGTTAACATTGTCTGTCAACTTGACACAACATAGAATCATCTGGAAACAAAGTTTCAATTGAGTAACTGTATTTGTCACGTTGGTCTGTGGACATGTCTTTGAGGGATTGTTTTAGTAGTTAATATAGGAGGGCCCAGACAGCTGCGGACTTTATGGTCTATAGGTAGTCCTAGGCCATGTAAGGAAGTTTATTAAGCATGAGATGGGGAGCCAGTAAGCAGTGTTCTTCCATTGTTTCTGCCTTAAGTTCCTGCTCCAACTTCCCTCAGTGATGGACAGTGATCCTGGAAGTGTAAACCAAGTATGTCGTTTTGTTCCCTAAGCTGTTTTGGTCTGAGTGTTTTCTCACAGCAAGAAAGGAAACTAGAACACTGTCTTTTAAAAACATACTTTTATGTTTATTCATTTTATTTCATGTGTGTGACTGCTTTGCCTGTGTGTATGTATGTACACATGTGTGTGTACCTGATGTCCAGGGAGGTCAGAAGAGTGTTGATCTCCCTGAACTGAGTTACAGATGGTTGTGAGCTGCCATATGGGTGCTAGGAACTAAACTTAGGCCCTCAGCAAGAGCAATAAGTGCTCTTAACCACTGAGCCATCTCTCCAGCTGCCTATAACATTTTCGTAATTTTTTTCTTCCTCCCTTGAGGGAGGAAGGGTAGAAGCTGTGAAATGGGCATAATGTCACTCCTGGAGTCTTCTTGGCCCATTTCATTATTAAGTCAAATAACTAACAGCTTATGAAGTCTACTCAAATGTGTATCGTATTGATTAGTACTAGAACAAAATCAGAATTAACATTATATCACAATATTAGGAATTTCAAGGAGCTTTTAAGATGCAAAACCTTGTAACTTTTTAGGAAGTAATATAAAAAGATAGACTTCAATACTTGGCAATGGTTACAGGGGAGAAAAAGTGATGGTTCTCCAGTCAGTTCACTGCATTAGTCAAGAGAGATCTCAGTTCACTATCCGCGAGGACCTTTATTCAGTCAGCAAATGTGTAAGCTTGGAAGAGGACCCTGAGGTCCAGAGAACAGATGTTAGCCAGCACCAATGTTTCACCACTGTGAAACCCAGGGCCCAACAGCCAGCTATGCCACGCTGAGCTGACATCCAGATGCTGGGGTGTGATTGTAATAGTAGACTCAAGAGGCTGGGTGGCGGGTGTGGGGGGGAGCACACAATGCAGTTTCTAGACAGTTTGGGCTCCTCAGACACACCTTTTCACAAAAATAATAAGGGGGAAGGAGAAAGAGATTTATATTTTCTCTCTCTTTCTGACTGGTTTTGATACAGGAAATTTGTTTTCTTTTGGATTTGGGCCTGGGCTGGAACAGTAACATTGGCTTCCCTAAGTCTTCAACTTGCTGACCTCATATTGTGGACTTCTCAGCCTCCACATGAGACAGTTTACTTCCTTTCTTCTTTCTTTCTTTTTTTTCCTTTCCTTTCCTTTCTTATTGAAATTGAGTCTCATCCATCTCAGATGTGCCTTAATTCCCTGTGTGGCTGAGGGTGACCTTGAATTTCTAATAATCCCATCTCTACCCAGAAAAGGTTAGAATTACATATGAACCATGATGCCTGGTTTGTATGGTACAAACAGGCCCTGAGGATCAGGGCATCATGCATGCAAGGCAAACACTCTACCAACAGAATATCCTCAGCCCCGAGACAGTTTCTTATAGTAAATCTGTGTGTACATACGTCTCTGCATACATACATGTGAATGTGTAAAATTACCTTCTAAATGTTTATATTTATACTCATGCATTTGGGTTGCCCACAACCTTATTCAGAAAAGCTTCTTTCTGCAGTGGGCAGTGGTTAATGCAGACACTCATAACTGGCCAAAGCACTGAGAGTGATTGTGTGTGTTTAACAGATGTTTTTATTAATACCCTCCATCCCCTCCATCCTCTCCATCCCCTCCATCCTCTCAAGGCAGGAAACATTGTAAAAGTAGGGGAGGAAAGAATGTAAGAGCTGGTGGATGAAGAAGAGTGCTATAAAAATCTGTCTTCTAGCTGGGCAGCGGTGGCGCACGCCTTTAATACCAGCACTTGGAGGCAGAGGCAGGCAGGCGAATTACTGTGAGTTTGAGGCCCACATGGGCTACAGAGTGAGTTCCAGAAAAGGCACAAAGCTACACAGAGAAACCCTGTATCAAAAAACAAAAACAACAACAAAAATCAGTCTGCTAGACATGACATGGCCTTTGCCCACATGAATGCACAAACAGCGGTGGTTACTTGCCCCCCAACAAGGATGAGGAGGGACTCACAATACCTCACACATAGTTAAAGAATTACAGGCAGTTGATGGTTACTTGAGGATAGGCAGTCATTTTGGGGAGGATGTGTCCACTAATGGGTAGCCTATGCGCCAAGTAGGTAATTCTACACTCATGCACACAGGCAGCATTAAGTTATTACATAAATAAATAAAATAATTTAAAAATTTTTTAAAGATGGAGAGGGTCTCCAATATAGGTCAACCAATGAAAAGTATATTTCTTTTTTTTAAAATTAATTACAGTTTTTCATTTATTTTACATCCCAACCGCAGTTTCTTCTCCCCCCCACTCCTGTGTCCCCCTTCCCCTGCGTTTCCTCTGCTCCCCCTCCATCTACTCCTCCTCTGTTTCTGTTCAGAAGAGGACAGGCCTCCCATGGGTGTCAACAAAGCATGGCCCATCCAGTTGAGAACTAAGCTCCTCCCTTTGGAAAAGTACATTTCTGATATGACCATTTTCTAATCTTTCTGAGGGAACATTCAGAAAGTTTCCATATGATCACCTGATTCTATGCATTGATTATTTAACCTGTGCTTAAGATTGTGCTCCATACTATGAGGGGCTGCTGCAACCCCAAAGAACTTGATCATGGTCCAGTACTACTCCCTGTCCCTCATTCATTCCACAGGAAATATCTGTCCAATTGTCCCTCTCTTGCCAATTGATCTGCGTTCAGGAGAGGTGCTCAGATCAACCTCTTCTCCCATGACTGGCACTGTTGATCATCCACCTAAGAAAGGATCAATTCCTTGTCTTTTTTTTTTTTTTCAAAATACAGCTTTATTAACATGCTCATCAAGAATAAGAAAAGAGAACGGTCTAATTCCTGACTGGCTCTCATTTTCAGAGGAGGGAGGGTAACTGCAGCTCTCATGTTTCCAGATTCCATCCACATTGCTAGCATCCTAGTCTGGACCAGGAGCTGTCTGTTGTCTCCGGTACTTCTGTTCTGTCCCACACAGCCCATGTGCTGAGGTCTTGTTACCAAGCAGGCAGCCATAATGGGCAATCCTAGTCACTGCAATGCTCTTCCTTTGGCCCTTTCCTCTTCCTCCTCTGCAGTGGGAGGAGCCTCCCCCGACCTTGCCGGTGAGGAGGGGAAAATGTACTCCTCCCTGAGCACATTTGGCATGCCTGTAAATGACACACCTTTCAATTTTCAACGACATTCTTCACCCAGTCCTTCCAAATCTAGTTCAGAGATCATGATCAGGGGTCCTTGGGTTGACTACTGTACAGATGAGTTTTGTGAGACTTCCACAGGTCTTCATTTTGTCTTTTAAGTTAAATTTAAATTATTAAAAGAGAATGTCACACATACTGACATTCCCTGCTTCTCTTGTATCCCATCCACCTGGCCTATTCACATTCTCTGCATGATCTTTCAAGGCAACTTGAATTTCTAACCTCTGTCCATCATGGGAAAACAAGGCAGGTTCGGAAAAAACACACATTAGTATTTATGGAAAACAGAAAAGATAGCCTAATTTCATTTCTAAATAGCTAAAGGTAGCATACATCATATTCACAAATATTTTGTTAGCACCCATGAAAAGATAAGAAACTAAGGTTCCTATAGGTGATAATTAGACACGTGGCTCAGAGCCCTGTCATCTAGACTCTTATCCTTGAAAACAGCAGATCTTCACAGTGACATTCTAGACTGTTCATCGTGTGACAGGCCTCTCAGCTTTATCTCCCCCTCAGTCCCTGGCATTTTGCTTTGTCTTCATCTGCCTTGCTCACTTTGTCCGGAATGATTTAGCTCATTATCTTCCCTCCTCTCTGCCTCCTTCCTACTGATTTCTGCCATCAGCAGCCTAATTATCCTTCAAGGAGCACCTCAAACTTTATCTTCCTGTGCATTTACAAAAGGTTCTTGTCACTTCAGGCATCTCCTTCTCAACCAGCCATTAACAAAAGGCATCTCTTTCTCCTTCCAACCCTCTTCCAGATAATCTCATGGATGACCACAGGTTCCTTCACAATTTTTATGCAGACAAATCACAACTGTCCATGTCTAGCCATGTAAGAATCATATATTTAACAGCTTTTTTTTTTTTTTTTTTGACAACACCTTTCCAGGTATCTCAAAGATATGCTAAGTTAAACTTGACTTAACTGATGATCCTGCTTGGCTACGCTAGGGCCATTTTCACAGGATGGCACTGCCAATCATTCATCCTGATAACAAGTCAGACACGGAGTGGCTATATGGATATTCTGCCTTTTTAAAATTTTCCATATAGAGCATCACAATTAGGCTTTTTATAAAAGGAGTGGCCTTAGCCGGGCGGTGGTGGCGGCGCACGCCTTTAGTCCCAGCACTCGGGAGGCAGAGGCAGGCAGATCTCTGTGAGTTCGAGGCCAGCCTGGTCTACCAAGTGAGTTCCAGGAAAGGCGCAAAACTGCACAGAGAAACCCTGTCTCGAAAAAGCCAAAAAAAAAAAAAAGAGTGGCCTTAGCAATTCCTCTTAAGAACCTTGTTCACTTGACTTTTGAGCTTCTGCAATTTGTTGGCATTTTGGTTTCCTTCACAGTTTTTGTTGTTGTTGTTGTTGTTGTTGTTTTGTATTTTGTTCTTTGAGGCTGGGTCTCAGGTAGCCTCAACTGGCCTCAACTCTGTAGTTGAAGGATGACCTTGAACTCCCAGTTCTCCAGCCCCTCTACCTCCTAAGTGCTGAGGTTACATGGGTATAATACCACCTCTCTGGCTTATGCAGTGCTGCTGATCAAATCCAGGGCTTTGTGCCTGGTAGACAGACACTGGACCGATTGAGCTACACCCCCAGCCTTCTACGGTTTTTGTAAAGTGGCGTTCATTGACTATGAGGTATTGACAGTTTGAATGGAACCAATCTGTCTGAGAGGGGACTTACTTGGACTATAACAATACTGTAATGATAGTTTAATGATTTCCCAGGGTAAATGTCACCACATGAAGAACTGTTTGAGTACTCACCCATTATTCCAGGGTCCCACACTCTGGCGTTGGGAATTCAACCATATTAATCCAGGTTCTGGTTCTAGAAAAATCTACTCTAACAAAAATTCATTTTAGAAAAAAGTGTATTTTTTGATTAACTTACAAAGTAGTGGGTTTTCAAAGGCTTCTCATATATCCTTGTTTTAGCTAATCCACCCCTACCTCATCCTTTCTTCTATTTCTATTTAAACCTTCATTTCTCAGTATTGCCTCCACCCTCTTTCTTATCATATGTGTTCTACTATACTCTACCCCCATTAAGGCCTTTTTCTCTTTCTTGTGTCATGGACACTTTCTAACTTCCTGATTTCCACAGATGCACCAAGTCAAACATGAATCTAAAAGTTCAAAGCTAGGATGATCCACAAGGGACAGAAGATGTGTGGCATTTGTCTTTCTGGGTCTGGGTTATCTCAGTATAATATTTTCCAATTCCATCACTCTTGCAAATTTCAGTTTTTTCTTTGCTGTTGAATAAAATCCAACTGTGTGATATGTACCATAACTTTATTATCCACACATCAATTGATGGACATCTAGGCTGATTCCATGTATGATTCCATTGAGCTATGGCAAATAGAGCAGTGATGAACATGAATGAGCGTGTGTCTTTATAGTAGGCTGTGGTGGTATTGTGTTCCCCAAAATATTGTGTACCTTAATAAACTTATCTGGGGTCAGAGAACAGAAAAGCCACTAGAAACTTAAGTTAGGCAGTGGTAGCACACGCCTTTAATCCTAGCATTCCAGAGGCAGAAATCCATCTGTTCAAGGATACAGCCAAGCATGGTGACTCAGCCTTTAATCCCAGAAAGTGAGCCTTTAATTCCAGGGAGTGGTGGTAGAAAGCAGAAAGGTATATAAGGCGTGAGGACCAGAAACTAGAAGCATTTGGCTGGTTAAGCATTTGGCTGGTTAAGCTTTCAGGCTTTGGAGCAGCAGTTCAGCTGAGACCCATTCTGGATGAGGACTCAGAGTCCTCCAGTCTGAGGAAACAAGACTAGCTGAGGATCCGGCGAGGTAAGGTAGCTGTGGCTTGTTCTGGTTCTCTGATCTTCCAGTTCACCCCAATACCTGGCTCAGGTTTGATTTTATTAATAAGAACTTTTTAAGATTCTTGCTACAGTAGGCTATAAATTCTTTTGGGTATGTGGCCAGGATAGTAGAGCTGGCTCATATGGTAGTTTCATTTTAACTTTTGAGAAACTTTGATACTGATTTAAACAGTGGCTGCACTAGTTTACACTCCTACCAATAGCAGATACTGGGGTTCTCCTTTTCCTCACATTATTGTCACTTGTTTGTCTGTTTTCTTTCTTTCTTTCTTTCTTTCTTTCTTTCTTTCTTTCTTTCTTTCTTTCTTTCTTTCTTTCTTTCTTTCTTTCTTTCTTTCTCTTTCTTTCTTTCTTTCTTTCTTTCTTTCTTTCTTTCTTTCTTTCTTTTTCTTTCTTCTCTCTCTTTCTTTCTTTCTTTCTTTCTTTCTTTCTTTCTTTCTTTCTTTCTTTCTTTTTCTTTTTTTCTCCCTCCCTCCCTTCCTTCTCTTTTTGATTATTTGGGAATTTCACATAATGTACCCCAATCACCCTTACTTCCCACTCCTCCCATGTCCACCCCTCACCCTTGTAGCCTGCACCCCCAAAAAATGATTGAAAAAGAAATAAGCCCAATTTGTGTTGTTTATATAGTCATTGGAGCCTGGTCAAACTCCCAGTGGCCAGCCCCTTAAAGAAAAGTGCATCTTTTCCTCCCCTACCCCTGCCAGTAGCCATCTATTGTAGAGAGCTACACATCAGCATCCTTATCATGGTTTTGGAGAGTTCTCTTTGGAAGCTTCCTATCTAGGCTGTTACTTTTTTGGAGGATGGGGGTGGAGGTAGAGGTTGTCACAGAAGCCTTTTATGTCTCTCTTTCTTAACTGTGAGTCTGCAGTCATCCATACCCCTGCAGAAGAAGTTTCCTTGTCCTTTCCAGTCAGCAGGAACACAGTGAATGGACTTCCACATGGTATCTGGCAACAGTACCGACCTCAGCTATCCATCTGGTCTCTAGCATCAGCACATGCCACAGACCTCAGCATGGTCCCCTGGAGGCAGCCTGGCCCATGCCCATCAACATGGCTTCAGGTGGCAGCAGAGACAACAGGTGTCTACGTGGCTTTTGTTAATAACAAGGATCACAGATATCAACTCGGCCCCAGGTGGCAGCAAGACCATGGACCCAGACATGACCCACTGTGGCAGCGTGGACCATGGCAAGCAACGTGTTCAACATAGCCTCAGGTGGCAGCACAGGCTACTCACATCTGAATGCCCTCCCTCCCTGCATCATGGCCCATGGCCATTAACATGGCTTCAGTGGGTAGCACAGATAGCTTTTGGTGGTGATATGGTCTGTGGACTTCAACAAGAGTTCTGGTTGTAGCAGGACCACAGACCCAGACATGGCTCCTGGAGGCAGCCTGGGCTAGAGATATCAACACCACCTCAGGTGGCGGTACAGGCAAGGTACGTCCAATGGTAGTTCAGGTTGTAACCATTGACATGGTTCAGCCTCTTTCCACAGCTTACTCACCATTCAGCTCCTCCATCCTTCCTATAACTTCAGGGCACATTGTTTGATGCAGTGGGACTGGAGACTGCGCACATCATATATAAACTATATGGTTTATTAGGTTACACAGTACATCACCACAGAGGTAAACATGCCTGGCAGATTTGGGTTACTAAGGTCATACATTCTAGAATTATACTTGGCTCTACTCCTGTTCTCAGCACTCAGGAGGCAGAGCCAGGTGGATCTCTGTGAGTTCAAGGCCAGCCTGGTCTACAGAGCAAGTTCCAGGATAGGCTCCAAAGCTACACGAAGAAACCCTGTCTCAAAAACAAACAAACAGCCGGGCGGTGGTGGCGCACGCCTTTAATCCCAGCACTCGGGAGGCAGAGCCAGGCGGATCGCTGTGAGTTCGAGGCCAGCCTGGGCTACCAAGTGAGCTCCAGGAAAGGCGCAAAGCTACACAGAGAAACCCTGTCTCGAAAAACCAAAAAAAAAAAAAAAAAAAAAAAAAAAAAAAAAAAAAAAAAAAACAAACAAACAAACAAAAAAACAAAAAAAAGTTTATCTTTCAAACTTGCTTACACCAGAAATTTTGTCATAGATATGAAAAATCTGACTAACATATTAGCCAGGCATGGAGGTTCATGACTGTTCCTTAGGAGGATGTTGAGATCCAGGCTAGCCTGAGCTATGTAGCAAGACACTGTCTTGAAAACCCTAAAAAAGAAAGAAAGAAAGAAAGAAAGAAAGAAAGAAAGAAAGAAAGAAAGAAAGAAAGAAAGAAAGAAAGAAAGAAAGAAAGAAAGAAAGAAAGAAAGAAAGAAAGAGAAAAACAAACTCCTGTACAACAAAGCAGCTACAACAGAAAAAATACAACTTACTGCCCAGAAGCAGCTGGAAGTTGACTTGGGGAGACGAACCTACTTTCCCAGATGTAGAATTAGGAGATGTAGAGAGAGAGTAGAAATCTTGAGGAAGTCCAAGTTGTACTATGGTTCTGGTCAGAGACAGGGGACACATCTGAATTAGCTAGGAGCTTTTGAGGCCAGCAAGATGCTCAGTGGGTAAAAGCACCTGCCACCAAGCATGATGGCCTCAGTTTGATCTCTGAGATCCATCTGGTTGATCTCTGACAAGGGGGAGGGAGAGAGGGAGGGAGGGAGGGAAGGAGGGAGGAAAAGAGAATAAATTGTAATTTTTTTTAAAGAAAAGAATAAAAGTGGTTGGAACACAGAGGAGGTAAGATGCAGATGATGTCAGCAATTCAAGGCTGTACAGCCAGGCCAGAGGACACGAGTTAGAGCTATCTGTTTACAACTTACTGAAGACTGGTGTACCTCTGCCATCAGGCTCTGCCAGAGGTTCCTAACCAGAGACAATCAGCCTCTCAGAAACATTTAAGCGAAATCTGGAGACATTGGTTGCCACTGGGGTGTGCTATTGATATCTTGTGGGCAGAGGCCAGACATGTGGCTAAATCCCATGCAATTCATAAGATAACCCCTGTTCAAGCTTGCTTTTCTGTTGCTGTGATAAACAGCATGACTAAAAAGCAGCTTGGAAGATATCAGTGTATTTCCAATTACAGTCCACCTTCAGGGAAGCCAGAACAGGAGCTAAAGGCAGGAACTGAAGCACAGACTGAGGAGGAACTCTGCTTCCTGGCTTTCTCCCAGGTTCACATTCAGTTACCTTTCTGCTGTAGCCTAGGTCTATTTGCCTAGGGATGGTACTGTCCACAGTGGGCTGGGCCATCCAACATTAATCAGCAATCAAGAAAATACTTCACAGACAAGCCCACTGGCTAATCTGATTAAGGCAATTCATCAAAGCATGTTCCCTCTTCCCAAATGTGTCAAGCTGACAACCAAGATTAGCTATCACAGCCCCCAACAACGAAGAATTAACATCTTCCTCATGTATTCAAAGGCTGCGTTAGCACAGAGGCACTGATGGGAGATGTTTGTTCAATTACACAGTTTCTAGAATAAATCATGTAACAGATAGTTGATAACTATTTTAGGAACAAATGATAAAGCAATGGCCATCATTTGTTGAGCTCTCCCTGTGTGTGATACCCTTTTTTTCATATGCCAATTAATGATCACACAACTCTCAGAGTTAGGGCTGTAATCTGCATCTTGTTTTCCAGATGAAATCTAGGAGAACCAGGCAGGTAAGTCACTCTCTAGGAAGAAAAGCAGCTGGTGTGGAAACCCTTGCTTATCTGACGCTAATATTCATTTTATTATCAAAACCTCCTCTGTTTTCAAAGGAACTTAAATTGTTTTGGCCATAATCAAATTTCCAATTACTCAAATGCTGGAATAAGCTTTTATGAGCTTCATAAACTATCCTCCCTCTTCTTATTAATTAATTTATATTTTGTTTATGGCCACTCTCCAGGCTTGCTATTGCTATACGAACATAGAATTTATAAAGTACCACATTAGGCCAGAGCATTCCACTTCTTAATAGCAAGATATTCAGCAAAGTATTCCTAGGTTTTATACATAGATATCACCAGTTGGAAGGTGTGCTTGATGCTATTTCCCCAGATAGGGAACTCCTGAAGGATGTTTGAACAAAACATTGCCACTCCTCATTAAAAAGAAATCTCACTCTATTATTTTTTGGGGAAATGTAAACTGGGACACTCTCATTTTATTCCCTGATTATATTGCTCACTCAGTAGCTTTAGTTCGGAGGAAAAAATATTGAGCAAGATGGAGGAAACTCAATAGCAACATACAGGAGGCTCTGAAAGAGTGTATTCGGTCATTCACCCTCATTTGCATGACTGATAGTTGATTGCTTTCTGAAAGCTCTAAAAATCCAAGCCAAAATTATGAAGGAGTCTGCTTTAAGCATCGTGGGGACTTTTGTCACACTACAGTGCTACCAGCAGGTGTATAGGATGGTCAGATCTTACAAACAATTCATAAAACCCTTGTTGCACTTTCTGCCACCTGGCCCTTGCCTACCCTTTCCCCCAGCTCTTGGCCCCACCTACAGTCCTAGTCATTGGCTGAGTGTGCCAGAAGAGCGACTTTTCTGATGTTCACACCTCAGCACAACTGTACCACTCTCCCAGGTGAAAACCAGTTAGTGCTGGAAGCACCGAGTTCCTCGGGCTTTCCCAGGTGGCCCTCTCCAGTCCGCGGGCATCCATTGCTTGCATTTGCTCAGTGACTGACCCACACAGTGAGCCAATCTATACTGAGCCCTATATTAGGAGCTGACAAATAAAGTTCCAGCTTTCGTGGAGCCTGCAGTTAAGGGGAGTCTAGAGAAATTCGTGCCTCTTAGAAATGGATGTGGGGGCTCACAAGATAATTATCACATAATTCAAAGTATTTGGCAAGGTTGGAAGTTCTACGTCTGCAGGAGGATGAACAGCCATGTGGGATCAAGCAGGTAAGGGTTTCCACTGGCCTGTTATGCAGAGCTCCCCGTGCCAGGCTTTGAGAGAGGCACAGCTGCTGATAAGCAACGTGAAAGTTTTAGGAAGCCACAGCCTTGAGCACATATTTTGATTTCAAGAAGTGCTGACCCCGAGGGAACTGGAATTTCTGTTAAGTGGCTTCTTTACAATTTTTAAAAATGGAGTTTTGTCTTAGTCAATCCTTCTTTCATAGAAAAGACAGCACATTTTGCTTCCATTCGCCATGTGCCTTACCTGGAATCTCACACTGTAGAGATTTGTATCTCTTCATGTTGTTTCTGTATTTTTTTTTTTCCTCCTCAGCAAGGAAAAACAAATTGTGAGTAGCCCAGTATCTTGCTTACGTTTGGATTTGAAGAGTCCATTCCAAAGCCTGGGACAAGGAAGACCTTAGTACATGTGTGCATGGCCATCTGGGGTTTTCTGTGACAACTTAGGAGAGTCCACTAAATAAAGTAACAACCCATGGCTCTATTTTATTTTTTGGCTTAGTTTTAAAAATTGCACTGATTCTTGCTCTGTGGCAAAGCTGACTAAATTCACCATCCCCCTTCAGCCTCTGGAGTGCTAGGATTATTGACATGTAGTACCAGGCACAGATCAATTTTTATTAAAAAAAAAATCAACAGCAACCCAAAATTGTGTCTCTCCAGGTTTTGCCTTAACTTTTGTTCATAAGAGAAAGATAAGCAGCTTGGCTATTCAAGCTCATCTGGTTTCTCCAGTTTAAAACATTTCAGTACTTTCTACACATGTGGTACTGAATACATATGGCTATTGAGCATCTGGAAGGGGACAGAAACAGGGAACGGTGGCGAACACCTGCAATCCTAGCATTCAGGAAGAGGTGGCCGGAATATCAGAAATTCAAGGTCATCCTTGGCTATATAGTGAATTCAAGGCCACCCTGGGTTACATGAGACCACACCCATACCCTCCCTCCAAAGAGAGAGAGAGAGAGAGAGAGAGAGAGAGAGAGAGAGAGAGAGAGAGAGAGAGAGAGAGAGAGAGAGAAATCAGTAGAACCAATGAGTTGACTGAATTGAGGTACGGTAAAGGAGATCCAATAAATTGAAATACGAAAGTTAAGCTATCTGGTTAATACCACATTACTTACATACCAATGTTTCCATTATATTGGGTTCAATATTCAAAATTAATTTTACCTGTTTATTTCTACTTGGGGGAAGGGTTGTAAGGTAGAGTCTTATTAAGTAGCCCAGGTTGGCCTTCACTTGGAAATCCTCTTGCCTCTCTCTCTCAAATTCCTGGATTACAGGAACTAACCATTTCAGCCAGCTTCTTTTTATTTTGCAAAATGAGGCTACTCAAACACTGTGTGTGTGCGCCTGTGTGTGTGTGTGTGTGTGTGTGTGTGTGTGTGTGTGTGTGTGTGTGTGCAGAGACTGGAGTTCAGTGCCTTCCTATAAGTTTTCCATCTTATAGTCTGAGACAGTCTCTCACTGAAGCTGGAGCCCACTCAGTTCAGCTAGATGGGGTGGTCTGCAAGCCCCAGGTGACCTGCCCATCTCTGTCTCCCATGTGCTGGGATTACAGGTGTGTGTGGGTTAGCCTTGCATGGCAAGCACTTTATGACTGAACCCCCTCCCAGCCCTAACTTGAGCATTTTAGTTGCACCTTATATTCCTGCTGGGCTCTGCTAGTCTCCATTTTTGGCCTTCCTTTCCCTTGGCCCTTTATCTCAGGACAATGCTTTGGAGGAATTCCTCCTTTATTCTGATATTTGCAGTGGAAGTCCTGAACACTGTGCATTCAGCTTCATTTACCTTGTACCTTCATATCCGAAGATGATGTGACCTGAAGATGGCTGGGAGGACACATCCTTGCTCCCCTCTTCTGCTCTTCCCCAAGGTCTCCTTTGGCAGCAGGGCTTCCCAGTTTCTCTTTTGGGAAGATCTGGTTTTGCATCACTTCTTTCTCCTCTGAAGCATTTGGCTTCAGCCTCTTGGCCTGATTTTCATGGCAGAAGGGCTGCAAAGGGAGACAAGCAACTTCCTCCCGAGGAGGTATTTCATGCTGCCATCCCCTCCAGATTTGTTTATTGATTGAACGAGAAACCCAAAACATTGAGCTATAACTGGAGTTCATCTCACGGGAAATAACACTCAACTGCATTCCACTTTCTGTGGTCCAACATCATGGAAGAATATCATGCTTTATCACCATCTCCTCCACTTTCACAGCTTGTGGATTGTTTAGAGAGAGGATGTTGTAGTTAGCCTCACAAGGACATAAGCTTTCTTGAACATTACTCCATGAGTAAATATTAGGTTTACAGGTACAGAATGAGTCCGCAGGTAAACAGAGCCATTTACAATTTTTCCAGGATCTTAGAGCTAAGCAGTGGGATTTCTGAGCTTTTCCTTTTGTGACAAAAAGAAAAAAGGAAAAGAAAAAGAAAAGAGAGGATCCCCTCAGAGATGTTTTACTTATTTCCTGTCACTGAGGGCCTCAGATTACATACCCGATGTCATTCTTCAATGTGCAAAATTGAATATTTAACTCATCCACAGGCACAGAGATATTATTATCAATTATCAAAGGCTGATTATTATCAATCCTTTCAAAAGTACCATGATGAAAGTCTATTCTTTTAAAAAAAAATGTCAACTGGTGGCTCGTGGAATTTTCTCTGCTCTTTTGATGACTGATCTGTGGTCCTGTGGTACTATCAATAAGCTCTTTCCTGTAGTATTCACCCCACCTCCTCCCCTGGCAAAAGTGACTAGTGTGACGGTTGTTGTTTTCCTCAAAATGAGTTCAGATTGTGAATGACGCGAGTTCATCACAGCCAAACCAAACCTCTCTTTTAGTTGCAGATCTCAAATGCCCTCCCCTCAATTAAAACAAAATGCACAAAGTACTGCCAACTGTTTTCCTAACTCTTCCAAAATGGAGACGATCCAAAATGATGGGAGCTTTCAGATGGATCGAATCGCATTAAGACACATAAACATTTAAAATCACTTGCAACTTTTTTCTTGCTGTTTTGGGGAAATGTTGACACTTAAGTCATAGGGGTTGTCAGTCAGGATGAGCATATGGCTGTTGACTGCCATTTATGTCCCTTTGAAGTCAAGGCAGTTTTGCTGTTTTGTTTTATTTTTAAGCTGTATTATTATTATTTTCTTAAATTCTAGTTTTTGTAGGGTGTGTGTGTGTGTGTGTTTTGCATGTATGCATACATGCTATGTGTGCACTTTCCTGTGTGTGCACATGTTGGAGGCCAGAGGTTGATTCTGGGTGTCTTCTTCTATCTCCTTTCACCTTAGTGTTTGAGACAGTCTTTCACTGAGCTCACCTGAATTGGATAGTCTGGCTTGCCAGCAAGTCATCCAGGGTCTGCCTGTCTTTGGCTCCCCACCATTGGGGTTTCAGACCTGCACAATCATGCCTAACATATACATGAGTGGTGGGATCTGAACTCAGGCCTTCATGCTTATGCAGCAAAGCTCTTTTCCTACTGAGCAATCCATCCTCATAGTCTACAGCATTGCATCTTCAGCAGTCAGGCCCTGAGCTTCCTCTCGATGTGTGGTCAGGCATCAGGTTCAGCATTACCTGTGCGAAAGGACACCCTTTGGGGATGCCACTTAAATAGATATTGACCTTGAGCTTAGTCCTTAATTTCTGTAAAATTCAGTATCCTTCTTGGTAAACTATGAACGGTAATCCATGTCTTGCAGAATTTACTTTTATTTTGTTAACTGAAAAAAATAAAGAAGAAAGCAAACCACCTATTACTCTCAACAGTCTTACAAAATGAATTATTTTCATTAGCAACAATACCACAAAAGGAAAAGGGGCAGGAAGGAAGGAAGGAAGAATAAAGGAAAGACTCTACACTTCTTTAAATTGAGCAGATGTAGATCCATGAATAAAGCCCTCAGTTTTTTAATCTCAATGAATAGTAAAGGATTTATTCAAAGCAGGCATTGGCTAAGCTGGTAAAATGTGTTCATCCAGAGCCATGTTACCTTCTATTGGCTGGACTCCTCTTGTGTTCTGAATGACTGTGATAGCAGAGCCACATTTCATTAGGTAATGGGATGATGATGAGTCTTCTTTCTCTACTGAGGCTGAGTTAAACGCTGCTTTTCAAACACACTGTGCCAGGCTCTGCTGTTTTATGATCTATTTTCAGTGGCTCTTCCTCTGACCTGAGAACACACACGTGTGCTTGTTCACTGGTGTTCCCATCTGTGCAGATCTGTGATACTCTCAGATTTAATAAGCCTCATTGTATCAACTTTCATTTTCCCTTTCCCATCTGCTGAATATGACAGATGAACTCCTTGAAAATGTTTATCATCTGACTTTATTTAGGATTGCATGGCCACAGATACTCACTTCTTTATCATTTGTCATGAATCTTTCACTTGTTTTTAAGATCACTATTAATTCTACAGGGTTGGGCATTTGGCTCAACATCTGTATCAATAGCAGACATGTGCGTTTTGTAACCATGGAAAATACAAAGGATTGTCTGTGCAAGAATGTAAAACTTGAGAGCTGAGTGTGATGGTGTACATCTGTAACTCCAGCATGTGGGATGCTGAGGCAGGAGGATCCTAGCAAGTTTGAAGCTGACCTGGACTGCAAAACAAGTTCAAGGCTGGCATAGCGACAATGGAATGAATGAGACCCTGTGTCAAAAAAAAAAGTGTTGGAAAACATGTGTTATGCTGTTATAGAATTATAATTCTGAATTCAAAGATAATCATGCTTGCTAATATATAGACCCAAAGCCTAGATTTTGCCTGGAAAAATTAATATCCATGATGGGGGACAGCCAGCTAATAGTTACCTTGAGAACTACACTCTGGAGAGATGACTGTAAGACTACATTGTGAAAGATAATATTGGCAAATGAGCTGTTGATAAATGTTTCCCAGTCTACAGTTAGTTAGCTAGTTATGCTTAGGGTTTTGTGTTGTAGCTCATCTGTAACATAAGTGTGATTGCTGTGGCACTTAAAAAAATTAATTGCTCCAAAACTGAGATTGGTAACAGAACAGAGTCCAGAAGAGAAATAACCAATTAATTATGAATATTGCATTGTATGCTATGCTCAATTTCCAGTTAGAGACTAAGTACAGAGTATCTATTCAATACCTGGAAATAGCTAAGAATCTGGGCCAAATCAGCTGGAGTTTGAGTCCTGGCTCTAAAAATTAGAATTTTTATATGAACTTTGGTAATTTTCTCAACTTAAGTATTAGTTTCCAATTTCCAAAGCAGTAGTGTTAGCCTCAGTATTATGGGTTTTCTTGTTGCTGTGTTGGTATAGTGGCTACTACTGCAGCAATAAATAGGATGTATTTACTCGTTAGGATGAGATTAGACATTGAAACTCATGGCTCAAAATATTTTCTGCATGAAGAAGTATTAAAAGTTCAAACAAGATGAAATATATTAACAGATCATAGAGGACCACATGGTATCACATGGAATGGTAAATGATAAGGCAGGCATATTATAGTTCATGAGCTCACTGCCTGTTTTCATGAGTGACAGTCTACACGGGCACAGTTATACCCATTTACATAGTGTCTACATGTGCCACTTATGCCACAAGACTAGAGCTGAACAGTTGTGACAGATCAAGGGTAGCCCACAAAGTCTAGAGTACTTACATTCTGGTCCTTCTGATCAGTCTCTGGGGGATGCTCCAGGCTCATGTTCATTGTCCCTGAGAAAGCAGTGAGACACCAAACATTTCCTTAGACCTCACTGCAGAGCCTGACTCCATGTTATGTGCATAGAAATGATGTAAGCATCCCATGGTAGAGTAGGCCTTTACTATTGATTTCCTATAACTTCAATAAAACAAGTGATTATATGGGAAAGGAAGGTTGCCTAAATGTCTGTTAACATGGGCATTGTTAAGAGCCAATTACATTTATAAAATGTGGTTCTAAAATTTCTAACCCATACAGACTCTTTTGACTTAGCTCAAAGGTCTCAAAATTGAACATGTATCAAAACTACCTGGGGGTTTGATTAGAACATTGATTGTTTGACTCAGACAACAGACTCAATAGAGATATTTCAGGGTCTGAGAATTTGTATCTTACTAGTACCTGGGGAGGTCATTGCTGCTATTGTATGGAGCACCTTTGAGGACCAGGTCCATCTAAACACGTTGCACCTCTACAAAAGCCTACTTAAGTCTTCATTTAAGTACACCCAGCCTTTATCAGTGCATCTAGCCTGTCTTTACTCTACACTTAACATATTGTCTGCATTCATCAGTTCCCCTGCCAACCTGGTGGGTGAGAAGCTTGGCTTGAAGGTTGTCTTGTGTCTGTTGCTGTAAAAAATATCTTGAAACTTGAGAAAAAATACATGGGGGCTGGGTGTGTAGCTTAGGGGTAAAGTGCTTGGCTAGCTAGCACAACAAAAAGAATAGGAAAAGAAAACACCCATGGGTATCCTTGTGGGATGCCCCCAAACACACACCATGAATTTGCCATCATTATTCTTGTCATTACTGAATTCCTACTGAGTGGTCCCAGGTAAGCAGACTCACCGACAGAAATTAGCAGGCAGGGAGTTTATTGACGACTGGTCTTGAGTTTCATGTCTGTAAGGAAGGAAAGAATTGGTTAGAAGACAGTTTCTAGAGTGATCCTGAGCTGTGAGCTGTCAGCAGCCAGGGCTCTCAGAGGCTGGAGGAATGGGTACTTAAGTCCTAGAAGATAGATGGTGTCTCTGGGAGGCACACCATAGCACTGATATGGATCCATACATTGATTTTTTTCATAAGTATTTCCACATGTATCTCTAAGAGACAAAAGAGTTTTTTTAAAACCTGCTTTCATTATCACACCCAAACTGAATCTCCAACAATTCATTAGTATCCAATCTGTTCAGCAGTCAAGTTTCCAATTTCCCAGTGAGTATATCTCTGTATAACTATCATTAATTAATTAGTTAATTAATTGATTGATTTACAGTTTGCTTGCTTCAGGGCTCAAGTGAAGTCCATAAATTACAGGCAATTAACATCTTTCAGTTCTCTTTGAAGCTGTAGGTTTTTGATTCATTCTGTTTTCCCTATCCTGATTTATTTGTTAAAGAAGCATGATTGAATTCTGACCTATACGGTTTCCCACAATACAATCTTCTACCCACTTCAAAGTTCCTACTTCAACCTCTCTCGCCCCTTGCAGTACAGCTTCCTCACAGGTTCTGAAGATGAAGGTATAAACACATTTCATGGGGGGTAGTAGTATGTCACACACGTGTGGTTCTTTGAGCCATTCAACAAGCACATTACTCATTGGTAGGAAACCTGAACTTCATTGAATTTTGGAAGTAATAGAATAAAATACAGCAGCATTATCACTTAGCCAACATTCACGCTTGTCTGGTAAGTGGCATGCATCTCAGAACAGCTGTGAATGTGGCCTAACACATTTGCAGATGGCAATACCGTGTCACAATGTCAGAAGATTGAATGCCTTGGATAGACAGTCCTGTAATGACTATGTAAACAAAAACACTCTTCCAGAGTGCAAGGGAATAAAATCTTATTCTTGTTAGGATACACTATATGTTACATAGAACACTAATAATAACCATTCCTTGCTGGCACAGTGGTCATACCTGTGGTGCATGCTTATTATCATAGCACTTAGGAGACAGAGATAGAAGAATTACCATGAGTTCAAAGCCAACTTGACTTACATAGTAGGTTTCAGGCCAGCCAGGGCTACACAGTGAGATCCTGCTTCAAAAACCAAATGCATTAAAAAGTAATATAAAAGACATTCTTTATATTGTTATTTATCTCTTGCCAAGCACACCCTCTATGACTCTATACATCCTGCCCTTTACTCGACAAGCTCTTTTGTGCCCTTACTCATTTTTATCACACATCAGTCTTTACACAATTGTTTGTTGATAGTTCATAATAGATGTTCTAAAGGGTCAATAGCAGAGAGAAACTATATGCAGGACAGAGACACACTGCTGGAAGCATTTTCTACTCCAAATGAACCTGGCAACATTACACAATCTTTTTGAACTTCTTCCCAGGGAATAGCCCAAAGGGGAAGTCAGCAGAATTTAATATGTGTAAGAAGAAATTTTCAAAAAGCTAGGCATGGCCTTTAGAGAGCTATTGGCTAGAGCATAGATCACTCTAAAAGGAAAGAGGATGAGCAGAAGTGCCTTCAGACAACCTGATAGGGCAGCAGGAAGTCTTGTAGGAGGGGCAGGTGATGAAGCTGTAGACAATCAAGACCTAGAGATGAGTGAGAGGAACTGGAGAGTAGAACCGTCATTTGACATCCCCCAAAGGGTTTGACACATAGCCCAATAGCTGCACTGAGCATACATGCATATCATTTGTGTATATATAGGAGATTATGAGACAGAGTGTGTATGTATATAAAAAGGAAACATCCAATGGAGTGTAGTCTGGAGGGGAATTTTGAAACAGCGATTTTCAGTTTAGAGTTCATTAGTGCACTTGGGAGAGCTGTGAATGTAGATTCCCCAGGCTCCTCTTCTCCATGTTCCTGCCTGGTAGGTGAGTGGTGGGACAAAAGCTGATCCCAAGACAGGTATTCCATTAACTTCTTTTCATGTAGATATTTATTCATTTATTCATCAGATTTTTAATGCTTAATTTTTATTCTTGCTGTGAAGGGCTTGGTGTATGTTAAGCTCTACCACTGAGCTATATTCTCAGCTCTTTGCATTTTGATCGAGTCTCATTATGTAGCTAGCCCAGGCCTCGGTTTCATGATCTTCTTGCCTCTGAAGCTTGAATGCTGGAATTAGGTCATGCGCTAACCATGCTTTCCACCCCCCCTTTCCCCAGAGACAGTTTCTCTGTGTAGCCCTGGCTGTCCTGGAACTTGCTTTGTAGACCAAACTCACCTCACAGAGATCCACCTGCCTCTGTCTCCCAAGTGCTGGGATTAAAGGTGTGCGCCACCACTGCCCGGCTACCATGCTTAGCTCCTAAGCAGATGTTTATTGAACAACAGTTATAGGAAGAACTTAATCAAAGAATGCCCCCTTTCTGCCAACTGCACCACACATCTCTCTGTTTCTGCTCCAGGTCTATCTTGTCATTTGTGGGACCACTGTGAGATTTCTTTTGGTCATTCTGTTTCATTCTAAGGTATATTATTGCTAATCTTTGTGTAAAAAAGCAAACATCTCATGGGTCCAATCTTCATTATGGACTATGGAAAACAGTGGGCAACTCTTTCCATTGTGGTCACTTAATAAAGAATTGAAATTGCATTCTGGGCCTTTGGCAGGCCTTCTGCAGAATGTACTCTTATGTATCCATGGGGCTGATAGTTTGATCATATGTCCTTGGACCACTTTTTACCATCTTATTAATTAATTAATTAGTTTATTTATTTACATTTTTATTATGTGTGTGTCATATGAATGTGTGTGCCTGTGGTAGCTGGAAGTTTACATTGGATATCTATGGTGATATTTTATTTGTACTGAAATGTGATTTTATTTGTATGTTAATAAATAAAGTTGCTTGGGGGTCAGAGCTAATAGCAAGCCATAGCAGAGCTGGGCATTCGTGGTGACACCTTTAATCCCAGCACTTGGTAGGCAGAGCTAGGTAGATCTCTGTGTGTTCAAGGATACAGCCAACATTGGAGACACATGCCTTTAATCTCAATACCATAGAAGACCTGGAGGGCTGTACATACAGGCAATGATGAGGCAGTCATGTGTTTGAGTTTACAACCAATGAGAAGGCAGAACAAAAAGTCTATATGAAGACAAACAGACAGGAAGTAGGTCCCTTTCGGAGAGGTCTCTTGGCTAAAGAGGTTAGCTGAAGCAGACAGGTAAGGCTCTTAGCTCTGATCTCTTGGTTTTCTTCTTTGTGTTTGTGTTTCTTATTTAATAAGATGGTTGGTTACATCTACAGATATCTTCCTCTATTGCTCTCCACATTTTGGGGGGCTAAAAGTTTGTTTACTTTATGTGTATACCTATGCACCTTGATTATACATTTATTCACCACATGTATGCAGGTGTCCCCAGAATCCAGAGGAGGGCATCAGGTCCTCTGGTACTGGAGTAACAGGTGACCATGAACTGCATGTGGGTAACCACTGAGCCATCTATCCAGCCCTGCCACCATACCTTTTGAGATAAGATCTCTCACTGAACTTGAATTTGAGGCTCATCAGTTGGGCAGCAAGCCCCCATGATCCTCCTGTCTCCATCCTTTTCCCCCAGGCTGGAGTTGTAGAGCAAGCCACTGGGCCAGGCTTTCCCATGGGTGCTGAAGATCAAACTCAGGTCCTCAGCCTTGTCCAGCAAGCACTTGGCCACTGAGCCATCTCCCTAACCCTTCTGCTTCCTCTCATCTCAGCACTACATCCTTTGGGCTCACTTTCCCCAGATGACACTTGATTGGTAAATCTTTGTTACAGGTTTTACTTCTGTGGGAAAGTCAAATGGAGACAGTGACTAGAAAATAAGTTGATGATCTTAAAGATGAGCACATTGAAATCATTAGGCGTGAGATGTCATGATGCCAGAGCTTTTCTTTATATATTTAACCAACATCAAAAGGGGCAGACGAAAAAAGGAACAGGTGTACAGAAGGGAGAAAAGGCCAATCTCACTGTGGATTGTGTGGGAGACTATGGTTGAATATGTTTCAGTTCATATAGCAAACAGTTTAAAAGACAGAAAGCATCTAAAAGCCCATGATGCAGAGGAACAAAGTGTACTGAGAATGTCTGTGGGGGACCAGGCCCTGACAGGCTATCAGGAGAGACTTCTCTGAGATAATGGCTTTTGACCCATGATTTGAGGGATGAAATGGATTTCTCAAATCCTTTCTTCCAAGACACTTGAGGTACCTTGGTGAATCTGGCCACAATTCTAGCATCGCTTTAGGACTTTTCTTAGATTCGTGGGTACTCAGCTAGCTGCCTGTGTCCTGGAGCTGCCTTTTTTTTTTTTAAGCATCATCTTTTCTCAATAGACGAGAATGTTTCATAGCTGGGTGGCTGATGGACTCAGCAGAGTGAAATTCACTTATAATTTCAGCAAATAACCAGTCAAATAATTCTTATTAATGCTCTTTATTTTGTAATGCTTTATTTACAGGCATTTCCTCTGTTGACATTGACATTTGAACCCTAAGGCTTCCTGGTATAAACCATTTCTGTTTCATGTTATCACCTCACATTGCTTTACATATCTCACAGTGATTTCACTATGGCATCTCATGCAGTCCTCATTGTTGATGTCCTTGTAAGATTCCCACACCTGCTTTGTTTTCTTTCCTCTTGATTTACTTTTGAACCTCTTTACATCTTTCTTCCTTTTCTCCTACCCTTTCTTTATAGCTTTGTTTTTTCTTCCTTCCATCCTCTTTCTGTTCCCTTCTCCACCATCCCTTACCTTTCCTTCCCCTCTCTCCTTCTGTTCTCTCCTTTCCTACTATTCTTAATTATACAATGTATTTTTATTTAGATCTGTATTTATTTTGGTAAACCAGTGAGTTTAACTAGGGTTATTTGAGTGAGGGGTTGGTTATAGAAAGAAGCTATTAATTATTGCAAAGTAAAAATGCTTTGTGAGGATTGTATTAGTTAAGGTTTATACTGCTGTGAATAGACACCATGACCTCAGCAACTTTTTTTTTAATTTTTTTAAATTTTATTTTATTATTTTATTTTATTTTATTTTATTTTATTTTATTTTATTTTATTTTACAATACTATTCAGTTCTACATAACAGCCACAGATTCCCTTGTTCTCCCCCTTCCTGCCCCCCTCCCCTTCCCTCAGCCCACCTCCCATTCCCACCTCCTCCAGAGCAAGGCCTCCCCTGAGGACTGAGATCGACCTGATAGACTCAGTCCAGGCAGGTCCAGTCCCCTCCTCCCAGATTGAGCCAAGCGTCCCTGCATAAGTCCCAGGTTTCAAACAGCTAACTCATGCAATGAGCCCAGGACCTGGTACCACTGCCTAGATGCCTCCCAAACAGATCAAGCCAATCAACTGTCTCACCTATTCAGAGGGCCTGATCCAGTTGGGGGCCCCTCAGTCTTTGGTTCATAGTTCATGTGTTTCCATTCTTTTGGCTATTTGTCCTGTGCTTTATCCAACCTTGGTTTCAACAATTCTCGCTCATATAAACCCTCCTCTTTCTCGCTAGACTCCCAGCACTCTACCTGGGGCCTAGCCGTGGATCTCTGTATCCAGATTCCTCAGTCCTTGGATGGGGTTTCTGGCACAACTATTAGGGTGTTTGGCCATCCCATCACCAGAGTAGGTCAGTTCCGGCTGTCTCTCAGCCATTGCCAGCAGTCTTTTGTGGGGGTATCTTTGTGGATTTCTGTGGGCCTCTTTAGCTCTTTGTTTCTTCCTTTTCTCGTGTGGTCTTCATTTACCATGGTCTCCTATTCCTTGTTCTCCCTCTCTGTTCTTGATCCAGGTGGGATCTTCCATTCCCACAGGCTCTCTTTCCCTCGACCCTCACCCTTCATTACTCCCACTCATGGTCAGGTTGTTCATGTAGATCTCAGCCATTTCCCCGTCATTGGGTGATCCCCGTGTCTTTCTTGGGGTCCTGTTTTCCAGGTAGCCTCACTGGTGATGTGAGTAGCAGTCCAGTGATCCTTGTTCCACCTCTAGTATCCTCCTATGAGTGAGTACATACCATATTTGTCTTTCTGAGTCTGGGTTACCTCACTCATGATGATTTTTTCTAGATCCATCCATTTGCCTGCAAACCTCATGATGTCATTGTTTTTCTCTGCTGAGTAGTATTCCATTGTGTATATGTACCACATTTTATTTATCCATTCTTCAGTTGAAGGGCATCTAGGTTGTTTCCAGGTTTTGGCTATTACAAACAATGCTGATATGAACATAGCTGAGCAAGTGCTCTTGTGGTATGATTGAGCATTTCTTGGGTATATGCCCAAGAGTGGTATAGCTGGATCTTGGGGGAGATTGATTCCCAATTTTCTAAGAAAGCATCATATTGATTTCCAAAGTGGTCACAGCAACTCTTATAAAGGAAAACTTTAATGGAGTGTGAAGCATGATCTTAATTAGTCTTATCAGTATAAACCTGGAATCAGATATCAAGGTAAATGCTGAAAGATCAGAGAAGCAAAGGAGCAGCCATAGTCATTTTTTACCTCTCTGAATCCTCAGACCAAAAGATCTTATCTCCATCTACCTTATATATTCCTGTCTCCACCTCCCGATTGTGCTGGGATATGTTCATTCAATTACATCTTCATTCAATTACATCTTCACCAACTTTCTGTTTTTGATGGGTTCCTTCACTGCCTAAACTTGGCTGTCCTGAAACTGGATCTGTAGACGAAGATGCCTCAAACACAGAGATCTGCCTAGCCTCTGTCTCTGGCTGATAGTAAGCAATCAAATTATTTTATATAATTTTAGTTATTATTATGTTTTATACTCTTTGGGTACAGCTGTGGTCTTGAATAATATCACTAATGTTTTTAAACATTAAAGTAATTAATTTTTGTAAATTGAAGTAGTCACTTTTTGAAGTTTATGGTAGTGGTTTTTTGGGGGACTGAGGCATGTAGTGGTTGGGGCAGGATTTCAGTTCAGAAATATGTATACGCACACATACATACACATATATCTGTATCCATCAATCTATCAGTCTATCAATCTGTCTTTCAATCTATCTATCTATCTATCATCTATCTATCTATCTATCTATCTATCTATCTATCTATCTATCTATCTATCTATCTATCTATCCATCCATCCATCTATATCTATCATCTGTGTGTGTGTGTGTGTGTGTGTATGAGATTTGTGAAGGGTGTTTTTACGGAGATCAAATTCTTGTCCTTTAGGGTTTTGAATCCTTGGAAAAAAATAATGGAGTGAGTTATATGCTGGTAATCTTATACTTTTTTAAGTTTCCTGCCTGTTGTCTAAGAAAATATGACTCAAGGTTTTTACCAAGTTCTTGCTTATTGTATATGAAGGTGTATTGGAAAAAAAATAGTTTCACCTGATTGTTACCTGTCTGAGTAGTAGATGAATGTCTTCTGCAGTTGTGATAGTTTAGAACCAGAATTCCCTGAGACCTTTATAACCATGGTAACCAGCTAGCCATGATTCCAGCCCAAAGATTTTAAAAATGTATTCTTTAAATTTTTTCCGTTTGTACTTCTTTTAAAATTATTATTAAGAAATCTTCTATTCATTTTACATACCAACCACAGATTCCCCCTCTCCTCTCTCCTGCCACCCCAGCCTTCCCCCACAATTCACACCCCCATGTTTATTTTGTATGTGGCAAAGCTGCTATTTACCTTTCTGTCCCACAGAAATGGGGAATGGGGTCCAACGTGATCATAACAGGGTAGATTCCTCAGTGGCCTCCAAAGCTGTTGATTCCTGTAACAACGTGGGTTCTGGGATCAAACTCAGGTGATCAGGCAAAGTAACAGGCACCTCTCTCCTCTGAGCCATCTTGCCCATCCCCCAAACTTCTTATGCAATTGTGCTTCACCTGCCAAGAGCATCTTATCCTAGCCTTGGGGTTGAGGACTGTGTTGACACTACAGCTATACTGTACAAGTTGTGTACTCATTATTTACTTAAAATGTCTATATGCATTTACCTAGGGTTTTACCACCTGTGGGAACTTTTTTAGATTCAATTTCTGATCAGCAAAATTAGCAACCACAGTGACTTACAGCATTATTATGAGCAATAAATGGGAAAATGCACATGGACCTTTTTTTTTTCTTTCTATAATTGGGTCTCATATTACTTGGGCTGATTTGGAGTATGCATACTATATAGCTGAGGACGACTCTGAACTCCTAATCCTCCTGCCAACACTGCCCAAATGCTGGGATTAAAGGTGACTATAACCACACTTGGCTCACACAAAACATTTTGCATAGGTTTTTACATGTAGGAAAAAGTCATTAGTGATATTTATATTTTTAGTCAATAGTTTTTGAATTCTTGCTATGTACTGGTCATGCAGGACATAGGCTAAGTACTGGAGATGCGAACATGTGTTAGATTTTATTTAATTTAGCTCCAAGGAGTTTCCAAAATATGATAAAAAACATTTTCAGATAGCCCATCAGTATTATTGGGAAAAAAAGAGAACAAAACCTAAGTGTTCAGAGTTTTCAAATGCACATAGTTGCAGTGACATTTGCCAGTCATACAGTCTGAGGAAGTGTTTCATTTGGTCACACCTTCATTAGTAACTGATTTCAAGTATGACAGTTCCTTTCAGGTCCCATGTCAGATGCTTGATTCATTCCAAGGAATTATCTTCGAAACAATGACCTACCAAATTGGATGTTAGAACATCTTATCAAGAAACATAATGCCATTAGAGGCAAGTGCTGCTGGTGGGATAATTTAAAGACCCCCTGGCCTTTGGATATAACAGAATAATTTATGGTTAAATTCCACTGGATTCTTTAAATTAGATTCAATGTTATTTCAGCTGAGTCGGAACTTACAGAGCCTCAAGGCACTCAAAAAAGAAAATGGTCAGAAACAGAGATTCAAGGTTACATGTTAGTTTTCCTGAAAGGTATTTGCTGTTTTTAGGGCAAAGCCATGCACAAATCCTGTGGGTGGCTTCATGTCAATCAGCGTCAATGCTTGTTGGTGAAGCTCCATAATCTTCTTTCTTTACTCATAAAAGGACCTTACTGGAAAATTATACTTTGGATTTAAAAATCATACCAGACCATTATCCAATACCAAATGGTCAGCCCTGGAAACATATATACAAGTAACATTATATAAACTGTAATAAGTAACATTATATATACATATATATATATATAGTTATAAATATAACCTTATATTTAAAAATACATCTGTATTTACATATGTAGATACAAATCTACATTTGTATATGATGTATATACATCAGATAACAATGAATGAAAAAGGAGGCCATGAAGTTGAAAGAAAGCAAGGAGGGGTATGTGTAGGGTTTGGAGGGAGGAAAGGAAAAAGAGAAATTTTATAATTGTATTATAATCCCAAATATAAAAGAAGTAAATAAAAAAACAAAACTAAAATGGCTTGAACAATCTGGGTTGATGTTTCAATTTGGGTGGATTTTTTTTCAGTAAACACATTTTAAATGAAACACAATCATATTTCACCTAGCATCACTTGACAGTTTCATCATTAGACCATCATGGAATGCAAACCAAAGTGGTGTATCATAATACAATCCAGGCTATAACACACACACACACACACACACACACACACACACACACACACACACACACACACACACTGGCTCATTCCTCTTTGGGTCACCATGAACAAAATAACACAAGATAGGGTCAAGCTCAAGAGAAAATGGTGCATTGTTGTAGGTATGGATTTGAGTCCCTAGGGTACCTGTTTGAGATTTCCAAGTTTTTGTGCCCTAGAACACAGAATTGGACCAGAGACACTTGGATAGCTGTAGAAACAGATACAGTATATTAAGAAAGCTCTTCTGAGGGGTGAAAATGGGCGAGAGAACCTAACCATAGGTCATGACATCAAGATGCTTTGTGTCATTTTTATAGTTCTGGCCTGCTTTCTTCTGCATTTGCAGATGTAGGGCTTTTAAGGCACACACTCATTCTCTTCTAGATAGCCCTTGGTGGTGGGACATGTTTAGTCCTTTTCCTCAATCATCTGTTTCTTTCATATGTTAAACTCCCTGCCTCCCTGCTACACACAGGGTTTATTTGTGTAGCCTTGTATGATCTGGAACTAGCTCTGTAGACCAGGCTGGTCTTGAACTCACATAGATCTATTCTGATTGCTGGTATTAAAGGCATGTGCCTCACCTGTTAATCTTGATGCCCTCTGTCCCAACTCTGCTGTTTTGCTACATAATCATAAAAGCAGTAAACACAAGGAGTGTGAGGCATTGCTAATGTAGCACAAAAGACTATTTTACAGTAAGGTTCTTTTTATAAGTGGAGTACAATTATAAAATGAATAGTACAGAAAACACATAAACCACTAACAGAGTCATTTGTCACCATTACCCAGAATTATGCATTGTGCATAATTACATTGCTGTACTTCATAAGACCATCAGTGCAGTACGCTTGTTTACACCAGCATCACCCTGAATATGAGAATGATGCATTCTGCCACGATGCTACAAGGCTACAGAGACATAGGCAATAGGAAATTCCAGTTCCATTGTAGTCCTATGAGATTACCATTGTGTACCTGGTTCACCATTACTCAAAATGTCATTGTAAGAGAACCTGGAAAGGCATTCCATCTAATAAGCTAATAAGGTAATTTATACAAAGATCCATGAAATTAATGTGGTAGAAAACAGAAGCTTATGATCCTGGAAGTGTCCTGTTCTCCACAGTAGACAGTCAGAGGCTCTTTCCCCAGGTCCACTTTGCGTAACATTACCTCGGTTGCCCAACTCTTTTCTTTGCTTTAAATGAATCAATATATTAAAAAAAAATCCATATCTAGCTAACCTGTCTAAGGTCAGTGGGAAGGAAAGACAGATAAAGGGATGAGCCACTCAATGGTGGCATGGGCTTTATCCAGGAACAGACCTGAAGAGGGGGCATCTCTAGTCCAAGAACCAAAGAGCCTGTGGTTCACTTGCAGGTAGGCATTCTTACTGGACAGGGAAGGGGGAGGGCAGATGGGAACTGACAAATGTCCTGTTTGGGCTGCAGTTTGCTGTGCTAGGGTTTGTTCATGGGTGAAAGAATGTTGGGTGATGGACAAACATCTCCCAACTCTCCTGGCTAATGTTCCTAGCCATTAATAGGGCAGAGAGGGCAAGAGTCTAGAAGAACAGGTTCCTTTAGTTCTGAGAACGAAATACTTTAGTTTTAAAAGTTGTCATGTGAGTTTAACAAAAATGGTGAGCTTTACAAAGTAGCATGGTTGTGACTCCCATTCAGAACTGTCCAATGTTACTACTATGCCTTTCAGGCTGTTTCTGGCTGCCCCCTTCCACTCTTTCTTCCTTCTGGTGATCAAGGACTTCTTGATCGTGTTACTATGATAATGCTTTTATGTTAACTGTCTCTCGCTTGTGCTTGCTCTGTGCTTCTCCTCTAGGACCTGGCTCTCACTCCTGTAACTGTTTTGAAGGCCAGGCAACAGAAGATGCATTCTACAGAGAGACACATGTGTCCTCTGCTATAAGACTCCTGAAACAATGGACTCTAAAGAATTAAAACTTCTTCTGGAATCCTTTGCATGGGGGAGGGTCTTAGTGAGAAGGTTCATACACACAACAGCTCATCTCAGTGACATCAGCACACCCAAGCTTCCTGGCATTGTTTTCCTCTTTCCTATATGGTTGTCACACTGCTCCAGAGAAAGTGGAGATGATCTAGAGAAGTCTGTGGCTTCCAGGTTTTGCCATCCTATAAATAAATCCATTTTCATTTATGAATTTATTTCCTAATTTTTTAAAACTATAATGAAAGTAGATCATGGTTGATGGACCCAAGTATGTGGCATCACCCTTCCTCTAGGGCCTTGGATCCTTCTCATTTATTCTTTACTGTTGATATCATTCCGTGATTATTCATTTGTCCTCCCCAAGTGCAAGTGAGTGCTTCATGAAGGACATGGGTGTATCTTGGCCATTTTTGTGGTTTTCCCTGGAGAAATGTAAAGAAATATCTATATGGGAAGTAGGGGAGAGGCACCAACAAACTAAGGAAAAGTTTTGTTCATGTCCAGCGTGGTGAACCAATGAGTTTAATAGGGCTATTTACAGGGTGTGGGTGGCTCTCGGGGTGGCTATACCATTGGGAAGTCCCACTGTCACCTGGATTATCAGGGTCTGAGATTCTCCTGACAACCCTAACAGGCACAAGCACCTGCCTCTAACAAGCCAAGAGATAGATTAACAGTGAAAAGTAGAAATGAAGATTTATTGAATGAGGCTGCATTGGGGAGAAGGACAGGAAGATCCAAGTCCAGTTTTGGGGTCCTCCATGAAGTTCAGGTTTAAGCAGAGTGTCAGAGTTATGAGTAGCAAAGAAGTCCTGGTAAAGGTGTGGTCAAGGCCATCGCCAATCCACCATTGTCTGAGCACCAGGCATTCCAGCAAGGCAGCCTTTCTGTGATACAAGTGCCCCTTCTCCTGGCTAGCCTCAGGCTTCAGGCTTTTCCTACCCAGCAATATCTTAGGGAAATTCCAATTTTAGGGGATGCAGTGTTTCAGTATTCTAATGTCCAAAGGGAGGGACACATGTGTCTCTTTCAAAAGTCCTTTTTCCTAGCTGGCAGGAAGTTATACCATCCCTGACATGGTAGATTCAAGAGCAGATGCAACATGGGAAAGTTCTAAACCCCAATTAACCTTCTACCTTCAATATATTTTAGTACTCCTACCCAGAAGATCACATGAGGAGCATAGTGATTAGAATCTCAGGTGAGGGTATGATCGCATCCCACACACTTCTAAGACAGATTGGTTAACATTCTCATCCCCATCACCTTAGATCTAGACATGATTTGTGCTGTTGATGTTGAGCATAACTGCTACAACCTTTCTGTAGGTCTCCACAGCCTGGAGAAAAGAATCACACTTCAGGTGCTTAGATTTCTATAAGTCATGAACATGCTATGCCAGAAACACAGACACCTGTTTGTGTATTTCCACAATGGAAGAATTTGTTCCATAATAACAAACTCACAAGCTATGTTGGTTTTGTTGGTTGCAATTTGCAAGTGTCCTGACTTCCCTTGATGGCTGGCCATTGCTCAACACAAGTTCTTTTATTCTGATATTTTAATTACTTTACTCTCAAATCACACATGACACATCGCACAGTAATTATGTATGAGTATTTGTGTATTTGTGGGTCACAGAATGGCTATCGAAGGGTAAACGAGGCCACAGCAGAGTCTGAGGAGTCCAGAGTTGCAGAGCCTGAGAGCTGACGAAGAGGTAGAGCATCAACACCTACGACAAGATTGGTCAGCTGGGGTCAGGATTGGCTACAGAAGCCAATGTGTGGTGACAATGGTGACCTGAGTGCCATGCAGGAACCAATGTGAAGGCAGGGAGAGAGAACTGACTCTGCAAATGTTGTTCTCTGGCCTTCACACAAGCACAATGGCAGGCATGTAAGCCCCTGCCCTAGACACACACGCACACACACACACACACACACACACACACACACACACACACACACACGCATGCACACGCACGTGCACACACACACACTAATAATGAAGTATTTTAAAAAATTATTTATTATTTTTATTTTATGTGCATTGGTGTTTTGCCTGCATGTATGTCTGTGTGAGGGTGTCAGATCCCCTGGAACTGGAGATACAGACAGATGTGCACTGACATGTGGGTGCGGGGAATTGAACCCAGTCTTCTGGAAGAGCAGCTAGTGCTCTTAACTTCTGAGCCATCTCTCCAGCCCCATAATAATTTTTTTTAAAAAAGAGAGTTCTGGGTAAGCTAAGTCTATGCAGTAAAATTTTGCTTCAAAAATCGAAAACAAAGATAAAAACAAACAGAAAGTCAAGAGACAAAAATGTTACATCTGACTGTAACTTTTACCAGTTAGTGTTAGCAGATAGGAAAGGAATTCTGGGTATGAAGTCATTCATACGTCCACTTGCTTATTCATTTACTAAAATCACTTCTCTAATGCCTAATGTAATGCTAAGCACATACCATGTATTCAAAGAATACATGTTAGCTTGAATTATTCATGTATGCATTCTTTCATTGATTCATCAATATTTATGGGGCAACCTGTTCAGGCCAGACACTGCGTTTAGTACTCCTAGCAATGGTGATCAGTGTGGATCCAGCCTGTGTCCCCCTAGTCCTTAAAATAGCTGATATATTTTAGAGTTTTGCCTCTGAATGGTAGCAGGCCCAATTGTTAAACTTTCTAGTGAATGAACTGTGTAATGAATTTCAATCCTGGTTTGACTTTTAGAATCACCTCAACTGTTACTTAAAAACACCCACTTCTGGGCCCAGCCTCCAGACCAATTAAATTAAAACCTGCAGAGGTAAAACGCAGGCAAAAATACCTTAAGAAACCCTCCAAGATACATGATACAAAGTCCTAGACTGAGAGTTTCCTAACCAACTCCCCACACACCAGGTACGCCACTGTTTTCCATCTACACTCATACCTTGAGGTCTTATCCCACTGTGTCTCAGGATGTTATTTGAGTCAGAATAGAGTCCTTACTGACACAATTAATAATTAGGTCATCAGAGGGCTAGGGTAACAGTTCAGTTAGCCAAGTACCTGCCTTACTATTCTCCCAGAACTCACTTTTTTTTAAGCCAGGTGTGGTGGCCCGTAATTGTGATTTCAGTTTTGGGGAGGTAGAGACAGAGAGAACTCTGGGGCTCACTAATTAGCCAGTCTAACTTACTAAGCAAGTTCTAGGCCAATGAGAGGCTTTATCTTAAAAAAGTAGAAGAGGCTAACACTTGAGGAACAACAGATGAAGCCATCCTTTTGCTTCCATGTGCACACATTCCCCTTCTCCACACAAATTAGATAACTGCAATGAATCTCCACCCCTACTCCAGGGTTCTTCCTATGTAGACCAATTATCAATAAAGTACTACTAAGAAAGTCTGATCCTGAGATTAGACCCTTTGCTCTTGCTGGAGATCTAACATTCCAATTGGGCAGCGTCAATAACCTGGCCCAGAGGCCACCTCTAGGAGGCAGGCTGCTCTTAAGCCATGCTAGAGAGAGGCTGCTATGGCATAATGCTTTTGTACACTGATTTAATAAAATTCTGATTGGCCAGTAGCCAGGCAGGAAGTATAGGTGGGATAAGCAGACAAGGAGGATTCTGGGAAGAGGAAGGCTGATTAAGGAGAGGCCAGCCTGCCGTCCAGGGAGCAGCATGTAATGGCACACAAGTAAAGCCACAGAACATGTGGCAACATATAGATGAACAGAAATGGGTTAGTTTAAATGTAAGAGCTAGTTAGTGGTAGGCAAGAGCTAATGGCCGAGCAGTTTCAATTAATATAAGCCTCTGTGTGTTGACTTGGGTCTGAGCAAACTGGGTGGGGCACAGGAAAACTTCAGCTACAAGTAGCAGATGACTTTCCCTCTAGTGAGGTACTACTGTACTTCTCCTCTGAATTCCCACGCCACCACTGGGCCCTAGACATGCAGTTTTGTGAGTCTAAATGGGTCAGAAAAGTACAACATCCCCTTTCCTTTTTTCTACTTCTTTTCTAAGCATGCTTTCCCTAACACTTTGGGCTTTCCCACCATTTGAGGGTTCCTTTCCCCGAAAGTTCTCCTCCCTGTCATATGACTGCTTGGCTGCCATGTGGCTGACCTCCTTGCCAGCTTAAACGGATAGTTTTCCCCTTCTCTGTTGTCCTCCTCTGGGCAGCTGCTCAGTAATACAGATGGCCTGTTCTGGGGAGTTTTCTCTTTAAACTCTAATAAAACTGTCCTTAAGCTTCCATTTGAGTCCATTGAAACGTTTTTCTATTATTGGCACTAAGCACCCCAGGAGAGGACCCTGATTTCCCTAGTATCATCAGCTGGCCTTAAAGTTGTGCCCATCCTCCTGCCTGAGGGCTGTGCGGTCTTCTGTGATTTATAAAAAGGAACTCTACACACAGGAAGACATACATATGGATATGAAGGAAGACACCAGAGTGATATTTCCCCAAGCCAGGGGCGGCAAAAACTAAGGGAGCCACTGGTGGAGGGAATTTTCTTTGAATCTCTCAGAGGGTATACCCACTCTGTCTGTACTGTCTTGGGACTGCAGCCTCCAGAAGAGTGAGGCAAATCTCATACTGCTCGGTAGTCATTGCCCTCACGCACAAATGCCATCAGCATCCTTGACAGTTCATTCAAACATTTTTTTGGTTGCCTTCCTTCCGTTTCCCCTCGTGAAGATGGGCCAGCTCCAGCTGGGAACCCCGGTGGAAGGCATTCTCTCCACCCATCCCACAGGGTCACTTATCTTTAGTATGCGTCCAAGCATTGACTCAGGAATGACCAACCCACCTGAAGCCAGGCCTTACAGTCTGGCTCCCCGAGAGTAATCAATGAGCTGTAAGTGTGTAATTCCACTCGCTGGGCCAAGCGGGGCCCACCGTAGCTGCTTCGAGCAGATCGATAAAAGTGCTGGAAGACACTTGTCTCTGTAGCTCTTTCAATTCTGCTTCATCATTTGATTTGTGCCAACAACACTCAAGCCGCGCCTCTTTAAGGCACTGTTTTAGTAAATTCAATTTACAATTACTTTCAATCTGAGAAGTTTAAGAGTTTAGTTTTAACGCCCCAGGAGCTGTAAAAATCAACCAGGGTTCAGCTGCCCAGCCCGAGGAAATCATTATGCAAGGGCTTCTACTGTGAGGCTAAACTTTGTTTCTTCTGACCAGGGACAGGTTCTTCAATGGACCGACTGCCCCTACAGTACCTGCTTTCTAATTTCCCAGAGAACCCACGTTCAAGTTCTCGCCCCCTGTTGTCAGGGATCCTTGGGGAAAACATGAGCGGCTTTGAGGGCAGTCATTCTTAGCAGTCCACCTACTCATCCGTTGTGGCTCCAGGCTGCACATTCCTTCCACAGCTTGCTTTCCTGCAGGTTTCAATTCCATTTGTTTTATTTTTAAAGTTTAACTTCCTTGTCATTGATCGGTGGAACCAGGAATTTCTGTTACACTCAGGCATGTACATCACTGCCTTGGATCCGGTTTCCCTCCTTCCTCCTTAGCATCGCTCATCTCCAGACCTGATAGTACCTCTTTCTTCCAAAACAGTTTCTTCTCTGACTCTGATTTATTTCATTTTTTAATTTTTTTTTTAGACAAGGTCTCATTTAGCCCAGGCTGGCCCCAGACTTGAGACTCTCCTGCCATCACAACTCAAGGGATGGATGATAAGAGGACACTATAGTACCTGGCTTATCCAGTACTAGCGAACAAATTCAGGTCTTCATGCATGCTAGGCAAGCATTGAGCTACATCTCTAGTTGCCCCTGATGTTAAAGC
Source organism: Peromyscus maniculatus bairdii (assembly GCF_049852395.1). NCBI lineage: Eukaryota > Metazoa > Chordata > Mammalia > Rodentia > Cricetidae > Peromyscus > Peromyscus maniculatus. The sequence continues at coordinate 118,213,996 of NC_134854.1, forward strand.
ATTTACTAAAATAACTTTTAAACTGGATAGCACCAGAGCTGGAAGTTGCTAAAGTTCCAGGACAGGAAGAGACCCTGTCTCAAAAGAACAAGTTGAGGGACACATCTGAAAAAATGACACCTGCAGTTATCTTTACACACACACACACACACACACACACACACACACACACACACACACACACACACACACACCACTATATTGATCTGGCCTCATGACTCATGATGAAAACCATGACAGGGACAGATGGGCCACAGGACAGGATTACTTGGTGTCATTATTACACGGATCTGCCCCAGGACCCCAAATGATAGTTGTTGTTTTTCCCCCTCTTCAAACAATCCAACCAACTCCTAGGGGTGTCAGATTTGGGGGTTACAGAATTCATGTCTATACAGTCACTTAGCTGTTTGTATTTCTGCTGCCTCTCAACATACTTTGCACACTACAGATACTCAGTAAACGTCACATGGTTTATTGACACCCCGCCCCCCAGGTACTTTCTCTGCTGCACTTAGGGGAACTGTTTTCAGACACATCACTGGACATGCAGGGATTCTCTAAAGACTTTAGGTACACCGTTTCAAGGAAATGGAAGAAGATTCCAGAATAAATTCTATTGATTCTAATTCAGACATTTAAATCTGTTTTGTTTATTGCCTTTGCCATTGAAGAATTGATCTGAACAAGGCAGACATAGCAAGAATAGATTGCTTTTATTGAATTCACAGTGACCTGATTAAAAAACATAGTTGTTATGAGAAAAATAATCTTACTTCCTATTTTATTACAGATTCCCCCCACATGAATTTATTGTTTTAATATAGTAAATAAAGAATACCATGAATTTTGTTTATTGCTGTGTGAGATGGTTTGGGGGCAGTTAGAAAACACTTTCTTAGACTGTTTCTTTTTTATTCAAATGATTGTAAAGCTTGTGTGTGTGTGTGTGTGTGTGTGTGTGTGTGTGTGTGTGTGTGTATGTGTATGTGTGTGTATGTAGGCCACAGGCCATTCTCTGGTATCTTCCTCAGTCACCCTCCCCTTTAGTTTTTGAGACAGGGTCTCTCCCTTAGTGTGGGCCTTACTGGAATTTGGTCAGACTGGGTGGTAGTGAGTTCTCAGGATTCTGTTGTTTCCATCTTCCCAGAGTACTAGGCTTACAGGCCTGTACTGCTCTGCCTGCCTTTTACATGGATGCCGAGGATTTGAACTCAGGTCCTCCTGCTTGGGTGATAAGCCCTTTGCTGACCAAGTTCCCCAGTTCCTGCAAAGCTCATTCTGGGCAAGAGGGTGCCTCTCCTTCTGTGATGCTTTTCTGTTGAATTAGCAAGTGTCTGATGATGTTCAGGTAATTGATGCTGATCTTGATTTAGATTTTTATTTTCTGAAAATATGTCAAAGCGAGAGCCACAACTCAAATCAGTTCTTTTGTCAAAGCGAAACAAAACGCCAAAATTTGATTTAGAAAAATTTCTGGAACACAGAGGGAAAAAAAGCGGAAAAATCACTTAATCTTGTAAACTTTTATCTCGAGTGTTAAGATGTAACATCCACTGTTTAATTAGATTTTGAATTTTTCTATTTGAAGTTAGGAGATGAATGGAGTCGCATCTATTTTCTGGCAATCCCTTTCGCTCTCCAAACTGCTACTATTTGATCTGAAATCAAATGCAGGTAGAGCCTGGATAGCATAGACTTTCTTGTTGACATTGCCGTTTGAAATCCCAGTGACAGCTTGTACAGCAAGGGACTATTCCCACGTGAGAGCATGATTTACACAGTTTCTTTTAACCTGATCCTTTCTTTTAACAATTCTTTTCAAGTTTTTTATTTTATTTTAAATTATGTGTATGTGTATGTGTGCCTGTGTGGAGGAGGCATGGGCATGTAAGTGCCGGGGGCTTTAGGGGCTGGAAGGGTTTGCTGGACCCCCTAGATCTGGAATTACAGGTGGCTATGAGCTGCCCAGTTGGGGTTCTGGGAATATAACTCTAGTTGCTTGCAACAGCAGTATACCCTGTTAACCACCTAGCTATCTCTCCAGCCTCTTCTCTAAATAATTCCCACTAACAATGCCTTGTTTTGAATGGTTCCTAGTGCTTTATTACACATATGCACCTTAACAAGTAATTAACCAGTCACCTTTCTCTAGTGGATATTGTTAGATACTTCAATTCTCTTCAATGTTTTACTTTCATAAAATGAGACAGTGAAAACTGCATTTTGCTTAATTGCTTAGTAAAGGGTAATTCACAGGCACCAATTTCATGGAAGAAAAATATACACTGGTTCACATTTTCGACCATTGCTAACCACTCTGTGCCTGTTTACGCATCGTTAGTAAGGAGCACTGAGGTCATCACTCACCCTTTTGCAATAATGCATTTTTCACCCTGTTCTACTTGTCCTTTGTCTGATGACTACTATGGTTAAACTTTTTCATTATTTTGTATTTGTTGTCTACTTGTATATCATATGAGGAATTAATAGTTAATAGAGAGCTCTTAATAAAATTAGGTCATGAAATATTACTCTAGTGCTTCTAAACCTAATGACTTAGTACATTGGCAGTGGATTTTTAATTTTAAACTTAGTTTATTTATTTTAGGATACTTTTCAGTCTTGGAAAAGAACCCACTGGCTTCTATTTACTGAAAGGAAGAAGTTATAAGGCAAATGGTTATTTGATTAAGAAGGAACAAACAGAACAATCCACTTAATAAGACCTCACTGAAAGAAAAGAGATATAGTATGCCTTAGTGATTTTAAAATTAAAGTAGGTTTCCTTATTTTTGAAGTATTTTGTTATATTTAAATCTTTAATTACATTTATATATCTATCAATCTGTGCATGTACATGTGTGCATCTGTGTGGCACATGTGTTACAGTGTGCACACGGAGGTCAGAGAACACAGAGTTGGTTCTCTCCTTCTATCATGTGTAGATCAAACACAGATCATCAGGCTGGGTGGCAAGTGTCTTTACCCTGTGCCTTCTCTTTAGCCCTTTTAATTTTTAAATAGGTAAATTTAAATACAAAACATGAAGGGGAACTTTCCGTGATGAGCTATTTACTCTTTCCATTATTTTTTTTATATTTTTGTTCAAAGAATCTTTTTAGAGATTCATCATGCATTTTTAAAGTGAAAATGGATTCCTACAAAACATGGGTTCTTTGTCACACTTTGTTCATTCAATGTTACTCCCAAAGTGTGCCATATTTGTGGATAAGGATTTCCCAATTTGTGTCTTAAAGCCCTGGAGAAATTTATTATTTGGAAACACTCTTTATTAACAGCCTAAAAATAGGTATTAAGACTTTTCTCATCTCCTCTTTTTTGGGGAGATGTTTTCTCTCTATGCAGCTTGGGCTGGCTTTGAACTCATGGGATTCTCCTGTCTCATCCCCCTGAGTACTGGGGTCACAGATGTACATTCTCCAACTCTTTGCAGCAATCAAAGCACATGTAGACAGACACATATAAATTCAAAACCGTATTCTAAAAGCTTGGACTATAAGTGAGCGTGACCTCCGTGGAGTGGAAGTGAGGAAAGGATTAGTGCCAAGGAGGATGCTCTTGTATATTTCACACACTATTTAATTTTTAATATTTTTCCTTAAGATTTGCTACTTTGAATTATAAAAAGAATGAATTAAACATCATAAATTAGGATAGATATTTTGGAAATACAGTATGGAGTTTGCTTAAAGAAAAAAAAGATATACTAGCTGGATGCATGGCTTATGCTTATCATCTCATAACACCTGTCTGTGGAGGTTAGGTCGCTATGAGGCCAATGTCGGCCTGGGTTGTAGAGTGAGTTCAGTCCCAGCCAGGGCTATGCCCAAAGACTCCAAACTGTAACAATAACACATAAAAGAACTTCTGTACTCTCTAGTGGCCTCTCTCTCTATTTTTCTCTATCATCGTAGAAGAGACATCTGCAGTCCCATGTTGATTGCAGCTCTATTCACAATAACCAAGATATGAAGTCAACTCAGAAGCATTGTGATGTGTACTTGTTTTCAGAAAACTGCTAGCTCATGGAGAAGAAAATAAAGGAGAATGTTCATGTTTAAACCTCCTGATATGGGAAGAAACAAGGCTGGGACTTGGTTCTCTTCTTATCTGTCAAGGTTCTTAGTGGGAAGCCAGGACTACTAATGGTTGGCAGGCAGGAGTTACTATAGAGGAGGGAATTATATATCAGCAAACAGTTAATGTCTATGTTACACACTATCTGTGGTGTTATAGTGTGTACCCTAATAAATTTGCCTGAAGATCAGAGAACAGAACAAGCCACTAGATTACACATAAGAGCCAGGCAGCGGTGGCACATATTTTTAATCCTAGCACTCGGGGTGGGGGTGGGGGGCAGAGATCCATCTGGACCTCTGTGAGTTCAAAGCCACCCTGGACTACATGAGATTGACTCAGCCTAGGGAAGGAACAGAGCCATACAGTGGTGGTACACACCTTTAATCTCAATACTTGGGAGTCACACGCCTTTAATCCCACCACTAGGAAAGTTGAGACATGAAATTATTCGGGTGGGCAGAAAAAGGTATATAAGGCATGAGGAGACAGGAACTTAAGTCTTTCAGCTGAGCCAAGTTTTTTCAGGCTGAGGAGTCCTAGAGGTAAGAGGTGGCTTGTTCCTTTGTCTCTCTGATCTTTCAGCATTCACCCCAATATTCTGGCTCCAGGTTTTTATTTTTTATTATTATTATTTTTTAATTTTTAAAATTTATTTATTAAATTTAATTTTACATATCAGCCACGGATTCCCTTGTTCTCCCCCCTCCTACCCACTCCCTGCCTTCCCCCCAGCCCACCCCCCATTCCCATCTCCTCCATGGTAAAGACTCCCCTGAGGATTAAGTTCAACCTGGTAGATTCAGTCCAGGTAGGTCCAGTCCCCTCCTCCCAGGCTGAGCCAAGTGTCCCTGTATAAGCCCCAGGTTCCAAACTGCCAGTTCATTTAGTAATTCAAGTTACAACTATCTAGTGGCATATTTGCAAATTGACAAGTGATTGTTTTTTACATGTGAAAATCAAGATTAATGTGTTTAAAATACTTCACTTTGTTATGCACCAACATCAGATTTTCACTAGATCTCACACAGTCATGCTTGACTACACTGCTTTGATACTATACAGAATATGAACACTTATGAAAAAATGGAATGATTTATTTTGTGAAACTGATCCCAAATATGTGAAAACACAGGACTGAATTAATTCATCAAGAATACCAATAAGCTGATAAAGCAGGGGTGATTTTGCTTCAATTTTAATCTTTAAGCTATATCCACAGAAAAATGACTTATTAAGGCAGCCATATGTGTGATTAATAGGTTGGCGCTGGTACTAATTACTCATCAGAATGCAAGGTCTAAAATGCCCTAAGATGTGAGAATAGAATAGAGTGATTTTTATTAAAAGAGTTTGGCTGGGTCCCAAGGTCTTGAATGGGTTTATATTAGGAGCCATAGGATGTGATTTTTAACTAAAAAGATGAAGAAATTGTGTTAGGAGTGTCAACCATGGTACTAACAGTGAGATCCTTGTTTAATCAAGAGTAGTCACTTTGAGATAAATAGCCGTGCTCCTATTTGCCTATATACAATTTAAGATTTAAAAGTATTTATTTATAAGTGATGTGTAGTCACCTACAAGTGAAGGCTCCCCCCTCCCCTCCCCCCATGGCCCACCATGATAACTGCACGGGAATGCTTCTATGGTGGTGGGCCATGTGTCTGCTAAAGTAAAAACCAAAGTTTAGAACTCATATATCCCACTGAAACTCAGAGTAGTGGTATTAATCATCATTAGAAGACAAACGGTGCATGTAAGGATAGTTTTCTTACGTATTAGAGATATTTTATCCATCATTACCCCTGAACGCTGCAACTTGGCTTGAGGATAGAGATAAGGTTAGGAGAAAAACTAGTGGTGGGGTGATAAGTCAGAGTTAAGGAATAAACTGGCATCCGTCTGAAAGAAGCATGGTTATCTTTTAAGTGGGAAACCCCAACCATCAACTCAAATTTTGACGAGTAACACAAACACCAATAGTTTCATCTACTTCCCTCCCTCCCTCTTCCCTCCATCCTTTCATCTCTCCCTCTTTCTCCCCTTCCTCCCTCCCTCCCTCTCCTCTCCCTCCCTCTCCCCTCCCTCCCTCCCTCCCTCCCTCCCTCCCTCCCTCCCTCCCTCCCTTCCTCCCTCCCTTCCTCTGTTTCTTACAGAATATACATACTATGTAGCCCATGTTGACCCAGAAGTCAGTTTCCCTACTTCACATTCCCAAATTCTGGGGCTGTGTCTGAGTACCATCAGGCCTTGATATACCAGTAATTTTCATAAGCTAACAAAGACAACAGGGAAGCCCACCCCACAAGTCTTGTTATTATAATTAAGCAACATAGAGTAAGTAACTGGGGTCACTGTGGCATTTGCTTTTGACACTTGCCAGAGATCGGAGGCTTGGTGTTTTCTTTTCCATAGAATAATTCTAAGCACACCAGAACAGTTTCTAAACTTTGGCATACCAGTGTTGCATTTTGAGATAAGAATGGATGTTGTCTTCACAATGATGGATCCATAAACACTTTTTTGCCAGTATAAGAAGAAGAAGAAGATTTATTAATTAGACAACCTTATTTTCCATGGAATGGTAAGAAAGGACAGTGAGGGTCCCATAACCAAAGAGAAGAAATAGCAAAATATTGATTGATGTGGTAGTATTGCCTGTAACCCTAGCAATCAAGAAGCAGACAGGAGTTTCCATCTAGTCTGTCTAAAAGACAAAAACAAAAACAAAAACACTCAAACAGGAAACAAATACGCCAAACCAAAACCAAACAGATATTCAGAGACTGCTCTGGACATTTCACTACCTGTGAATCAAGTTAAGTATAAAGAAAGTGCACATTTTTAATTGAGGTGGTTTAATTAACAGTTTCTTAAGTAGTTTGATTTAAATTTCATGCTATTTTATTTTTATTTCCAGGAGAGTTTGAATGAGATAATTGCTATTCTGTATTGACAGTGGGTCAAGATCTGACTGGCAATAGAAAACTGAGATAACCATGTTGACATTGATATTGTCAACTTCTGACCTCTTAGAAGTTCCCCAGAGTAGTCTTTAGGTTGTGACAGCTAATTTCATTAGTTACATTTGCCTCAATAGAGGAGAACACACCTTGACCAAGTATGAGCCCTCATGAGAAGGTAGGATTTGGTGAGATTATTTCCAGTTTTTGAGAGTGTGGTTGGAGCTATTTGAAGGTAAGTCTAACCAGGTAGAACACTGGTTGTGTCTAGTTGGAATCTGTGACTTGTGACTATGCACTGGGGGTCACAGTCCTGTGCCATTTAGTTCGTGAAGCATCTTTTGGTGAGTCCTTGGTCTTAGTTTGTGCTCTTATCCTTCATGGACAAGGCTGGTAGTTACTCTCATTTGCTCTTAGTGCTGTTTATGTAGTGAAGCACTCTCTAAGAATTATTTACCAAAATGTTGAGATAGTATATTGAGTGTCAATGTGATGCCTATGCTAGGCAGCTTCTAAGTAGGTGGCTCTAAGCTAATCAAAGGTTGCTTCAAGATAGCACGTAAAGATGGCAACACCAGTCACAGTCAGTAGCTTGTCTGGCATAATTTACCTCCAAATCCCCAGGTTTTCCTTGTCCGCACTGTTCATAGATGATGTGAAGTTAAGGAGCTGATGGATAGCTAATGGACAGTGGAGGCTTGGTGAGGAGGCCCCACCGGGATATGCACATAGAGCATTGTGCAACGGTGTTTCTGATGGGTGCACTAGCCCATGTGTTACAATAGCCATGGCCTCCCAGACAAAATGATCTGAGTCACCCCTTAGGAGCTGTGCAGACTTGCCTTTTGTATGCTTTGTTTCCTGCTCTGTAGTTTCTTCTGCTGATTTAAGAGCTCAGTTGATTAATAATTCCAGCTGAAAAGCTTCCCAAGTCATCTCAATAAACACAAGTCTTTCTTTCCTTTTCTGATCTCTAAATTCCTTACTCATCAACGAACTCATGACTGCAGTAGGTTGTTGCCTAGTCTGCTGTGAAGCTGACTTCAGGAAAGAGTCTAGGACCCCCTAATTCAATATCCCCCATAGCTTCATTGGTTGAGGGGTCTGTTGTAGTTCGGGTATTGTTTCTTTCCTACCAAAGTTCTTGTTCTGAGGCTTGCTCTCTAGTATGCTGATGTGGAGAGGTGATAGTAACTTTAAGACATGGGCTTTAGTGGAGGGGATTATATCACTGGGACATTCATGGAAAGGGATTAATGCTGGTTTCACACAGTGCGTTCTGAGAGGCTATTTCAAGGCAAGGTGCCTCACATACAAGGCCCTTTTGTATGGAATATTCCTTTACACTGTGTGAATATATGTCACTGTGATTGGTTTAATAATGAAACTGACTGGCCAATAGCTTGACAGGATAAGTTTAGGCAGGAGAACAAGACTAAAGACATGGAAGAAGAAGGGTAGAGTCAGGGGAGTTGTCAGCCAGATGGAGAAGAAAAGAGGCACTTGAAGGAGAAGTAAAAGCCATGAGCCTCAGGCCAACACATAGATGAATAGAAATGGGTAAGTTTAAGCTATAAGAGCTAGTCAGTAATAAGCCTGATCTATTGGCTGAGCATTTATAATTAATATTGAGTTTCTATGTCAGTTATTTGGGAACAGGTGGACAGGGAAGAAAAGTCTGCCTACACTTCTGCACATGGCTGCCATACTGTGGTATAGTCACAGAGCCCTATCTTGAATTTCCCAACTATAAGACTACAACCCAAATAAACCTCAATTGGTAATTTCAGGTAGTTTTGTGTTTGCAGCAATCCATACCTGACTCATGTAGCATCAAAGGCTCATTCTGATTATGACACTTGAAGGGAAAGTTGCTGAGCCTAATCTGCAGGCTCTCAGTCAGTCCAGAGATTCTATCCAACGCGCAGAGAACTATTTTGAATGAAGAAACTCAAGGAAACAGAATCTACTCAGAGCCTTGGATGAGGAGAGGGTGGATCTTTATGTAGGAAAGTTGCTAATGAAAAGCACCCGGGCAGCCAGAGTTTTATGAGACGGTCAGATGATAGTGCAAAGACTCTCAATGGGCTGCAAGGTGAAGTCACCTGGTAATTTTGCTTGGAAAAAAAAAAAGCTGGGGTGGGTGTGGCTCTGATGTGGAATGTTCGCCTAGCATGAGCAAAGTCTTGGGTTAGATCCTCAGCATGACAGACTAAAAATAAAAGAAATAGATCCTGGCTCCTCCTTGGTTCTCTTTACCCTCTTGGTTCTCTCTCTCTTAGTTTTCTGGTCCCCTTTGCCCCCTCCCCCACTCTCCCTCCCCCTCTCCTCTCCTCTCATGGTCTGCTTCAGTCTACTGGCCATGTTTTTTAGTCTACTGCTTTCTCTCTCTGCTCTGGACCCTTCCAGATGCCACTGGCTGTACTCTCCTTCATGTCTATAATAAAGACCTTACCCTCAACCATAAGAGAGAGAGGAGAGAGAGGAGAGAGGAGAGAGGAGAGAGGAGAGAGGAGAGAGGAGAGAGGAGAGAGGAGAGAGGAGAGAGGAGAGAGGAGAGAGGAGAGAGGAGAGAGGAGAGAGGAGAGAGGAGAGAGAGAGGAGAGAGAGAGAGAGAGAGAGAGAGAGAGAAGTTGCTTAACTTCCAAGTGTTGATTTTCCCATCACCTTTCTGGTTCTTGACTTTTTGCCTGATTCCCTTGTGACTTGAAAACATGCTCTGTTTAAGTTATATTATGTTAAATTTGTTTGGGGGGTGTTACATAGTCTGACATCCCAATTAGCAAAGGTCTCATTGTGGGGCTAAAACATGGACCATTTTATATATGTTTTGTGAGCTCTTGAAAGATTATAGATTCTGCTATTGCTGAGTGGAATGCCCCGTAAATGTTTATCAGATTCTGTTTGCTGAGGGTGTTGTCACATTCTTCCACATGCTGGTTAATTTTCTAACTAGTTCCCCTGCTTTTTGGAAAGGCTGGTGATACCTTCAGTAATGATCATGGATTTGTGCTTCTTTTCTTTTCATTTCTGGAAAGTTTGCTTCCCACATTTGGCAGCTCAGGGGTGCTAGAGTTTGGTAGATTGACTTGTCCCCCATACCTCTCTGTCTGCCAGTTTTCTTGTGCTTGTTTGTGTTCTCTCATGGTGATGTTCTGAATCTGTAGTGTCCCCTACAAGCTCATATACTAAGGCTGGGTTGTCAGCTGTTGGGATGTGGTGATATGATTGGATCCTGAGGATGCTGAGTTTATATCAATGACTTATTTCTTGATGGATTTGTAATATGTCATTGTGAGGTAGTAAAAGCTGGATATGAGGCCTCGTTGGTGGAATTAAGTCAATGGGGGTAAGCTCTTGTGAGCTATGCCTTGCCCTGTCCCTTCCTGTATCTCTCTTTTCCTCTTTCCTGTCTGTTGGAAAGTGAGTAGCCTCTTCCATATGTCCCTGCTACCATGATGTTATTTTCCTTATCATGGGCCAAGAATCCAGGGCCAAGGATGATGGACAGGACCCCTCTGTCAGCATCTACACAAATCTTTACTGTTCTAAGATGTTTACACCAGGCATTCTGTCTCTGATGAGAGCACTGACTAACATGCTGATACAATATGATGACTCTTGTGTCCTTGTGTTAAACCTTGAGTTACAAGTCACATACCATAAAATTTCCCTTTATAGAACAGAATTCAGTAGTGAAGTTATGCTAAAATCACCACTATCTAACTGTTTTTTCAAAACAAGGAAGAGGCTATTCTCTCTCTCTCTCTGTCTCTCTCTCTCTCTCTTACACACACACACACACACACACACACACACACACACACACACACACACACACAGAGCTGGGCCACAAGAGAGTGTTGTATGAAGTCATAACTAGGAGGAAGCAGTCATCTTCAAGCCAGAAGGAAAGCATTATTAGAAGCCCACCCAATTTTTCCTTGATCTTGAACTTCTGGTGTCTACAATTGTGAGAAAATGAATTGTATTTGTTTTAGCTCTTTTGTTTAAAACAACAAACAACAACAACAACAATATTCTTTTCTGCATCCCAAGAAGACTAATATTCTTAATGTAAAGATTTGGGGTATATCCTATTTAGGGGATACTTGATTCTTGAGTCCATAGGTTTATGTCATTTGCCAGATGATTGCCTTTTCAGTTAGGTTTTTGAACCCTGCTTTATTTCTCCACTCCTTCTGGGGCTCCCATGCCTCATCTCCCAGTTTATTTATTTATTATTTATTTTAAGTTGTTTTCCCATTCTGATTTTGAGCCCAGGCACTGAGGTTTTCTCTTTTGGTTATTGTATTTGTTATTTTTTAAATTATATATTGCTATTCTATTTATTTTTAAAAATACATCAATTTTTAATGTGTGTGTGTGCACACGCTTGTGCACGCATGCACTCCATGAGTGCTGGTGTCATGGTGTGTAAGTGAGATGAGATCCACTGCGTGGGCTTGGGATGGAACTCATGTGGTAGGTTTGGTAGTGAGAGCCTTTATTTTCTGAGCCATCTTGCTGGCCCTACTCTTCTACTTCTTTGGAAAAAATTTTTGGTTGAAGTGATTTTTTTTTTTTAATTTTAAGGATATTCTTAATTGACAGGTGTGGTGACATACATATTTACTCCCAGCACTTAGTCAGTATAGGCAGGCAGATCACTACTCTATGTAGTGAACTCCAGACCAGACAGGGTGAAATAGTAGAGACTCTGAGAGAGAGAGAGAGAGAGAGAGAGAGAGAGAGAGAGAGAGAGAGAGAGAGAGAGAGAGAGAGAAAGAAAGAGAAGAATACTTGATATTTGAAGCATTCTGTCATGTGTTCTCTTTTGAAGAGAAAAGGTTTCAAACCTTTGAGTCAGCCTCCCTTCATATGACTGGACAAGGTAGGCTTTTCTATGTTTCCCTTAGTCTTTTACTGGGGGGGGGGGGTTGCACCTATTCCCATTCTGTACTGATCCAAGCCCCAGGCACCGTTTGTGTCTTCCGCCACCAGCAGTACCAGCTTTGTTAAAGCTTGGGAAGGTGAGCTAGGTCCATGGCCGAGGTCCAGGAAGGGACCGTAGCTTTGTCTGTGCTTTGTGGTTGAAACAGAATTCAAGTTTTCTACAAGTCTTATGTTGTGCTAGCCTCCCGTTTTGTTGCCCTTTGGTAAGAGCAAAATTTGGGGGAGATTTTTGTTGACACCCATTAGTGATTCTGCATTATTGGTCTCCTCAGTGAAAAACCCACACAGAGGAGTTAGATGCCAACAACCATAGACCAAGCATCCCAGTGTGGCAATCCTGGAATCTCAAGTCCCCTAAATTGTCTGTTGTTTTTTCCCTTTTTGAGTCTCTTGAGGTTTGTTCTAGGTATAGTGTCTACAGGTGTGTCCAGTCTGTGGCTCAGGATAGTTACAAATGTGGCCCAGCACAAATCTGTAAACCTACCTAAAACATTATGAGATTTGCGTGTGTGTGTGTGTGTGTGTGTGTGTGTGTGTGTGTGTGTGTGTGTGTGTGATATTTGCTTTTGTAACTCAGTGTAGTGCTGCAATGTGAAAGGTCAGCCTGGTTGAGTCTATTATTGTATTTAGCAGGCCAACTTGGAAAAAAAAATCTTGATTTCATTTTCCTGGCAGTGGAAGGGCCTGGAATGGTAATGATTTTTAATTTATTTCCACATGGATTTTGGCTTTTCTGTATTAGATACAAAACCCACACAGCTTTTCTTTTCATCTACATCACCTGAGTGAAGAAAGCTCCACAGACCTGGGAGCAAGAAGCCGGTGGCAGCAGACTGGCATTCTTAGCCTCCGCAAGGGACACGTTGACAAATGTGCTACACACAAGCCAGGGCTGCCTTTATATGGCTACAGTTAAATCTTTGCCTTTTGCATAGTTTTATATGTTAAGCACCGTGTTAACATACTGCTAGAAACTCATTTCTTTGGGAATTAAAATCTTCCTGTGGACATTAACTGGAGAAAAAGCAGAAACCAGCACTATAAAATCTGTACACTTTATTACCAAGTGCCAACTAATTACCCCAGTAGGCTGGAAATGCTTGTTCATCCTAACCCGTGTTACGTTCATCTTCGGGAGGAACAAAACCTTCTGCTATGAAACGTTCCTCTTTTTGCCTCATTAGAGAAAATTAAATGTTTCCTTATCTGAGTTTTTTTCTATAGGAATCATACCAATTATTGAACAAAGAATTTACTCATGAAATTGCATATCATAGCCTCAGACGATGAACAATTCCCGAGTATGTGAATGTCTGATGTACCTGTCTGGGGCTGATAGTACCACCAGGGAATCCACAGGGAATCGTGGGACTCTAGAATTCACTCCTCCCTCTCTCCTCCCCCACCTCTCTTTCCAGACAGGGTCTTCGGCAGCCCAGGCTGACCTCCTGTGTCCACCTCCCCTGCCTGTGAGGTTACAGGAGCCTGTCACTACACCCGGCTCAGTGTCTCTCTCTGACCTCTGATCTTTTTCTGTACGGGAGGGTCCAGACCACACACAGTTTCCTTGTCAGTCACAGTTCTCATCCCAGGAGATCCTATTTCGCTATCCACACCTTTATTTTAATCCTGATCTACCATCCTTTTCCCTTTCAAGTTTGTTGTTTCAGAAATCTGAGCCGTGGTCACTTCTTATACAAACACGACACCAAGACTTGGAACCATTAAGGAGGTTTTGGTAAGATATTTGTATTCCCAATGGAAAGACAGACAGGATCCCTGGTCCTCCAACAGGGAATTCCCCTTTCCCCAATGCTATAGCATTGTTACTTCTTTCTTTATTTAAAATTTAGACGTATGAATGGTATGCCTGAATGTATGACTGTGTAGCACTTGTATACCCATTGTCTGTGGAGGCCAGACAGGGGTGTCAAAACCCCTGGAACTGGAGTTGCAGATGATTGTGAGCTGCCATATGGATACTAGGAATTGAACCTGGGTCCTCTGGGAAAGCAGCCACTGTTCTTAAGCACTGAGCCTCACTGTAGCTCTGATTTTTAAGAAAGGCTATGTCAATATGTAGGCATATTAATATACATCAATTACCTTTAAAACATTTAAAAATGCATGTATAGTTTCCCTCTTTCTTTCTTCTTCAGTCACTTTTCCTTTATTTCTTATTTCTTTTTAAATTGTTGCAATATTTTTGGGACAGAGGTGAGAAGAAAAATATCTCTAACAGTGGTAGGAATAGATGGATCCAAATGAAGAAAAAGGAAGCCATACAAAAAAGGAATTTGTTTAAAACAAAATACAATGAAACAAACAAAGAAAGAAAACCTGAATAGATGACAACACAAAGGAGTGTCCTCAAATCCAAATCCTCCGAAAATTCTGGAATCCAGTCTACCTGGTGTAGAATCCAAGGAGAGATCGGGTGAATCCTTGGTATTCTAGTGGAATCAGCTAAAGCTAAAATACACCATTAATTGATATTTGTTGTAAAAATAAATGGACTCTTGAGTTTGATAGTGACCAAAAGCTAATTACAAAGCCCCTCCCCCCAACAAAGGGAAACATGCTTGCTTTTCCTTTAAAAGAGCCCCTCAAACAAAGGAAAACATGCTTGCTTCTCCTTTAAGAGAACCCCCAAAAGAAAGGAAATCATGCTTGATTCTCCTTTAAGAGAGCCCCCCAAAACAAAGGAAATCATGCTTGCTTCTCCTTTAGGAGGGCAGCTGCAGCACAGGAGGAGCTAGGCATTTCACAGTTGAAATCAGGAGTTTGGCTCTCTATACCTTGGCATTTTGTGAGAAGCACTTGTATGTCACAAGAATAGAAACTCTTGGGGATGAGCAGTCTTTTCCTAGTAATCCTAGGCCTGCATGTTGCCTCTTCCTGGAGCTGTTATAGCAGAATGCTTAGCTCTGAGCAATCAATGTCAGGTCAGGTCAGGACTAAGTTTCCCACTTCGAGTCTGACTTCTGATGTGGATTTAATTTCATTTAAATTGAGACTACTGTTGGTCTTTCACCTCAAAGGAAAATTGAGGAGACATCCCAGAAGAAAGGTTAAGGCATTCAGAAAGGCCTGTCCACAGCCATTACTGACACTAGTGAGGAATAAAGAAAGGGAATCAGTTCTGTGGACACAGTGCTGCCCTTGCTTCCTGTAGCTTCAGCCATCTTTTCGCAGGGAGTTTTGCTTCCAAAGGTTCAGAATCCTCCCTAAAGTCTGACTTACAACGTTTCCAAAAGACTCCATTTACTGTATTTTATTCAGAATTGCCTCTTTGGAACATGAGTCTTCAAGACTCATCTACAAAAGAACCGTATTTATGAATATTTCTTCTACTTTGTTTAATCATAATAAAGTAACATGAACTCCTTCATGAACACACTGTGTTGTAGTTGTAGCAGAGTTATGGGTTAAATAAATTTTGGAGTCCCGGTTGGAAATGTAATCACTTAGGCGTGTGTGTGTGTGTGTGTGTGTGTGTGTGTGTGTGTGTGCGCGCGCGCGTGCGCGTACGTGCATGTGCACATGTGTGTGATCAGAAGATGACTTTTGGAGAGCTGGTTCTCTCTCTGTACCGTGTTGAGGCAGGATCTAGCTTGCTGTTGTTGCTAAGCAGCCTGTGATCTTCCTTTCTCGCCTCTATCTCCAGCATTTCAATAGGTTTTGGGGGAACCAGACTCAGGTTATCAGGCTTCTGTAGCCAGTGGTCCCATAACCACTTTTTATAGCTATGTTGCCTATAAAAAAATGGATTTCATGTTCCTCGCCACTGACTTTCAAATGAGCTGTTGGAATGCAGTATGTGGACTGCACATATTTACTCCTAATACATTTAGCAGACACATTATTGGATTGTAATCACCTGGAATCATTTTGATGAACTTAGTCTGCCTCCTTTGGTCAAGGAATCAGGTGTCTTTTTAGGGCAAAGTCACAGCAGGTGTGACCAGATGGCCAGGAGTTGAGTCAACCATGGTGAAGTGTAGATGATCTGGATATGACCAGGCCTCATTTAAACCTCATCTGTCCAGAGGTGGGGGGGGGCACGGTCCAGAAACATGCTCTCATAGAGAGTAGCTTAATTATGAAGTGCTGTGATGAAGATCTGAGCCGGGCAGAGGCAGGTGCATCTCTGGGTTTGAGGCTATCCTGGTCTACAGAGCAAGTTCCAGGACAGCCAGGACTATATAGAGAACCCCTGTCTTGAAAAACCAACGCAAGCCAACAAAAAACCCGGGTGGTTTGGAAAGGTAAAAGCTTTCACTCAATAGTCTTTTATATAATTTATTTTCCTCTGTGGAGTGGGCGGCTAAGGCAGGGTTTCATTTAGCCTAGGCTAACTCCGAGCTCACTATGTAGCTGAAACTGATCTTCTGCCTCCATAGCCAGGATGCTGGGAGTATGGATATGAACCACCATACCCTGCTCAGGAAATTTTCTTTAGCAAAGATAGTCCTTAAAGGAGGGTTTCTCAGGGGTGTCAAAAATAGCAGAGTCTATATCCACCACTATATTGTTGCTTGTGCTTTTGTGACTTGTAAAACTTACGACAATGATATTAAAAACAATCAGTCTTTTGGAGAATCCATTAATTCAGAGCACACCTGTACAGGATTCGGAAAGGTTAATCCAGCTAGACCATTGGGCCCTGCTTGGGTGTGTGTATCCTCCAAAACTTATGTCGAAACATAATTCCCATGTCAGGTGAGACCAGATGGAACTATGAAGGAGTGATGGCAATGAATCCATTTCCAGATTGATGGCTGCTGGAATCAAGGGAGATAATAGCAGTGACGATAACAGTGCTCACTTTGTTATACAAGTGAGCACTGTCGTTGGCTTGCTCTGTCTCATGAAATGTTCTGATCCAAATGGGAAGCTCTCAACAATGCCAGGCAGATGCCACTGCTATGCTCATGGACTTCCAGAATCATGAACTAATAACTATTTTTTTAAAAAAATAATAACCCTGTCTCTGGTATTTATTTAGAGCAAGAGAACATTGTGTAGGTGAAACCCTAAGACTCAAGCTTAAGGATTCTGTTTGACATCTTATCAGATACAAAGGTGTATGGGAGCAGCATGACATCTCATTGTAACTGGTGAACCTGCCTCCAGTCTCAGGGCACCAAGTAGAGTTAGAGGCTGCGGGGAAAGGATACTGGGTTAGTTAGCATTTTGTTGGGACAAAACACAGGCGATAAGCAACTTAAAAGATAAAATACCCATTTATTTCATTTGTATTTTCTTTGTGTATAGTATATCTCTCTGTGTGCATGTGTATGTGGGGTGTGTGTGTGTAGGCCAGGGGTTGATGTTCGGTGTCTTTTCCAGTCACTCTTCACCCTATCTTTTGAGACAGGGTCTCTCCCTGAATTTGGTGTTTATTGATTGGCTAAGGTGGCTGGCCAGGGATTTGCCTCTCTCCCTTCCCACTAACACCAGCTAGGGTTACATATGTAAACAAGCCCATCTGACTTTTTAATGGGGTCTGACTCAAATCTGTATTCTTCTGCAGCAAGCACTTTACCAATTACGCCGTCTTCACAGCCACTGAAGTGTTGATTTTGACACATGGTTTCTGTCCATGGCCACTTGACTTTGTTTCCGCACCCATGGTGAGGCAGAGCATGGTGACATAGAATGTGGTAGAACACAGTGGCTCACCTCAGGGTAAACAGGAGGCAGAGACACAGAAAAGGGCCAGGGACCCAATCTGCCCTTCAAAGTGTGATCTGTTTTTTTTCCAACAAGGCCTTACATCATAAAGCCCTATCGCTTAGCATTACAGTTGGTGGCCAAGCCTCTAGCACACAGACCTTTGGGGTACGCTTCAGATTCCAACCCTAATTTATATCCTGACCCTGTGTCTGTAGCCTGAATAATTCCAGGGGAGAATGTTGCCTTGAAAACTAAGGATAAAAAACAAAGGAGGTAACAAGGGACGATTAAACTAAGTACAATGTCCTTGTGAGTGCAGATCCCAGTGTGACTGTCCAGCATCCACCTCCTACAGCCCTGTAGCACCTTTAAGAGATAGATACACAGCACAACAGATCCAGACTCCATCTCACAATCCCTCCACCTGGTACCTTATATTCCAGCCATGTGCCTGGACTCTTTGAAGTTGTCTGGTGTTGGGTTCTCCGCAGAGTGTCAGTGACTTGTTAAGGAAGCACTCTCAGGGATGGCAGGAGCAGCTAGGAGAGAGAGACACACTGAGCATAGGAGGCACATGAACAATGGCAGCACCTCCATTCCAGGTAAAGGCTTCAATCAGAGTCCCCACGGGGAGTCAGGAGTGTAAACTCCACTTCAGAGATGTCCCCAACTACAGTAGCGATGTTGGGCTGTTCTGTTCAGGAAACGGGCTCATAGGAGCTAATAGCTGCCCAATGATCAGACAGAGCTGCTCTGTGGCCTGGGGGCAACCTCCAAAGACCAGAGCTACCTGCTAGAGATTGAATGGCAGGGAGAGGTGACTTCCATTTGTATTCCAAGTCACGACTTAGTCGTTGTATATTTAAGAAGTCTTTCTTTTCTGGTGTCCTGATATGTCTAAATATTGTCACCTTGTCATGATCTCATTTTTAAAACCTAGGAGGCACCTACTGAAAGTTTGTTGAATGGATGAACAAATGAAGGAATGTAAGCCCATTACTGAATGCATGCTTATGGGGAGTGACTTTTCAGATTCAGTATGTGCCTTTCCTGGATCAGGTTAGCAGCCTCCAGATTAGGGCCAGGTTGTGTTCCGAAGGCTTTGTTGCTAAGGTGTGGTTATTTCTCAGTTCCTAGGCAACATTCCTAGAGACATTTCCTCTGTTTCACACTGCTGTCCAGTTGGTTCCTGTAAAGACAGAGACACGCACTGGAGGAGTCGCCGGGAGAGGAGGTCAGTCTGAACACATGAGGAGAGCATCCTTACTGGGGTGCTCTTATCAGGAGGTCTGGGGATAGGGAGAAGCAGAGAGGGGAGAAGGAATCAAAGGTGCTGGAAATTTGAGTACTTCCTGGCGATAGGAATGAAGTGTGAGTGGAGAAAAGACAAAATCACTGTTGGAGGTACTGGATTGGAAGAGCTGCAATAAAGACATCTAGAAGTGAGGGTAAAGGTTTATAAAAGAAGCAAGCCCAGGAGGTACAGGCTTCTTACCCTAAAAATCTCGAACCTTTTTGTTTGTTTGTTTTTGAGACAGGGTTTCTCTGTGTAGCTTTGTGCCTTTCCTGAAACTCACTCTGTAGCCCAGGCTGGCCTTGAACTCACAGAGATCCACCTCTGCCTCCCATGTGCTGGAATTAAAAGTGTGCATCACCACCACCACCACCACCACCACCACCACCACCACCACCACCACCACCACCACCACCACCACCACCACCACGTTTCAAACCTTTTTGATCGGTGTGTTTTTCTAACAAGGTTTAAAATGCACCAATCCTGTCTATTTTCTTTTGTTTCCTGCTCTTCCTCCTCTTCCTCCTCTCCCTTTTGTGAACCAAGGAGTTTAAATGAACAGGAATGTGTGAAGGGCTATTTTCAGGGCATGGACAGCTTAGTGCTGGCTACACCATGGAGGAAAATTCCATGACCCTCTTGAACATCCATTACGTGTTATTTCCGTGCCTCCCTCTTTTAGTCTCGTATGTCTCCTTATCTATAGAATATTAATCCTACTTGACAACTCAAGATAAAGATATATATGGAATTTTAGCTCTATGACTGTGATATCACTAGTCATGATATCACTCATTGCTATCGAATTTGCCTTTCCCAAAGCCAGAAGCATCTCCTTTGATGAGCGGAAGGTAAATCCAGGACTTTGGATCATTCAGGCTCTTTTTGTTTCTCACCAAGGACTCAAGCTGTGTTCTGCACTGGGCACAAAGCGATAATGGTATTCATCCCCATTTGGGTATGACAGATACCCTCTCAGGAATTAAACTCATTTCTGTGCTGTGTACTCGAGACTTGGATAGGCAAACTACCATCTATCTCTCCTAAATCGCACTTCTTGCTTCAGAGCAGGCAGCAGATAACCTCAGTGTGAACTTTGCCTATGGATGTTTATCTACAGCCTCCAAGTAATACAGATTTATTCTGGTAATACACAGACCATTTGCAGATAATGTCGAGAGCAAACATTTTATCACTGATTTCTTGTAAATTACACATGGCTATGTTTTAATGGATATTCCTTTCCAACCTCAGACTCACAACATGCATAGTTATACAGATTTTTATGATGGTCTTGAACATTGACTTTTAATTATACACTAGTTAACAAAACAAATAAGACTGTCACTTGCATCAAGGGAGAGTTAAGGATGGAGGTTGTCTTTTGACATCTCCCCAGTATTCACATCCCAGTGCCACTTAGATGTTAACATCACCCAAGGCAGGCATAAAAATGGAAAAATCTCACATTACTTTAAGAAGACTCTGGAGCAGTTTTTAATTGTGTTCATCACAAAGGATACAAGGCTTCCAGTAAAGGTAGTTGAAGGGTACCTTAAAAATCAGAGTCAAGGGTAAAAAGGGCTGTTAAAAAGGCTTACAAGGCATTATTCTCATCTTGGTAGAAGGCAGAGTAGATAAAATCAAAGTTGAAAATAGTAGACAATGAAGTGGACTTCTTGATTACTAGGGTATTGGGAGAACAGTCATTTAAAAATCTAAGAAGTAACTGTTCTCTTTCTGATACATTCTCAATTTGAACGGTCTTAGAAATGATTCTGCACAAGACATTGCTGGCCTGAGAGTCCTGTAGTTCCAAGGTTGGAATTGAGGTATGGCAACCCTTCAAACACTACTCCCATGCTAAGACTCAGTGACCTCATCCTTGGAGATAATAAAAGTGTAGAGAAACTTCCATCCAACCTGTATATTTTTAGATTCTCTAAGCATGAAGAGGGTTAAAGGCTTTTGAATTTCTTTCCTGGCCATTCAGGCAAGAAAATAGGTCAAGAGCTCCGTAAGACCAAGGAGATGAGTGGTTTATTTTCGTATGGCAGTTAGTTAACCCTTGCTCCTAAGAATACCCTGACATCTATTTTGTGAGGATCTGTCAGTGGTGAGGACATTTCAAGCTTCTGGGGCCTTAATGAATATTAGTAGTTTAATAGATCTTGCAAGAATCTTCCAGTATTTCTTTGAAAGTGGTGGGGCTGCCTCACATATGCTCTGCCTTTTATTTGCAACTACCTGTGTAGAAAATATGAACTGGAAAATGCTTCAGGCACCAAATTGAATCCATTTTTGTTCATTTTGGTCTTTCCTGGTAAAGCATCCATGTCACCTCTCATCTGGATGGCAGTGTGGAGCTGGGGTTGATTTCAGCATGCCTGTGTCTCCTCCATCCCACACTATTCCCAGATGTTGGTCCTTGTTGCAGTTCATCTTATGGAAAAGCCCAGAATTGTTTTGTTTGCTTGATTTCTACAATTATGTAAAAAGGTGGTTATCTACTTGCTCTATGAATTCCATGTCTTATACAATATTACAAATTTGCCCAACATTAAAAATTCTGGTGCTTCCATCCCATCTTTATAAATCAGGGATTAATGGAAAGTGTGGTAATTTTTTAAAAATAATCATCACTATAGTGAAAAAAAACCTTGTTATAAAATACTGTCTTCATATTATATCCTTCCTAGTGTAATAATGCAATCAATACCCATGAGAAAAAAAAAACAAAGATCAAATGGAAATGAGCCAAGTGCAAGTTGGAAAAAGCTGCATTTCAGAGACTCATGTGTTGTTAAACAAAACAGAAAATGTGTAATAAACTTTAGGTATAAAGAGTTTGTTGGCTATAAAATTTTATGTTACTGCGGGCCTTCTATGTCTAAACATATTCAAGATCAGTAAAGTATTAAAATATTGAAGATGACAGAACATGAAGCCCAATTCCAGAAATACAGCAGGGAGAGTGAGTGACGGGGGCAGACACAGAGAGGCTCCACTGTTACCTGTGCGAAGTCCATCACTTCCGGAGACACTTAATTTAAAAGGACACAGAGAAGAGAAAACATCCTTAGTGGCCCTTTCCATCTCTCCTTATATACAGATACCGGTGAAAACTGAGTGACAGCTTCCCGCCATAGTCTCCTTGTTATCTGGGGGAGTCCACCTCAGATGCTTTCCTCTTACAATGGGGATGTTGGGAAATTTTCCCGTGGTCCAAATGATTGTTTTCATAAATCTGTGGTGGCTCAGAAAGAAGAGACACGGTTTAAAATATCCCCAAGTGTGCAGGGAGCAGAAGTGCCTTTATTCTGAAGTAGAAAACCTCCTATACATTGTCTAAGTAAAGCCCGTGTTACTGAAATAAGTTTCCCTGCGGGAAGCTACAGTTCCTGGGGGAACCATCCTTCCTGTCATAGTCAGGTTTGGACATTGCCAACTCGTGTTCTAGAAATTACTAAAGGAAGGAAGCACAGACCTAAAAGGAGAAGACAATGGCTCTGTTTTAATATATATATATATATATATATATATATATATATATATATATATATATATATATATATATATATATATAGTTAATATATATATATATTTCAGTGGTTGACAACTTCATACACGTATATGATGTATTTGATCATATTCACCCCTGTTACCCTGCCTCATCCTCCTCTGCTACCTGGATATTTCCCAACAGCTTCTCTTCCTACTTGCTTGTCTTTTCTAAAATGACCTGCTGAGTTTGATTAGGATTGCTTATGTGAACATGTCTGGGGGTTACTTACTGGCACGTGGACAACTTACCAGTGTCTTCTCCACTGGGGGAGGAAATAATTCGCTCTCTCCCCAGCAGCCATTAACTAACAATGACTCCTCACCTAGGAGTAGGACCTCGTAGACCTCTGTCATATCCATGTCGGAATGGTCACTGGCTCCCTTGTGTGCAGGTAACCACAGCCGCTGTGAGGACAGAGAAATGTCATGGCCTGAAGTCTTTATATATTTTGTGAGAAAGTGTCTCATTATGTATGTAGTCAGTCTGGCCTTGAACTGATAATCCTCCTGAATTCTGGGACTGCTGGTATATACCACCACACCTAGCTTAGAGTGGTGTTGTCCACTGAACCACCTACAAAGGAGAATTAGAAAATTCTTTGGATATGTTGCCAGACTTAGATGCATGATTAGTATATAAAAAAGAAAATTACTCAGATCAGTTGCTTTTGGGTGTAATTGTTAGGTTTGCACATCTATATATGTACATGTGCATATGCTTTAGACAGATATCCATATGTATGTTGGTATCAAAATAAATATTAAGTTGTATACCCTTTTCTCATCTTAACTTTAATGATAAGGGGTATACTACTAATTGGTCAGTTATTTAAGGTTTGAACCTTAGTTTTTATATGTACACTTGGCTTAGTGTGTTTTTTGCAGCTTTTGTTGTGTGTTTGTATGCATATGCATGTATAGTGTGTGTAGCTGGAGTTCTCCTGTGTCCACCCAGCTCCTGCATTCACTCAGAACCAAGTAAACACACAGAGACTTATATTACTTACAAACTGTATGGCCGTGGCAGGCTTCTTGCTATCTAGTTCTTATATCTTAAATTAACCCATTTCTATTCATCTATAAGTTGCCACGTGGCTTGTGGCTTACCAGTACTTTTACATGTTGCTTCCTCTGTGTCTGGCTGGTGACTCCTGACTCCGCTTTCCTGCCCAGAATTCTCCTCTCTCTTTGTGCCCCCCCCCTATACTTCTTGCCTGGCTACTGGCGGCCAATTAGCACTTTATTTATTAACCAATCAGAGCAACACATTCGATATCCACAGCAAGTATGTGTGTATGTGTGTGTGTGTGTGTGTAAGGAGGTGGTCTCACTGTATTTGGAGTGTATAAGGTCTCAGTCAGTAAAGGTTAAAGGGGAATATTTTGTAACATTTACTTTTCTTTAATATTTTCTCACTAGTCAATAAAGAATGAGTCAAAATAGGGAGAAAATAAATTTACACACTGTCTTACTATTAATTCATTACAGCTATTGATATTTTGGTATGATTCCAGCAATCTATATATGTACACGTGCATATGCTTTAGACAGACATCCACATGGATGTTGATATCAAATTAAATATTAAGTTGTATACCCTTTTCTCATCTTAATTTTAATGATAAGGAGTTTACTACCAATTGGTCAGTTATTTATAGAGCATACAATGGCCATTTACTAAAACACTTTAGTTATTGAGGGCTACCTGGTCTGAACTCTCATAGAAACCATTCTAGGTGACTTGACCTTGGCTCAAGTGATTTACACTTTCAGACCTCATCACTATCACCTATGAAATAAAGGCACCATCACAGTGTCTGCCTTGAGAAGGATTCATGGCCAGTACAAGCTAAATTCTCAATAAATGCTATTGATTATTTGAAAAAAAAAAGTTTGCAACCTTGCACTGTCCGTGGAAGGAACACCACCAAACTTACTCACAGGAACTTCCCACCTCTCCTTGTGCAGTGCTGCTCAGTAGTCTTCCAGCCGCTGCCCTGTGCGTCCTGTGCCCAGTCCTTTAGAACTACTGGCACCTCCTAGATTCATGCGTGCTTGGGTGTGCTGCATCCCTGATCATGCTTCTTTGCCAGCCCTGGGAGTCCATCTCTAATGTCTCTACCTAGAAATATACACAGTTTTCCAGAACTTAAGCCAGATGTCACCTCTTCTATTTGGCCTTGTCTGATAGCTAGTTAAATTTACTTACCCCTTCCCCTATATCACAACAGATTTTGTTATACTATCTACTCTCTGTAATCCATTTATCTTTCTCTCCTCTGTCCCTCCCTCCTCCCCCAACTCTCCTCTCATTGACTATAATAGATAGTAATTAAGAACAAAGGCCGTGGAATCAGATTTTCTTAATTCACAATAAGGTTTTCAGATCAAAGCACCAAGACGTTTTTTTTGTGTGAAACTCTAATTTCTTTGTCTCTTAACTAAGTAGAATACTTCACTAGAGTTACAGAGTGACTGTGAAGAGTGAATGCACGAAGCCCTTGCCACCTGCTTGCTCTGTACAAAGCCCTAAATAAATGTTACCTCCCAATCCATATTTGCTCAGCACTTACTTTATGGCTGGGCCTCTTTGAGTGGTACCCTGTATTATAATGGTTTGTGCATGGCCTGATGCTCTTCTCAGAGATCAGGCTTGTTGAGGAGAAAGACTTAAAAGAATCTCTCCACACCATGCTTGAAATACAGATGACACAGGGGGAGCTAAAATATCATTTCTGTCAACATCTGGTATGCATTCCACATAGTCTCTGCTGAGCAGCACTCCTAGCCTAAGAGGGTACACACCTGCTGGTGTGAGAAGTGTGGCCAGTCAAAAGGACTCTGCTCTTCTGCATTAGCGCCACCTGCCTCCTTTCCCAGCTCACCTTTTGTGCTGCCTCCGTGGGCATCCTGTGGTCAAAGGAAATCTCTGCACGACTTCAGCAAATGGCCTTCAACCTTCTTTTCTATCCTGAAGCTGAAGGGTGGATGCCAGTTACATATTCCTGCAGCAAAGGATCCAGTGACTGCTTAATTTTCTGTGTGGATGTGGAATGCTTTGTATTCTGTTAAAACCCACATTGCATTCTTCTCACTAAGCAAGTGATCCAATCTGGTTAACACAATACATTTTCTTTTGTTGCCAAACACTGCCAGAGGTAAAGGCATTACTCAGGGAACCTCCCCTTCCTCCCAACACACACACACACACACACACACACACACACACACACACACACACACACACACACATACGAAAAATAGAGATCTGTACAATCATTATGAAATGAAACTAGCACTTAGAAATGTATTTGTATTGTGAAAAATGACCAAATAAGAGTTGCTGACTGTTTGTAGCCCTATAATGTAAGACAGATAAATTGGTGCCCAGAACTCTGACATTTCAAAAGCCAGAGAACATGTCGCATTTTTTTCCTGCTATGCTATTTTTACAATTTTCCTTCTATTTTTCTTTAGCAGAGAGCAATTCTTCTGTGCTGAGGCAGTTCAATTAGAGCATTGTAAGTGTTTTCAGAATGGCTTTGGCATGGGTGCCCAGGAGCAACTGGTATCATTTTGGAAGGGGACATGTCTTGCCTTTACCACCCTGGTGTGGACCTTGTGTTAATTAATTTGGAGAATGATTGGGCCATCTGTACCAATTTCAGCTTAGTCAGCCAAGAGGATTAAAAGCATGCTATCTCACCTCCCAGAGGTTTCTCTCATTTGGTTGGTAGCTCAGTACACTTACTCCCTTGTCCCTTTCTTCAGAGCATGTATATTTGATTATGTTGTCTCTGTACTGGTTTAAAAAACAACATGAATTCTTTTGAGTATAAGCTGGTCTCAATGTCCTACTCTCCTCCCTCCTTCCCATCCTCCTTCTTCTGTCTGGCCATGTGGCCCAGGTTGCAAATTTGCTGCATTCCCCATACTGGCCTCACACTTATAATCCTCCTGTTTCAGCCTCCCATATGCAGGAAATGTAGATATGGGCTACCTTATCTAGTAACCTCTTATTTCTAATAAATGGATTATGGCAGAAATGGTATTGCATGATGTTTCTGACTAGATCATAGATCAATACAGATTTTATGGAAAGGAGCCTGGTCAGGCACATCTTTAATTCCAGCACTGGGGAAGTGGAAGCAGGTGGATCCCTGTAAATTTGAGGCCAGGCTGGTCTCAAGATCCAGGTCAGTCAGTGCTACATAGTGAGACCTTAAAACAATTACTTTTTAATGGAAAGGGCTACATAAATAGTAAGTTTCCCTCTTGTTGAGTGGGTATTAAATCCAAATGTGGCTGTTGGTTACCCCCAAGATAAGTGTGCCACTGCTGCACCCTTAGGGTTCTCATGTCACGCTGGTCATTGTTGTGCTTCATAGGCATTATAGCTGGGTAAGACTGTTGGTTGCTTCTTCCTTTGGAAGCTGGCAAGGCAGCTTCTGGTACCATGAAAGCTAGTCCTTCAGGAGGAGGCTTTCAGGTCAGTTCCAGATCAGAGAACTCTGGGACCATGTCTGAACTGCATGATATCTCCAGCAATAGGGACTTATCTTCCATCATTGTGGGGTAACCAAGGGTAATAGTAATAACTTGTAATATTTTGAGGAGTCTCCTGGACAGCCCTCTTTTTTCTTTTCATTTTTTAACCCACTGAGTCCAAAATTAGTGCAACCAAAATGGGCATGGGTATGAAGCCACCCACTAGAGTATGGTCAACCTACTTGGGCCCACAACTCTGAAGAATACTGACTTTCCCTTCCCTGGCAGCCATTAGCTGCCAATAGCACCTCATCTACGGGCGAGGCCTTATCCCTATCTGTGCTAGAATGCTGACCAGCTTGATTTTGTGATGGTTTGGATCAGGTAGCCACAGCTGCAGTCTGTTTACTAGTGCAGCAGCCATCAATATGTCTTAATCTCTTGCGAGTACTGTTTCTTCCATAAGTAGATATGTGGACCAGGTTAGTTCAATGGAATTCAAATCCTTGGTTTTTACAGGAAGAAAAAGTGGAGAAACTCTTTTTCTGTTGCCTAGTCTCTAAATGAACAGCATGTAAGCCTTGGACTACCAGACATTCTGACACCAAATGGCTAAAGCTTGTCCAAGAAAATAACCAACAAAAAAGAAGAAAGAGCAGATTAGGAGAGCAAGATGGAGTGCAGGACCACTGGTGGTATCACTTGGTTACCACTGTAGAGCTGCTCCTAAGGTTGAAATGGTACACTGCAATTATAAGAGCCTCTTGGGTATCCTTATGTATATTTAGGGATTGTAAGTGCTTAAGTTTACAGATTCTAACAAACTAAACACAGCTTCATAGACAGTAATCAGACCAAGAAACTGACATTTACAACTCTCTTAAACTCCCTTTTCTCACCTCTATTTCACTGTTCCCTAAAGGTAAATATTACCTTAGATTTTTGACAACATTCAATATCTCTGTGAAAAAAAAAAGACTCATGTCTTGAAGGCTTGGTATGTAGAAGATGATGGATTCTTTAGGATGCAGAGGTATTGGAATGAAGTTAAATCATAGGTAGCTTGTGCATGAAGGGGATATTGAGGCACTAGATACTTCGTCTCTTAACTCCTACCACCTATTAGTCTGATGGTGCCAGACATTCTGACATAGCAGCACAAAGAGACTACCATGATCATATATTAGCCTTTGTCCTTTTGTGCACTGTCAAAACCTTTACTGTCTGTGGTTTTTGGTATTTGATTCTTTCACATTTCTTCCTGCTTCCATTGTTTTACCATACTGTCACATGGAGTTAGGTTCTTTAATGTTGCTATTATATCATTTTCAGTTGAATGACTATTAACATATTTTATCTATCCCATTTCCATTTGTTTTAGTCTGTCCTGATTAGAGATGTTATAAATATTTCTGAGTATGCCTTCTGATGAGTTTAGTGTACATAATTCTGTTTGGTATGTGCTTGACAATGAAATCCCTATATCACAGGGAACATGTATATTTGTTGGATGCACCTTCACTATATGACAATTTCAGGGGTGATGTGAGTAGCTCAGAGGTAGGTCACTTGATTAACATATTTAGGGTCCTAGGTAAAACTTTAGGACTGAAAAAATGAAAATAAAAATAAATTCTATTTTACTTTCTCATCAGGACTAAATATTTTCCATTTTCTTCATCTTAATTATTTAGATGGAAGTGGTGCAACATTGTATTGTGGTTTTAATTTTCATCTCCCAAATGGCTCATATGTTTGAACTTTAAATCATGTTGATTGATCATTTCAATATTCTCTTTTGTGAAGCATCCAAGTCTTTTGTTTATTTTCCTACTGGACCAGCTCTCTTTTTCTGATTTATTTTAAAGAGTTCATTGTGCATTTTAGATGTGTATCAATTTGAGGGTGAAATATACGCTTGCCCATACATTTTTTACATAAACTTGAGCTTAGGACTGTATTACTTAAAATTTGTAGCTTTTAAAGAATGTTGCTTGGCTAAAATATTCAATTTGGATACCAAGGCCATTGCCTACTTGCTGTTCCACCCTGAGGAATTCCTAGACAGTGTCTTGATAGAATAATGGAAAGCAGTTTGTCTCATTCTCCAAAGCATCCATTGTTATTCAGTACAAGGTTGTCAGGCAAGATGTAGTTGGCTCATATCCTCTTCTTTGCTAATCAGGGGACTTAGAGAAGAAGAATATTTAATTTTCAATGGGCTACAAGGCCAAAATCTCTATGTATTTTGTTTTCTTTACTTGTTTCTATTTAATTGTCTTTTAAAACAGACTAGACATAATGCTTTGCCAGTAATACTCCTGTGCCAACCAGTTTCTCTGATCATTCCTAGATTGGTTCTTAACAGTCTTTAAAAAAAAAAAAACCCATGCAGAGGAACTCATGTGTCATTGGTCATAGCTGTAGAAAAACAGGCTCTCAGACTCTCTAGGGCATTGCTTAATCTCCTCTAAAACTTAAAATCTATCCCTACTTTATTCTATTATCAGCAAGCTGTAAAGCACAATTCCTTAAACCTCTGGGGTGAAATGTCTTTTTTGCTTTTCTGGCCTGTCCTCACTTGTAGGCAAAACTTGTCAATATGAACTTTTGAGCCTCTCTGTCTCCACTTGGCCTTGACATTATTCACCCCTGAAGTCTACAGTGGTAGAGGATTTCATTATCAGTTTTTCAAAAAGGTATCTACTAGACTGGGAAGGAATAATAATTGGTAAACCAGTTAAAATGGAATTTCTAAAATAAATACACATCAGCAGGTAAGACCATACCCACCTCAGGATTATTCATGCATTTGACCCTTTTGATATCATATACACTCAGTGACTACAAGATCAGATAAGAACAAGGATTTAAAAACAATTTGTTCTTAGATAGTTTTGCAGTGCAAACTAATCATTCTTAACTCCCTTCTCCCTGTTACCTCTGTCCATTCCTTCCTCCTTCCTCCCTATAACTTCTTTTTCATAGATATGTCTATTCATTTTTATTTTCTGATCCAGTGAGATGAATCAAGGTTCTTCTCTATGTGACCATGGGTTTGAAGCTATCTATTGGAGCCTGATGAGCTCATCAATGTGTGTACAACTAAAATTGATTTTCCCTCACCCAGAATCCATCAATAAACTATTTGTAAATACTTCACAGGTAAAGGGTGAAGTCCCATGAGTACCTCCCCCTTCCTTGACTGGTGCTAAAGGCTGGACTTGTGTGGTCCCAGTACAGGAAACTACAGTTTTTGTGAGTTAATTTTAGCAATAGTTGCATCCAATCTATAGAACAGCATTTTGAAGTCCTTCTCTCAATCTTCTGGCTCTTAAACACTTTCTACCCCTTCTTCAGTGATGTCTTCTTGAGCCTTAGAGAGGATATAAACATCTTGTTTAGGGATGGGGCCACAATCATTGCTAATTATCTGCATCATGGGAAGCCATGAGTCAGTCTGTATTCACCACCATTCATTGTAAGGAATGGCTTCTCAGAAGCTAAGTTTGTCTATAGTGATAAGCATAGGCATTTGAAAGGCAATTGGCTGCTATGTTAACCATTAGTAATAAGTTTTTTGTGGAGGCCTATAACCTACCTAGACCTCAGTTGTTAGCTAGGCTCAGTGCCATACATAAGTTTCACATACTTATGGAGTGGGCATCAATCTAATAAGGGAGCAGATGAAACCCCAGAAAAATCAAGCCATTATTACACAAGTGGGTATGCCTTAATACTCCTGTAGTTTCTTTATATCCCCTTTATCTTGGTTAATACTCCAAGAATCCCACACACTCATCTCCCCAATTTCCCCACCTCTATTCCAATTTAAACTCTTGCACCTACAATATTCCCCTCTTTACTTTCTTTTTATCTATGATCTACTATCCCCTCTCCCTTAAGATATGCCTCCTATCTCTGCCCATGCTCGACTTCCACAGGTACTCTGTTAAAATAAGCTAGAGAATTGATGCTGGAATCCATATAGGAGAGAGAACATGTCTTGCTTGTCTTTCTGGACATGGGTTTTCTTAGTGTAATTTTCCTGATTTCATCTATTTACCTGAAAATTTAAAATTTCATTTTTCAGTACAGTTGATTAACTGATCCATTGTAAATAAGTACTGCATCTCCCATTATCCACCAACTGATGAACATCTTGATTACTTCCATCCCCTACCCATATGAACATGACTGCAATCAGCATGGATGATCATGTATCCCTGGCATTAGGTAAAGAGTCCTTTGGGCATATACCCAGGAATGGGATAGCTGGCTCATATGGTAGATCTAGTTTTCTTGAGAAACTTCCAGACTGGTTTCCAGAGTGGCTGCACTAGTTTTTATTTCTACCAACCATAAGGGTTCCCCTTTCCCTACCTCTGTGCCAGTGATGGCCATTCTGACTAGAATGAGATGGAATCTTATAGTAGTTTTAATCTACATTTTATAGCAACTAATCATGTCAAACATCTTTAAAAGTGTTTCCCAGCCATTTATATTTCTCCCTTTAAGAGTTTTCTGATTAGTTCTGTAGCTTATTTTAAAATTTGTTTGCTTGTTTCTTGGTGTTTGATTTTTTTAGTTCTTTACATATTTGTGTCACTAATCCTGGGTTGGATATACAGCTGCCAGAGGTTTTCTTCCATTCTGTGGGCCGACTCTTTACTCAGCTGTTTCCTGTGCAGAAGCTTTTCAATTTCATAAGTGTTGCTTCCTGTGCTATGGGAATTCTCTTCAGAAAGTCATTTGCTATACCTATATGTTTAAGTGCACTCATTATTTTGTCTTCTGGTGGTGCTAGAGGATGGGATCTAATGCTATGGTCCTTGATCCACTTGGAGCTGAGTTTTGTGCAAGATTCGAGATAGGGATCTAGTGTCATTTTTCTCTGTGATGTTTTCCAGGTTTCCTAGTACAATTTGTTAGGTG
This sequence comes from Peromyscus maniculatus bairdii, assembly GCF_049852395.1. NCBI lineage: Eukaryota > Metazoa > Chordata > Mammalia > Rodentia > Cricetidae > Peromyscus > Peromyscus maniculatus. The sequence goes on from NC_134854.1 coordinate 118,245,979, forward strand.
CTGTTCTTCCTCCAATGCGTATTTTGGCCATCTTTGTCAAAAGTCAGGTAGCTCTATATCTGTTTCCTCTATTCTATTGATCTAAATCTCTGCTTTGGTGCCAGTGCCTTTCTGTTTTCACTACCCTGGCTCTGTAGTATAGTTTGAAACCAGTTGTAGTGATAATTCCTGCAATATATATATAATTCAGGATTGATTTGACTGCCCTTGGTCTTTTGTGCTTCCATATAAATTCTAGGATCATTGTCCCCACCTGTAGCTGTGATGAATAACCCTGGAATTATTATTACAATAGCATTGACTCTGAAAGTTGCTTTTGATAGAATGGCTATTTCCACAATATTAATTCTTCCAATCCAATCTGCTACTTGGAAGATCTTGCAATCTTCTGGTGTCTTCAATTTCTTTCTTCAGTGTCTTAAAACTTCAATTGTAAAGCCGGGCGGTGGTGGCGCACGCCTTTAATCCCAGCACTCGGGAGGCAGAGCCAGGCGGATCTCTGTGAGTTCGAGGCCAGCCTGGGCTACCAAGTGAGCTCCAGGAAAGGCGCAAAGCTACACAGAGAAACCCTGTCTCGAAAAACCAAAAAAAAAAAAAAAAAAAAAAAAAAAAAACTTCAATTGTAGATGTCTTCCATTTCCTTGGTTAGTTTTATTTCTGAGAGAGGGAGAGGAAGAGGGAGAGGGAGAGGGAGAGGGAGAGGGAGAGGGAGAGGGAGAGGGAGAGGGAGAGAGAGAGAGAGAGAGAGAGAGAGAGAGAGAGAGAGAGAATATATATGTATGTGTGAGTGCATGTGTGTGTGTCTATTTTCAATTAGACTCTTTCCCTTTCCTTGATTTTCCCCCCAGTATGCTTGCCATTGGTTTATAAGAAGGCTACTGATTTGTGTGTATTAATTTTGCATTGTGACACTCTTATTAATATGTTTTCCGCTCTAAGAGATTTTGATGGAGTCTGTATTGGCTGGTTTTATGTGTCAATTTGATACAAGCTAGAGTCATCAGAGAGGAAGGAGCCTCAGTTGAGGACATGCCTCCATGAGATCCAGTTCTAAGGCATTTTCTCAATTAGTGATCAGGGCTGGAGAGATGGCTCAGAGGTTAAGAGCACTGGCTGTTCTTCTAGAGGTCCTGAGTTCAATCCAGCAACCATATGGTGGCTCACAACCATCTGTAATGAGATCTGGTGCCCTCTTCTGGCCCGAAGGGATACATGCAAGCAGAACACTGTACATAATAAATAAATCAATTAGTGATCAACGGTGCCACCCCTGGGCTGGTGGTCCTGGGTTCTTTAAAACAAACAAGCAAGCAAGCAAGCAAGCAAACAAACAAACAAACAGGCTAAGCAAGGCATGTGAAGCAAGGCAGTAAGTAGCATCCATCATGGCTTTTGCATTAGCTTTTGCCTCCAGGATCTTACTCTGCATTCCTGTCCTGGAGTCTTTCAATAATGAACAGCAATGAGGAAGTGTAAGCCAAATAACCTCCCCCCCCTTGTCCTTCAACTCGCTTTTTTGGTCATGGTGTTTCATCCCAGCAATAGAAACTCTAACTAGGGTCTCATATGTATAGAATCCTATCGTCTACTCATAGGGATACTTTAACTTCATTTCATATTTGTATTTTATTTCCTTGTCTTATTGCTCTACTTAAGACCTAAAGCGCTCTATTGAATAGGAATGGAAAGACACCCTGGTCTTGTTCCTGGTTGTAGTGAGAATGCTTTGAGTGTTTCTCCATTCAGCATGATGTTGGGTATAGATTTGTCCCACGTGGAGTTTTTTTAAAATTATATCACCAACTTACTTTACAATTTTATGACTTATCTCCTTATAATTGTGAAATCAGCTATCTGAAAACATACCAGAATTGATTTTGTTTGCCTGCAACTGTTAAAAATTATGATGAATAAGAGAACATACCAGTATTTAAGCACACACATGATAGGACTTTCCAACTTTTAAAAACATTTTTTACAATCGAGTCAATTTATGACAGCTGTGTTGAATGACATGCAAACAGACACATCCCTCCACTGAGTACATACAAACTATATGCAATTGCCCTTTTTTGACATCATTAATTTTTAGAGGCAAAGTGGCTCTATAGGAACAAAATAGCTCAGAAAACCAGACAAAAACCAACTAAGTGTAGAAAATAAATATTAATCCCATCAGTCTGCTGCTGCTATCTTTTATTATTTTTGTTTTTGAGACAAATGACCTGGAACTCTTGATCTTCCTGCCTCACTCCACCCATGCAAGCCTTGCTGTGAACTGGAATTACAGATATGCATTGATGTATTCTCACATCTTGCTTCTTGTCTGTTTTGGGTATTCAAATGTACATCTTTTCATATATAACCTTTATTATGCTGAGATACACTCCATCCATTCTAGCATCACCTTGATAATGAAGGGATGTTGGATTCAGTTGAAGGGCTTTTCTGTATCTATTGAGATAATCATATGATTTCTGTCTTTGAGCTCATTTATATGATATACTATGTTTATTGATTTATGTATGTCAAACCATCCTTACATCTCTGGAATGAAGCCAACTTGATAATGATTTTGATAATGATTAATGATATTTTTGATGTAGTCTTTGATTTGCCAGTACTTTGTGAGTTTTTAGATCTGTATTTCAGGAAGACTGATTTAACAGTCTCTCTCTCTCTCTCTCTCTCTCTCTCTCTCTCTCTCTCTCTCTCTCTCTCTCTCTCTCTCTCTCTGACTTTATAATATTGGCCTCACAAACAAGTTTTAAAGCATTTCTTCCTTTTCTATTTATCTGAAATAATTTGAGAAGTATTTGTATTAGTTCTTTGAAATCTGGTAGACCTCTGCAGTGATTCCATCTGGACCTGGGCTTTTCTGAGTTTGGAGACATTTTATTGCTATTGACTCTCATTAAGAGCTAGATATATTTATGTCATTTATTTTGTCTTGTTTTGTTTGGGGATGTTACATGAATTTGAAATTCATGAGTTTCTTTTATATGTTCCAATTTGGTGGAATATAGTTTTTCAAAGTGTGTCTTTAGGATTTTCTGTAATGTCTCCCCTTTCACCTGAATTTTATTAATTTGGACTTTCTATCTTTTTTTAGTTTTACATGGCTAGGGGTTTGTAAGTCTTATTTATGTTTTGAAAAACCACCTCTTTGTTTCATTGATTCTTTACATTTTTTCTAGTTCATTAATTTCCCCTTTAACTTTAAACCTTTTCACCCATTTGCTGATTTTGAGTTTGATTTATTAATTTTTATACAGTCATTAAGGTATATCATTAAGTTATTTGAGACTCATTTTTTTATGTATGCACTTAAGGAGAATGCGTTCATCGTATCCCATAGATTTTGGTAAATTGTATATTAATTTTTATTCAGTTCTAGAATTTTTTTAAATTTCTTATTTTTGTCAATGCCAGTTTGTCATTCAGTATCATATTGTTTAAATTCCATGGTTTGTGTGCTGTCTGTGGTATCTATTGCTATTTATAGCCTGCTTTATTCCACTCTGGCCATATAGAATACAGGGTGTTATCTCAACATCCCTCGATTTGTTGAGGTTTGCTATGTGTCCTAATATGTGGTCAGTTTGGAGATGATTACATGAGCTTCTGGGAAGGTTGTATTCTTTAGTGTTCTGTAGATGTCTGTTAGGTCCAGTTGATTTATAGTGTCACTTAACTCCAATGTTTCTGTTCGCTTTGCAACCAGATGACTTATCTACTGGTGTTGTGGAGGATGGAAATCTCCAATTATTACTGTGTTGGGTTCAAGCTGTGGTTTTACATATAGTAGTGTTTATTTTATGGAACTGGGTATCCCTGTGTTTGTGTGTGTATGTCTAGAATTGTAATAACTTCTTGACTAGTTGTTCTTTTAATGAGTGTGAAGCAACCCTCGTTTTTCTTGAGTAGATTTAGCTTGAAGTGCATTTTGTTTGCTCGTAGATTAGCTTTCCATGCTATTTTCCTAGTTCTGTTTGCTTGGAATACTTTTTCTACTCCTTTATCACGAGATGGTGTCTATTTTTGTTTGTCAGGTGTGTCTGTTTCTAATACAGTCTCTTTATCTGTGTCTTTTTATGAGGATGATTGAGACTGTTAATACTCAGAGTTGTTGTTGAAATGTGTATTAATTCTTGACATTTTGTTGTTTTGTGGTGTTTCTATGGGCCTTTCTCTTAAAAATGACTTTTAAAATTAATTTATTTCCATTTTATGTATATAAATGTTTTGCCTGCATGTATGTGTGTGCACCATGTATGTGTCACAGACGTCAGATGTGACCTCTGTGTTGATGGTGTTGAATCCCTTGGAACCGGAAGTATGGCTGGTTGTGAGCTACAATGTGGATGCTTGGAAGTGAACCTGGGTCCTCTGCAAGAGCAACAAATGACCTTAACTGCTGAGCCATCTTTCCAGCCCTTTATCACATCTCTCCAGCCCCTTATCCCATAGATCTTTTTTGATTATCAGTCCTGGTAGGTATTATTATTATTATTATGATTATTATTATTATTAATTTCCCCCTGTGCCATATTGGATGTGTCTTATCCCTCTCTTCTTATCGTTCTTGAAATGCTTCTTCCAGACTCTATTGTAGAGTTGGCTTAGTGGTCATATATTTCCTTAATGTCTTTTTATCATGAAGTGTTTTTACTTTTTCAATTTTAATAGACAGTTTTTCAGGGTGTAACAGTCTGAGTTGGCAGTTGTTACCTGTTAGAACTTGGGATATATATTTCTAAGAGCCTCTGGCTTTAAAAGTTTCCATGAAGTAATCAGTGATTCTGATGAGCCTGTCTTTGTATGTTACGTGGCCCTTCTCTACTTCAGTTTTCAGTCTCATTCTTCTGTGTTTAGTGTTTTATTCCTGTCCTCTCTCTTCACTCAGGAGTTCATTTGTTCCCCCTTTATACACTTTGAACTCATTGAACATGTCTACAATTGTTCTTTTGAATTCTCTATCTTCTTCTTCTTCTTCTTCTTCTTCTTCTTCTTCTTCTTCTTCTTCTTCTTATTATTATTATTATTATTATTATTATTATTATTATTATTTTGGTTGTTGTTCTTTGAAATAGGGTTTCTCCGTATAGCTCTAGCTATCCTGAAACTCACTCAGCAGACCAGGCTGACCTTGAATTCAGAGATCCACCTGCCTCTGTCTCTAGAGTGCTGGGATTAATAGCATACACCACCACCACCACCTGGTGAATTCTATACCTTGATTTTTGTTTAAATTGCTCTCCTTAGGGGTTTAGGATATTGATTGTCTTTTGGCAAGTTTTTAACCTACCAGTCTGGACTCAAAGTGAGGTGTTAGGCTTGGTATCTTAGGATTGTCTTGAGGGGATGGAGTAAAGGCAGCAGTCTGGGCATAGGGGTAGGATCTGCTACTATATTCAAGTCTGGTCCAGGCCTATGTTAGTCATGGAGAGTGGCTGCACAACGTGGGTCCAACAATAGAGGAACAGTAAGGAACAATGTAGCTTAGAACTGGAGGAAGGTAGGACAGAGATCTCGGTGAGGGTCAGGTAACCCAATGAGCCATAGAAAAAAGTGGGGGACACTTCCATGAAATCTGAGGCAGAATGGTGCCAGAAGAATCTTAATGGGGCAGGGAAAAGTCTCTCAGGTCAGAGGAGCATATAGTATGCTGATCCAGAAGCAGAGTATGGCAGTTGGGGTCTTGAAGGAGGCTAGCTTTTGGGGGTCAGAAAGTGGAATGTTGTAGTTTGAAAGAAAATGACCCCTAAAGGGAGTGGCATTATTAGGAGGTGTGGTCTTGTTGGAGGAAGTGTGTCACTGTGGGAACAGGCTTTGAGCTCTCTTTTGCTCAAGCTTCACTCAGTGTGAATCTCAGTCTACTTCCTGTTGCCTGCACATCAACATTCAGCAGCTACCTCTCTAGCACCTGTCTGCCTGCACACTGCCGTGCCCTGCCATGATGATAATGGACTGAACCTCTGAACTGTAAGTGAGCCACCACAATGAAATGTTTTCTTTGTAAGAGTTGCTGTGGTCATGGTGTCTCTTCACAGCAATAGAGACCCTAACTATGACCAAAGTGGCTCATTGGGGTCAAAGGAAGAATGTATGAAACCAGAGGTGGAGAGAAATTCTCCCAGGAGAATATCTTCCTGTGAAATTTTCTGAATTGCAATAAATTTTGTGCCAATAATTAAAGCATATAAATAGTCCGAATTTGTTTTCCATAAAAGTATATCAATAAGAGGAAAGGGACTGCTTTTTCTTCTGTTAGCAGATATTAATTATGTAAATGTGGGCTTCTTTATGCCATTTTCATACATATATAGATAATATACTTTGAACACTACTCTCATATTCATGCATCTTTCTCTTCTCAGATTTGTTCTCTTCCTCTTTTAAAATAGTTCTATTTCTACTTTCTTTTTTATTTTGCAAAAAAACTATATCCAATGTATGACAGACCACATATTTGTCTTTCTGAGCCTGTATTATTTCACTTAATATAATAATCTTCAGTTCCATTCATTTTCCTGACATTGACATAATTTTTATTCCTCTTTTATTACTGAATAAAACTTCATTGTTTATATACACCACATTTTCTTTATTCATCCATGCATTAACCAACACCTAGGCTGATTGTGCAACTTGTTTGATATGAATGGCACCATGGTAAATAAACTTGTACATGCAGGTATTTCTAGAAAATAGTTACTAACACTAAGAATGGGAACTTAGTTTAATTTTTCTCGATATGTTGTCATTAAGTCTTATTGTTAACTGGAAAGTGTGGGCCTGGCTTCAGTCTGTAGTATTGCAACAAAAGGGGGTGTGGTGTAGAAGAGTAATTGGAGTAAGTTTTTACAAAGTAGATGACTGCTAGCTGGACGAAGTGAGGCTCAAAGGACCTAGAGATGAGTACTCACTGCTCTTTGTCCAAACTCCAAAGCAAACAGACCAATGAAATCTCATCACTCTCTTAAAATGTTTTGGAAGACTGACACACGCTGTGGAAATCAATGCTCTCAAATGGCTCTTTTGATGCTGTCTGTGTTTTGTCGGGCATAAAATGCCTTACTTCTGCCTTGGTATAAAGGACACCAGATGATCAGATTGCAAACTTGTTAACATTGACATCTGGTGGTGTCTAGAGAGCTATGGACTCTTCCTCTTAAGGACAGTAGCTGACAACGTTGCATCAATACTTTGATAAGAGGGTTTTCAAGACGTGCAGCACTTGTCTGTTGTCCTTTACTAGACCAGACACCCAAGTGTCTACCTTTGTAATGACAGGGTAACTCAGTAGACTTAGTTATATCTGAGTTAATTGGAGTTTCTTGTGCATGTGTGTTTCCATGTATGCACATACATGTGTATATGTAAGTCTATGTGCATGTGTGCATGCCATGTGTATGGAAATCATAGGAAAACATTGGGTGTTGTTCCTTAGGCACTATTATTCTCTCTATCTCTCCCATCCTACATATTTATTTTTTAAACAGAGTTTCTCACTGAGTTGGCGCTCACCAAGTGGGTGAGGCCGCCTGGCAAATGAGCACCAGAGCTTCCTCTGCCTTTGCCTCTCCAGTCCTGGGATCGAAGCATGTTCCAGCCTTTTAATGTGGGTTCTGAGGATGACATTAAGTCAGTGTTTGCAAGACAAGCACTTTACAAATGGCCATCTCTACAGCACCTGAAGTTTCTTAAGAGCATGGGTCAGGAAGGATCACTCACATCAAGAATTCCCTGCAGGCAAATTAGAAAGTTGACTGAATTTCAAATGTCTAAAATAGTCAAGTGGGTTCATTGTAATAGAGTTTTGAAGCAAATGTCATATTTAAACTTGGACATTAGTTTTTAAAAACTTTGTATTATTCAAAGTTTTATTTAAGGAATAGATTCAGGATAGGCATGGTCATTAGTTTTTTTTGGAAAATTAATAGAAAGTGAAGCTGAAAACAGCAGTAAAGTATCAGAGAATGATAGTTGCTTTGATCACTATTTATTTATTGATTGATTGATTTATGTGTGTTTGTATGTATGTGTGTGTGGGCATATTCATGTCACAGAATATGTATGGAAGTCAGAGGACAGCTTTATGGACTCAGCTCTCTTTGTCCACCACGAGGATCCTGAGGATTGAATTCATAACATCAGGCTTGGTGGCAAGTGATTTGTTTGCTGAGCCTTCTGGTCAGCCCCTAATGTTTATATATTTGTATAAACCAGTATATGTTAATTAAACATACAGACTATGCCTAGGGGTTAGATGAAGCAAATTGCATTATGTATTAAGTGGCCTTAGGTGATTTGACTAAATGATTTTTAATGAGAGTAAGTTCTAGAATCAGTTTCTCACTTCTTTGTTTACCTTTACAGCAATAAAACATGTCAAACCAGAAACAAAACCATTAGAGAATTGTGATAGACTTCAGAGGACAAAGTTGTTATTTGCTGTATTTTTAGTGTGTTTGTAATGGTCTTCTTTAAAAGTAGTGTCTGCTTTGCATTCAGTCTATACACTGTGTCAGGACTTCCTCCAAAACACACAGCAATTGTATGAGATAGGCATACTTATTCTTATTTCTCAACAAATTTGTCAAAAATTTACATCTGGTGATCACCGGAGAAAACATCGATATCCTATGAGCAAACACATCAATAGAAATATCCCTAAAGAACCCCCTGCCATAAACTTTGTTTCTAAAACTAGTCTCCAATTTATTGGAGCAAGGCACAAGACTTATTGAAGAAAGAGGGGGTTCTTGGAGGTTAGGTGAACTCAAAGCACCTTACAATGCAAAAACGTACAGAAGTACTCACTACTCCCACTGTGAAAAAAAATGAATAATATTCCCACAATGATAAGGCTGTATCAAAAGGACATGGGTATTAAATGAAAGAGGCTGTCAGTATTTAACAGCCTCTCCCCCGAAGTGTGACATTGGATTTGATCCAAAGTAGAAAATAAATATCCATAAAACTGCACTCACAAATATGTTATTAAATGAATAAGTTGATGAAAACAGACAAACAGAGTGGGTACAAATATTTCATGTAGTTTATATGGTTACTTTTCTCTCAAGGTGATGAGCATCATGTATGTGTGTGTGTGTGTGTGTGTGTGCTTTTGTGTTTTTCCATACATGTAGACCAGAAGAGGGTTCCAAGCCTCCTACTCTATCATCCCTTATCCATCCCTTTGAGGCTGTGGGTCTCTGAGCCTGGGCATGGTTTCTCCTTTGACAGTAATCCCTAGTCATCATCCTGTCTCTGTCTTCGGGAGCTGGTGTTACAGAGCTTGAGGATGGATGCTTGTTGTGTACATGCTGGAATCTGAACTCCAGTCCTCAGTGCTCTTAACTCCAGAGCCGTCTAAGCTCTGAGATGACCATATTGTCTGCTTCTTAGGTGTGAGATGGGTATAGGACTTCCTTTCAAAGTTGTAGGAAGTGTGGAAAAGTAATTTCACTCTAGATAAACCTGACAGAGATCAATTCAGTTATCGTGAAAATCAGTCATGGATTTCTGATTTTAAGATACAATGAGAATTGCTGTGTATTTTTTTTTAAAAACACAATTAATTAATTAATCAATTTGTGTGTGTGTGTGTGTGTGTGTGTGTGTGCACATCCACATGAACGTGTGTAGCACAATGCACCTCTGCATGTCAATGGACAACTTCCAGGAGTAAATTCTCTCCTTCTGCTGTCTGGATCCCAGGGATCTAACTCATGTCACTGGGCTTGGTGGCCAGTTGCTTTTGATGCTGCTCTAGTTAGTGTTTCTGTTTTGGTGTTAAAGCATCATGACCATGAGCAACTTGGAGAGGAAAGAATTTTTTATTGCTTATACTTTTACACCACAGTCTGTCACTGAGGGAAGTTAGGGCAGGGACTCAAGACAGGAACCTCAGACAGGCACTGTCATCGAGGAGTGCTTCTGGATGACTTGCTCCTGTGAAGTATTCAGCCTACTGCTGCTTATATACTTTAGGACTAAGTGACCAGGGGTGGCATTGACTACCATGGGCTGGGCCCTCCCATATCCAATCATCCATCAAGAAGATGCACTACAGGCTTGTCCACAGGCCAGTCTTATGGTGGCATTTTCTCAATTGGGGTCTGCTCTTTTCAAATGACTCTAGTTTGTGTCAAGTTGACATACAATTAGTCAGTAACTCACTGAGCCATTTCATTGCCCATGAGAATTACCTGTTATGTCTGAGATTTTTTTAAAAAAATCCCAGAATTTAAAGTGTTCAGTCCTGAAACCATATACACACCAAAAACCAAAAATGGATTTAACGGGGTTGTATTCATCTCTCTCTCTCTCTCTCTCTCTCTCTCTCTCTCTCTCTCTCTCTCTCTCTCTCTCTCTCTCTCTCTCTCACTGTAGCAATGATAATCACAAAAAAGAGACTCTCAATTTGAGAGTGATGTCATAGAAAGAGTTGGAGGTAGGGGACATTGGAGGGGTTGGAGAGATGAAAGGGAAGGAGAGAAGTGATACAATTATATTTAAGCTAAAATATAAAAAAAGCTCCAGAAATCCAGTCTAACCATAAAAATTATATCAAACAACCATCCCATTCCTTCATGTTCTCATCCCCCACTCCTTCCCCACTGTTGCTGCCCCCCCCATTTCCAGTTTACTCATGGAGATCTCATCTGTTTTTCCTTCCCAAAGCAATCCATGAGTCCCTCTTAGGGTCCTCCTTGTTTCCTAGCTTCTCTGGAGCCATGGGTTGTGGTCTGATTATCCTTTGCTTACCTATGTTTGGATGTCTTGCTCACCCTTGATGCAGGGGGAGGGGCTTGGTTCTGCCTCAGCTGAATGTACCAGGCTTTGCTGACCCTCCATGGGAGGCCTTACCCTTTTGGAGGAGGGGATGGGGGGGACTTGGTTGGGGGGATGCTGGAGCTGGCGGGAAGAGGCATGGGGGGGAATCTGTGGTTGGTATGTAAAATGAATAAAATTTTTTTTTTATTATTTACTTTTTTTGTGATATATATTTTTTATTTTACAATACCATTCAGTTCTACATATTAGCCATGGGTTCCCCTATTCTCCCCCCTCCCACCCCCTCTCCTTACCCCCAGCCCACCCTCCATTCCCACCTCCTCCAGGACAAGTCCTCCCCCGAGGACTGTGATCAACTTGGTAGACTCAGTCCAGGGAGGTCCAGTCCCTTCCTCCCAGACTGAGCCAAGTGTCCCTGCATAAGTTCCAGGTTTCAAACAGCCAACTCATGCCATGAGCACAGGACTTGGTCCCACTGCATAGTTGCCTCCCAAACTGATCAAGCCAATCAACTGTCTCACCTATTCAGAGGGCCTGATCCAGCTGGGGGCCCCTCAGCCTTTGGTTCATAGTTCATGTGTTTCCATTCATTTGGCTATTTTTTTTTAATAATTGAGTAAAACTGAAATTTATTATATGCCACAGTCGTCCTAGGGACCTCCATGCTATATATATAGCCTCTATGGTTCTATGGGTTGTGGTCTGATTGTTCTTTATTTTATATCTAGAATCCACCAATGAGTGAGTACATACCATAACTGTCTTTCTGGGTTTGGGTTACCTCACTCAGGATGATTTTTTCTAGTTCCATCCATTTGCCTGCAAATTTCATGCTTTCACTGTTTTTCTCTGCTGAGTAGTACTCCATTGTGTATATGTACCACATTTTTTTCATCCATTCTTCCGTTGATGGGCATCTAGGTTATTTCCAGGTTCTGGCTATTACAAATAGTGCTGCTATGAACATAGCTGAGCATGTATCTTTATGGTATGAATCAGCATTCCTTGGGTATATGCCCAAGAGTGGGATGGCTGGGTCTTGAGGTAGTTCGATTCCTAATTTTCTGAGAAAGCGCCATACTGATTTCCACAGTGGTTGTACAAGTTTACATTCCCACCAACAGTGGAGGAGTGTTCCCTTTGCTCCACATCCTCTCCAACATTGGCTGTCATTGGTGTTTTTGATCGTAGCCATTCTAACAGGTGTAAGGTGGTATCTCAGAGTCGTTTTGATTTGCATTTCTCTGATGATTAAGGATGTTGAGCATTTCTTTAAATGTCTTTCAGCCATTTGTAGTTCTTGTTTTGTGAATTCTCTGTTTAGCTCTTTAGCCCATTTTTTAATTGGACTGTTCAGTGCTTTGATGTCTAGTTTCTTGAGTTCTTTATATATTGTGGAGATCAATCCTCTGTCAGATGTGGGGTTGGTGAAGATCTTTTCCCAATCTGTTGGCTGTCTTTTTGTCTTATTGACTGTGTCTTTTGCCCTGCAAAAGCTTCTCAGTTTCGAGAGGTCCCATTTATTAATGGTTGTGCTCAGGGTCTGTGCTGTCGGTGTTTTATTTAGGAAATGGTCTCCGGTGCCAATGCATTCAAGAGTGCTTCCTATTTTCTTTTCTATTAAGTTCAGTGTAACTGGATTTATGTTTAGGTCTTTGATCCACTTGGACTTGAGTTTTGTGCATGGTGACAGATATGGATCTATTTGTAATCTTTTACATATTGACATCCAGTTATGCCAGCACCATTTGTTGAAGATACTTTCTTTGTTCCATTGTATAGTTTTGGCTCCTTTGTCAAAAACCAGGTGTTCATATGTGCATGGATTAATGTCAGGGTCTTCAATTCGATTCCATTGGTCCGTATGTCGGTTTTTATACCAGTACCAAGCTGTTTTTATTACTATAGCTCTATAGTAGAGTTTGAGGTCCGGGATGGTGATGCCTCCAAGGGTTGCTTTATCGTATAGGATATCTTATAGGATTTTGTTTTTCCAGGGCAAAAGACACAGTCAATAATCTGTGGTTGGTATGTAAAATGAATAAAAATTTTTTAAAATAAAAAATGCAATATTAAAATATAAAAAATGTTCTGGATGCTGTGAAAATGTGTTGCTCTGATTGGTTGATAAATAAAGTTGTTTGGCCAATGGTGAGCCAGAATAAGGTTAAGTGGGACATTCTAACTAGAGAGAGAGGAAGGATAAAAACAGAGCAGAGAAGTCATTGCCTGCTGCCACCATGAGAAGTAAGATGTAAAAGTACTGGTAAGCCACAAGCCATGTGGAAAAATATAGATTTAAAGAAATGGTTAATTTAAGATATAAGAGCTAGTAGTGAGAAGCCTGCCATGGCCATAGTTTAAAAATAGTGTAAGCCTCTGTATGTTTACTTGGGACTGAATATCTGCGGGACTGTTGGGCCACAAGAACCAGGCAGGACCAGGAGAAAATTTATAGCAATAAATGATAACTATTCTATTATATGTAATTTTACTATGTTAAAGTTAAAACCTTCCTTTTTGATTAGACAGAAAAGGGGAAGTGCTGTGGAATATCATTCTGTATGTTGTAAATGTGTGTTGTTCTGATTGGTTGATAAATAAAATGCTGATTGGCCAGTAAACAGACAGGAAGAATAGGCAGGATAAGCAGACAAGGAGAATGCTGTGAAGAGGAAGAACAGAGTAAGGAGTTGTCAGCCAGACACAGAGGAAGCAAGATGTGAAGGCAGAACTGAGAAAAGGTACCAAGACATGTGGCTAAACATAAATAAGAATTATGGGTTAAATTAAGTGTAAGAGCTTGTCATTAATAGGCCTGAGCTAATGGCCAAGCAGTTATAACTAATATAAGCTTCCAAGTGATTATTTTATAAATGGGCCACAGGATTGCAGAAACCAGGTGGAACACAGGAAAATCTTCCAGCTACAAACAAAACACACTAAAGAGGCCTCACACAAGTACCTGGGCAATATGACTCAAGTATTGCTATTAAAATTTTGGCTGAGAAGTGTATCTGGAGAGTTTTCTCTCTGGGTCCCACCAAGCCCCGGTAGTCTGACAGCCCATTTATAAAATAAGCACACAGATGCTTACATTATTTACAAACTGTATGGCCATGGCAGGATTCTTGCTAACTGTTCTTATGTCTTTTTTTTCCTTTTATTTTATTTTACAATACTATTCAGTTCTACATAACAGTCACAGATTCCCTTGTTCTCCCGCCTCCTGCCCCCTCACCTTCCCCCCAGCCCACCTCCCATTCCTACCTCCTCCAGGGCAAAGCCTCCCCTGAGGACTGAGATCAAGCTGGTAGACTCAGTCCAGGCAGGTCCAGTCCCCTCCTACCAGACTGAGCCAAGCATCCCTGCATAAGCCCCAGGTTTCAAAGAGCCAACTTATGCAATGAGCACAGGACCCGGTAACACTGCCTAGATGCCTCCCAAACAGATCAAGCCAATCAACTGTCTCACCTATTCAGAGGGCCTGATCCAGTTGGGGGCCCCTCAGCCTTTGGTTCATAGTTCATGTGTTTCCATTCTTTTGGCTATTTGTCCCTGTGCTTTATCCAACCTTGGTTTCAACAATTCTCGCTCATATAAACCCTCCTCTTTCTCGATAATTAGACTCCCAGCGCTCTACCTGGGGCCTAGCCGTGGATCTCTGCATCCAGATTCCTCAGTCCTTGGATGGGGTTTCTGGCATAACTATTAGGGTGTTTGGCCATCCCATCACCAGAGTAGGTCAGTTCCGGCTGTCTCTCGACCATTGCCAGCATTCTATTGTGGGGTTATCTTTGTGGATTTCTGTGGGCCTCTCTAGCACTTTGTTTCTTCCTTTTCTCATGTGTTCTTCATTTACCATGGTCTCCTATTCCTTGTTCTCCCTCTCTGTTCTTGATCCGGCTGGGATCTCCCGCTCCCACAGGCTCTCTTTCCCTCGACCCTCACCCTTCATTACTCCCACTCATGTCCAGGTTGTTCATGTAGATCTCAGCCATTTCTCCATCATTGGGTGATTCCCGTGTCTTTCTTGGGGTCCTGTTTCCCAGGTAGCCTCCCTGGTGATATGAGTAGCAGTCCAGTCATCCTTGTCCACATCTAGTATCCTCCTATGAGTGAGTACATACCATATTTGTCTTTCTAAGTCTGGGTTACCTCACTCAGGATGATTTTTTTCTAGATTCATCCATTTGCCTGCAAACCTCATGATGTCATTGTTTTTCTCTGCTGAGTAGTATTCCATTGTGTATATGTGCCACAATTTATTTATCCATTCTTCAGTTGAAGGGCATCTAGGTTGTTTCCAGGTTTTGATGCTTACAAACAATGCTGATATGAACATAGCTGAGCAAGTGCTCTTGTGGTATGATTGAGCATTCCTTGGGTATATATGCCCAAGAGTGGTATAGCTGGATCTTGGGGGAGATTGATTCCCAATTTTCTAAGTAAGCACCATATTGATTTCCAAAGTGGTTGTACAAGCTTGCATTCCCACCAGCAGTGGAGGAGAGTTCCCCTAGTTCCACATCCTGTCCAGCATAAGGTGTCTTCAATGTTTTTGATCTTAGCCATTCTGACAGGCATAAGGTGGTATCTCAGAGTTGTTTTGATTTGCATTTCCCTGATGATTAGGGTATTGATGTAATCAACAGTCTTATTAAATAAGAAACACAGAAACAATGTAAAAGAGAAAGCCGAGACGTCAGAGCTCAGAGCTAAAATCTCACCCTTCTGCCTGCGGTGTCCCAGCTTCCCGAAAGAGACCTATTTCCTGTCTGTTTTTCTATTTATAGTATTTTGTTCTGCCTTCTCATTGGTTGTAAACCCAAACACGTGACTGCCTCGTCACTGTCTGAATGTACAGCCCCCTAGGTCTTAAAGGCATATGTCTCCAATGCTGGCTGTATCCCTGAACACACAGAGATCTATGGGATTAAAGGCGTGTGCCACCACCGCCACACTCTTGCTATGGCTCTAATAGCTCTAATCCCCGGGCAACTTTATTTATTAACATACAATCAAAATCACATTTCAGTACAATTAGATTACCACCACATTAGGGATGTTGAGCAATTCCTTAAATGTCTTTCAGCCATTTGAATTTCCTCTGTTGAGAATTCTCTGTTCAGTTCTATAGCCCATTTCTTAATTGGACTGTTGGTCGTTTTGATGTCTAATTTCTTGAGTTCCTTATATATTCTGGATATGAGTCCTCTGTAAGATGTGGGGTTGGTGAAGACCTTTTCCCATTCTGTAGGCTGTCGCTTTGCCTTGTTGACCGTATCCTTTCCTCTACAAAAGCTTCTTAGTTTCAAGAGGTTCCATTGATTGATTGTTTCTCTCAGTGTCTGTGCTACTGGTGTTATATTTAGGAAGTGATCTCCTATGCCAATGCGTTCAAGACTACTTCCTACTTTCTCTTCTAGCAGGTTCAGAGTAGCTGGATATATGTTGAGGTCCTTGATCCACTTGTACTTAAGTTTTGTGCACGGTTACAGATATGGATCTATTTGCAGCCTTCTACACATTGATATCCAGTTATGCCAGCACCATTTGTTGAAGATGCTTTCTTTTTTCCATTGTACACTTTTGGCTTCTTTGTCAAAAATTATATGTTCATAGGTGTGTGGGTTAATGTCAGGGTCTTCAATTCGATTCCATTGGTCCACATGCCAGTTTTTATGCCAATACCAAGCTGTTTTTATTACTGTAGCTCTATAATAGAGCTTGAAGTCAGGGATTGTGATGCCTCTAGAGGTTGTTTTATTGTACAGGATTCTTTTGGCTATCTTGGGTTTCTTGTTTTTCCATATGAAGTTGAGTATTATTCTTTCCAGGTCTGTGAAGAATTGTGTTGGTATTTTGATGGGGATTGCATTGAATCTGTAGATTGCTTTTGGTAAAATTGCCATTTTTACTATATTGGTCCTGCCTGTTCATGATCATGGGAGATCTTTCCATTTTCTGACATTCTTCAATTTCTTTTTTTCAGCAACTTTAAGTTCTTGTCATATATGTCCTTCACTTGCTTGGTTAGTGTTACCCCAAGGTATTTTATGTCATTTGTGGCTATTGTAAAGGGTGATGTATCTCTGATTTCCTTCTCAGCTTTTTTGTCTATTGTATATAGGAGGGCTACTGATTTTTTTGAGTTGATCTTGTATCCTACTATGTTGCTGAAGGTGTTTATAAGCTATATCAGTTCCTGGGTGGAATCTTTGGGGTCACTCAAGTATACTATCATGTCATTTGCAAATGGGGAAAGCTTGACTTCTTCCTTTCCAATTTGTATTCCCTTAATCTCCTTATGTTGTCTTATTGCTCTGGCTAGAACTTCAAGAACTATATTGAATAAGTATCGGGAGAGTGGACAGCCTTGCCTCGTTCCTGATTTTAGTGGAATTGCTTTGAGTTTCTTTCCATTTAATTTGATGTTGGCTGTTGGCTTGCTGTAAATTGCCTTTATTGTGTTTAGATATGTTCCCTGTATTCCTGATTGCTCCAAGACTTTTATCATGAAGGGGTGTTGGATTTTGTCAAATGCCTTTTCTACATCTAGTGAGATGATAATGTGGTTTTTTTCTTTGAGTTTGTTTATATGGTGTATTACATTGACAGACTTTTGTATGTTGAACCACCTTTGCATCCCTGGGATGAAGCCTACTTGATCATGGTGGATAACTGTTTTGATGTATTCTTGGAGTCTGTTTGCCAGTATTTTTGCATCAATGTTCATGAGGGAGATCGGTCTGTAGTTCTCTTTCTTTGTTGTATCCTTGTTTGGTTTAAGAATCAGGGTAATTGTAGCCTCACAGAGGGAGTTTGGTAATATTCCTTCTGTTTCTAGTGTGTGGAACAATTTAGAGAGTATTGGTATTCACTCTTCTTTGAAGACCTGGTAGAATTCTGTGCTGAAACCATCTGGTCCTGGATTTTTTTTTTTTGGTTGGGAGACTTTTAATGACTGTTTCTATTTCCTTAGGGGTTATTGGACTATTTAAATAGTTTATCTGGTCTTGATTTAACTTTGGTATGTGGTACCTATCCAGAAAATTATCCATTTCTTTTAGGTTTTCCAGTTTTGTAGAGTAGAGGGTTTTGAAATATGACCTAATGATTCTCTGGATTTCCTCAATGTCTGTTGTTATGTCCCCTTTTTCATTTCTGACTTTGTTGATTTGGATTCTCTCTCTGTGTCTTTTGGTTAGTTTGGATAAGGGCTTGTCTATTTTGTTGATTTTCTCAAAGAACCAACCCTTTGTTTCATTAATTTTTTATATTGTTCTCTTTGTTTCTATTTTATTGATTTCACCACTCACTTTGATAATTTCCTGGCGTCTATTCTTCCTGGGAGACTTTGCTTCTTCTTGTTCTAGAGCTTTCAGGTGTGCTGTTAAGTCACTAGTGTGAGATTTCTCCAACTTCTTTATGTGGGTATTTAGTGCTATGAATTTCCCTCTTAGCACTGCTTTCATAGTGTCCCATAAGTTTGGGTATGTGGTGTCTTCATTTTTGTTGATCTCTAGGAAGTCTTTAATTTCTTTCTATTTTTTCCTTAACTCATTGGTGATTCAGTTGAGCATTGTTCAGTTTCCATGATATTGTAGGTTTTGTGTAGTTTTTGTTGTTGTTGAAATCTATCTTTAAACCATGGTGGTATGATAGAACACAGGAGGTTATTCCAATTGTTTTGTATCTGTTGAGATTTGCTTTGTGGCCAAGGATGTGGTCAATTTTAGAGAAAGTTCCATGGGGTGCTGGGAAGAAGGTATATTCTTTTTTGTTAGGATGGAATGTTCTGTAGATATCTATTAGGTCCATTTGGGTCATGACATCAGTTAAGTCCTTTATTTCTCTGTTAAGTTTCGATTTGGTAGATCTGTCCAGTGGTGAAAGTGGGGTGTTGAGATCTCCCACTATAAATGTGTGGGGTTTTATATGTGGTTTAAGCTTTAGTAATGTTTCTTTTACATATGTGGGTGCCCTTGTGTTTGGGGCATAAATGTTCAGAATTGAAACTTCATCTTGGTGGATCTTTTCTGTGATGAGTATGTAATGCCCTTCTTGATCTCTTTTGATTGATTTTAGTTTGACGTCTATTTTGCTGGATATCAGGATGGCTATACCTGCTTGTTTCTTAAGACCATTTGATTGGAAAGTCTTTTCCCAGCCTTTTATTCTTAGGTGGTGTCTGTCTTTGAATTTGAGATGTGTTTCTTGTATGCAGCAGAAAGATGGGTCCTGCTTTCGTATCCATTCTGTAAGCCTATGTCTTTTTATAGGTGAATTAAATTCATTGATATTAAGGGATATTAATGACCAGTGATTGTTCATCCCTGTTATTTTTTGGTGGTAGTGTGTGTGTACTTCTCTTCTTTGGGGTTTACTGCTGTGGCTTTATCTATTGCCTGTGTTTTCGAGGGTGTGTCTGACTTCCTTAGGTTGGAATTTTCCTTCTAGTGCTTTCTATAGGGCTGGGTTTGTGGATAAGTATTGTTTAAATCTGGCTTTGTCTTGGAATGTCTTGTTCATTCTGTCTATGATGATTGAAAGTTTTACTGAGTATATTAGTCTGGGCTGACATCCATGGTCTCTTAGTGTCTGAATTACATCTGTTCAAGTTCTTCTGGCTTTCAAAGTCTCCATTGAGAAATCGGGTGTTATTCTGATGGGTTTACCTTTATAGGTCACTTGGCCTTTTTCCTTTGCTGCTCTTAATATTCTTTCTTTTTTCTGTATGTTTAGTTGTTTAATTATTATGTGGCGAGGGTACTTTTTTTTTTTTTTGGTTGTCTAGTCTGTTTGGTGTTCTATAGGCTTCTTGTATCTTCATACGCATTTCCTTCTTTAAGTTGGGAAAGTTTTCTTCTATGATGTTGTTGAATATATTTTCTGTGCCTTTGAGTTGGTATTCTTCTCCTTCTTCTATCCCTATTATTTGTAGGTTTGTTCTTTTCATGGTGTCCCAAATTTCTTGGACATTTTGGTTCCGGACTTTGTTGGCTTTCATGTTTTCTTTGACTGATGAATCTATTTCTTCTACTGTATCTTCAATGCCAGAGATCCTCTCTTCCATCTCTTGCATTCTGTTAGTTATACTTGCATCTGAAGTTCCTGATCATTTACTCAGATTTTCTATTTCCAGCATTCCCTCTGTTTGTATCTTCTTCATTTTTTCTATTTCCCTTTTCAGGTCTTGGACTGTTTCCTTCATTTGTTTCATTGCTTGTTCATGATTTTCTTTCAGTACTTATTGTTTTCTTCCAGGACTTTATTGTTTTCTTCTAATTTGTTTGTCCTTTCCTCTAGTTGTTTATAGCATTCTTCCCATTTTTTTTTGTCTTTTCCTCTACACAAGCCTCTACCTTCTTCATGATGTTATTCATAAGGCCGTTTTCTTCTGCTTCTTCTAATTTTTGATGTTCAGGTCTAAGTGTTGGAGGCGGGCTAGGTTCTGGTGATGCTGTATTGCTCTTCATTTTGTTGTATGTACTTCTGCCTTGACGTCTGCCCATCTTCTTGTGGTTCGTTCTTGGTCTTATCAGTGCATTTGGTTCAGACCGTGCTGACAGATTCAGGAAGTCTCTCTTTCTTGTCCAGATGGGTGCTCTCTTGTCCAGAAGGGAAGTCCAGGGCAGAATGGGAGCTCTTGTCCAGAAGGGAAGTCCAGGGCAGGATGGGAGCTCTCTCTGGTCCAGAAGGGAAGTCTGGGGCAGGATGGGAGCTCTCTCTGGTCCAGAAGGGAAGTCAGGGGCAGGATGGGAGCTCTCTCTCTGGTCCAGAAGGGAAGTCTGGGGCAGGATGGGAGCTCTGTCTGGTCCAGAAGGGAAGTCAGGGGTAGGATGGCAGCTGGGGGCTGGTCTCTAAGTCTCAGGAAGTGGCAGGGGTCTAGGGCGGATGGGCATGGGGGCAGGGCATGGAGATTGCAGGTTCTGCCGGGGATCTTGGAGAAGGGGATCCTTCCTGGTGGGGCTAGAAGGGAACCTGCCTGGTGGCCAGAACCTGGGGGCAAGTTGGTGAGGTCTTCCCCGGAGTGGTTTGTGCCTAGGGATTGGGTCCAGGCTGAGCCTGGATACTCACCTCTGGTCCAGAAGGGAAGTCCAGGGCAGGATCCTGTTCTTATTTCTTAAATTAATCCATTTCTACAAATCTATACCTTGCCACATGGCTTGTGGCTTACTGGTGTCTTCACATGATGCTTGTCATGGTGGCAGCTGGCAGTGACTCCCTCTGCCTTCCTGTTCTTTCTTTTCTCCTCTCTGTTAGTCCTGCCTATACTTCCTGCCTAGCCACTGGCCAATCAGTGTTTTATTTATTGACCAATCAGAATAATTTGACATATAGACCATCCTACAGCAGAGAAGTATCCCAGTTAAGAGGAACCCAGAGAGATATTGCAGCTATTTATGGTCTAGTCTTTGGGATTGGATCTTAGGTGAAAACTAAGGAAATATGATTAGTGTATGGGATTTAATTAGCAATAAATAATTACTTGTTCATTAATTGTAACAAATGTATTACACTAATGTAAGTTATATAGGTGTATGGAGAATCTGGTACTGACTGTAACTTTTCTGAAAATCTGAATCTTAAAAAGTAAGTTTATTTAAGCTGGGCGGTGGTGGCGCACGCCTTTAATCCCAGCACTCAGAAGGCAGAGCCAGGCGGATCTCTGTGCGTTCGAGGCCAGCCTGGACTACTAAGTAAGTTCCAGGAAAAGGCACAAAGCTACAGAGAGAAACCCTGTCTCGAAAAACCTAAAAAAAAAAAGATTAAAAAAGTAAGTTTATTTAAAAATAATATAGACTTGAAAGCAAAAGTTTCAAATAGTATTTTTTTTTTTAAGTTCGGAAAATGAAATTGATTAGCAGAAAATTCATTTGCTCACAGTTAACTCTTCTGTTCATTAGTTGATAAATTTATTTGTTTTATTTGTTTGTTTGTTTGTTTTTCTGTTTGAGACAAGGCCTTGCTATCTATCATGACTGGTCTGGAACTTCCTTTGCGTACCAAGCTGGCTTTGAACTTTGAGCAGTCTTCCTGCTTCTTCTTCCTGAGTACTGAGGTTACAGACCTATAGCATCAAGCCTGTTTAATATGTCCCTGGGGCTCAAACTCAGGTCTTGTGCATAGTGGGTGAGCATTCCACCAACTGAACCACACCCTATTTATTTATTTATTTATTTATTTAGGTTTTTCAAGACAGGGTTCCTCTGTGTAGTTTTGGTGCCTGTCCTGGATCTCGCTCTGTAGACCAGTCTGGCCTCGAACTCACAGAGATTCACCTGGCTCTGCCTCCCAAGTGCTGGGATTAAAGGCTTGTGCCACTGCTGCCAGTTAATAAACAGTTGTTTATTAATACCATTAATTATTCAACAAATGTTCTTTTGTGTATACACTGAGGTACCATAGCACCACGTCGAGTGTCTCTACAGCTCAAAATATGTATGTTCTTCATTCGGTGGTTGAAAACCTCTTGAGAAGTTGTACACCACGGGTATGTGTAGTTTAATTCCCTAGGGGTAGAGCAGTAAACTGATGTCATTTGGTAGAATTCAGAGAGAAATATTGAAGTGGTGATCACTATCACAAGATTACCGTGGATAGAGAATTTCATATACTTGGATTCTGATTATGGGCTATTCTATATAGATAAGTCTACTAAAATGGAAAGGAGATAATGTGTGAAAGTTGGTTCTCTCTTTCTATCATGTGGCTTCCAAGGATCAAACTCTGGCCATCAGGGTTGGTGGCAAGCGCCTTCAACTGCTCAGCCAACTTGCTGGCCCTACTTCATATCTTTTTGACTAGGTGATCTTTCAGTGTACTGTAGTACGAAAACAGGTAGATGACCTTTTAATGGTGGGCCATGCCTTCCCATGTCCTTATTTTGTCAAACTATTAGCTCACTTTTAGAAGCCTGCTTCTTTTGACCTACAACACATTGTTGGACAGAAGTAGATCTTATTTATAATTCCTATGCTGCAGAAGAAATGGTTTAATTATTCTCAAGGTCATTTTGACTTCCACCAAGATTACGCTCTGATCATTCAACTGTAAAATGTGCTAACTGTGAGATATATTCAGCTCTGCATAAAAGCAGTTCCTGAAGCATGAAGATATCCATTCCTTTGAAACAACAGCTACACTGTTGGTGAACACTACCTAGAAATCCACCTTCGACTTGATGATCTAGTGGCATCCTCCATGCCTGCAGAAATAACCCACAGCATAAATCTGTATTTTCTGAAAATACCACATTATGTTCTTGGGGACATTGGCATGGAAATGATCTCTAGTGTAAAATCTGCCTGAGATATATGGAACTCTCCAGAAGGAATATTGGATTATTGTGCTCTGTAGCTTTGCAAACCATCTTTCTTGGATGGCAGCGGCAAGCTTCAATCTACTTGCATGAATTATAAATGACACCCAGTCCTCTTGTTAAAGTAGCTACAGGATGCTTTTCTAAGAAAGCCCTTCAGCCCATGTGCATTATTATGCATCTGTCACACCAAAGATTTGCCTTTAGAAATACTTCAGTATTCTAGACAGTTTTTAGTAAATTGAACATAGAACTCAAAGACTGGTTTTTTCCTTTCTGTTTTTAAATTTTTTTTCCTGTTAATTCTCAGAATGGTACTGACATGAATTTAACCTGAAAAATGAAGTCACGGCTTTTAAACAATTATCCCCAAAGAAGAATTGATTACAAAGAAAGACTGCCTGTGATGGGATGGGAGTGGAAAACAACATTGATTCTGGAATACAGTCTCTTAGAAGTCAGACTCCAAGGTGCCTTAACATGAACATTTTTACTGTCAGTAGAAAAATGGGGGAAATACAAGTCAGAGGCCCCAAACAAACACTCTCATTTTTAAAGACACACCATTAGTTTAATTCACATTCTTTAATGTACTTTTAAAACCTTTTTACATACTGCAGACATTCCCAGGCTCTTGCCATCTCAACAGTGTTTCTTTGGCAAATGAGTAAAATGATTATTAAACGTAAAGATTACATTTTAGGAACTTTTCATTTCAGAGACCATGAAATGAAATCAGAATCCTTGAGAACTTATGGGAATAAAGAATATTCAACAGAAAAAGATGAGATTTTTTTTTGTTGTTGTTTTTTGTTTTTTGAGACAGGGTTTCTCTGTATCCCTGGCTGTCTTGGCACTAACCATGTAGATCAGGCTGGTCTCCCACTCACAGAGTTCTGCCTCTTGAGTGCTGGGATTAAAGATGTGAGCCACTATGGTTTATTTACTTACAGTGTCTCATTGTGTAATTTCTGCTGATCTAGATCACACTATGCAGGCCAGTGTAGCCTCAAATTCACAGAGCTCTGTAGTAAGACTTTCTTGTCAGCTGCCAGCCCCCAAATAATGGCACAGAGACTGATTATTAATTATGAAAGCTTGGCTTTTAGCTTAGGCTTGTTCCCAACTAGCTCTTATAAATTAAATTAACCTGTTTCTATTAACCTACATTCTGCCATGTGGCTTTTTACTTTTCATTCATTTTGTATATCCGACTTCCTCTGTGTCTCACTGGCATCTCTTTTGTTTGCCTAGATTCATCTCTAGTTTCTTTCTTTCCGCCAAAATCCCACCTAACCTCTCTTGCCTAGCTATTGGCCATTCAGCTTCATGGTATACAAAAAGATTGTTTCACAACAGAGAGCTGCCTGCCTCTGCCTATTAAGTACTGGGACTTAAGGTGTTCATGACCATGGTTGGCCTAATAATGTGATTTTTGTATTGCTAATTCAAACTCATTTTTAATCCAGCAAAAGCATGTTTCATTTCCTTAAAATATTTTTTCTGTGTGATTGAATTATAAGTAGGTAGAGTCTAGGATCTATAAGAAAGAAACCAAATAAGTATACATGGTATTAGATGATGTAGATTTATATTTTTTCCTAAAACAAGCCTTGAAAAACATTGTATTATGTAATATCATACCATCTTATTATGTGATAGAACATATTCTGGAGAGTTAGGGACCTTGGAGAGCACATGGAGGTAAAAACATATGTCAGTAAGTCCAAAGAACAGTGTCTGTTCTCTGGGGTTAGCTATTTGTGTGACTGAGGGGAGTCAGTTGCTTCTTGAACTTCAGAATTCTCACTAGTGAGAATTTTTTTATAGACATGCTGTGAATGACTGAACTTTAGAATAACGAAATTAGAGAGACTTATCATTCCAGGCTCACTAAGCTGTTCTTAAAATTAAGAACTTTGTGAATCATATAAGAAATGCATTAAATTAATTTTAAGAAGATAAAAGAGGGCTTGATCTGGGTGATCGTGGGGCATGCCTTAATCCCAGCACTCAGGAGGCAGAAGAAGGCACATCTCTGTGAGTTTTAGGCCAGCCTGGGTCTAAAAAATGAGTTCTAGGATAGCTGGAGCTATACAAAAAGCATGTCTTGAAAAACAAAAACAAAAAAGGGGGTGGAGATTAGCTTGAGAAGCATGCATGAAGCTCTGGGTTCAATTCCCAGAACTCCATAAAACTGGGTATTAGTGGTGCATGCTTGTCATCTAGCATGTAGGAGATGGAAGTTGGAGAATTAGAAGTTAAAGTTCATCCTCTGTGAGTCTGAAACCTAATGGGTGACATGAGATTCAACAGGGGATGAAAAACAGAAAAGAAGAGTGCTGTGGGATGTCTTTCTGTATGCTGTAAATATGTGTTTCTCTGATGGGTTGAAAAAATAAAGCTGCATTAGCCTATGGCAGGGCAGGATGGAGCCAGGTAGGAAAATCCAAGAGAGATAGTGAAAGGAGAAAGGAGAGTAGAGGGAGATGCCAAACCACCATCGAAGGAACAACATGTAATGGGACGCAGATATAGCCATGGAATACAGGGTGATACATAGATTAACAGTTATCGGTTGAGTTATTTGTAAGGGCTATCTAGCAAGAAGTCTGAGCCAATAGGTCATAGAATTTTGCAATTAATATTAAGCCAGTGAGTTATTATTTTGTAAGCGACTACGGGACCTCAGGGCCTGGTGGGACTGGAGAAACTTCTGGCTACACCAGATTGAATTCTCTAAAGATTTAGAATTCTCTAAAGAGTTAGTGTATGGATATCCAATTTGAGCTCTGACATACAGAACATATGGTAGTCACTTTGCAATTACCTTTGCCCTTACAATAAGCCAAGAAACTGTCACTCAACATTTTTTTTTAGACTCATTAGAGATTTGAAGGCCCAAATCTCAAACCAAGTCCTGAGACCTTTGTAGGCCTCACTGGCTGGTCAGCCTAACCTACTTGATGAGTCCTAGGGCACCTGTGGAATGACATCTGGGATTGTGTACATGTGTACACCTACACACCCAAGCATGTGCATGTGCACATACATGATTCACAACACAAAAGGAGCATAATACATGGGAATTAAAATAATTAAGAGGTCTGGAGTCCCAAGAGGAATCCAGATTATTATAATGTATGAAATAACCTCAGTAGGTAAAGGCAGTAAAAGGTATTAATCTAAGTAATTTAATAATATATGGTAGCTATAATATTAAAGACCAAAAAAAGGGCACAAAAGTACTACAATTAAGCCCATTGATAGGGAATAACAGTATGTTATTTCTTATAGTTGGATGGAAATTTATAAACTAAAGGAAATGACTGGGATAGTCCACATGGTAGTGGATTAAAGTTGAAGACATCGATGAGAACTCATTTATCTTGCTTTATATGTAGGTGGTTACATAATCCTGAATGTGTGTCTGTCTATCTATCTATAATAGCCAACATCTATAATTTTCATCTATATCTAATGTTGGTATACATTTCATTGCTACATTTAATACATTTTATCACTCTGGCAGTTTCTCAGACCTAACAGCAGAAATACTCCAGTAAAAGTAAGCAAGCTTAGCTCACAAATGTTGTTTTTTTAGCCCTGTTTAACAAAAGAACCAGTTTTCTTTGAAGAAAGAGCTGATGTCAAGCAAGGGAGAGGAAATATGCTAGTTGATCTCAGTAAAGTCTGTAAGAGTCAGAAAAGCCATGAGTGCATGACAAAGAAAGTCACACTTAACAATGGTGTGTCAAAGAAACACAGGAACCTTCCCAAAGGGCTTCCAATGGCAAAACTGGGACACCTTGAGCAAGAAAATAAGTCAAGCAGCACTGGATTATAATAAGCTAAAGGAAAAATAAATATTTACAAGTTGCTATTGATTTAAAGACTGGTTGGATAGATTAAACAGTGAAGTAAAAAGAATAAATCCCCACACAGAAGAATTTCAAATAAATGATGCAGCTCTTACATCTTAGAGTGTGAGCACCTCAGCTCTCCATCTCTTGGGTGTTTACTTGGCTGTGACTTCCTCCCATAAAGAACCTCACAAGCTGGTAAAAAGATAGTCACTGGATAGTGATGAAATCTGACATTCCCTTCTTCAGCCAGGCTATCAAGTCCAATATGAACAACTAGAAATCATGTGACCTGTATTTATATTTGCTATATAAATGGAATGATGCTTCATCTGTTTGGTCCCCTCCTCCCCAGGTTCACAGGCTCAAGTGTGTTCACAAGAGGAACATCAGACAGATGCAGATGATGAGAGTCTTATGAGCTACTTGACTTCTGAGGTAGCAATACCATTTCAAACAGTCTGAGAAACTCTCCTAGGGTAAGAGGAGTTTAGGGACATAGGGCAAGGAAATGTGACATTGTGTCTTAGAGCAGAAAAAAGACATTAGGCATCAGCTAAGGACATCTGCAGGAAGTATAGGATTTAGTTGGGAATGAGATGTCAGCTTTGTTTAATTAGTTATGACTCATCATTCTAATATAGCCTTTTGAATAATAGAAATAATGGTTACAGAGATTAAATAGAAGTTTCCTCCTAACTCCCCATCTGCTCAATATTCTGCAAAACTTATTTTTAGACAAAATATTTTTATTATAAGAGGAGAAAAAATAAGTTTGCTTCATCAAAGCTAGTCTAGATCACATACATGACTTCTAAGGAACAGGAGAATTCACTCAAAACTAACATTTTAGTAAATTAGTAATCATAAAATAACTTTTAAAGGAAAGTGAAAAATACCTTTGAAAATACAAATCTCTAAAAAAAATTCTGCCTATCAGTGGAAATATATTGTCACTAGATTATCTGATGCATAAAATATGAATTTAGAGTTGGTACACTGTGAGGACTAATTTATATTTTGTTGTCCTATAAATTTTAGGGCTCCTTCAAAGAAAAACTGCCCTACTCAGTATATCTCATAGTGTGATTTTATTTATAAATATTTCATGTGCAGATTTACAGTTTTACAATGTTATCAGAGTTAGGCAATTAAGAGTTTCCTGAATGTAAATGATTGACATGTTTAGAATTTGTCTAGGGAATTACATGAGTTATTTTTCTCTGTGTGTGAGATGTTTTAGAAATATAATTTATTCAAAGTTTAAGTACCTCTCCTGACCTTCTATACCTGTAGGTTATCAAAATCAGTGACAATTACAGATACATTGAATTCTATACAGTGTTGTAATCATAAGATATCTTGGATTAATTCTGTTATGAAAGGATTTGTTATTTGGTAAGATGTTAACATGTATTTAAATTCTGACCTGCTAATTTACTAAAAATGAATTATGCAAATTACTTCTTTTCCATATATTTTCTTATCTTTAAAGTGTGCTATTAGGAAGAGCAGCTACCTTTTTCTTCTTAGTATACACTGAGACAATCAGCATATTGCTCTCAGTGTCAAGCTTGGCTTCTTTTATCATTAGCTTTTGATGCAGTTATTACCTTGTAGTACCGAAGACATGTGACAGATTAGAAACATGGGGCGGTGCGGGGTGGGGGTGGGGGATTAATGACACTTTCTATTTGCACAGATCCCTTAGGGCTTGTTAAATGCTCGGTGCACATGGAAGCACTCTAAAGACCTCGAACACTCTTTGCAAATGTCAGACAGTAATATTTTCTTAGGCTTTTCTGTAGCTCAGTCCAACCTCATAACGGTTCTGTGAGGGCTTCAGGGAAAATATTTGACATGATTTTCTGGATGAGGGGACTGAGATGCTGAGGATAAACCAGTGAGCATCATGGCTTACACTCCATGTGCTGTCTTGGGGACAATCTAACCTCTCTGATCATCTGCCTCCTATAGAATAGGGTGACAGCCATTTGTTCCTGGCACAGCCTCTGAGTGAGCTAATGTACTCTATGCACTTAGCTTCATGCTTGATTATCTAAAAGTTGCTCTAATATTTTGACTATTTCATTTTTGTCTGTTTTTCTGTCATCTCACTCAGCCTCCTAGGGGCAGCTATGGAGTTGAGACAGAGAAAAACTAAAACTGCCATTTAATTTTCATCATGTGATACTGAGTTTGAGCAGAGAATCATGGCTTCCAGAGCCTAGAGTTTGTTTGCTTAAGTGTTTATTAAACACCTATCATACCAGGTCTTGGATAAGTTCCTGTGGCCTGTGGACAAAGATGAATTTAATATAAATATTTCACTCAAGAAGATGCTATAATATGCAAGTGTCTGGATGATGCTGTGGAGGTGATGCTACAAGGATATGAGAGCAAGTGTGTGTCACACTCAGATCACTTTCTGTTTGTCACAGTGGTGAAAGTTTGCAAGTACAGTGGACTTTTGAACAAATGTTCAGCAAACAGTCAGAGCCAGTGCAGCGGGAATCTCCATTTGTAATTACAGCAGCCAATGAGCTATAGAGCATCTTTCATTAACCAGTACATGTGTTTCTGTAATACCCCCGGTCTTCTGTGTTGTAGTGAGCAGGAAATGATGTCCACTGAAAATGAAGTTATAGTTGTGGGTCGTTTGGAGGTTTTCTTAGCTGAAGTGATGGGAGTAGAGTTATAGTCTTTAGCAAGGAGGAAGAAAGCTTCAGTTCATCGGCCTCTCAGCATCCAGCATCCCACTGGGAGACCTCAACCTTGCAGACCTCCTGTCTTGTATGAAGTTATACTTCCTCTCATGTCTACTTAGGCAGTAGCCCTGCTGGTTCAGCACATCTCTGCATTTCCATTGTCCTAGTGCACTAAGGAAGACAAGTTTATTCTTTTATATTTATAATTCTTCTAAGGCAGTCACCTTGAGCTGTTCCCCAAGTGGTCCTCCAAGCTACAGTTGCTGATTATTATTATTATTAATTATTATTATTGTTATTTTGAAAATTGAATCTGGAAAGTTAGTGGATGCAGCTCAGCTGGCAGAGTGCCTGCTAGCATGCATGGGTTCTGGGTTCAGTCCCCAGTTCTGCCAAGGGTGCACACTTATAATCCCAGTATTTGGAAAGTAAGGGAAGGAAGATCATTAGTTCAAGGTAATCCTCAGCGTCATAAGCAATTCTAGGCTAGCCTGGGCTAAAGATCCTGTCTTAACAAACAAAAAATCGAGTTGGCTATGAAGCTGAATGGATTTGGTATATCCTTTCACATGTATTTCTAAGTATGCTGTTTTCCGTATGCTGCTTTGTGGAAGAGGCAAGTTATTTTTTTTCAGCACACACATGTACGTACATGTAAATATAAATGTACATACATATGTTCATATAATGTTATGCACACTTGTATAAATATACATATGCATACATATAACCAGGCTATGGCCAGAGGGGCACTGGGCCCAGCACTTTGGTTGGGCTGTCTCTGGCCCTTCTAAGAGTAGAGTCCGTGGGGCCAGAGGCATGGATCTCCCTATGACTTATGACCTTTTTATCAAACACATTCTCATTGCTTAGAACTAGAATTTCTTGTCTTGTTAGACTTGGTCCTAGTCACAGAGTCTGTCTTGGTTCCCTTCTGAATGTCTTCTCCAAAGACAGACCATGTTACTGGTAGGGGAGGCCAGAGACATGAAGGGCATCAGAAGAGAAGCTGCTTGTATGCAGTGCTGCTGGAACTCGGATGGACCATGCCTTTACAGTGCGAGCTAGAGCTGTGTGGGAGAAAGAACCTCTGCCAACCATGGCTGGCAATGACAGAGGATTCCCAGCATATTGTTTTCTGTTTCAGAACTCTGAGCACTGTGAGAATTCTCAATGAAAATATCAGTTTTGTGAATGCAGAAAAGAGAATATTGTTTAGCAATGGTGTGCTGTGTGAAATTTAAATATTTAGATACGATCTGTGGTATTCTGTATATAGTCTTACTCTGAAATCTGCTAAAGCCAGGGTGTAGTAGGCCTTGTCAACCGCAAAACTCAGTCCAAATGAAGGTCAACCATATTTTTATAGAAAGTGTCATTGGAATTTTGATAGGAATTATGTATATTAACTATGTGGATAGATTTTGGTAGGTAGATATTCTAGTAATGTCTTGTGATACACATTGGCTCTTTCTAATTATTTATGTCTTCTTTGATTTCTTTTATCACTGTTTTGTGATTTTTGAGACAAAGCATGAGTCTTTCAGTTCTTTAATAAATTTTATTCCTAAGGGTTTTATCCTTTTCTAAGAGAGAACTATGGTTATTATATACTAATTGTATAAAATAATGGGTTTCATTGTGACAATTTTTCTTTTTACTGGCAGTAGATCAAAGGAATTTATTTTAAAATAACTTCCATATACATATAATTTTACCAACTATTAAATATAGAAGAAAATTTGAATACTAATGAGATGGATATATTTCTTTATTTTTTTGTAGAGAATTGAATCTTGGCCTAATATTAGATGTTGCAGGACATGAAACATCCTCAAAACTTTACAGAGTTGATCAGAATTATGGTTCTAGAATCATCAGTTCTGAGACTGCAACATAGTACAAGATGGCAAAAACATATTTAAGCCATTTTAAAAATAGTTGGAAAAATTGTCCCAGTCCCAAATCAAAATTCATTTCATAATGTTTGATGGAACTTAAGTCAGCAACTCAAAAAGGAATTTTTACAATTTTAAATTAAAAATTGATGCAATATAGTCTGATCATCATTTTATGTCTCATACACATCCCAGAAGCAATTTTTAAAATCAAGCATTCTGATGCATGGGCTCGCTTGATGCCATCCTGCTCAGGTAGGTGCTAGCCACCCACAGACCAGCCTGAGTCCTCAAGGCTTGAGCTGGATAAAGATATCCATGGGCCCGCTTGTCACCTTGTGGCACCCGGCAGGTGGGTGCCATTATGCTGAGTGTAGAAATGGGAGAGAAAAAAGAAGTGGATGGTTCATGTGCTGTGGAAAGACACAGAACTGAAGAAGTGAAGGCCGTGAGGAGCAGGTTGATGTGGGTGGCCTGCTTGCCACCCTGGGCCATGGTGCTGTCTGGGCCAGGCTGCTGCCAAGGGCCATGTCTGGGTATGTGATCCTAATGCAGCCAGGGTCTGTGCTGACATCCATGGCCCATGTTGCCACCAAAGGCCATAAGGATGCCCAGTGTCTGAGTTGCTACCTGTGGCCATGTAAGTGTCTGAGGGCCATGCTGCTGCAGGATCCATACTGATCTGAGTGGTCTGTGATGCCACGGGGTGTCATGGTGACATCTGCATCATGTCTAGGTCAATGGCCCGACTGCAGCCAGGGTCTGAATTGATGTCCTTGGTTCCTGTTATTACCTAAGGCTATGGGGACGTCTAGGGTCTGGCCCACCACCTGAGTCCATGCTGGTGTCCAAGAGCCATGCTGCAGTTGTGCCAAATGGATCTGAGTGGCTTGCTCTCCCCCCTGGGGCCAAGATAATCCCTGGGACAGGGCTGCTGCCAAAGGCCATGTCTGGGTCTGTAGTTCTATTGCAGCTGGGGTCTTTGTTATGGTCCATGGCCCATGGTGCCACCAAAGGCCAAAAGGAAGCACCTGGTCTGGGCCAGTGGCCTTGTTGGTGTCTGAGGGTCATACTGTAATCAGGGCCATGGGGATCTGAGTGGCTTGTGCTGCTACCCGGGGCCATGATGTCATCCTGGCCCGAGACACTACTGAGGGCCATGTCTGGGTGTGTGGCCCTATAGCAGCTGGGGTCTGTGTTGATGTCTGTGGCCTGTGTTATTACAGGGAGCTACAGGAACCATTCCAGATAAAATCAGAGGGACATGCTGAGCCAACCTGTCTTTTGTTGGCCCTGGGAAAGCTGGACCTGCCCCTCGTTGGATATTGCAGCAAGAGAGCTGTTCCTGCCCCTGCCCCTGTCCCCTGCACTTGGGAGAGATGGATCACACCAAGGTGTGGGAGAACTGGCCCTGATGGCATGTGCATAGAAAAGCTGGTTCCATCCCTCACCTGAGGGGGGTGGCCACAGTGTCCCAGACTGACCAGCTCAGCTCCCCACCCTAACATCTGCCCCATCTATGGCCTGCTGGAGCTCCTGAAGGGATTGGTCCTGTGGAACAATATCGGCTGGATCTCTATGACTAGGGTGTCTGCTGGATATTATAAAGGAGTTTGGGTGAGGGCCCAGTGAGGCTTTGAACCAGACTGATGACTCCTTGCCATGAACATCTGCAAGTAAGGCTGATTGGACAAAAGGGTAGACTGTGTGACACACCGCAGGTCCCAATGCCACTGAGACCAAGGAAGAGTGATGGAGTGCTGTGAGATGTTCTGTATGGCAAATGTGTTGCTCTGATTGGTCAATAAATAAAACACTGATTGGCCAGTGGCTAGGCAGGAAGTATAGGCAGGACTAACAGAGAGGAGAAAAGAAAGAACAGGAAGGCAGAAGGAGTCACTGCCAGCCACCGCCAGGACAAGCTGCATGTGAAGATGCTGGTAAGCCACGAGCCATGTGGCAAGGTATAGATTTATGGAAATGGATTAATTTAAGCTATAAGAACAGTTAGCAAGAAGCCTGCCATGGTCATACAGTTTGTAAGCAATATAAGTCTCTATGTTTACTTGGTTAGTTCTGAGCGTCTGTGGGACTGATGGGTGACAAAGATTTGTCTTGACTGTGGGCAAGGCAGGAAAACTCTAGCTACAACGGAGAGGTGGAAAGACAGAAGAGTGAAGAGGTTTTTGTTGTTTGGTTTGGTTTGGCTTGGTTTTATTTTATTTTATTTTTTAAATTTTCTTTTGCAGGGATGCTGCAAGGAGGAGGGGCAGATATGGAGTAACTGAGCGATGAGTGGAATTGGGGTGTATAATATAAAAATTCCCAAAGCATCATAAAGAAATTATGTAAAAAACAATCTCAGGCTGGACCTGTCATTGGACATTTACACTTTTTCTGAGCCTCCTTTACCCTAGCAGTCTTGCAGGCAGGACAAAGTGTACGTCAAAGGTTATGTGGCTGGATTGGTGTCCCAATCCCTCCACTTGAAGTCTTGCCTGGTTACAGGAGATGGCCATTTCAGGCTACATATCCCTATTGATAGAAGTCTTAGCTACAGTCACCCTTGTAGATTTCTGGGAGTTTCCATTGTACTAGGTTTCTACTTCACCCTGAAATGCCCCCTGCACCTCCCCACCACTTCCAGTCTCTTCCAGTATTTTCTTTCCCCTTCCACCCCAACCTCTTCCCTCTTGTTACCATCCCTACCTGCCCACAGTCCACCCAAGAAATCTGTTCTATTTTTTCTTCCCCAGGGATATCCAAGTGTCCTCACTTGAGCCTTCCTTGTTATCTAGCTTCTCTGGACCTGTGGATTGTTATCCTTTGCTTTACATCTAATATCCACTTATGAATGAGTACATACCATGTTTGTCTTTCTGACTCTGGGCTACTTCACTCAAGATGTTTTTTTTCCTAGTTTTATCCATTTGCCTGCAAATTTCATGTAATCATTATTTTTAGCAGCTGAGTAATAATCCATTGTGTAAATGAGTCACATTTTCTTTATTGATTTTTCAGTTGAGGGACATCTAGGTTGTTTCTAGGTTCTGGCTATTATGACTAAAGCTGCTCTGAACATAGTTGAGGAAGTGTCCTTGTGGTATGATGGAGCATCCTTTGGTTATATGCTCAGGAGTGGCATAGCTGGGTCTTGAGGTAGATTGATCCCCAGTTCTGTGAGAAAGCACCATATTGATTTCCAAAGTGGCTGTACAAGTTTGCTCTCTCACCAGCCATGTAGGAATATTCTCCTTGTTTCATATCCTCTCCAGCATGAGCTACCACCTGTATTTTTGATCTTAGTCATTTTGACAGTGATAAGATGGAATCTCACAGTTGTTTTGATTTGCATTTTCCTGATGGCTAAAGATGTTGAACATTTCTTTGTTTCTTAGCCATTTGAGATTCCTGTGTTGAGAATTCTCTATTTTGATCTGTACTCCATTTTTAAATTGGGTTATTTGGTTTTTTGATGTCTAGGTTCTTGAGTTCTTTATATATTTTGGAGATAAACCCTTTGTTAGATGTGGGGTTGGTAAAGATCTTTTCTCATTCTGTAGGCTGCTGTTTTGTCCTATTGACAGTGTCCTTTGCCTCACAGAAGCTTCTCAGTTTCATGAGGTCCTATTTATTAACTGTTAATCTTAGTGTGTGTGCTACTGGTGTTCTATTCAGCAAGTTGTCTCCTGTGTCAAAGCATTCAAGGCTACTTCCCACTTTCTTTTCTATCAGGTTCAGTATATTTGGATTTAAGTTGAAGCCTTTGATCCACTTGGACTTGAGTTGTGCAGGGAGATAGATATGGATCTGTTTGAATTCTCTTACATGCTGACATCCAGTTAGACCAGCACCATTTGTTGAAGGTGTTCCTTTTTTTTCCTGTTGTATACTTTTGGTTTCTTTGTAGAAGAATCAGATATCCATAGGTGTTTGGATTTACTTCTCAGTCTTTGATTCAATCCCATTGATCCAACTGTCTGTCTTTCTGCCAATACCTTGTAGTATCTTGTAATCAGGGATGGTGATACCTCTGGAAGTTCTTTCATTGTACAGGATTGTTTTATCTATCCTGAGTTTTTTGATTTTCCATATGAATATGAGTATTGCTCTTTCAAGATCTGAAATGAATTGTGTTGAGATTTTGATGGGGATTTCAGTGAATCTGTAGCTAGCTTTTGGCAAGATGAAAGTTTTTACTATATTAATCCTATGAATCCTTGAGCATGAGAGATCTTTTTATCTTTGATATTACTTCCAATTTCTTCCTTCAAAGTTCTTGTCATAAAAGTCTTTCACTTTCTTAGAGTTACAAAAAATAATTTATATTATTTGTGGCTATTTTAAAAGACACTGACTCTCTCATTCCTTTCTCAGCTCATTTATCATTTGTATATAGGAGGACCACTGATTTTTTGAGTTAATCTTGTATCCAGCCAATTTGCTCAACGTGTTTATCATCTGTAGAATTTTTGGGGTTGCTTATGTATACTATTATATCATCTACAAATAGCAATACTTTGACTTCTTCCTTCCCAATTTGTATCCACTTGATTTTCTTTAGTTGTCCAATTGCTGTAGCTAGAATTTCAAATCTCTATTGAATAGCTATGGAGAGAGGGGGCAGCCTTGTCTTGTTGCTGATTCTAGTGGAATTGCCTTGAGCTTCTCTCCATTTAATTTGATATTGGCTGTTGGCTGCTATATATTGTCTTTGTTATGTGTATGTATGTCCCTTGTAGCCCTGATCTCTCCAAGACTTTTATCATGAAGGGGTATTAGATTTTGTCAAAGACTTTTTCAGTATCAAATGAGATGATCATGTGAGTTTTTTTTTTTCATTTTTTATATGGTGGATTACATTGGCAGATTTCATATGTTGAACCATCTGTGAATCTCTGGGATGAAGCCTACTCAATCATGGTGGATGATCTTTTTGATGTGTTCTTGGATTCAGTTTGTGAGTATTTTATTGGATATTTTTGCATCAGTATTCACAAAGGATATTGGTCTGCACTTTTCTTTCTTTGTTGAGTCTTTGTGTGGTTTGGAGATCAGGGAGACTGTGGCCTCATAAAATGAATTTGGCAGTCTTTCTTTTTCTATTTTGTGGAACAATTTGAAAAGTATTGGTATTAGATCTTTTTTGAAAGTCTGGTAGAATTCTGTGCTAAAACTGTCTGGCCTTGGACATTTTTTGGTTGAGAGACTTTTAATAACTGCTTCTATTTACTTAGGGGTTATAGTTCTATTTAAATGGTTTATCTAATATTGATTTGATTGTGATAAGTGATATCTATTAAGAAATGTGTCTATTTCTTTTAGATTTTCAAATTTTTGTGGAGTACAGCTTTTTGAAGTGTGACCTAATGATTATTTAAATTTCCTTGGTGTCTGTTGTTATGTCCATTTTTCATTTCTGATTTTGTTAATTTGGATATCCTCTCTCTGCCTTTTGGTTAGTTTGGATAAGGGTTTGTCTGTCTTGTTGATTGTCTCAAAGAACCAACTCTTTGTTTCATTGATTCTTTATATTGTTCTCTTTGTTTCTATTTTATTAATTTTATCCCTCAGTTTGATTATTCCCTGCCATCTACTCCCCTTGGGTGCATCTGCTTCCTTTTGTTCTAGAGCTTTCAAGTGTGCTGTTAAGTCTCTATTATGAGATTTCTCCAAATTCTTTATGTAGGCACCTAGTGCTATGAACTTTCTTCTTAACACCACTTTCTTTTTATTTATTTATTTGTTTTTTTAAGGCAGGGATTTGAATTTATTTGAAAATACTCAGATTTGTGAATATACATGTAACATAGGTTATAGGCATAGTTGTACGGATTCTTTTTTATTTTTTATTTTATAATTTAATTTAATTTTATGTATCATCCACGGATTCCCCTGTCCTCCCTCCTCCCGCCCCCCTCTTTACTTTTCCCCCAGCCCACCTCCCATTCCCATCTCCTCCAGGGCAAGGACTCCCCTGGGGATTCAGCTCAGCCTGGTAGATTCAGTCCTCTCCTCCCTTCACCCAGGCTGAGCAAAGTGTCCCTGCATAGGCCCCAGGCTCTAAACAGCCAGCTCATGCACTAATGGTAGGTCCCAGTCCCACTGTCTGGGGGCCTCCCAAACATTTCAAGCTAATTAACTGTCTCACTTATCCAGAGGATCTGATCCAGTTGGGGGCTCCTCAGCTATTGGTTCATAGTTCATGTGTTTCCACTAGTTTGGCTACTTATCCTTGTGCTTTTTCAGTGGCTCAGAGGTTAAGAGCACTCCTTGCTCTTTCAAAGGTCCTGAGTTCAATTCCCAGTAACCACATGGTGGCTCAACTATCCGTAATGAGATCTGGTGCCCTCTTCTGGCCTATAGGGATACATGCAGACAGAACACTGTATACATAATAAATTAACACCACTTTCATTGTGTCTCATATGTATGTTGTGCATTCATTTTCATTGAATTCTAGGAAGTCTTTAATTTTCTTCTTTATTTCTGCTCTGACCCAGTAGTCATTCAGTATCTATTTGTTCAGTTTCCATGAGTTTGTAGGCTTTCTATTCTTTCTGTCATTGTTGAAATCCAGCTTTATTCATTCGGTGGTGGTCTGATAGAATGCTGGGGTTATTTCAATTTTCTTGTATCTGTTGAGATTTCCTTTTAATTTTAGAGAATGTTCTGAGAGGTGCTAAGAAAGAGGTCTATTCTTTTGTGTTTGGGTGAAACGTTCTGTAGATATTTTAGGTCCATTTGATTCATAATGTCTGTTGACTCCATTATTTCCCTGGTTTATGTCTGGGTGACCTGTCTGTTGCTGAGAATGGGATATTGAAATCTCCTACTATCAACATAGGAGGGTCAATATGTGATTTAAGCTTTAGTAATGTCTCTTTTACAAATGTGGGTGCCCTTATATTTGGGGCATAGATGTTGAAAATTGAAATGGGGATTTATCCTTTGATGAGTATGAAGTGTCCTTTCCCATCTGTTTTAATTAATCTTGTTTCAAAGTCTATTTTTTTAGATATTAGTATATCTACATCACTTTGCTTCTTAGGGCCATTTGCTTGGAAAATCTTTTCCCAACGTTTTACTCTGAGGCAATGTTTATCTTTGATGTTGAAGTGTGTTTCTTGTGTGCAGCAAAAGAATGGTTCATGTTTTCACATCCATTCTGTTAGTCTGTGTCTTTTTATTGGGGGAGTGGAATCCATTGATATTGAGAGATATTAATAACCAACGATTGTTAATTCCTATTATTCTGTTGTAGGTGTTGCTGTTGTTGTATGTGTGTGTTTTCCTTCTTTTGGTTATGCTGGTGTGGGGTTATTTATTCACTGTTTTCTTGGGTGTAGTTAACCTCCATAGGTTGGAATTTCCCTTCTGGTAACTTCTGTAGGGCTAGATTTGTGGATAGCTATTAAATTTGACTTTATCACTGAATTATCATTTTCTCCATCCATGGTGATTAAAATCTTTGCTGAGTATTGTAGTCTTGGCTGGCATTTGTAGTTTCTGAGAGTCCATAGCACATCTTTGCAGGCCTTTCTGGCCTTTAGTGTCTCCATTGAGAAGTTGGGTATAATTCTTATAGGTCTGCCTTTATATGTTCTTTGAGCTTTTTCTCTTGCAGCCTTTAATATTCTTTGTTCTCTGTGTTTAGAATTTTGATTATTATGTGGCAAGGGGACTTCCTTTTCTGATCCAATCTATGTGGTGCTTTGTAAATTTTCAAATTTCCTATTTCTTTTATCATGTTTCAGTGCCTGAGATTTACTTTTCTATCTCTTGTATTCTTTTAGTGATGATTGTATCTATGGTTCCTGTTCACTTACCTAGACTTTCCATTCCCAGAGTTCCTTCTGTTTGTGCTTTCTTTATTGATTCTATTTCCATTTTCAGGTCTTGAACAGTTTTATTTGTTTTCTTCAACTGTTGGTCTTTTCTTGTTTTTTTGTGATATTCTTTAAGGGGTGTCTTGATTTTCTCTGATTTTTGATAGCCTTTTGTTTGAGTTCTTTAAGGGATTTATTCATCTTTATCTTTAAGGACCTCTATCATCTTCATAAAGTTGATTTTAAGATTTTTTTTTGTGCTTCAGCTGTGTTGGAACATCCAGAGCTTTCTGCATTGGGATGACTGGGCTCTGGTGGAGACATACTGCTCTGGCTGAGATTGATTGTGTTCTAACAATGACATTTAGTCATGTGGATTTACAATGATTATAGGTGTAGGTGAAGATTTCTGGGTTTTTTCTTTGTTGAATGGGTGATTTCCTCCTCGGTTTCTGTTTTCTCTCTGGTCTTCTGGCTGGACTGGCCTGGTTTTCAAGGAGCTAGCCTGGCCTCTGGTGAATAGGATGCTTCTGCCAGAGGTGAGGGCAAGGACATTGTCATTTGTTTTCTTGATGAAGTAAATTTCTGACTGAGTGAGATGGAATCTAACAGCAGTCTTAATTTGGATTTGTCTGATGGCTGAGGATTTTGGATGTCTTTTCAGGAATTTATTAGCTACTTGTATTTCTTTTGACAACTTTATTTAGCTTATAGCTCACTTACTGATTGAATGATTTTTTTTTATGTTTTATTTTTACAGTTCTTTTTATGTCCTTGATATTCACTGTCTGTGGTGCAGTTGGCAAGGCAATTTTTTATACATTTAGTAGCCTTCTTTTCATGCTGGTAATTTCAAGATGGTGTCCAAAAGCTTCCTTCTTTCATGTATATCTTATCACATGTAAAATTTCATATGTATCGTATTAATTGTCAATTGTTGGAATTATTTCCTATGTTGTTGGAATCCTGTTCAGAAATTCTTGTCTATAACTATACTTAGAGTATTTTATCCATGTTTTCTAATATCAGTTTCAGGTTCTAGGTCTTACATTAGGGGCTTAGATTCATTTCTTACTTTATCTTAGCAAATAAGGCCAAGAATCAATCCTTGATGCAGTTTTTAATTCATTTTTTGGTACAAGGTAAAAGATAATGGTTTAGTCTTATTCTTATGAATGGAAATCCAATTTTCCTAGCACCATTATTTAAAGAGATCTATTTTGTCCAATATATTTTGCCAACTTTGCCAAAAATTTGATAGCTCTCACTGTGTAAATTTATTTCTCGGTCCTCTATTTTCTTCCATTACTCTACATGTATTTTTGTGAGTCTTATGGGTTTTTTTTGGTCACCATGGCTCTATAATATATTTTGAAATTGAATACTTTCAGAAAAGTACTATTACTCTTTCTGCTAAGGCCATTTCATGCTTCCATATAAACTTTAGGAATGACTTTTTCTAGTTTTGTGAAGAATATCATTGGGATTTATATGGGGATTGAACTGAATATATCGATAGCTTTTGAAAATTTTTACAATCTTAACTCTTCCTATGTATGATCATGGAGAAGTTTTTATTTTCTAGTGTCCTCTTCAATTTAGTTCTTGTCTTAAAGTTTTCACTGTATAGGTATTCTGCCTTCTTAGTTAGGTTTATTCCTAAGCATTTTATTTTTTTAGTGTTGAAGCTATTGTGAATGGAATCCCTGCCTTCTAATTTCTTTCTAGGTGAATTTATTATTGGCAAATATTAAAGCTCTGAGTTATGTGTGCTACTTTGCTGAAAGTATTTGCCATATCTAAGAGTTTGCTGGTGGAGTCTTCAAGTTGTATAGAACATGCTATCTGCACACAGGGATGGATATCTTTATTTCTTCCTTCCCTACTTGCATTCCTTTTATTAATTTCTCTTATAACTTTAGCTAAGATTTCAATTAATATGTTGAATGTGAGTGGAGAAAGTGGGCACCCTTGCCTCATTATAGATTTCAGAGAAAATTCTGAGATATTTATTGTTTAGTATGATGTTGGCTATGGCTTTTTCATATATAGCTTTTATTATGTTGCAGTATGTTCCTTTTATTACTAGTTCCTTCAGAGTGCTGATGTTCTTTCAGGATGTTGAACTTTGTCAAAGGCATCTTCTGCATGGATTGAGTTGATCATGTGATTCTGTCCTTAAGTCTATTTGAATGCTGTTATATGTAATCTTTTACATATGTTGAACCAAACTTCCATTGCTGAAATAAAAACAACTTGATTATGTGTATTTATCTTAATATGTTCTTGACTTTCATTTGAGAATTTTTGCATTTATATTGATCAGGGAAACTGATCTATAGTATTCTTTGTTGTGACCTTACTAGTTTCTCTATTAGGGTAATTCTAGTTTTGCTGAAAAAATTTGATAGTGTTCCTTCCTTTCTATTGTATGGAACAGTGGATCATTGGAGTTAGCTCTTCTTTAAAGATTTGGTATAACTTTGCAGTGAACTCATCTGCTCCTGGACGTTTCCTAGTTGGGAGGCTTTTAAATTATGGCTTCAATATCATTGATTGCTATGGTTCTATATCCTAGGATATAAGAGATTATCTTGATTCTTTTGTATTTAGGAAGACTTGATTAATCACCTGCTGTGGAATGTCATTCTGTATGCTGTGAATGTGCGTTGCTCTGATTGGTAGATAAATAAAATCCTGATTGGCCAGTAGCCAGGCAGGAAGTATAGGTGGAATAAGGAGACAAGGAAAATTCTGGGAAGAGGAAGGTTGAGTTAGAAGTCACCAGCCAGACACAGAGGAAGCAAAATGAGAAGGCAGAGCTGAGAAAAAGTACCAAGCCACATGGCTAAACAAAAATAAGAATTATAGGCTAATTTATGTGTAACAGCTAGTCAGTAATAAGCCTGAGCTAATGGCCAAGCAGTTATAATTAATATAAGCCTCTGTGTGTTTACTTGG
Organism: Peromyscus maniculatus bairdii; assembly: GCF_049852395.1. Taxonomy (NCBI): domain Eukaryota; kingdom Metazoa; phylum Chordata; class Mammalia; order Rodentia; family Cricetidae; genus Peromyscus; species Peromyscus maniculatus. Next base: position 118,288,372 of record NC_134854.1, read on the forward strand.
AGGACACAAGTGGGGGAGATTTGTCTTGACCACCGGCTGGCCAGGACACAGGAAAACTTCCAACTACAGTCACCTAGAATATGATCTACTTTAGACATGGTTCCATGGGCTTTCAGAAAAACGTGTTCCATTTCTGTTGGATGAGATGTTCTACAGATAGCTGATAAGTCTATTTGACTTACTTTATAGTGTAACTCTGAAATTTTTGTTGTTGATTTTTATCTTGATCTATCTACAGATAAGAATAGGACATTAAATTTACCTATTGTCATTGTATTAAGACCCATTTGTTTATGCCTATTTAATATTTGTTTTTTGAAATTAGAAGTCCTAATGTTTGGCTCATGCATACACAAAACTGTTATATCTTCTTTTTCTTTTTTTCTCAAGACAGGGTTTCTTTGTGTAGCTTTGTGCCATTTCTGGATCTTGTTCTGTAGACCAGGCTGACCTCGAACTCACAGAGATCCACCTGCCTCTGCCTCCTGAGTGCTTTTATATCTTCTTGATGAATTGTTCCAGTTATTAATATGTATCTCTCCTGACTAATATTGATCAGTAGTCTACTGTATCAGACATCAAAACAACTATGCCCACTTGATTTTGGGTTTTGTTCACTTTAGGCATATTGTTTTCCATCCTTTGAATCCCAGGATATAGATGTCTTTACCAGTGGGGTATATTTCTTAGAGATAATAGAAAGTTGTTCTTTAATTCATTTGACCACTCTGTGTTATTTATTGGTTAATTGAGTTTATTTACACATGCATTAATTGTGGATAGATATTTACTAATTTCTAAAATTTTGTTGGTTGTTTTCTGGTTTGTTTGCATTATTGTCCTTTTCTTTCTCCTGCATTAATTGCAAGGGTTTGCTGGTTTGCAATGCTGGATCTGTTAGATGCCTTCCTAGCTCTCCTTTTATTATTCCTGGGCTCACTTGAATGAGATATTCTTCCTTCTCTGTGTATATATTTCTTTAAATATTTTATGTATTGCTGGCTTAGAAGTCATAAACTGTCTCAGTTTGTGCTTGTCTTGAAATGTTCTTATTCATCAATTGTAAAAGCCAGATTTGCTGGTATAGTACTCTTGGCTGGCAGTTATCTACTTTTAGGAATCAGTAGATAGTTTAAGGGTTGATGATAAGAGATGTGATGTCATTCTGATGTTTCTGCTTTTGTAAATCTATTAGTACTCTTCCTTTATAGATTTTAACATTGTTTTGTTTTCCTGACACCCTGATTATAGTGTATCAGAGAGAGGTTCTTATTTAGTCATATCTGCTCGGGGTTCTAAATACTCTTTAAATTTTTGAAATGTCTATTTTTTTCCCTCTGGATTTGGAGAAATTTCTGCTATAATTTCATTGAATAGACTCTCTGTGTCTTTAGTGCTTACCTAAAATTCTTCTATCTTTTGAATTCTTAGGTTTAGTCTCTTGAGCATATCCCAAAGTTGTTGGGAATTGTGGTCATGCTCATTCTTTTCCTTATTGATATTTGAATACAGTATTTCATCAACTTTATCCACCGTCCCTTTATTTTTTCTGCTTTGTTGAGTCTATTGATTATGATTTTCACTGTTTTTTTTATTTGACTCCTTTAGTTTCTTATTTGTAATATTAAACTTTTTTTCAGAATTTCAGTTACCATGCTGATTTTTTTTCAGATTAGTTAGTTATAGTTAAAGGTTAGTTATTTATAGTTGAAGATTAATTAAGATAAAAAGTGAATTAGATACATTTTGGAGTTACCAAAATAGGATAGATAATGAAATTATTTTTTCTAAATTTGACAAATAAAAATGGACTAGACATTGTTTAGGTATTTATTACTCGTATATATTGTATATAGTTATTGTACTTTTGTATATTGTTTTTTATATTAGTTATAACCTTTTTTTAAACAACTGGATAATAATGAAGGATATAGTTATCTTTCCTAAAATTTGACAATTAACCTAAAATTTTTCTTTCAAAATAAAGATAACTTTGCCCATACCCAGCAGGAAGCAATTTTAAGAATACAATGTCCACATTCCCAAAGAGGTGGTGTGGGTGGGTGGTTTTTTGGTCTTTTTAATGGGTTTTGGGTCTGGGATAATTTTCATTGTTTAGGGGGGTTGGTTACAAGTTGTTGTCAAGGGTTAGGAAAAAGGCTAAGCAAAAGAGATTAGATTTAAGGTTCCTGTTTAAAAAAAAGAGAAAGAAAGAAAAGAAGAAAAAGACAATTACTAGTTTTAAATACTTTACATTGGATTGAATTGTTTTATATTGTATACAAATTATATATATTGAAATTGATATTGTTAGAAAATGCTATGTGTATATTTCTAATTGTACTTATACCATTCATTTAACAATATAATGCAATTTTCTGATCCTTGAATATTATTATTACCAACTATTAGGATATAAAGAAATGAAAGTTAGTAGTTAGACATTACAATAGAACTTATAGTCATATTAGATATGTTTTAAAAATTGAGCAGATACATTTTAGATAGACAGGTCATCTTCAAACCCTTCAGAGATCTACAGAATATGGCATTTAAAATGTTTTAATAACTTAGAAAATTTTTCTTTTTTGAAACATGTTGGCTCCTGGCAGTACCAATCTACTTCAGAGAAAATATGGGCATTGAAGAAACTGCATACGGAGTTAACTTTCATTGTGACAAAAGTTAGCCACTGGACAACAAAGTATCCTCAAATCAACAGGACAAAATAGACAGACAGGATACGAAACAAAAGACTACTGATTCTTGCCAAAACAAGTGTGGTTATGGCTTTATCAAAAGGCATCTTCTGAGGCCAGGACAATATGGCACCATCCCTGAAGTGGCCTTCGCAATTTGGAAAAGGTACAGTGCCCTTTTGTTTGAAGGCAGCTGAACAGGCAGTGGGCCAATGGCTTCTGATGTGCAGTGGAACAGCAGCTAAAACAGTTATTCTTGAAGAGTAACTAAGCTCACGCCTCTTAATAGTAGACTGGCATTTGATAGAGGGATGTGGAGAAAAATGGGATGCTGAGATGAAGCCATATATACACAGCCAAGAAAAATAGACAGCTAAATCAAAAAACCATCAACAATTTCCAGAATTTAAAATCCTGAATCATGACATGACACTAGTGGAATTCAGGTGTTTCTGGTACATGGACTGCTCTCACCCAATGTAAGGTTAACTTTCTTGTGTATATCCTACTTCACAAATGAGTCTGTCAGATACGCTAAGCCTATAGGCTAAAGATGATGCCCCAACACTGCAGAGAAACCTCAGGTGACTGTCCAGGCAGCTGGCTGTTTCTGTCAACTCACAAATTTTTTGGAAGTTGCTTGCATGCACTTCCTGTTTTTATTTTTGTTAGCTAATATTATTTCCTTCTTGGGTCTCTGAGGGAGTTGAAGGTTAGTTAGTTATAGTTGAAGATTAATTAGGATAAAAAGTGAATTAGATACATTTTGGACTTACCAAAATATGATAGATAATGAAATTATTTTCTCTAAATTTGTCAAATAAAAATGGACTAGACATTGTTTAGGTATTTATTACTTGTATATATTGTATATAGTTATTGTACTTTTGTATATAGTTTTTCTTATGTTAGTTATAACCTTTTGCTTTTTTTCTTTTTATTAAAATAGAAAAGGGGGAATATGGTGGTATTTTATTTGTACTGAAATATGATTTTATTTGTATGTTAACAAAATAAAGTTGCTTGGGGGTCAGAGCTAATAGCAAGCCATAGCAGAGCTGGGCATTCTTGGCATACGCCTTTAATTCCAGCACTTGGTAGAAGAGCTAGGTAGATCTCTGTGTGGTCAAGGATACAGCCAGCAATGGAGACACATGCCTTTAATCTCAATACCATAGAAGACCTGGAGGGCTGTACATACAGGCAGTGACAAGGCAGTCATGTGTTTGGGTTTACAACCAATGAGAAGGCAGAACAGAAAGACTATTATATAAAGACAAACAGACAGGAAGTAGGTCTCTTTTGGAGAGGCTCTAGGCTCAAGAGGCTAGCTGCAGCAGGCGGTAAGGCTCTTAGCTCTGATCTCTTGGTTTTCTTCTTTGCATTGGTTCTGTGTTTCTTATTTAATAAGACGGTTGGTTACATCTATAGTTCTTATTTAGTCATATCTGCTCGGGGTTCTAAATACTCTTTAAATTTTTGAAATGCCTATTTTTTCTCTATATTTGGGGAAATTTCTGCTATAATTTCATTGAATAGACTCTCTGTGTCTTTAGTGCTTACCTAAATTTCTTCTGTCTTTTGAATTCTTAGGTTTAGTCTCTTGAGCATATCCCAAAGTTGTTGGGAATTGTGGTCATGCTCATTCTTTTCCTAATTGATATTTGAATGCAGTATTTCATCAACTTTATCCACCGTCCCTTTATTTTTTCTGCTTTGTTGAGTCTATTGATTATGATTTTCACTGTTTTTTTATATGACTCCTTTAGTTTCTTATTTGTAATATTTAAACTTTTCTTCAGAATTTCAGTTACCATGCTGATTTTTTTCAGTGTTGTTTATTTTTTATACTCACTGCTGATTTTGTCATTCATTTTGTTTTGTCCTCTGTGATGATGGCTTCCTTCTCCAGACTCTGGATTGAATTTATGTCTTGATTATATTCCTTTTCAGGTCACTGGTCATTTTTACCAGAAAATGTTTAGAATCTTCACCTGGAATTTGCTCTATTTCAGTATCGATGAGTACAGGAGTTGATGAGTCATGATTTTTTTTTTTTTGTAGGAGTCATATTGCTTTGCTCTTTCATGTTACCTACATTATTCTGTTGCACTTGTACATATATTGGTTTGGATATCTCTTGGTGGAAATATGAAATGATGAAGCTGTTATGGAAAGCAGTATAGAAGCACTTAAAATATTAAAGGCAGAATTGACATATGACCCGGCAATCCCACTTCCTCACAGGCCTGTAAAGCAAGTGGAATCAGTATGTGGGGGAAACCTGACACTTCCATAGTTCTTGCAGTAGTACTGACAAGAGTCATCTCAGAAGCAACCTGATTGCCCATTGACAGAGGGAGGACTGAAATGTTGAGAATACATAGAATGGGATCTCTTTTAGCTTAAAAATGAAATCTTTTGAAAGTAGAAAGGGAGCTACAGGAGGGGAGAAAGAAATCCTAAGGGAGATAGAGAGAAAAAGAGTAATGAAGCCATGTGATGTGAACATAGACATGGGAGCTCTTCCATGGAGGAAAAGGACTCGAGAGAGGTGGGGAGTAGGAATAAATAAGAATAAAGTATGACACCTACATATTGAAATGCCATAATGAAAGTCACCATGTAATGCTAACTTAAAAATGGAATCTGTAAAGAAATACTCATTAAGAAGCCCATTACTTCTCAGCCTATTGGAGGAGACTACACGTACTATCTGGTCTTATCAGCTTCTAGAAAATCCACAATTTAGAAATTCTTCTACAAAATGGAAAATCCTGGCTATGTAGGGCCAAAGAAAGGGAGGGAAATCCTATCATATGTCTATATGACACCATGGATGAACCCTAAGGGCACTATCCCAAGCCAGTATCAGAAGGAAGCATGCTATATGATTCAAATAGTGTGAAGCACATACAATAGTCAAACTCATGGAAGCAGGGAGTAGACTGGCAGCTGTCTGGAAGAGGAACTAGAGAATTGCTAGTGGAGAGGTAGAAAGTTAGGCAGCACTGCTGTCACAATGCACTTGTACTTGACCATCCTGCATTGTACCCTCAACATTTTGTCAGAAAAGCCTTCCTCCTACAATTAAAGCAAACAAGGAGACAGCAAGTTAAGAAAGAAAATGGGCAGTGGAGTTATGACTTTCCATAGGGGGGGATGAGCCTCCATCTGAGTAGTATAAACAGTGCTTTCAAAGGGATGGTGATGTGAAGTTGGAATGGTGATTTCTAATGACCTTTGAGCACCGCCATGGACATTAGACTCATCATTGGTATAATGCTACTGTGGAGTGGTCCTGGCTTTACTCTGTGCCCTTGGGCAATGTATCCTACCCTTTGGGGAAGAAGTTTTCCTATGTTACAGGAGGAAGATGAAGTCCCTGGTTTTCAGGCTTCTTCTCTCCAGCACAGAGTGTATTTTATCATCTTGCTCAGAATGTGGCTTGCCTCTTCCTGCTTGCACTCCTTTCCTAAGAGTAGTGTCTCCTTTAGAATTCAACCCCCCACCCCCTGCCCTGGTTTTCTTACTGCCCTCACCATTTTCTTCAAACTCAGTGCCATACATACCAAATCTGCCATACACAAAGTCGTCTCCAAAGACTTCACATAAAGCAACATTCAAGAACTTTAAACTCAGAGTTACATTTCAGGGTGGAAGCAGTGAGAGAAAAAGGTAACCTGATTTGCTTTATATGGCTGCTCCAGTCATTCTGCAAGGCAAGAGAGCTAGCAAGATTTAACACAAGCTTACCCTTGTTCCCGTAGGCTTCAGACTATTGCCTCTTTCTTGTGATGGGTTTTCCCAAGAAGTCACTTTTGTTTTGGACTCACATCTTTTTGGTAATAAGATTCAACCTTGGAGGATGTTAGTGAAGTAAAGTTGAAAGGTTATTTCTATTACTTCATTGGAAAACTTGGAGTAGCAGAATGCTGCTCTAATTCCCTCTGAAAGAGAAGACACAGTCACTGTAAGATGAGAATGTATTCTTAAAATGTCAAAGGGAGAACAATGGAAGAGCCTGTGGCAGCCAAAGATGGACGTGCTTAGTTCCATAGAGTTACTTTCAGGTGATGCTAGAGAATTGCTAATAGCCAGATTCTAGCTTTAGCTCTTGAGCTCCTAATCTCATGAAGAAGTCATCTGAGGAGCCATTTGAACAAACCAGTGCAGCAGTGGGTAGCGTGTAGGCGTTTATAATCTGGTGATGGAGTTATGCATTGTTAAAATGAACAGGCAGAGCATAGGAAGTCTGTGGTTTAGACTTGAAGGAAGGGAATCTGCATCAAAACTCTAACCAGTGTTTGCCAGTGTGACACTGCATTATCTCTTTGTTTTGTTTTTTATTCATGTAGGTTTGTTTTCAACAAATGGAGTGTGTTCTATGTGCTAGGCAACAGTTTTGGTGCTGGTAAACACAATCTGTAATGATAAGACTAAAATAATAGATTAAAAAGAAGTTTGTGAGTGATGTTGAGTTCCTCAGGAAAGAAATAGGGGCAGGGAAAGGTACACAAACCTGTGGAAAGGTTGCCTTCAGCTGCACACCTAGAGACGTGTGGGAGTGGAGTATGGTGTCTTGTGGAAAGCTGTTTAAGGTAGATGGAATAGAGAGTGCAAAGGCCCTGAGGCATGTATTTGAGCAAAAGTAAAGAGACTATTGGTGTTCGAGCTGCGGAGTAAAGGGGAGAAAAGGAGAAGGATAGAAGAATAAAATGGGAATCAGATCGTGTGGAACCCACAAAGTGCCAGGGAGGGTTTTGCCTATCAGGACAGTGTTCATTAGTGTATGAGGCTATGGGTGGGTTCTGAAAGAGGAGCCTCATGTAGCATGGTTTGAACTAGCCTCCAATTAAATCAGTGATTGTTTTATTAGTTTATTTTTAAATTTTATTATTATGAGTGTGCATGCATGTGCGCGCGTGATGCGTGTGTGTGTGTGTGTGTGTGTGTGTGTGTGTGTGTGTGTGTGTGTGTGCATGCCATGGTGCACATATGGAAGTCAGAGGACAACTTTCCAGAGTTGGTTCCATCCTTCCACCCTGGGTTCCAGGGAGTGAAGTCAGGTCACCAGGTTTGTGTAGCAAGCGCTTTTAGTCACTGAGGCATAATGCCAAGTCCATGATCTGATAGATTTTCAAGTGTTGCCTAGTTGCTGTGCTGAAATGGACTATAGAGAAGCAGAGAGAGTTGGAAACCATTTACAAGGCTGCTAGAACAAATCAGTTGAGAGCCTGTGGTGGTAGTGGAAAGGATGAAAAATTCTGGATTCTGAAATCTATTGATGGATGGAGCACAGATGTAAAGGAGAGAGAAAATAAAGATTCTGAGAGTTTTAGCATTCCAGGATATAATTTAGACAGCTATGAGGACAATGCAATAAATACATACACCTTCCCCTACATTGATGATGCATTTCTTAGTCTGGGGTTTTTTTTTGACACAAAGCATTTTAGCTTACATGTCTTTTAAAACTCAGTGTTCACCTCTTTTCTTACTGACTTTATTTAGTTTGTTTTTAAGTTAAACACTACTTGCTGTGTGATATTATAGATCAAGATGCAGCTATGAGGAATGATACAGAAAAACCCATGTACAGAATAATTAGCATAATTAACATATTGACTATCATAAAGCTCAGTCAATGTAATCAGATTTTTGTTTATACTTGTTTGTGGGACCTCTGTGTGTTAAAAATAAATGATCATTTCATCAACCTGCCTAGTTTCACCCCCTGACATCTACTAGTGTGCACTCCATTTTTGTCATTTCAAACACGTTATAGAGATGGAATCAACACTGTGTAGCTCCCTGGGGATTGATTGGCTTTGTCACTATAATCCCCAGAAGTGTCAATAGTTTCGTTTCCTTCTAAGATCCATCCAGTGGCATGTACTCTGCAGCATGGATGTGCCACATTCGTTATATCATTCCCCCCCTGGAAGAACACCTGCGATGATTTTAGTTTTCAGCTTTTGCAAATAAAGTTGCTGTGAAAGTTTGCGCATAAGAATTTGGGGGAACATAAATTTTCATTTCTCTGGCAAATTTCTCCAGGAGTGTAATTGCTGGGTTGCATGTTTAGTTTTCTGAAGAAACTGCCAAACTCTTTCCCAGAGCACTGGTACCACTCCATATTCCCAGCCTCCTTTTTTTAATAACGTAGTTTATCTTCTGTTCATGGAATTCTAATTGGTCTAAATGAACTGTGATGTGGGAAGGATTTTAGAAACCTTGCTGAGACACACAAAAATAAAGTATGTTCTGTACTAATTTGCAAGAGAGAAAAATCTGTTTAACAAAACCTTCCTATATAATAAGGTCATAAAAGAGGGCTGTATAATAACCAAGTAGAGGTATTTTGGATTTTCAGAGAAGCCTTTGTTAGAATTACACACAAACCAGTGCTACTTAAAATCAAAGCTATGGGGATTAAGGAAGAAATATAAAGAATCAAAGACCTAATTCACTGTGAACTGAGCAGCACACTTCATGCCTGAATTCTCATGTCCTTAAGCAGCTGCCTGCAGCACCCTCCAGCCTGAGCTGGCCCAAGCTCTCCTTCAGGTCACTGCTCTCCCACACCTGATTTGATGTCTTACAACTACCCGTGTAGACAGGAGGCAGTGAGGTGCCAGGGTTGAGAAGGATGCTGAGAGCAAAGGTACCACTTTTTCAGTTTTCTGTCACAGGGCACTTTGGAACCAAAGATCAATTTGGTCCTCATCCTGGAACCAATAAGCATATATGGCTAATTATAACATGTATAGTCATAGTCATAGCTGCCACTTTCAATGGTCTGCTCTGCTCTAGGAGCTATTAGAAAAATTACATATATGTAACTTTTAGAAGAAGTATTTGAGGGAAAAATGATTTCTGATTTGCAAATGAGGAACCTTAGGTCACCAGAGGTCAACCACATGCACTTATTAGATTAGCCTGTTAAAATGACTCAAAATGCACAATTGATTTCCATACAATCATTACTCCTAGAGACTCTTGATTTGTATTTTTGTCCATTCCTTTTTGTTTTGTTTTGGTTTCCGTTTTTGGAGACAGGAGCTTGCTATGTAGTCCAACTGGCCCAGAACGTCCTCTCCTTCTGCACTCCCAAGTGCTGGATTGGAAGCACGAGCCAGTGTGTTTGTCTTGTCTTATTGACTCTTTTTTTAAATTTAATTTTTAAAAATAACTTCATTAGTACTATAGTTACATTATTTCCACCCCTACTCTCCCCTTCTAACTCCTTCTGTGTGTGTTTGTGTGTAAGTATATATATATATATATATATATATATATATATATATATATATATATAGTATGGAAATACAATAGTCATAATCCCATTTTTATCATGTCATCATTGTTATCCTTGCAGAAATGAAGATATTCTAAAGGGACACTTGTATCTTTCACTTTGGACAACAGACTGCTGAGACAATGGACCCTAGTGAATTGGATTTTCATGCTGAAGGTACAAAAGGCTGAATTCTGTTACCAGCCAGAGGAGGAGCTTGTCTCCAGGAAGAGACTGTACCCAGTTTTGCCAGTTTGTCAGACCACTTGCACAAGGGGAGTGGATCCCTGATGGGCAGGACCACAGATTAACCCAGGACTGTTTAGTTATGCAGACCTCTTGTCCTCTATTTAAACCTAAACCTCATGTCAAGACCCCAGAAGATGGACTTGGGGGCTGTCTCTGGACTCTTTGTTCCCTTGAATAAATCTTTCTTTGCTTTTAATTCTAACTTGTCTACTGAATTTGTCTCTTAAGTACAGGTGGCCAAGTTTGGCTTGTTATGGCTGCCATTGCTCATGCTTTGACTCTACAAACTGGTAACACCATGGCTTTCTTTTTATGTGCCATGTTTTCTCCTAGGAATTTTACATAGCAGTTTATGATTCCAAACAACAACTTAACATAATACAGAATTGTTACGGCTGTAAAAATAGTCATACAGATAAATGAGGTGATGTGATTGTCCATGAGGGCACACCTACAATGCAATCTATAATCTCTCTGGATCCACATTGTTATGCTGTCTGTTTGCTTCTTAGTCTCTCCATGTGTCTATGTCAGTGTGAATACATACACATGTTCACACTTCAAACACTAGAGATATTAAAGGTTTGAGCTTTTGGTTTTTGAAACATGGCTGAGATGATTATGTGGAACTTAAAAGCACAGTTTCAGCAAAAGTGTATCTGTAAATAAATGATGTTAAAAATTACATTGATAAGCTTTCTTTTATTTAAAGTGCATTTTGAAAACTATAAATGTTTCCTGGGGATGCTAGGATGAACAGATTACTTTATCATCTTCTCATAACAGTAGTATTTAAGTGACTTGAACTTTTAAAAGAGTCTCACACCTGAAACAAAACCTTAGGAAAATGTTCCTAATAGCTAAGGGAATACAGAAGAAGAGCACCAGTGTGGGTCCTGGACACTGGTGTGGCATATTCATGCTAACTAAGGCCTCTCCTGACTACCCGTTCCCATTTCTACTATTCCTGAAGCTTCTTTGTGACTGGGTATGAAAATTCATTTGTATGTGTCTCGTGGTACCTAACTCCCTAGTCTACCAAGTAGGAGCCTCCCACCCCATTTCTCTCCTGTTACTTTCACTGTAGACCCTCAATATTTTTGTTGGTTGATGGATGAATGAATGAAAGGACCTTTTCTTGCCTTGCAATTCACAATATGGGTATTTCTTCTTCTTAATGTCTTCATTATCTCCTATAGCAGCTCCTGTGAGTATCTAGTTAAAAGTATGCCTTTGAGGGTTTGTTAATGGACTTTCCTATTTAGTTCAGTTTAGTGGTGTTTATAGTGTCTGAACAAGTGACTCTGGTAGGTATCCAGAGCAAAGAGATGGATAACATCTGGTAGTCTATTGGAGAATACAGTAGAAAACAAAAGGAATGTGAGATAAACCTGTGCAAAGAATAAGAAAATCCATTCCAGTAGATTTTCAAAGGAGCTGAAAAAAAAAAAAGATGGCTTCATCGAGGAAATAACAGCTGGAAAGTTTTTTAAAAAAATATTTATTTATTTTATGTGTATGAGTATTTTGCCAGCATGCATGTATGTATGTGTACCATGTGTGTTCAGAACCTCAGGAGGTCAGGAAAGAGGCCAAAAGTGGCACCAGATTCCTTGGAATTGGAGTTACAAGCAGTTGTGGCCACCATGCAAGTTCTGGGAACTGAACCAAGGTCCTCTGCAAGAGCAGCAAATACTCTTAGCTGCATAGCTGTCTCTCCATCCCCATGAGTTGTTTTGTTTTTGAAAAAACTTTCAACAATTGTTATTTTCACTGGGTGGCAGTGGTGCATGCCTTTAGTCCTAGCACTCAGGAGGCAGAGCCAGGTGGATCTTGTGAGTTTGAGGCCAGCCTGGTCTACAAAGCAAGACCCAGGACAGGCACCAAAACTACACGGAGAAACCCTGTCTCGAAAAACCAAAAAAAACAAACAAACAAGCAAAATATGGTAACAATTGTTATTTTCTTTATTATAAGAATTAACTGATGGGCTGGGGAGATGGCTCAGAAGTTAAGAGCACTGGCTGCTGATCCAGAGGACCTGAGTTCAATTCCCAGTAACCACATGGTGGCTCACAACCATCTGTAGTAAGATCTGGTGCCCTCTTCTGGCCTGCAGGCATAATGCAGGCAGAACACTGTCTACATAATAAAATAAATAAACCCTTAAAAAATTTACTGAGAACTGTAGACATTAACATCCTGTGCTTTGACCAAATCCACCTCCCCATTCCCTTCCCCCCGCCTCTTCCTATATTTCTAAGCCATTTTCCACTCCTATCTTCATGTACTCTTTTTATTTTTTTCTTATTTGTGGTTGTTAGCTTTGAATCCACAGATGTGTGTTTTTCATTTGGAAAGCCCATTTATGTGAATAAATTACTAAAGGGCTATGGTGGTTGTGGGGTTCAAGGGAGGGGAAATAGAATACAGCGGCATAAAGAGCTAAAGGAGACTAACGGGACAGGAAGGGTTAAATTGAGGTAGGAGTGGGAGATCAGAGTAGAGGAGGGAGTATGAGGAGGGACAAATAACACTAAACTTTTAGAACAGCATATAGAAACATACTATTGTAAGAATTTCATGTATATGCATATAATATATACATATGACATATACACATACATATATGCACAATATATACATACACATATTTAAAATGGAGTTACCCTATAACAGGAACCATGATCCCACTAGACACCAGATAGAAAGCCCATCATCAAGAATGGGTTACTTCCTTTGAAATTGTTGGCCAATGGCATTCCCTAGATCCCCAAACATTATAAGAGATTGGCATTGCTCTTGGTTACCTCCAGAGCTGTATGATAAGACTCTATTGCTAATGACATCACATATATACAATATGGTAAAAGTAAGATTGTACGGACCTGAAAGTTTTATTCCTACTGGACAGCTTTCATAGTGATGGAAGGTGGTATGCAGTAATTAATCTTACCCAGCTGTGAACCCTGCAAGCTATAATAATGACTGGCCTGGCAAGACATACCTACTGATGCAATATGGAATGAACATGTGTTGGGCTTTTATCCATGAGCCCAGTGGTGGTTTGAGAGAGCACAGTCCCCACAGGCTCTTGTGTTCAAATACTTAGTCCCCAGTTGGTAGAACTGTTTGGGAAGGATGAAGAGGTGTGGCATTCTACTACCATCTATTGCCCACCCCTCATCCCCAGTTTATTCATGGAGATCTCATCTATTTCCCCTTCCCAGGGCAATCCATTTATCCCTTTTTGGGTCCTTCTTGTTTGCTAGCTTTCTAGAGCTGTATGTAGGTTGTAGTCTGGTTATCCTTTGCTTTACGTCTAGTATCCACTTATGAGTGAGTACATCCATCCCTGGTGCATGAGCAGGCCTTTTGGAACCCCCTTCTATGACGGGACACCTTGCACAGCCTTGAGGCAGGGGAAGGGGCTTGGACCTGCCTCTACTAAATGTACCTCCCCTTGGGTGGCCTTACCTTCTTGTAGGAGGGAATGGGGAGTGGGTTGGGAATGGGAGGCTGGAGGGGCAGTCAGAGGGAAGAGGGGGATCTTTGGTATGTAAAATGAATAAAAAATTTTCTTAATTAAAAAAAAAGATGTCATCTTGTTGGAAGAGGTTTGTCACTGGGGTGGGTTTTGGGGTTTCAAAAGACTCATGACCATCCCTTTGTGCTCAGTCACTACTTCTTTTTTGTGGATTGGGATGTGAACTCTCAGCTACTGCTCTGGTGCCAACATGCCTGTTGCTGGCTGCCACACTGTCTGTCATGATAGACTCTGACCCTCTGAAACCATAAACCCAATTGAACACTTTCTTTTATAAGTTGTCTTGGTCATAGCGTTTTGCAAAGTAATTGAAAAGAAACTAATACAAGCTCCCATGACATCAGGTGAAATTTACATTTAAAGATTTTTCTTTTTCTTTTGTAATTGTGTGTGTGTGTGTGTGTGTGTGTGTGTGTGTGTGTGTGTGTGTTTGTGCATGTGCATGAATGCAATGCCTATGGAGGTCAGAAGAGGATGTTGTGTTCCATGGAGATCCAGAGTTACAGATGGTTGTGAGCCCTAATGTGGGTGCTGGGAACTGAACCTGAATGTGCTGGGAGAGCAGCAAATACTCTTAACCTCTGAGCCATCTTTCCATCCCAGCATCTACTTTTTAATTTATATAAGATAGTTGTGTCAATTTTGTTGGCCAGAGACTGATTACATATAGTGGTCAATAAATATATGATAGTTTGAATGTAATTGGCTCTCATAAGCTCATAGGGAGTGGCACTATTAGGAGGTATGGCCTTGTTGGAGGAAGTGTGTCATTGCGGGGTCGGGCTTTGAGGTCTCTTTTGCTCAAGCTTCTCTCAGTGTGAGTCAGTCAACTTCCTGTTGCCTGCAAGATATGGGACTCTCAGCTCTAGCACCACATCTGCCTGCATGCAGCCATGCTTCCTGTAATGATGATAATGGACTGAACCTCTGAAATTGTAAGTGAGCCACCCTCAATTAAACATTTTCTTTTTTTATAGTTTATTAATTTTTATTTTTATGTGCATTGGTGTTTTGCCTGCATGTATGTCTGTGTGAGGATGTCAGATCTTGGAATCATAGACAGTTGTGAGCTGCCATGTGGGTGCTTGGAATTGAACCCCAGTCCTCTGGAAGAGCAGTTAGTGCTCTTAACCACTGAGCCATCTCTCCAGCCCAAATGTTTTCTTTATAAGAGTTGCCGTGGTCATGGTGTCTCTTCACAGCAATAGTAAACCCTAACCAAGACAACACATTTTGACTCTCATTACACATCTTTATGATGGGAAAATGATTTGACTTGGTGAGCTATCTATGGTAAAATCTGCTGTGGTTGTCGCTTAGATCTTGACGATGCTCTGTGGAGATATCCATTCAGAGGAGAAAACATTCAGCAAATGTTTTCTTCTTTGAATGGGTATCTCCATAGAGATATAAATGTTAAACATAATATATAAATATAAACATAAATGTTAAATAATTGGAATGGTTTCAGTTCACATGGTAAGGAGAATAAAATGGGAGAGAATTAAGATAAAAGTTCTGGGCTGAATTTATGTAGCATAGAGGCAACATGGGATGGTCAAGGCTACTTAACTGGTTTAGGCCAGTTTTTTGGAGGGGACTGTGTGTAATTCAAGTGGCACTTCCCTTCCTGTGACTTAGGCTTGTCATTCCAGATTCGCGGCAATATAAGTTTACAGCCTTGTAGTTTGACAGACATTCTCTTTCCGCTATGTCTGCTGTCCCCCTGGAGTCCTTTGCTTTCTCAGTCACCACCTGGGGGAAGCTGTAAGTGGCCTGTTGCAGATAACAACATCAGTAGCTTAGACATGACTGATGTGCACTGGCTAGCTAATCTGCATGTGGTGGACCTCCTCATGGACATTTTTCTGTCAGCCTCCAGGAACATATTCTATGCTGATGAATAAAATGGCATAGGCAGGGCTGGGCAAAGTGAACCGCATTCACATTTTTATAAATATCCTTTGCTCAATTCTCATCACACAGAGAGACATCCATACTAGACAAAATATACTGTGATCAGATGTGTGTAACCTGGCCATATTCAGTGTTGTCTCAACCCTTAGTAGTTCTGCTTATTGTCTGCTGCATTAAGGAATCGAAGTGGTCTAACATTGCAGATGATTGGTGTTATGTCCTAGTTACTCAAAAAGCTTCCTTGTAACCATGTTTTTATAACTACTTACCCCACAGCCCAGCCTCCTGTACACAAATAGTGGTTGACATTGTCCCGGTTCCCTGAATGAGTAGGCATTCCTAGCAGCTGGTCGCTTAGGGAGCTGTAGCAAGCCTACCAAGCAAATGTTGGGGATTTAGTTTATAACTTGAACAAAATCTCTGCTTGTCAGGGAGAGTGCCAGAAAAATGATACTTGGCCATTTCCCCTCCCTCTTGCAATTCTTTATTCTGGTCTTAAAACTGCTGGGTTGTAACTAATAAATGTTACTGGGTAAATAAATGTTCACCCAATATACCGTTTTTTGACATAAATAATCTAATGTCCAAACAATGCAGAAACTGCCTTAAATAAAACATGTGAGTGCCAGGTCTTTCTGGTAATAATTTGGAAAATATCAATATTGTTGTCAGTTTAACAACAGAGTATACTCTCTGCCCTTTTCATCTTGCTAGTGATAGGAGGGAAGGGGGGTACCTATTTTCACAGAAGAAGTGACCCACAAATTCTGTCTTGAGTTAGCTCAGGTACCTTACCTTCAAGTTCAGAAATAAGCAAATGTTTTTTTTGGTGGGATAATTCTGAAATTTCAAGTGAGGCTGGATGGCTTGGTGGGTAAGAACATTCATTGGCTTTAAAATCACTTTATGAACTTGAACCTCAGCAGAGGTAGGCTTTGACAGCACAGATTCCTCCTCTGACACTCTCGAAATTCATGCAAAATGAAGAAAATTGTACCTACTTTAAAAATAGAGCTGTGGGAATTAAACAATAAGGTTTGTCAATGGATAAACTGACTTACATTTCATGGATAGAAGCAGGAAAGGGATTCATTCATTCTTGTCTCCAAACACCATCTTCCATTGTTTCTTAAAGCTATTTCATTGGAGCCTGTGGGCACAGATAAATGGAATGGTGAATCTTCATACATTTCAACTCGGGTGTATGGAG
The DNA here is from genome assembly GCF_049852395.1 of Peromyscus maniculatus bairdii. NCBI lineage: Eukaryota > Metazoa > Chordata > Mammalia > Rodentia > Cricetidae > Peromyscus > Peromyscus maniculatus. Next base: position 118,305,294 of record NC_134854.1, read on the forward strand.
AACCGCCTAGGAGACTGGTGAGTCACACCTCTGGCTGTATCTGGGAGTGTTTTCATAGACGACTAACTGAAGGAGGAAGGTATACTCTCTTTATTGGGCAGTGCCATCCAAGGGCTGGGAGCCTAGATGAAATGTAATAGGAGAAAAAGGAGACAGCTTTTCCTTTGCTCTGCTTTCTGGCCCGCCATTAAGAAAAATGCTCTGCTTGGCACTGCCTTTCCATCCATGATAGACCGAACCTGCTGAAGCCATGAGGTACAATAATTAATTCCTGCACTTGAAATTTTAGTCAGGAATTTTGGTAACAGAGATACAAAAGTACCAAATAGTAACTTTCTGTGATAAGAAAATTCCTATCATAATGACCTTAATTTGATTTTCTCTGACAAAGAAGAACTATAAAGAGCATGGGTATAGCCTATCTACCTGGGAAGTGTTTTCAAGTAGTATGAATGAAGAAAGAGGGATGTGTATTAGGATTCTCTAAGGCAACTGAACTGACAGAGTGAACATATCACAAGAGGAGACTTATTAGATTGGCTTACGTAGCAGGGGTTGTTTAGTCCAACAATGTCTGCATACTAGAGGGGTTAAGAATCCCTGAGGAGGGATGTCTCAGCAATAAACCTGGTGTTCTGTTGGTTTCCTAGATTTCCCTCAAATGGTCCTGGGCAGATGTTTCAAGTTATACTGAGCATTTCATGGCTCACAGCTTCCTCCTGACTGTGGGTAAGCTCACGTTCCCATGTTAGTCAGCAGTAACTTGTGAATGACTGATAGAGGATTCAAATGTCTAGTTCTCTGTAATACAGGGCAAGTCATTGGATAGTTTAGAACATTGGATAGTCTAGAACAGATATTCTCAACCTGTGAGTTGTGTTTCACAGGGCTTGCTTATGATTATTGGAAACACAGATATTTACATTATGATTCATAATAGTAGCAAAACTACAGTTATGAAGTAGCAATGAAATAATTTTATGATTGAGTGTCACCACCACATGAGGAACTGTATTAAAAGGTTGCAGCATTAGGAAGGTTGAGAACCACCAAATCCTTTTCTACCCAGGTTTCAGGCCAAAGCTAGACTTCTTTGTGACAACACCCAAGCATGGTTCTTTACTTTAAAATTTTTTTAATTAAAAAAGTGTGTGTGTGTGTGTGTGTGTGTGTGTGTGTGTGTGTGTGTGTGTGTGCATTCACACTTACACACATGTGAGCATGCTGTTTGTGTGTGAGTGCAGGCATCACTAGTACTCATGCTTGGCATGTGGAGCTTGGATGACATCCTCCATTGTTGGTCCTTGCCTTTGACCTTATTGGAGGCAGGGTCTCCTGTTGATTGATGCTGTGTACACCAGGCTCACTGGCTGTGAGCTTCTGTTGAGTTGCCTGTCTCTGCTCCCCATCTCACTATGGAGCACTGAGGTCACACACACAGGCTAACACTCCAGCCTTTACATACGTTCTGGAGGGGTGTCCTCAGGTCCTCACTCTTGCATGCAAGCACTTTTACCCACCGAGCCCTATTCCTAGCTCCTAGTCTTTATTCTGTTTTCTTCTCCACCCCCAGACTCTGAAACTTCTCCATCGCTAAGTCCTGTGTTCCCGAATCCTAGTCCCCATCTGTTTTGACGGAACTTGACTGAACTGGCATAAGGGCAGTTACTCAACAGTGCACTTCTAACGTCGCTGGAAGGCTAGGAGGCAGCCCAGCTGCTGCTTCTACAGCTACAACATGGTGACTTCTGATGGCATTTGCTGCTCTGCTCATGGGTAATGAGCAGAAAGGGTTGAGATGAGCGAGGAAGCTCCTTGGTGCGTGGGAAATTTGCTGAGCTGGGTGTGACAGCTGTTGTCCCCAAGGCTGTCCTCTCCCCGTCATTAATGTTGGCTCCAGCCACCCTCCCATCTTTCAGACAGAAAGTGACTATCACATTCTTGTCTCCCTCGACTTCATATTCACAGCCACATAGGCACGCCACGCTCCTTTCCATAACCCACAGGTGGCATCAAATGTGAAGTGAAGGGAGCCATGTAGTATGTATTGGAGTGTGTGGGTGGGATGAGACGTCAGGTTACTCAAACGAAAGCAACTCATTTCTAAGGGAACCTCCCAGAAAGCCAGTTTGCTCTTTCCTCTGAAATCTCACGTGATCTCACAAGCTGCTGTGGCTGGGGCCTGACTCATTTTTGGCAAACAGATGCTGTGCTAAATGATGACGAAGTGATAAACATATGTAAATATTTCATATAGAAGCAAAGTCAATATGGACAAGCGCAAAAGACTCCCAGGCTGTGCATAGTCGCAGCTGAAAGTGAGGTTGGGGCAGACCAGGAGCTGAAAGCAAGCCTCGGGTTGTTATTTAAAGTAGGTGGTCTGAGATCCATACACACAAAGGCAGCACTAAAGGGACTCAGTAGATGTTAAATTTAAAAAAACAAAGGGAGTATGTGATGTTGGGAGGGGAAAATATGGGCCAGGGATAGAAAAGGAATTGGAAAGAAGAGAATGGTGGATGGATGAGTTCTAACACGTTGTATGCATGTATTACTATTAAATAAAACACTTAATAAATATTTTATATTTTAAATTTTATTTTATGTGCATATGAATGTTTTGCCTGCATGTATGTATGTGAAGCATATGTGTGTCTGGGGCCCATGGAGGTCTGAAGAGAGTATCAGATGCCCTGTAACAGAAGTTACTGATAGTTGTGAGATACCTTGTGGGTGCTGAGAATCAAATATGGGTCATCTGAAAGGGAGACAAGTGCTCTTAACTACCACGCCATCTCTCCAGGCCCTCAAAACATTTTTTATTTTAATCAAGTATACATGTGAATGTTTGTGTTTGTGCACATGAGTGCAGTGCCCATGGAGGCCACAAAAGGGCATAAGATTCCATGAAACTGGAAGTTACAAGAGGTTCTGAGCCCTGATGAGGGTGCTGAGGACCACACTTGGGTCCTCTAAAAAGGAGTACATGCTCTTGACCACTTAGTCATCTCCCCAGGCCCCTCTGATGGTATTTAAATGCTCACCAGAAACTTTTAACAGGCATGGGTTATGTTTCTCTGACTTCATGATGCAGTGTGCCGTCAGCTGGGTGAGAAATAGAAGCTAAGCTTGTGCTTGAGGCTCTTGTTCTTATTCCTTCTGACCCTGGATTTCCTGGTGCCTCCTCTCTCCAGTCTCTTCCAGAATGAAGGAAGTGTGGTTAGATGCACATTGTTCACAGAATGATTGTAAATGATCTGAGACTGTGTGTGGGAAATGTTTTGCAAATCCTGCAATGCTGTAAAGGGATAAGGTCATGTAAGATAAGGGTTGAAGAAAGGATAGAAAATTCTGGAAGACTATGAGGAAACAACCTGGAGAACGGGAGGCCAGGAGACATCTGTCTTCATGTGATAGTTAATTTTTTGATCTATGTACTAAAGATACAAAGGCTTCAAAGTAACTGAGGAGTGAGCAATGGAGTGAAAAAGGAAAAGGAAGAGAACAGGAATGAGAGAGGATGAAGAGAAATTCACAGGAGTCCAGTGAGGGCCTCTGCATTGGACTGGATGACCTGGAGGGCTGCACAGGGAAAACCATGAAGTCCTTTTGTGTGGTAGGGGCATTCACTTATCTAAGGTTAGGGTACTGAGTGCCTCTCACGTGGTGGCCCTTCCACACAGCCCATTGTCAGCACATGAAAATGGTCATTCAAAAAAAAACTATTGATGAGTCAAATCCCAACGATGCCAATTGCTGACTTCTTAACCCAGTACTCTACCAGCACATGGCCTTCTTCTACAAGCAAGATCCCCATCTGTCTTGCTGACTGCACTTTGTATGAAACAATAAATTCATTTTTTATTCACAGAATGTTTCATCTTAGAATTTCACAGTATGTATTTCGATGCCAATATTGCCCCATCGTTTTGGTTGGTGGGGTATTTCAAACTGGCTTCTGCATCCTTGGGAATATTCTGGCAATTCTTTGACCATTTACTTTATAGAATAAGGAGATGTTCTAGGAGCCAGTTCTCCAAAGTGCCCTGGCTCAGTTACTGGGAATAGCATTGCCAAGCAGGCTGTAGGCACAGTGTTTTCACTGTCCCTATTAGCTCACTGAGTTAGTAGATACATATGTATTTATAGAATCACATATACTCACAGATGTACATACATGATCAAGCATGTACACAGATATGAAAATACATGCATATATGTTAAATCATTAATTTACACTCATTCTCCCTATTTCTGTTCTATTCCTACACCCTCTTGTCTTTGTCCATTTCATATTTGTGTGTATATCCTTCCTCATGGAGAACCCCGACACTATTTTTATTCTGTTTTCCTTCTTACCCACTTCCTTCATCTTCCTCTTTTCTCTCGTTCTCTCAACAGTCTGGCTTCAGATTCATGATCTTTCTTCCTTGGTCACTTGAATGCTGGGATTCCAACTTTCACCATCATGCCTGGCTCATTTTTCTGATCCTATAATACATTCCAAATGGTTTCATGTTTTTCTTTTTCTCCATAGAAAGCAAGTTTACTGAAGAATAGTTGACAATCTTTTGATAAATTTTATACCCTTGTTTTGATTACTGTTTTATTGCTGTGATAAAACACCATGACCTAGGCAATTTATAAAAGAAAGCCTTTAAGTGTGGGCTTGCTTACAGTTTCAGAGGTTTATTCCATGCTCATCATGGTGGGGAGAGTGGCCACGGCAGGCAGGTGTGGTGGTGCTGGAGCAGGAGTTGAGAGCTCACATCTGATTCTCAAATTCAAGTCAGAGACAGAAAGACTAGGTCTGGCATGGGATTTTTAAAACTTTAAAGCCCACATGCCCAGTGACACATGCCTTCCCACAAGGCCACACCTCCTAATCCTTCCTAAAACAGTTCTATTAAGTAAGGACTGAACATTCAAATGTGTGAGCCCATGGGGGCCCTTCTCATTCAAGGCACCACAGTCCTCCTTGTTCCTCTCTGTTCCAAATTAAACATGTACCTTTTGTCCACCCATCCCTCATCCAACATCCTCTCTCTTTTGTTTGTTCATTTTCCTTTCTCTCTGTCTCTTTTTCCCTCTCTGTGTCCATCACAAGGTGGCCGTGGCCTTTATTTGAAATACAACTGAATTCATACAGTCCCTTTATTTCGGTGTTAGTCCATTCTATTTCAACTTTTATTTTTGATATGTAGAGGGTTAAGGATTTCAGAAAGTCAAAACTATACAGAAAGGAATACTCAGAGGTGTTGCTTGCCACTTCCTTCCATGTTGACCCAACTTCTTCTGCAGCCCAACACAACAACATATATGCACAACAATATACACAGTCAATGCAGTGATATGGCTGTCTACAGTGGACCTATAAAGGAGTGGAATCAAAGAGTATTTATTCAGGATCGGGCCTCTGCCCCTGTGTTGATGATGTTGGGCTCACCAACCACACTCTCAAGCATTTAATATTTCTTTTCCTTGGAGTCATTAAGACACATACAGTTGAGTTTCCTAGCATGTATGCTGTAGAACAGTCTCATGAGAAAGCAGGGGGAAAATGATTCTCAGGGCTGGAGAGATGGCTCAGAGGTTAAGAGCACTGGTTGTTCTTTCAGAGGTCCTGAGTTCAATTCCCAGCAACCATATGGTGGCTCACAACTATCTATGGTGAAATCTGGTGCCCTCTTCTGGCTTGCAGTCATACCATGAATAAAGAACACTGTAAACATAATAAATAAATATTAAAAAAGAAAAATGATTCTCAGCCAAATAGCATGGGTAGCATTAGAAACTTGATTTGCTTCTTGCACAGCCTTCTGCCAAGCAGCTGAGGATGCTTCCTTACTGGACCCAGAATCCTTTAAAGGATTCTACAAGCTAAACATTAAATCATTCAGAGCTAGTCTGCTTAAGGAACCATTCTAGAAATTTTGGGTCCGTTCATCAACTCCAGAAATATTCTTGAGATTCTTGCTTGTGCTGGGTACTGTTTCCAGGGCTATGAATGGATGGCCAATAAAACAAAGGTGAGCGAGCCCTGCCCATGAGGACACACTTGTTTTCCGGTTGGAAGGGGTGATGAGGCAAAAAGAGATACTGTGGTTTCCATCTTTGTATCAACTCAGGAAAGGTGAACAAAGCATGACAATGCTCTCTCTTCCTTTGGGAGGATGTCTACATGCAAACCCTAAAGAAAAGAGACTGCAGGGTTCAGTGTTCCCACTGTTACACACCACTGGTTAAGAGGGAACCAGATCATGACAGGCTTCGGTTCCACGTGCATTTATCTGAGCACAAACCACAAATTGAGGGGTATAAAATTTAAAAATAAGGGGGAAATCCTTGAGCATTTAATCACATTCCCATGTTGATAAAATATTTATGAGCTCTCTTTCAATTAATTAGAATAAACTATGTAACACTACAGGAAACAAATGGAAAATTTAATAAAGTAAGTTCACTCTCAATTTCTTTCGAAGAAAGAAGCTAATTATATTTAGTTCTGTAATTATAACTTTAATTAAAATATAATGCAAAATATTCCATAAAGTGAAAACAGTGCCAAGTAATAAAATGGAGACTTTAAGACAATTTGCTCTTTGGATAAAAATTTATAATTTGAAAGGAAGCCTTTAGTGTGCCGTTTTCCAAAAATTTCATCCTTTAAGTACAAACTAAACAGCCTTCTCATAAGACCAGTTAGTATTTATTTACTGCTTTAAGCCTGTTTTTTCATGTTTGTTGTATACTAACATCTTCGAGTTGTCTTAGCCATCTTCCTTGTATAGACTGTGTAGAGAGATACTCCTATCTCCCTGTGCATGCTGTCACTTATGACACATCCCCTTTGGGTTTGAACATATTTCAAGTTCCAAGTGATTGGAAATTTGAAAGCCAGGATGTTTTTAAAAGTTTGTGAATGTTATCAGTCTTCTCCATCTGGCTGGCATGGAGATGATGCTGTGACTGCCCCAGGGTCCCCTGGGTAACATGATGATGCTGTGATGGCCCCAGGCTCACCTAGCTGGGGTGAAGATGCTGCTGTAGGCAGATATCCTTTTTAGGAAGATATCCTAAAGTCTCTAAAATGAAATAAGACGATTGAATAACTCCATGAGCTTGAAAAAAGATTGATTCTTTTTTTTTTATGTGAATGAGTTATTTTGCTTTCTTGTATGTCTGGGCATCATGCACATGCACTGGAGGCTAGAAAAGGGCATCAGATACCCTGGCACTGAAGTTATAGATGGCTGCAAACTGACCTGTGAGTGCTAAGAATAGAACCCTGGTCCTCTGGAAGAGCAGCCACTGTTCATAACTCTTGAACCATCTCTCTAGTTCCTGTCTGGTGATATTTTAATGACTATTCTCTCTCAAACATTTCTCAGACGAACAGAGTTTGCCAGATTAGGCTTCCGGTCTGAAATCCAGAGGAATGTGGGCTATTTGCCATGAGGAAAGACAGACCTATTTCTGAAGGCTACTACACCACTTTTTAATTTGAATGCTGCAGTGTTTTTACCCAGACCACACAGGTTTATGATAGGACATAAGAAGCTAAAAGGACTCACACCTTTGCTCTCTACATCACATTGTACTTTTCACTGCAAGGAAAAAGCCATTTACTTTCCATTTGATTCAGTCCAAAATGACTAAAAATACTTATTGAGTGCATACTGTGTAGAAGATACTATAATTAAAATCAAGTCTAATAAAGAAAACATCCTTCTGATTAATTTGTTAAAAATCAAATTTCTTTCCCACCTTTCCCTGACCTCAGTGCTCAGATTCTGTAGTTGTGGTGCAGATTCCAGGTCATTTTCACGCAGTGAGTTTGGAAAACAATGTCCTGGGTGTTTGTAGGCTTTCAGAGTTGCTGTGTCTGGAAGTCTGGGGTGATGGCTCAGTTGGTCAATGCTTGGTGAACAAGCATGGAGTCATGAGTTAAATTCCTCAAAACCTACATACAAAACGCTGCAAACATTCACCTGATGCACATGCACAAACATAAACACACACACACAGCACACATGCATACACGCATGCACACATAATGTGATTGACTCAGAATTAACTTCTTCAACACTTTAAGGTCCAAGAACTCATATGTGCATTCTTAGAACATCTAGCCACTACCCACTTTTTCTTTGTGGTTGCAAGGCTAGAATCATAGCCTTGCCTGTGCTACACACCCGCTAGACTGCTAAGCTAAACCCTCAGCCCACTTGCTAACTTCTTGATCTTTGCAAAAAGGTTGGTGGCTTCATGTGGGGACAGTTCATGTTTCATCTTGTTTTCCTTTGCCCTGTCTAGCTTTAGGTCCACACAAGCTGTGCACCCTAATATGTCTGCATTGTTCATTGTCACCAACAAAAATATTTGGGAAACAGTATTTTGCTGTCTAATAAGTCAAACCATGGCAGAAACATGTTATTTGTAAGATCACCACCTCTCCTATTGCTTCTCCAGCCTACGATCTCAGTGTGATTACTGTGAACAGGTTGGTCCGATATGTCCAGGTCTTTTACTATAGGTAGATTTTTAGTCGATTTTAGAAACCAAATGATACCACATTAAACGAAATACTGTGCATTGCCTTTTTAAAGTTTTAAAAACATGACCTTTACCTGCCAGGCCTTTGTGAGTCTGGAAACTGGTTAGGGTGTCACATGAAGACTAATCTTGTCATGCTCACAGTTCCAGACAAGGAACAGAGAGACTCTGTTACAGTGGTCGGCCAAGGAGTGTCTCATTCCCCAGGGGACATGAGTCAACTCCTGGAGAAAGTTTTGATATTACTTCTGTAGTGGATGCTTCCGGCCTCTACTGGGTAGAGATACTGGAGACACTTTAGGGATCCCACAATGTGCAGGACAACCACCACACTCCTCCCTTAGCCCAATGTGTGAATAGAGACACAATGAAACATCTTCAAATAGAGGAATACCACTATCCTTGAATAAAGAGACCCTGTTTCTGCTCTCCTAAGACATTCTGAAAGGAAAAGGTATCAAGTCCCACACCTTTCATGACATAGTGCTTTTCCGTTTATAGTCCACCTTCTGACTTAGGCACACGCTCTCATCCCTAGTGGCAGAATCATTGGCACTTGTTAGCTGTTGCAAAAGGAAGGATCAATTTTCTCTAAGACTGTATCCTCTGCTGGAAGGCATGAATATTTGAGTAGCACAATTTGGTCTTGAAATATTTTTTTTAATTAAAAATGGACACAAACATGGGTGGATAGGGAAGGGTGTTAGAGTTGGGGAGAAATGGAGGCAATATGAAATGCTCAAAGAACAACAATCCAGAAGCTGCAGTAATCATCCAAGTGAGACAAGGGTGGACCAGAGTGGAGGTAGTATTGGTGATGCTAAATAGTTGATTGGATTGTAGCTACCCACATGAAGGCAAACTCAGCAGGATGAATTATTATGTTATTATTCCTACACATAGAAGGAAGGGTCATGTATGAGTTCAAGATCATGGGAGGGCAAAGGGGCTCAGAAGCTGGGGCTGTCATATGCTGAGATGGAGAAGCAGGCTGCAGAGAGAGAATTGGTTGCTTTGTTGCCATGTTGTTGATCTCAAGATGCCTGTTAAGCAGCCACATAGAAAAGGGGAATTTTTTAATCTGGGGAAAAGTGAAGGGCAGAGATGTCACTTAGGGATTGAACAGTATTTAACCAAATGAACGTTAAATGAAGTTCCTGAGATGTGATTGCTTATGGAGCAGATGAGGGGGTCCCAGGTCTGAGCTCTGGGAGTGCTAATGCTTACAGGTAAAGCAGATCAAGGGCAGCGACTGTGTGCTTAGGGTGGCGACAGCCAAGATTAGGAGGCGCTATAAGAAAACACTGTATCACCCTCTGTGAAGATGCAGTTTGAAGTCCCATGGACTGACCAGGGGAGGTCACCAGTGACTTTGGTATGGAGAACTGTGATATGGTAGGATACAAGCAAACTTGATTGGAGTGGGATAAAGAGAGGTTCTCAGAAAAAGAATTTGATTCTCTTGGAATTTTGCCATAAAGAGGAGCAAAGAAATGGACCACTAAGGGTAAGTATGAGAAAGCCTGTGTTCAAAAGAGGGCTGACTGCTGAGAGGCAGTGGGCTTCGAGGTGGATCAGACCCACCTGGTGCTCTCATTCTGACGACTTTACTGGGTCCAGATTTCAACAGTAACCTGCTCTGAGGACAATGCTTAAAGCCAGTCAGCTGGCCTACCTCTCATTGGTCAGTCAGGGGTAGGACACATAGTTCTTGTTTCCACGGCTGTCTCAGGTGACGCTGAAGCTGTTGAGTGTCACTGCTCCTGACATGGACTCCTTGGCTTGTCCTCCTATCCACGTGCACTCCTCTGACCCTATCCTGGCCCTCTGCTCTTATTTGTGAATGGCCTTATTTCTGTGTCATCATTTAAATCTCCGTCGATTCAGATTTAACGGGAAAGGAGATGTAATTTTCTTGTTTACCACTGATCCTCCTTGTGTCTAATGTGCTGCTTGTCAGAATTAAAACAAAACAAAAACAATTTGGTCAAATAACGAATTGATAAACGAAGAAATGAATAGCTTAATGGATGAAACAATTCAGCAATAAGCTTTGTGCTCAATAAGCTTAGAGTTGCCTCCTCTTTCTTTGGGACTATTTATAAAGAGAATTTTTTTTTTTTTTTTTTTTACCAAAGCCAACACAGTTAGGAGTTACGTTTTAACTTCCCAGATGCCCTGATGGATGTTTTCTGCTTATTTATGTTTTGACATTCATGGTCAGCCACCCAGAGATCCTTAATGTGGCTGTTAGGTGCTGTTCCAAGATGATCACAGAACTTTCAAAGAAAATTGCTGCCTGGAAAGCCACCGAATGTTTTGTCATTAATTATTTATAGGTAGGTCCCCAGCTGTCACCAGTTTAAAAACCTCCCTAGTTGAAGAAGCCAAAGTACACTCCTGCTTTGTCCTTCCACCTGCTAATTAGCCTGTACGTCACCCTGTTTGCAGCGGGGTTTGTCCAGTGCATGAGTGTGTCACAGGAAGACTGTCAGGTCCATTCAGTTGGAAGTATTTACTTATCCAAAAAACCAGCATACATACCACACACGCTTGTACACACATGCTCGCGTGCACACGTACACATGAATGCACACATGCACCCAGTCATCAGGTTGTTGGGATAGGTTTTTGTTTTTCTTTCTAAGAATGTTAAAATGAAACATCTCTGCTTAATATTCATGATTGGGCAATGACCATCTTATCATGCCAAAAACATAAATTAAAGATAACAGTCTCAGCCAGGAAAAACAGACAAATTAGACATTTAAGAACATTTTACTTTTTTTTTATGTTATTTCAGACTAAATGACAATCTTAAATGATGGCCAGTCAAATGGGCAGATTTTATTAGGAACTTGAAAATAAGTGTGAAGGGATGCCAAAATCCAAAGGAGTTTCCAAGTCACATTTATCAGGCTTGCCACATCATTTCTGCTAACAATAAAAGCATTTTTGTTTTATGTTGCCATGTCTTTAGGGAATCATATTTTTTGTACTGGAATAAAGGTGATAGTGCAAAATTCATTACATTTTTTGGATATAAAATAGCCTTAAATGGTTGAATATTGGCGTTTCATACTTTAGGGCTAATTTAGAAGCTTGATGCATTTCTAGAACTTTCCTCTATTGTTTTTTGTAAAGTTCTAGTGTTCAATAGTCATTCAATTTTCAAAAGCATTTCCTTAAATGGATTTTGTGTATTTGCTTGTGTTCTCAGAACTGGATGCTTACATTTTAATGATTGTGGTATGAACGGACTAATGCATTGGTTTATTTATTTTCTTATTACAACAAGCTGAAGTTTTTGTTGTATTGCAGTGAACAAGGAAACATAGACTGGTCATTTTTCAACTTTTATAAATTTTAATGAGCTCTAACTTTCATCCTCCTCTGTTTTATTTTTTTCTCCTTCCCTCAGATCTCTAAAGCACCAATCCAATGAAAGAAAACTCAGTCTTAAAGGTAAAAGAAATGCCAAGGCTCTACTATATGACTAAAGTATGTTGTCATACTTTATATGTACATTGAATTATTTTACATGGCTACATTCAGAACAGAAGTACCATCCTCCATGGTCTGTCCATGTGGTTTTCTTCTCTGATGAGTTACAAAGTGAATCCAAAAGCAGTAGCTTTTTGTTCCAGCTACCATTCTGGAATGTTCTCAAGAAGTGTACACAGATTCACATTTTCCTCCCTTGGTGGAAAACCAGGACAAAGTTATGGAATCTCCTGGAATAACTGAATCTTTGCAGTAAAGCAGGTGCCATTTCCCCTAAAACTTTAAATGGGAGATTTAAAGGTGCGGTATAGATGGTTATACTGAAGGTACAAGAGAATTATTCGTTGAGAATGTCATACATGTATACAAAGAAATACGACTGTAACTATGCCCAACTTCCCTCCTCCAGTTCCTGTTGGATCCCCATGTACACCCCCTCCCAACTTCATATTCTTCTTTTTAGGAGCCCACTAAGTTACAATTAATGCTGCCCATATGTGCATGATTTGGGGGCATCCACTTGAGCATAGGCAACCTACCAGTGACTCCCGAAGCATGGTTCTCCGTTCCCCAGCAGATATCACTTGCTGAAAGCTCTTCAGTATGGAGGTAGGGTGGGGCTCAATTGGGTCCCTCTCCCCTAAGCTGGAAGTGTGGATGGCTGGATCTTGTGTACAACGTGTGCACCACAGCTGCTGCGAGTCTGTAAGAACAGTAGCCAGAAAACAGCAATTCATAGTGCTCCTCCTGCTTTTAAGGGGCTTACATGCTTTATGCTACCTATTCCATGGTGTTCCTTCAACAGAGGGTTGATACCAATCAGGTCTCGCCTGGACCTGATTCCTTATAGTCTTTTATTCTCAGCATTCTGCCCAATGTAGAACCTCACATCTTTTATTTCACGAGTAAAATCTTCAATGGAAAGTGAAAAAGGAGCTAATTTAAAAGAAAGTTAAAGAATGGGGTATGAAAGTTGTGTATGAGGAAGGTGAAGGATTGGGATATGACAAGGTACTCTGTGGTAGAGCTATTTTCTTTCCTCTCAGATGGGGTGGAACCTTGCCTAAGTTTGTTTTAGGTATTCGGAGAAAATAGAGAGTAAGAGAGAAAGAGAGAGAGAAGGGAAGGGAGAGAAAAGAAGGGAATTTCCTGTATAAGTTCAAGTATTTTCGTCATGTCCCCTGTCCCACCTCCACCACTGAACCCAGGTAGTGCTGTCTGCATGTACATGGGTAAAGGACTGGCCACGTGGGTCTAGTTTCTTGTCTGACATTGAAGGAGCTTCCATGTCGTTACTGCTCGGATAAACTGAAAATCAACTCTTCTTAGGTCAGTCAGAGAACGGAAGCCACAGCGACAACTGTCTCACCCCGAGCTGCAGCGTCAGGCAGGTGGGCACAGAGCACTGTGACCTGCTGGGCCGGAAACGTACAAACAGAACGCCGCAGAAGCAGAATCGGAGTGGGAAACCTAACAGTAGCTGACGAGTTGCTAGAGGCATTGGCCTCGGGTCAAGCTCCAGAAAGCTCCATTTCCAGGCAAGGCTCGTGCCATTGCCAGTTACCCTCAGGAGCTCTACCAGGTCCTCATAGTAAATGTCAGAGGGGAAAAAAAAATCTCCTGTGCTTCCAGCAGGGGCAGAAAGAGGAGTCATACTGACACACACCGAGTACTGTTCTGAGAAACAGTTTTACCAAAACTTAACCCACTGGAATTTTATCCCCCCGACTCAGGGAAAGAGAAGACCAAACACGTGGTCTTAGCCTTCCAGATGGGGGAAGGGGAACCCATTTTTATTCCTTAGCCATCTGTCCTATCTAAAGACAGTGCTGTCAGAAGGGATGAAATGGAAGCATTAGGGATACTTTGTTATCCTGAGATATCAGTGCTGTCTGTGAAGCAGTATTATGTCGCTTGAATATAAACTTGATTAGTTGTAAGTGCATACTGGGAAATTCAATGGCAACCAGTTTTTTTTTTTTTTTTTAAGATAATTAAGCTGGGTAGTGGTGGCACATGCTTTTAATCCCAGCGCCCAGGAGCCAGGGGGATCTCTGTGAGTTCAAGGCCAGCCTGGTCTACAGAGTGAGATCCAGGACAGGCAGCAAAACTACACAGAGAAATCCTGTCTTGAAAAGCCAAAAAAGAAAAAAAATAAAATTAATATACTAAGAACCAAGAGGAAAGCTATCATACAAATGTGTAATTAAAACACAAGGGGGCTAAAACACTGAAAAATAAAAATAGGAATAAAGAACAGCAGAAAAGTTTGGGAAAGAAGTAACAAGTGTGATCTATGCATCATCTCTCCATTACTTATCTATCTATCCACCATGTATCTATCATGTATTTATCCATTATATATTTTTCTACCATCTTTTTACTTATCTATCCATATATCTATGCACCATTTATATGTCTAGCCATTATCTATCTATCTATCTATCTATCTATCTATCTATCTATCTATTAATCTTCAACTTATCTGTCATCTGTCCATTAATACAAGCATTTCAACAATCAAATATCAATACACTAGTTTCAGTTTACTAGATCAGAGTGAGTCAAAGACTCAACTATACATTGTCTTTAATGGATACATTTTAATGATAAAAGCATACAGATTCAAAGTAAAGGGAAGTAAAGATTATACCATGGTAATAGGAATAAAAAAGAAGTAGGAGTGGTTATGCTAATTCCACAAAGATTTCAAAGTAAAGAAAGAATATATATATGGGGGATGATTATATTCTAAGACTATGTAACAGACTTTAACATATATATGGCTAACAACAGAGTTGAATACTGTGTGGATACTTCATGGACCAGGGATGAGCAGAATGAAGAGAGATGGATGAGTTCCCTGTTGGAAAGGGAGAAGTTCAGTAAGCAGAAAGTCAGTGAGGACACTGAATAACTCAACAGCTCCATTAGTCCTCAGGATAACTGACATGCCAAGAGAATTCTACTCAGTCATAGCATATCACATGGACCATTCCCCAAGATAGACTATGTCCTGGGCCATAAGATACATGTAAATCCAACACATTGAAAAGAATGGAAACCACAGAGTGATGTCTAGTTTAACAGTGGAGTTAAACTGGAAACCAATGGCAGAATAAGAGCAGGCAGGGCCTCAAATATTTAGAGCATAAGAGATCTATTTGATAACACACAATCAAAGCAGAAACTTAAGAGTTTAAGGTACTTTGAACTAAATGGAAATGCAACCATCAGAGTTTGTAAGATACACTAAAACAGTTACCAGGAATTTTACACCACTGTTTGCACATAATAGAAAAGCAGAACAACCTAAAACATATCATCTAGGCTTTTACCATAGGAAAATTGAGAAAAGAGCAAATTAAATCCAGAATAAATAAATAAATAAATACAAAGAAACTATAAATGTTGGGGGTGACAAAATGGCTCAGTGGGTAAAGGTGCTTGCCATCAAGGCTGGGGACCTGAGTTTGATCCCTGGGATCCACATGGGATCTTCAAGGAGAAAACTGATTACTTCCAGTTGCCTTCTGACCTCCATAGACATTCTGTGCCACATGTATGCATATATACACACCCCACACATATGCACACAAAATAGATGAACAAAAATTAAGTAAAAGTTAGTGAAAAAATGAAGAATCAGGCAGTCCATAGAGATGATCAATTAAAGAAAAAGACAAAGTAGGTTGAAAAATCACTAACTAATAATAGCATAGGTTTTATTACAATACTACAGAACTTATCAGCAAATAGTAAGTACAATCATTTCACTTTATGTTCTCAAATTTAAAAATCTAGGGAAAATGGACCAAGACCTTGAAAGACACAATGTAGCAGAAGCCATACAAGAAATAGACAACCAGAGGATAATATATTTCATAGAATCAGAATCAATGACTAATAACCAAAATGGATGGCTTTAAATCCAGATGTACTCATTATACTTCTTTTTTATTCATCCCCTTCTCCTAACTGCCCTCTCCCAAAACACTTAAAGAAGAAATTGTACCAACTCTCTACAATCATCTCCGAAAGACTGAAGTAAAGGAATAGTTCCTGACCCATTCTGAGACCAACATTACCCTAATATGCCCCAAGCTAGACCAATACTTTGTAAGAAAAGAAAACTACAAATGACTATCTCTCCTGAATGTACGTCCCAAAATTCTGTTTTTTTTTTTTTAAATTTAATGCTTTTCTT
Source organism: Peromyscus maniculatus bairdii (assembly GCF_049852395.1). Taxonomy (NCBI): domain Eukaryota; kingdom Metazoa; phylum Chordata; class Mammalia; order Rodentia; family Cricetidae; genus Peromyscus; species Peromyscus maniculatus. The sequence continues at coordinate 118,321,561 of NC_134854.1, forward strand.
TGACAATTATATATGTGTATATATTGAGTTTGGGGCATTATCCTCTTTTATCCCTCTTCCTAGCTGAAGGCTTTCTTCTTCCCAACATTCTTCTACTTTATTTATTTATTTATTTATTTATTTATTTACTCACACACAGAGTTTAATTATGGTTGCTTGCATGAACAGGAGTTGGTGATTATGTATCAGAACACAAGTCACTCATCAGTGGTTACACTGGCTGAAGGAAATGGCATGTCCCCTAGCACCCACTCACTGCTCATAGTCCCCCAGTGAACGGTGGGGCCTCATGATTCCATCCACACATGATGAAGATGAAGTGCTGATGGGTCCCATCTTTTGCAGGCCTAAGCAGTCTAGTGCCACATTGTGGTGAGTTAACGAGGCCATGGCCATGTCATGTCTGGAAGACACTATTTCAAAACACTCCTCCTCATCCTCTGCCCTTACATTCTACAAGTCCTGTCTTCTGCAATATTCTCCAAGCTTTAGATAGAACAAAAATTCCTTAAAACCATTAAAATAAGCCAACTAACAATATACATAAAGAACATGACTAAGTGGGGATAGCAACAAATTGATAGTAAAATTTATATAGAAAGGTAGAATATCCCCAAGATTTGACTTAAGATTGAAGCAGGAGAACAAAGTAGGTAAATTGATGCTATTCATCTTCAAGGCTTACTATACTTTTTTTTTTTTTTTTTTTTTTTTGGTTTTTCGAGACAGGGTTTCTCTGTGTAGCTTTGTGCCTTTCCTGGAACTCACTTGGTAGCCCAGGCTGGCCTCGAACTCACAGAGATCCGCCTGCCTCTGCCTCCCGAGTGCTGGGATTAAAGGCGTGCGCCACCACCGCCCGGCTAACTATACTTTTGTTATTCAAGACAGTATGTTATTATTGAAATAATATACAAATCAATTGAGGATATAGAGAATTTAAATATAAATTCACATATGTTCTACTGATCCTTTTGGAAGGATCCAAGGCAAGAAAATAAATGAAAATGTTTGTAATATGTGGTTAATACATAGGCAAAAGAACAATGAATCTCAACATAAGATTAATTCTCAAAGAATTGGAGACCTAAATGTTCACTGCAAAACTACCAACCAAGCTCTGTGGGTAAATGCACTTGCCATGAAGCCTGACAATCTGAGTTTGAACCCCACAATCCACATGGTAGAAAGAGAGAACCAATTCCTGGAAAGTGTTCTCTGACCTCTGTTGTATGATATTTTGTTTGTGTTTTGACAAATAAAGCTTGCTTGAAGTCAGAGAGAGGAGCTAGCCACTAGTTAACCATAGAGATCTGGAGGTCTGTACAGAGAGGCAACAGGAAGTGATAAGGAGGGGTGGAGACAGGATCTTGGTCCTTTTGTACTGGAGGAACAGAAGAGGTAGGAAGCCACTGTGGCTGCTCCTCTGTTTCTCTGATCCTTCAAGTTTTTACCCCAATATCTGGCTCCTGGTTTTTATTGATAAGATTAACTAGATTTATGCATCAGACCTCAGCATATGCACTGTGGTTTATGCAACACACACACACACACACACACACACACACACACACACACACTCACCAATGCACGCACACAGACACTAAATAATTAATTAAACAAACACTACCAGGCCCCTGGACAGTAGCACAGGAGAGAATTCAGCTGACCTTGAGTATGGTGATGAATTATTAGAGGCACCATGACCTCAAACTACAAAAGCAATAACTTAAATCTCATTCAAATAAGAGATTTCTATGAGAAGGCACTGTTAAGAGAATTAAAAGGCAAGCTCCAGACTCAGGAAATACTTTTTAAAGTCTGATGAAGGACTACTGTACAAAACTGCAATTGCTCTTAATATCCAACAATATGAAGACAATCCAATTTAAAATGGGAAAACGTGTGAATGACCACCTAACCAAAGATAGACAGATGGGAAAGAAGCAAATGTAAAGGAGCTCAGCATCATGAGCCATTTGGGGACTGCAGATAGAAAGAGCCATTCATGAGCATATATGCTTATCAGAATGTTCCAAATCTAAACGACTGACAGCCTCAAATGCTGGGGAGGAGGCAGAGCCATAGGAACTTGCATCTGCTGATGATGCAACAGGTAAATTTGGAAGATGATGTGGTACTGCCTTAAAAAAACAAATCAAACCATACAACCTAGCCACTATGCTTCTTGGTATTTACTCAAATGAATTAAAAACTAATGTCCATACAATAACATCATACAAGTTTTCAGTAGCTTTATTCACATCATTAAAACTGGATTCCTTTTACTGGATAAGTGAGACTCTTTTGCCTGCTCTTGGGACCCTTTTCCTTCTACTAGGTTGCCTCATCCAGCCTTGATATGAGGGCTTGTGTCTAGTCTTATTGCATCTTGTTATGCTGTGTTTGGTTGATACCCCTGGGAGGACTGCTCTTTTTTGAAGGGAAGCAGAGGAGCAGTGGGGGGTGGGGGAGAGGTGGGAGAGGAACTGGGAGGAGTGGAGGGAGGGGAAACTATAGTTGGGATGTATTGTATGAGAGGAGAGTAAATTTAAAAATATTTGACAAATTTAGGGCCCTCTTATGTATACTAGATAAAACATGATATTTTAAACTAATAAATATTATGGTTTATTGGAAACAAACAAACAAAATGAGCTTTTAAATTAGGTAAAGTATGTTTTACTAAATAAAGGAAGCCAATGTGAAAAGACTATATTCTGTATGATTCCAATTATATGACTTTCTGGAAAAAAAATGAAACTCTGGATGGTTCAAAGCATAGTAGTTACTAGAGGTTCTGTGAGAAGAATGGAGCTTTTTGGAGGCAGTGGAACTATGCTACTTTAGTGATGGATATGACTCTTCATACACATTTCCAAACCCACAGGATATGTAGCACATAGTGGTACCCAACATAAACTAAGGCCTTGGGGTGACAACGACATGTGAGTGTAGGTGCGTTCATTGTATGGATGTACCACTCTGATGCAGGTGTGAATAGAACCAGACATTGTGTATGTATCAAGACGAGTGGTAGATGGAATTCTCTGTAATTTTGGTTTGATTTTGTTGTTATTTGAACCTGATCTAAAAATAAGCTTTATTATTGAAGTACTGGAAACTGTTTCCAGTGCCTCATTCACACTGGGTGAGTGCTCTACCCCGAGCTATTTTATTTCTAAGTTTTATTTTGAGACAAAGTCTTTTCAAGTTGCTCAGGCTGGTTTTGAACTGCAGCCATCCTAGCTCAGCTTTCGGCATAGCTGGATTAGAAAAACACTTTCCTTCGGGGTTTATATGGTTGCATTCCTGGCCTTTTCAGGCCTGGACTTTGTCATCACATGACAGAGCAGGCACTGTTTCATTACTCTGAAGGGCTGGGGAATTGTTAGAATGACAGGTTTTTTAGGCTCAGTTTGCTTTGCTTTTAGTAATAGTTCTTTGTAGAGGTGTATGTTGATCAGGAATCCTGAATTCCTGACCTTCCTGGTTATGGATAAAGACCATTGGTGTTAATCAGGATCCATAATTCATCAGGTGCTAAAAGTGATATCCTAATTCTACCATTGTTTTGGCCCTGGCTTAAGTGAGTAGCTGTGCCACGTGAAAGCTTCCTTGTCATCTGTGGGCCACCAAAGCACAGAATAAAGACAGGCGAGAACTCTGGGTTTTCTCACTTTATATACTAGTTCTGAAAAGAATGAGACTACTTTCCTGGCTGCGATGTTTAACAATGCCAGAGGTGGTACAAGCAAATTAATGCTGGCCAAATGGTGTCATTGAGCTGCCATGGGCATCAATTACAGATGTAGTATACTAACACACTCTTGCCTCATATTTTTCCATCTTATGGAAAACGAGTGGCTATGCAGTTCTGGATTTTTAGGAGTTGTCAAATACTTGGGTATCCTAAGTTCCTCTCATACAATGTACATAAGTGAAGTGGACCAGGTGAAGACTGTCCTGTGGAAAAGCTTGAGGGGTCTGTGTGGGTGGTCCCTGCTATCCTGGAGGGAGTTATATAGTAGATGGGGGACTATGGCCAGATCTGAAAAAGAAGCTGCTATCTGAATTTCTGAATGATTTTTCTGAGTTTAAAAGCTGTTAAATAACATGGGACTTTAAAACACAGGCCCAGCAAAACTCAGTTGCAAGTATATGCATTTTTTGTCCTGCCAGTAAATTATTTCTCCAACAGGCAAATTGGTACCATTGTTTCTGTGGCTGTGTTTTTTTTTTTTGGAAGTTGATGGGTTCATCTTCCTCTCATTAAGCCTCAGTATCCTTCTCAGTTCCAGATAGTGACTGACATCTTAGGAAGAGCGGGTCTGGTTCTCACTCATAGGACCCTGGGCTCAGAGAAGTAGAGAGCTTTACCTGAAGTTGGCTAACTTTGCATATCTAAACCTTGAATCAAATCTGCATAGGTAGCACTATTCTCAGAATGCCATCACCTCTTTTAGTAAAGCAGTGTGTCACACTGAGTATCTCTCCACTTGAGAAGTATCTCCTTCACCAGGCTTTTGGTGTACTCTGTTGAGTGAAAGCAGAGATCAGGGAAGGGAATGCACATTGATCTAGTCCCTGCGGTGTGCAGGACCCTGTCCTATGAACATGCATTTGTTATCCTAATTGTGACACCAAGTCCCCAGTGTGTGGATATTATTTTCTCTCTGAGAAGATGAAAACAAACAAACAGAGGGTCAGAGACTTGAGCTACACTCTCTCTGAACCGCAGAAGCACTGCCCAGGTCTCTGTGACCTTCGAAGCCTATGTTCTTTTATAATTCCTTCCTCCTGCCTCCCCTTTCTAAGCTTGCAATGACACCCAATGTCATTGTCTTCATTTCCACAGCACCACAACCTCTGCCAGATGGCTGAGGCCTTGGAGCTGCTTTCCTAGAGGACAGCCAAGGATTGCAAGCAGCATGATGTCTTCGAGGTTCCTCTCCAACCATTGCTCTGCTCTTCCCCCCCTCCTTCAATTGCCTTTCTGAAACTCATTTACCAGCCCAGCCAAAGGCACCATCTCAGTCAGGGGCCTGGCAGGAAGGGGACCAAAACTCAGATGGGATTAGTGAGCCGAGTTCTATCTGGGGAGCATTACATAGGCATGGCAGCGACAAGAGAAACCAGCAAATGATGGTGACGTACCCCGTGGCTAGCGACAGCAGGGAGCAGCCATTGCTGCCCAAGAGCAGCTGTGGCCTTGGAAGAAGAATACAGCCACTGCTGCCTCAGAGCTTGGCAGGAAAGGAGCTGGGGAATAAAATGATGACATTGCCTCTGTCAATCAAAAACAAACACATCTAAGAGACAGGAAAAGGGTATCGAATGGCCCTGGCAGAACAAACGAAGTACAGCCCGGCAGCGATTCCCACTCACTTTCTTTGTGCTATTGCCGCCCTACCGGGTGTGAGCATTCTGAAGGGTACCTCTGTTAGCAAAGATCAGGTGATCCTGCCTATCCCTGTGTGGCTGCTGCTTCCTTGGCGGGAGTCCCATCCAGCTTGCATCCAAACACACCTTCCGCTTGGCACCAGCAGATGCGAACCTCTCCATCATCTGGGTCAGACAGCTGGCATTTTCAAGTTCAAGATTCAGGATCCTGAGGAGAAAGGCCGTTTTCTTTTCCAAGCACATCTGCACAGTGAACATCTGTATAGCCCTGCTTTTCCCAAGGACCTGGACTCTGCAGTCTCTTTACTTTGGGGGTTCCTGGAGAATCCTGTTTTTCTTCTTGGACCCCTGAGGGTGTTCTCCCTTCTCCCAACCCCCCTGCTTCCAGACCCAGAGTACCAGCAGATTAAGTTATTTTAACTTTATGAATATGCATATTCAAAAGCCTAAGATATTTTTTGAGAGAAAGTGCAAACGAATCTGCAGGAAATGTGCTGCTATTTCTGCTGATGGGTAGAAGCATGGCTGAATAACACTCAGTGCCAGCCAGCACGTCCTATGTGTAGTGACTGCCTTGCCTTCCTGGAGCAGAACTGTTTTCAGTGTGTTGGTGATACTTGGACAAATGGTATTCATTTCACCAAGTAAAAGTCATCTTTTTCTTCTCTCAGTGCTAGTTACTAAGTCTAGGGCATGCTAAACCATTTTGTATGCTAAGCACACACTCTACAACTTAAGCTGTGTCTCTAGCCTTCAGAGTTGAGATTTGCCCTCTTCCTGTACATGAAGAAAATGGCGATCCAAAGCCCTGAATGATGTCCAGAGACACTGGCCTCATTTGATGCTGGGCGGCAATGAACATCCTGAGTCTTTGTTAGGACTCCTCTGACACCACTTCAGCTGGAAGATGGGGAGGTGCCTCATTAGTGATGAGTGCAGGGAGAGTCCAGACTCCCTCGTTGGCATTCTGTGAATTCTCTCTTGGAGGCATGTGAACTCCCTTTATGGCATCTATGAATATAGATATACCATATATGGACTCCCTTTAAGGGGTGATTGTCTGGGCTCTCCTTTTGACTTTTGACAATACACATGGGTTGGGACTACTGGTTTTACTCGCAATGCTTTGGTAGAGGGTAAGCAAGGATGTTGTCTGGAAGATTTCTGGCTCCACGGGTCACCTCTGTCCTGCTTCTTTGGCTGGAGTGTCTAGGCTTTGAGAGTGGCATTTCATTGGTATTTTGAGGTTGCCAGTCAGTTTGTTTTCTCCTGTATACTGTTCAAAATCAGCTCTTGATTCTGGGTGTCATGGTTGGAGTGTGAAATCTCACCCGTAGGGTCACATGTTTGGACACATATTCCCCAGATGGTGGCGCTGTTTTGAGAGGCCATAGAAGGATTGGGAGGTGGTGCCTACCTAAAAGAAGTAGGTGCGGGGAAAGGAGCTTTGAACATTGTCATTCACTGCTTTCTGTTCAGTTTCTCTGCTTCCTGAGTGTCCCTGTGTTGTGACTAGCCGCTCAAGCTCCAGTGGCCACCAGTATGAGCTATTGCCATCACCATGCTTTCCCCATCATAATGGGCTTTGTCCTTTGAGACAATGGCCACAGTGAACACTTCCTGCTTCACTTGGCTTTTTTGTTTTTTTTTGTTTTTGTTTTTTTTTGACAGGGTTTCTTTGTGTGGTTTTGGTGCCTGTCCTGGATCACACTCTGTAGACCAGGCTGGCCTCGAACTCACAGAGATCTGCCTGGCTCTGTCTCCCGAGTGCTGGGATTAAAGGCATGTGCCACCACCGCCCTCTTCACTTTTTTGTTAGAATGGTAACTGGCCAACACTCCTCCGAAGGCAGGTGTGTTCTGGTGTGCTTCCTGTCTCAGGCTGTTTGGCTTACCTCCTCTTTATCCTGCACTTTATATCTCATGCTCTTCTTGCCAAATTTCAAAGAAGAACCTGAGAGGAATAAATGGTTAGATCACATGGGGGAGAAAACGATGTCTTTTTATTTTTCTGCCTTAAAATTTCTTTAAAAAATTTTATTTGTTACTATTGCTATTATTTGTCAGTATGGTATATGTGTATGGATTCACATGCATTTATGGTGTATATGTGTGGGTTCACATGCATAGCGCATGTATGAAGTTTCAGAGAACAATTTGTGGAGTCTATTCTTTCCTTCCACCTTTCTATGGGTACCAGAGGTCAAATTTTTATCCACTGAGCCATCTCATTGGCCCACCTGAGAATAACTAAATTAGAAATATATAATCTACAGGTCTAAGGAGGTGATATCTGGACAATATTGAATCTTCTTATCTATGAACAATGGGCACATTTACTTGGCTCTAATTTGATCATTTAATGAGTTGCATTGGCTGTCACAAATACGTTTTTAAAAACTCTAATTGCTTGAAAATTTCATACATGCATAGAATGTGTTTTGATCAAATCAATTGTACATTTCATTTGTTTATTAGATAGTTATTTGTTGTGAAATTTTGGTTGCCTTCTAATTTATAGATATTTCTCCTTTTCTTCCCCTTATAACAGTAAGCAGAGACACATAATGTAGTGATTTACTCTCAAGAGCTGCAGTTTTATTCCTAGTTTGTTTGCTGGATATGTAATTGGTTTATTTTTTTATCCCTGGGTATATGTGTAGAATCTCTTATTAAACTTGTCACTTTGAAACAATTTTCTCCTGTCTTCACTCCTGATGAGGCGTGAAAAGTGACAGCTAGTATTGCCTGGCCTCAAAGATGCCCTTCAAGTCCAAATATGCTGGAGGCATGTTTACCTCTCCAGGCTGCTGTTTATCCTGAATTCCAGGACTCAGAGAATCTCATTCTCTCTCTCTCATTCTCTCTCTCTCTCTCTCTCTCTCTCTCTCTCTCTCTCTCTCTCTCTCTCTCTCTCTCTCTCACTGGGGATTGACATCAGGGCACAAACTTGGCAAGTATTCTACCACTGAGTTATATCCCCAAGCCTTTGAAAATTTTAGTCTTATATTATTTTGAGTTTGGATCTTACTAAGTTATCCAGCCTGGCTGGATGGTAAGCTGAAGCCAGTTTGACTTCAACTTTGTAATTTTCCTGCCTCAGCCTCCAGAGTGGTTGGGGTGACTGGTAGGTACTGTTAACTTATGCAAACCAGTATTTGCAATAACTCGGTTTTGTCAAGAGTGTCAGCTGGACTGGTCAGTCCACTGTGTTTCCAGGAATTGAAAAGCGGACACATATGTTAATAATACATTCTTGCATCTTTAAAACAAATGCTTAAAATCATTCTAAGAATAATATCTGTAAACTTGTCTTCAAAGGCTGAATTTAAATGGTAAGTTTCAAATTAATTACAAGTCCCCACAGTGGAACTATCAATATTCAACTGTCTGGGACCCCCTCACCACCCGTTGTTCTTATTTGGCTATAAAGTTGATCCTTCTTGCTAAGCAGAGTCACATTAAAAAAGTTTCACTCATTCCCCGACCCTGTGGCTTCTGTGTTTTATCTTCTGGGTCTGGGGGAGCTGGTTCTACCCCTGCTATATCTTGTGAAGTCAAATTGTTTCTGATATAAATTCTCCTCCCATGCTCATTAATTAACCAAGAAGTGACTATCAAGACTCTACCAAAAAAATCCATTATTGTGATGATGGTCGACTTGTTCTGCCAGTGAGGGGTATACAGCCAGGTTGTCCTCAGGGTGAGAAGCTCACTCTCTTGCCTTCTGTGATTACTTTGAGCCATTCATTCACAAGTTCCCTGTAGAGAAGGTCAGAAATCAAAGATAATAAGTCCCCAAGAAGCTATGCCAAAAGAATTAAAGAAAGTTGGGCATTAAACATTTATTTGATGATTTAGTTTGATAATTAATTTAAAAAATCCTTAAAGCTACATTCCAACCTATTAATTAGTAATTGCTTTTATAATTATATAATGTAGTATTTACCCAAATTATTGAAGCTTTCTCTTTTGGGTGCTTGATAAAGTTAATGGATAAATTTTTCTCATTGTTAAATTTATGTTTTACTCAGTTGATCCCTGTTTGCTTACTTGCATGTGTGCGTGCATGCGTGTGTGTGTGTGTGTGTGTGTGTGTGTGTGTGTGTGTGTCTGTGTGTGTACATGTTCACATGTTAGTGCATGAGGGGGTGCACATTCATGTGTGTGTGCATGCACGTAAAGGTCAGAGGTTTGTGTTGGGCGTCTTACTCAATAACTATTGATCTTATTTTCTTACACATGCTCTTTCACAGAAGCTGGAGCTCACTGATTTGGGTAGACCAGCTGGCCAGCCAGCCCCAGGCACCCTGCTGACTGTCTTCCCCAGCGCTGGGATGGCAGGTATATGCTGCCATGCCTGGCTTTTTAAAACATGGGCTTGAACTCAGTTCCTCACACTTGTGCAGTAAGTGCTTTACCAAGATCTGTGTCTCCACTCTATTTATTTTGATAAAGAAGAAATTAGACATTGGGATACAGGGAAAAATCCATTACCTCATTACTCAGAAATAAACACTATTCATATTTTCAAAAAGTGTTTTACTGTAAAATAGTTTTAAATGCAGTTAAAGCCATAAGAATAGTACATAGAACTTCCATATATCTCTCACCTAGATCCCATGTGTTTGCATTTTGTAGTCTCGTGTATCTGTTTGTTTTAGTTTCATACATAACTACACATATGTGCACAGGGAAATATGTTTATCCGTATTTACTGACTTTTCTGAATCATTTGCTACCATTGTTCTACACTGTGAAGTGCTTTGAGGTTTCTTTTTTTTTTTTTAAAGCACTGTGTTACCCAACCACTATTCAGCTACTACACCAGAGAAATTTAGCATTGACACAATCCTTTTGTTTAAGAGTGTGGACTGTAGTGAAATTTTGTCAATTGTTTCAATAATGTTCTTTATAAATGCTTTCTCAAAATCCCAAGTCAATCTCCAATCCCAGATGAAATTCAGTTGTCATAGCTCCCTGGCCTCTTTTAACCTGGAACATTCCCTCAGCTTTTCTTCAACTTTCCTGACATTGACATTTTTGTGGACAACAGGCTAGATGATTTCTAGAATGCCTCTCAATTTGTCTGATATTTCTTAATTTTGAAAAGGCTTTGAAGGGGTCATATGAACTCCCTGTCAGTCCTGCCTTCTCTCTCTCTTGAGATCCTCATTTACTCTGACTTTTGTCCCTATCATTCTCCCAAGATTGCTTTTATTCAGGTCACTAGTGACCTTCATGTCACAAAATTCGATGGCCAGTTCCCAGTCCTTTATTCAACCTCTTAACACTGTTTTATGGAGTGTATCTCCCACCTCTTGGAGAGTGGCCCACCTTCTTACTAGGCTTCTTTTGTGGCCTCCCCCTTGCCCTCCTACCTCAGGTCCCTGTGGAATCTGTGCTTTTACCTCTTCTTTTCTTCTAGGCCTACACAGTGCAATGTGACCAATCTTAGTTCTCAGACCTCTTGGCTTTCCACATTTATTTTCAAGTAGTTTGCTAAACTAGAAACATGATTTGCTTATTTATTTATCTATTTACTTCGTGTGTGTGTATGTGTGTGTGTGTGTGTGTGTGTGTGCATGTGTCTTTTGCACATGTGTGTGGGTAATTGCACCCATGTGAGCCTAAGAGATACAGAGGAGGATGGCTAGTGTCCTGTTCTGCCACTCTGCTTCATTTCTTTAAAACAGGATCTCTTACTGAGCCTGGAGCTGGGCTGGTGGCCAGCATAACCCAGGGACTCCCATGGCTGTGCCGCTTGGTTTCTGTCAACCTGATATAAGCTTAGACATATCTGGGAGGAGGGAATCTCAACTGAAGAACTGCTTTTATCAGACTGGCCAATAGGCAAGTCTGTGCAGTGAGTTTTCTTTATTAATGATTAATGTGGGAAGATCCAGCTCATGGCAGGTGGTGCCAACCTTGGGCAAGTGGTCCAGGGCTGTAAAAGAAAGCAGGCTAAGCAAGTCATAAGGAGCGAGCCAGTAAGCAGTGCTCCTCCATGGTCTCTGCTTCAGTTCCTGCCTCCAGGTTCCTGTCTTCACTTCTCTTCATAATGGACTATGACTGTAAATTGAAATAAACCCTGCCCTCCTCAAGTTGCTTTTAGCCATGGTATTTATCACAGAACAGTGACAGAAAGCAACTAAGAAAATCCCCAGCAATGGGATAACAAGTACACATGGCTATACCGGCCTTTTTTTTTTTTTTTTTTTTTTTTTAACATGAGTGATAGGGATTTGAACTTAGGCCCTCAGACTTGCACAACAAATCCTCACACTCACTAGCTTCCTTTTCAACCCCACAGATGGATTTAAATGCCATTTATGTGTGATCTCAAGTCTAAATCCACCCTGGCCTTCACTCCTGAACTCTAGACCACACATTGCACTGCCTGTCTCCCATGTAGAGACCCAATAAGCTTCTCAGAATCACCATGTTCATTGTTAAACTCTTATTTTCTTAAAAGTCCTAAGCCCTATTGCCTCATTGAGAGTGGATATCTGTCTCTCTTGTAGTGTGTTAAACACTGTGACTGATGTTGATTCTCCCATTCTGCTGCACTCTATCCTTGTTCCCCCAGATGTGTGGCTTATTTTCTCACTTCGTTTTGGATTCTGGGGCAGAGGAATATTGGTGAAATTATTAAGGCCACTCCATGTAGTTAAAAGGGAGGTTTATTTTGTGGGGTAACTCACAAGTGAAGGGATAGGTAACAGGGTCTGGGAATGGTGTAGTGCAGTCCGGTGGTGTTCTCTGGAGAACTCTGCTCAGTCTACTTCCAGCGTCCAGAGAGGTGGCGCATCTGAATCTCTGGTCTTCAGGGTCCTCTCTCAGCCCTGCCTTGTAGGCGTGACAGTTACCGAAGCCTCAGTGGGGGTTGAAGCCTCAAAGCTGGAATGGCTACCCACTACAGAGGTGTGTGTGTGTGTGTGTGTGTGTGTGTGTGTTTGTCTCTCATCAGAGATAAAGGTGCTTCCTTACCAACTCATTTCATTATTTAAAATACAAATGTTCTTCACATTTGTCTTATTATTTTTTTTTTTTGGACAGAGTCTAATTTGTACAGCCTTGGCTGACTTGCCATTCCCTCTATAGGCCAAGCTGGCCTTAACTCACACAGCTCTTCCTGTCTCTGCATCTCTAGTACTGGTATCAAAATTGTGTATCATCACGCCCTGCTAGTCATATCACTTTCTGGTTCAATTTCTTGTCTTGATTTTCTTTGTTGTACATATCATGGCTTATGTTTATATGTAATTTTCCTTTATTTCTCAAATAGAATGCTAACCTCATGTCTATAGACACGTTGCTTAGTTAAATCTTACCTATGTAGCTGAGAATAATTCCTAGTAAGCATTCAGTAAATAATTTTCTCAAACAAATTTACATCTTTTCTGGACCTTTTATGTTATAAACTTCTGTAAAATGATTGAATAATATTCTCCCTTTGGGTTTTGGCAATTGCAGTCTTGCTCAATAATACTGAGTGTCTTTGTACACCACCAGATGTAGATCTAAGACACTTTCAACAGTCTCTGTCATTTCTGTACTGTAACAGGGTACCGTAATGATTTATTCAAATTCAACTGATGGGCAATTGGACTGTTTTCAGTATTTTGCTTTTTTCAGCAATGCTATAATGAATAAGCTTATATTGAAGTCTATTGTAATCTAATTCATCAAACAGTTATTGATTATCTGTTTTATGCAATTTACTGGTCTGGACAATGGGATGGTAAAACAGAAATAAATAGGATGTGATTTGTTCGTTTAGGGAGCTCATGAACACTCAAGCAGACAGATAATGATAGATAAAGATTACATGTTTGAGGGAGCTATGAGTGTACAAGTGCTGCTGGGCAAGGAAACTATATGAGGAGAATTCAGGCCTACAGAGGGCCAGGAGGTGCAAGGAGATGCAAAGAGTCTTTCCAATGAGCACCTATGGGAATTCAGCTTTGACACAGGTTTTAACTGTAAGAGTGTGTGGAGTGGAGTGAATACTGCATCCGGGGGATTTTGTTGGAAACATTCCTAACTGACTTAGCTCATGTTCAACTAGAACAGATAGTGAGTGATAATGAGGCTAGAGGTGAAGGTTGGCTTAAGGGTGAACAGTGTGATCAAGTAGTTGCCAGAAGGGGCCCAGGAACAGAGATCAACATAGATCTAGATCCACCCCATCTACCTGTCAAGTTGTTTCCTTGAATGGAAGAAGGTTTGCCCAGGTTATCCCAGTTTATAGCAAGTCAGACTAGTTGTTTTGGAGCGATACCCAAAGTCTGTATTTTAAAAACATGTTGCCTCCAGATTGTTGTACTGCTGGTTAACAACTTATGTTTTCAAAATCATTTTATGACTCATAAAGCAAAAACAATAATACAACCCCCTGTTGACCAGTCCCCTGTGGGATGTATGTGGTATGTGCCCTGAGTCACTGCTCTGTAAGTCCTGCCTGCCTGAAGGATCTCTTTCTTCAGAAGCCTGAATTTCATTCTTTTGTGGAGGAGGATCTTGAGCTATAGCCAAATCATTCCTCTTCATTTCTTGATTCAACACATACTTATACGTACATAGAATCATACATGACTGCAATAAAACATCTAGAAAACAGAGGCAAACCCTCATATTTGTCTACTAGAATGAAATATTTAGAGCTGGTCTAGGCCTGTGTATTCTAGTCCATTCTGGAAAGCTATTTGTACTGATCTACTAAACTATCTTCAGGATTCATAGTGTTTGAGAAACTCAGTGGCTGTACTTTCCTGACTACAAGGTGTCTTCTGCCTTCAACACCCATGTTTCTCTGTAGTACTTGCCACAGCCTACACTAGTATTTGGGATTCAGCAAGGTGATTGGAACATAAACAGTGTCTGAACTGAACCCACTTTGTCTCAGACTCTCAGCCTAAGCAGAGTAGTGAGTGTTCAATAGTTGGATGCTGAGATTCAGACCTCTAAGATTCTCACCAGGGCGGATTTGTGGACCTGATCCCTGATAAGCTTGGTGAGTTACTCTGCATCCTATTTAGCTGGAGGAGATGTCAGTTGATTTAAGACAGGAAGGCATTTTGTAAGCAGCTTTTTCAGTCGCTCCCTCAGCAACATGTCCTGGACTCTCAGCCTTTTCCTCTTGACCTTGACCCCAACGGACTCAAATCACCACAGGCTTCTTCTTCCAACTTTGTCTAGATTTGGGTTTGTGAAACACAAGTCAAAAAGGCCCTACTATTTTAAGCTTTCTGAGATCCAAACTCTATCTGGTTACTAAGAAACACAAATGATTTCAGTTACCTTGGAATTCAATGTAGCCTAGAACATTCAATATTTGCCAGGTCATGTTGCAAATGAGCTGCTCTATTCATAATGGATGTGTCACCATCATAAATATGACAAAAGGACATTTGCAGAAAGATGATTATCCACGCCGCTGAGAGGGATGCAGGCTCACAAAATTCACATTTCCTGTTCTTCACCTCTCTTTGCTTTGCATTATTTAGGCATTTCTGGTGACTAGACTGACTCCTCCCGGCCCTCAATCCTGCAGCATGAAGAACTTTTACAAGACAGCCCACAATGATATCAAAGGAAGGACCCCTTTGGAGAAGTCGACATTTCCTCTCTCATCTCCGGGCTAATAGGAAGACCTGTATTCAAAGGTACCTTTGTCTCAGTGGGAGCACCCCAAGACATCTTTGGCTCTGATTTATATTAGTTGCAGGTACATGCTGGATCAAAGTAAATGGGAGTGGGAGCAAGAATCCAGATGCAAAGTACATTAAAAAGAAGAAGTGCAATATCATCTATCTGACTTCTTTGGGCAGCTATCAAGTAGCCAACACTTGGAGAGCAGTGGCCATACCCAAGACAATTGGTCCCCAGACCCCCTGTTCATTTAAATCTCTAGGATGGACTTACATTTTCAAATTACAATTATTTATTTAGTGGATGTGTGTGCAGATATTTGCTATGGTACACATGTAGAGGTCAGAGAACAACTTGTAGGGATTGGCTCTCTCTCCCCACCATGTGGGTTCTGGGAATTGAACTCAGGTTACCAGGGTTGCTAGTAGATGACTTTACTCACTGAGCTGTCTTGACATCTGCAGGAGTATTAAAAAAATGTAGAAGTCTATTATTTGACAATTTCACACATGTATAGAATTTATTTTTAATTAAATTCGCTTCATTATCTTCCTCATCCCCTTTCTCCAGAATCCCTTCTGGTTCTCTTCTGTGTCTTTTTCTTTTTTTTTTTGACCCACTGAGTTTATTGCAGGTTGCTGTATGAGTATGAGTGTGGGGTTATTTATTGGTGTGTAGGCAGCTAACTAGTGGCTGAACAACTGTAGAAAAATGACTCTGCTTTCCCCAGCAGCCAGCAAGTGCCAATAGCTCTTCAGCTCACAGGGGGTTTCATGAGTCCCTCCCCTATCCATGATGAAATATTGGTGGGCTCAGTGGACTTCAGGCCTGGTGTAGGTAACCATAGCTACTGTGAATTCCTGAGTGTAATGGCCTTGTCGTATCTAGAAGGTAGAACGTTACAGCACTCTTCCCAACCCTCCAGCTTGTATATTACTTCTGCCCCGAATTTGGTAGGCTCTCTGAGCATGGAGAGATGTGGTATAGATGTCAAGAAAAACTTCTAGAAGGTACTCAGTATCCTTGTCTCACCCCTCAAGACTCTGATTCAATTGGCCAAGGTGAAGCCAGGCACTGCAAATTTTAGACAGCTCCCCAGAAGAGCCTAAATGTGCTCCCAGGGTTAAGAATCACCATGATCCATGCTATTTACCGTTATTAGTTCAGATAATCAATAGGCCTGTATGGTTGCAGGCCTATAACATAATTTTTAATTTTCAGTTAAGAAAACAGAGGTAGAGAGAAGTACCATGCCTATTTCTATATGGGATCAGGGGGGAAGGGGTGAATCCAAATTTGAATCCAGGTAGGTGGATTCCAGAATGCAAAGCAAGGAAATGCAAAGATTACAGGAAAGTGGAACATTTTATGCCCAGCATTTGGGGCAAAAATAGAGGAAAGATGACTCTAGAAAGTAAACTTAGAACAAGAGAGTTCATATCATCCACAGCATGTTATGTATACTGTGTGTTATATGTGTCTGCCCACCCCAGTTAAAGGTGAATGAGAAGGAAGAAAACGGGTTGCTCAGCATCTCAGCAGGGAGGGTTTCAGGGTAGGCATCCTGGGTATGTGACCAGAAAGTGCTCTTCTTTGGTTACATGCTCTTTTTTTCTTGTCTTGAAATTCTAAACATGTTAGGAATAAGAAACTCCATGGTTTAAAATTTCCCCACAGCCCACTGATTATGAGTGCTGTTCTTCAGGCTCACTCTGAGTCTCAGAGCAATGGAAAACACTAGCCATCTTTCGTTTGTTACTTGGTGTGTTACTTGATTTTCCTGTTGCTGCAACACCACCAATGTACAGCGAAAGGTTAATTTCAGCTCACATGTGAAGGCTGCAGCCCGTCTTGGCAGGGAAGGTTTGGCAACAGGAGCGTGAGGCACATGTCGCATGGCATCTGCAGTCAGGAAGCAGAGGGAGACAGATGCTGGCTGGTGCTCAGCTCACTTTCCTCCATTTTGTTCAGTTCAGACCCCCCAGCCCATCAGGTTGCTCTTCCTCCATCAGTTAACTCAATACAGCAACTCCCTGCCAGGTACTGAGGTGTCCTTTCCTTTCTTCCTCCTCCCCTCTCAATTTCTTTTCTTTCTTTTGTGGTGGTGGTGGTGTGTGCACATGTTATATGCATGTGCATATGTGTTTATGTGGATGCATACATCTCTGAGTTCATGAAGGCTGGAACCTGGGGCTCATGTTTTTCATCTGGGCTCCATCAAGCACTCCCCAGGGATTCTCCTATTCCTTTTCCTTTGCAATAGAGTGACAGGTGCATGTGAGACCTCACATAGCTAATTATGTGGATGCTGGGATCTGAACTCAGTCCTCATGGGTGCAAAGTGAGTGCTATTAATTACAGAGCCATCTATCCATCCTCCCTGTATTATCCTATCAGTGGCAGACATTTGCAGGTCTCTTGTCTCTTAGAAAGTGTGTATGTCCTTCTATGCAAGGATTTGTGGCACATGACTTCCAGAGTCTCAGTTAATGTTTCCTAAGAAGAAGGCACATGTTAAGTAGATTGAGATGGGAAGAAGGGAGGAAATAGCTACCTAAATGGTTTAATAGCAGCATTTGGTGAGATAGTGCCACACAAATATACTCTCTTCCATCCAGAGTCCGTCTCTGGCCCACTTCTGGTTGTTCACTGAGTCCTCAGTATGACTTATGATTATACCAGCACTCTTCTCTCTGTTTACCCTTCTGTATCCTGTACTTCCTTTAACACCACATTTTCATAAAACTGAACCCAGGATGATGGCAGCTCTAACAGCAGCTGAACTTCTTGAAATATTGGAGCCCCACTTATTTATTTTGCTACTTATTTTCTCATTTCAGTTACCCATGTTCAACTAGCTTGAAAATATTAAATGGAAAATTTCTGAAATAAACAAATCATAAGTTTCAAACTGTGTGCCATTGTGAGTAGCCTGGTGAAATCTCTCACTGCCCTCCTCCATGCTGCCATAAGTCATGTCCCATTTTTATAATCTTTGCAAGTAAAGGTTGAGCACTCTGCAATGATATATTTTAAGAAGGAGGAAGATCATATTCATGTATCTTTTACTACAATGCACTTCTCTAATGATTCAATTTCATTAATAGTAACATATAACTCAGCTAAATATATAAAATTTAACATAGGCATATATATAAACACACACACACCATTGTTGTTTCAGTCATCTTCTAAGGGTTTGGGGGTGTATATTGGTTAGTTTTTATGTTAATTTGACATAAGCTGGAGTCATAGGGGAAGAGGGACTGACTTAGTTGAGAAAATGTCTCCACAAGACTGGCCTATAAGCAAGTCTGCTGAGCATTTTCTTAATAAGTGTTTGATATGGGACAGCACAGCCCACTGTGGGTGGTGCCAACTCTGGGTAGGTGGTCCTGGATGGTGTAAGAAAGCATGCAGAACAAGCCATGAGGAACAAGCCAGTAAGCAGTGTTTCTTCATGGCCTCTGCATCAGCTCCTACCTCTGGGTTCTTGCCTTGATTTGGGATGTTGAAGTGTAACTGAAATCAACTCGTTCCTCCCTAGTTGCTTTTGACTGTGGTATTTTATCACAGGACGGACAGAAGGCTCATGGCTCACTTTTGGATATGTGATCCTTAGCTGTGAAGTCCTTAGGAGGCGGAAGCAGTAAGAGGGCGTTTGAAGATGGTACCCAGCCCTGGCTCCTGTCCAGCTCTTTCTTCTTCCTGGCTGCTCCATGTGAGTGGCTCCATTGTGTTCTACAGCCATAGAGCCATTCCTGGCACCACACATGGTGCTACACACCACACAGATTGAAATTGCTCCCAAACTAATTGAGCTAAGCCAAAACTCCCCCCTTTGCTGTTTCTGATACATATTTTACTCATCTAGATAAGGAAGCAACAAACATAATACACCCTCCATGAACAGGGACAGGTTTTCCTACATAGTACATGCTGGACACAGTGACGCCTACTATTTGTGCCATCTCATTTAATTCAACCCTAACAGCAGCCCATTGAGATTAGGTACATTTTTTTTTTTTTTAGGTGGGGACGCAAACAGAGGAAGATTCATCAGTTGTCAAGTGGTCTCTGCTTACCCCATAGGATGACTCCAAACTGCATTCTTCCATGGTTCCAGTGGCCAGGCTTTTATATAGTGCTAGACTGAACCACTGTCTTGGTGTTTCTATTTTTATGTAAAGGGGTTATATAGACATACATACTTATACCATATTTAAGTATTAGAGTTTAACTTACAGAGTGATGGTATCGAGTGCTGTCACTGTTCATTGACATGGCCCATATGTTAGGCGTTGGCTTCTAAGCTCCTGGGGGAAGCTGTACTGAGACTTGATGTATGGTGCAGTATTTTTAAATTGTGTACTTCTTAGTATAAATACTTAAACATATTGACTGACTAAAACCTAACTGGAAAATATATTATGTTTAAATCAAGTAAAAGAACCTACAAAAGGGTTTGTATGAGACTATATCTGCCCTTGATTTAATACATTCTGTGCCTAAATGTCTAGGATAGAAAAGCAGATTAGTTTGTAGTTTTAGTCCCAACAAAAGGGCAGCTAAGGTTACTGAACATTTGTCCATGTCTTGGGTTTTGTCTAAGCATTCTGCCTAAAGTTTTTAGTTTTTACAAATTGTGGGAGCCCGTTCTGGGGTTCCTCGTGGCTTTACCCATCAGGTCCAAATAGAGGATGATCAGGACCACGGGCCTGAGTGCAGGTGTCTGAGATGCTCTGCACTTGGCTGTGCTGGGGGAGGAGGTCTTTTGCTCCACCCCTTGGCGTCTCTATAAAAACCCTGGGCCAGAGACAGTCGGGGCCAGTTGGAATAGGTTCCAGACCCTCTCGAGGCTATCCTTTATTTTCTATCTGTTTATCTCTGCAAGATTCTCCGCTATAAATCCTTCTATCTAATATTTCCTGCTGATTGCACTCAAGAAAACTCTGGGGAACTGTGGGGGTGGTGGGTAAACGCCCCACAACAAATGTAGTGGACCCCATTTGTTTTCTACCCAGAAAATATTCACTCTTTCTTGTCTGATTTACTTTTAGATATCCACATTTCCCTGTGACAGAAACAAATGCTCCAGGGAAAGCAAGCCTGCCCTCCTATCCAGGATGCATCTGATTTATTCCCTTCCTCTTGGCAGTAATTGGCATAACAACCTAGGACCATGACAACCAATGATCCCTAGACAAATAATTGTTAAAGCACAGGTAAAGAAGATGGGAGGAGATATTGGCCAGGGGCTTTGGAAAAGATAAGGTTGTGGGAAAGATGGTCTTTCTTGGCCAAAGTCATTGTCACAGCAGAAGCATGGCAGCCTTTTTACTGTGTGCTCAAGGATGAAGCCAGCACAGGGAAGGAAAAAAGGAGAATCGTAAAGAAACAGGCCAAGGCTCATTCTATGTCTTCTCTGTCCTGAAAACCCTTGTAAACTGGGGAGTTCTCTAATTAACTAGGGTTGAGCTTTTGTTTCTTGATTCCAAAACCATCAAACTCACATGAAGGCTGTTAAGCACCAGAACAGGTACAAAAACAGACACCAGCCACTAAACTATGATAACAATAAAAAATACTGATTATGACATTTTCATGGTATGTATTTTTTAAAGTGACTTTAACATGTTTTAATGCAATCAGCAGTCCACGGCAATGTAAGTGACCCATAGCTATGGTTACAGTAGCGTTCTCTTTTGCTTAGAAAGTGGGACCTCAATCTGAAGTGATCAGACTATGTAGTCAGAATTGCCCCTGAGAATCCTACCTTTCCACACATGCAAGCCGGCTGCTTTCCACTATTTCTCTTCCACTATTCATTTAATAAATGATATTTATTGAAGACCCATATACCACACGCTGGATACAAATTAGTGATAGTGTCCCCAGGTCTCATGAAATTTACTTTTCAGAAAGTAGTAAAATCATAAGATAATCATGCTAATTCCATGCAGAGGGCACTTTTACAAAGGATTGAGATTGTTGGGATGAAAAGCAGGATGCTTTGGTGATACGTGGCCAGGGAAGACTTTTCTGGGGGAAAATAGTAGTTAAGTTTTATTTTTTATTTTAAACTTTGTGTGTGTGTGTGTGTGTGTGTGTGTGTGTGTGTGTGTGTGTGTGTGTGTGTGTTATATGTAAGAGGCCAGAGGAGGATGTTGGGTGACCTATCTTGTCATTTCCCTTGAGACAGAGTCCTTTACTGAAGCTTCCTGCTTTCTTTCAGTTGGCTAGCTAGCCAGGAAGTCCCAGCCACCCTCTTGCTATGGTGACAGGATTATAGGCACACATGATTCTGCCTATGCCTAGTTTAGATGGGTACTAGGGATCCAAATCCAGGACTTCATGCTTACATAGAAAGCTCTCTTGTTCTCTGAGCCATCTCCCCCAGCCACAAGCTGAATTTGAGAATATGAGAACTAACTAGTTTGCTGATTGGTAGACAGGAGACATTTGGATTGTTGGCCGAGGGTAAAAGGAAGGTGGATTAGAAATCAGCCCTTTGGAACTCTCTTCCACTGTTGGTGGGAATGCAAGCTTGTACAGCCACTCTGGAAATCAATATGGCACTTTCTTAGAAAATTGGGAATCAATCTCCCCCAAGACCCAGCTATATCACTCTTGGATATATTCCCAAGGAATGCTCAATCATAACACAAGAGCAGTTGCTCAGCTATGTTCATATCAGCATTGTTTGTAATAGCCAGAACCTGGAAACAACCTAGATGTCCCTCAACTGAAGAATGGATAAATAAAATCTGGTACAAATACACAATGGACTACTACACAGCAGAGAAAAACAATGACATCATGAGGTTTGCAGGCAAATGGATGAATCTAGAAAAAAATCATCCTGAGGTAAACCAGACTCAGAAAGACAAACATGGTATGTACTCACTCATAGGTGGATAACTGAGTATACAAAGAGGCCATTCAGTTGAAAGGAGTTTCAGTACAAGGGTCTGTTCTGAACCTGTCAAGCCTGAGAAGCAAGGCACTTAGTTGGCATTTGAGGGACTTTAGTCAGACAAGGAAAATGACCTGTCCAATATGCAATACATACACTGGTGAAAACAAACTTGACCTTACGTCTATCTGAAGATACCTGCCTCAGACAATCATCTCCTCTTCAAAGAGTATCTGATACATGTGTCATCATTAAATTATAAAACAGCTTACAAATAGTAAGTTGTGAGTAAGAACGTAATAAGCTTAACAGTGGTAGCAACAGCTTTGTTGATGAACTTCACAGAGCCTAGATGATACTGTCAATACTAGGACTAGCTGGGTGATGGAATGAGTAGCAATTATGGCATTCCTTGGCTAATTTCTTTTGTTTGGTTGTGTTTTTTTTTTTTTCCAAGACTGAGACTAAGTTTCTTTGTTAGCCTTGGCTGTCCTTGAACTCACTCCATAGACCAGGCTGGTCTTGAACTCAGAGATCTGTCTGCTTCTGCCTCCCCAGTGCTGGGGTTAAAGACATGTGCTATCACTGCCCGGTGGCTAATTCCTTTTGTTGAGTTACTAAAGAAGAGACCCGTAGTCATTATGTTATGTCCCAGAGTTCTTTCTATAGAAGGGCATTTGCTACTAGGTGGTGATTATACACATTGCTTTCATGTGGCATTTGCATACGGCACTGCTATTTTGCATTGTGCAGTCTCTATTTCAATCTCATTATTCTCTTATATGAACCCAGTGAGTTTGTCACTTGAGTATTATTATAGGTATTAATGCTTCCTGTTGTACCTTACGTGGCTGTGGGGTTCTACAGGGTACAAGGAAAAATTGTGGTGAAAAATACTCTCTGAATGCTCTTCCTCAAATAGTCCAGTACTCTCCCATAAATGTTGGGTGTTGTTGCTATTTTTTTAACTTAAACATGGTAAGACAGATGATTTCTTTGGGGGGTCTGCCTAGAAAAAAGTTAGAGAGACATTTAGTAAGGTAAATGTCTGTTTCTTCATCACCCCCCACCCTGGTCATTTATAGGTGAGTATGCTCAGCATAAACTCCCAATAGATACAATTGTGCACTCCCAGATTACAAATGAAGAATTGGTCTTAGATGAAGTCACTTCCCTGTAGTTATCATTCACAGCAGAACCCCCCAATGGAACTCAGACTTTTTTATAGATTCAAACTCCCACTTTCCCCTTCCACTCCCCCAGGCATCATTCTCCCCTGACTTCACCCCTGGGCCCAGACCCCTGCGCTTCCTCTGGCCCTCTTCAGTCAACCTCTGTGCCCTTGTGTAGTGGGTAGCCATTCCAGCTTTGGTCTGGAAGTTCCAACCCCCATTGAGGCTTCAGTAACTATCACACCTACAAAAGGGGCCAAGTGAGAGCCCTGAAGACCTGAGATCCAGATGTGCTGCGCTCTCTTGGTTCCCAGCCCCTGGACACTAGAGGTAGACTGAACAGAGTTCTCCAGAGAACATCGCCGGACTGCGCTATGCCTTTCCCAGACCCTGTGACCTACCTATCCCTTCATTTGTAAGTTACGCCACTAAATAAACCTCCCTTTTAACTATGTGGAGTGGCCTTAATAATTTCACCAATACCCTTGTCCTTGCCTTTTATTGGCTGCCTTTTCCTTCCCTATTTTAAATTAGTTTATTCCCATCCTGATGTTGACTTTATCCTAAAAAAAAAAAAAAAAAAAAAAAAAAAAAAAAAAAAAAAAAGCTCTTGAAATCAACTGCTTAATCTTTTTCTTGATATCTTTGACTCATGGTCAAGATTAGTGTAGGCAAGGGTGTTTAGTCAAAGGCCTCCAAGTCCCTTCACTAACATCTTGACTTCTTAACTTCCCCAGAGGTTCCATCACACCCCATGATCCAGGTAGGGGATTGTCATTGTCACCACGGAAAAACCTATTTAGGTGAATGCCCTCTGCAGAGTCATTTATCTTCTATTCTAGTTTATACTAGAGACATGGCTATTGTCCAAAACAGTGATTTATTAGGGTTTCTCTTTAGGACTGTGTTTAAAAACACTATGCCCTACATTGTGAGATTGTTAAAGTAAAAAATTCCCGTAGAATTAAATTTAGAGCAGAGCAACTGCTGTGGGGGAGGAGAGTGTTGTCTAAGTGCAAGAACTTCTTATTGGTGGGACTATGGGCCCCTCTTACTGTGTCATGGCAGGCTGTCTTCTCTCCCATTACTGCACAGATATAGAAAGCTTAAGCAATGCTTCTTCCTTTATCTGAGTGTTCTAAATTGTAAAGCTGCATTCAATGTTTCAATAGTCATGGTAGTTTTATTATAGAATGACTTCATTTAATGTGATGGCCATTTAGAAAAGGTTTTACATTCACCTCAGGCGAGCTGTAAGAGGAAACAAGTGACTACTTACAAAGACCTCACACAAATTGGCTTTGAGACAATAAGACAAAAAATGGGGTAAATAAATACTGTAAGACATGGCAGTGTCTTTAGGTAGAATGAGGGTAGCCATGCTGTGCTTTCAATTTACCATAGAATGTTCAACAGTCACACTTCTGAGACTCTCTGTCTGCTGAGCTCATTGTGTCAGTGTGGAAGACCACCTCAGAGTCTCCTGCACCAACACAGGCCTCCTTATTCACTGCAGTCTAAGAATTTGATGTGGGAAGGCCAGGTCTGGACCCCCTACACTCTGCTCCAGCACTCATAAGTCTCATATGAATACCCCTGAAAGGACTGCTAACAGTCAACTCCATTGTCCTCATGGACAAAGTGTCTTTAACATTGAACTTGACCTTTGAAGGTTCTTCCCTCTGACCTTTTTCATATACACCCTGGTGACTGCCTCTAACTTTACTTGGGGTGATTGGAACACTGTCATCTGCTGGTGTTAAAGTGTCACATTGTGTGGAAAGGCTGAGAAATAGTCTGCCTCTGATTATGTAGGATTCAAGGCATACTGATTGCTAAGCTACTTACCATGACAAATGCAAGAACTTTGTAGTTTATTGATTCTGAATGTGTTCTTGACAAAACCTCACTCATGAAAGCAAAGACGTCTGGATGCTTCTTAAAGAAAATTATTTGTTTGTTTGATTTTTGTTTCCCAAAAGGTACCTATGCAAAATAATTTTTCCCTGGAATTTTGACATTTTTTTCAATACTCAAATTCTTCATTCTTTTTTCTCATTAAAAAAAAGGAAACCAATAGGCTCAGTGGAATTCAGACAATCCAGGGAAGAAATTGACTAGGTAGGACTCACCACTTAATATCTTCATATTTTTCTTGCTACAAAATAGTCCATGCTTTGTATTATTTTTATTGGATACATTTAAGGTATATAGCATGATTTTGGGGGGTTTGTTTGCTTGTTTGTTTTAAGACAGGATCTCACTCCATAGTTCACAGTGTCCTTGAACTTGCAGCCCAAGTTGACCTCAAACTCATGACAATCCTCCTGCTTCAGCCTCCCGAGTGCTGAGATTATGTGTGGTGTGCACCACCACACATACCCGCCTAGCTCAGCATGATGTTTTAATAGACAATGATTACTATTTTCAAATCAATAAACATATCTCTCATCTCACAATCACAATACTAAACTTACACCCCTACACATTTCCAGTATTCAGCAAGGTTTTGGTAACTGTCTTCTTATACATGTGTGCACATGTGCTCTAGACTCACTGATCTTTTATGAATGTAACTGTGTATCCTCTGATATGCATCTGCTCATTTCATGTAGTTCCCTGCCCCTTGTAACCACTGCTCTAGTCTTTTATTTTTCTGAAATCATTTCTCACATAATCTCAGGTTATATACAGCACCAAGGAAAAAACACTGTGCAGTTCATTTGACACTATGGCCTTCAGGTTCATTACCACAATCACAGATCTTAAACATTCAACATTCTTAAAAGTTGGCTAATACTCCACTGTTCATACACTCTCTCTGTGCAATTGTCTATCTGCAAAAACTTAGGCTATTTCTTTATCTTGACTGTTGGAAATAATTTGGCATTGAACATGAGAATGAAGATTTTAGTATGAACTGTTCATTTATTTTACCTTGGGTGTGCATTTTGTGTACACACACCTACACACACACACACACACACACACACACACACACGTATATGTACATATATACATGCATTCATAATACATATACCTGGAGGCATGACTCCTGATCATATGGCAGTTTTATTTTGAAGATCTGAGGAAATTCATCCTACATTCTTTAATGATTAAAG
This sequence comes from Peromyscus maniculatus bairdii, assembly GCF_049852395.1. Lineage (NCBI taxonomy): Eukaryota > Metazoa > Chordata > Mammalia > Rodentia > Cricetidae > Peromyscus > Peromyscus maniculatus. The sequence continues at coordinate 118,347,824 of NC_134854.1, forward strand.
CATGCCCATTTTTGTTTGTATTTTTCAGTATTGATCCATTGTTCTCCTTTTCTTTTTTTAACTCCAGGTCCTGTCTTCCTCTCGTCTATTTTAATAATATTCTGACTCTAGCATTTTTAAACTTCACTTAAAAAAAATCTTCTTACATTTATTTTAGTTGTAAAAATTTCTCCTTTTGGGAAAAATCGTTCCTTTTTCTTTCTTTTTTTCGACTCTTGATCTATTCTCTTTCCCGCTATAATATTCTTGTCTATTTCTTGTCTTTTTTCCCATTTCACTTACCCATTCTTGCTTTGCTGCTATTTATTCCCCTTCCCTGCCCATTCCTTTGTATCATTCATTTTCTATTTTTGTCTTTACCCTAACTAGTTTTTTTTTTTTTCTGAGACAGGGTTTTGCTGTGTGCTTAGGAGCCTGTTTTAGAACTTGAGCTGTAGATCAGGCTGCCCTTGAACTCACAGAAATCCACCTGCCTCTGCCACCTAAGTATTGGGATTAAAGCCGTGCACCACCACCACCCTGCATAACTAGTTCTTTAATTTGTTAGCACTTTCTGAATTAGTTTCACTATTTTCCAGCTCACAATCATTGATGATTATTAGTGGGGCTTAATTGAATACAGAAATTTGTGTTCTCTTTAGTGAGTGACACTGAGAATTAAGCACTCAGGAGTAGAGAAGATTTCCAAGTAAAGCAGAGGAGATGTCCAAAGAACAAGCGATGTAAATTGCAACACAAAAATCACAAGAAACACAAAAATTCAAGGCAACATGAGTCCTTCAGAGACCATAACTCCTTAACTACTGAATTTGAAGATACTGAAATGGGTAATCTGGCTAAAGTCTTCAAAGGTTTACTAGCAAAGGAGACCAGTGACCTCAAGGAGAATACAAACAGGCAGATGAAGTCGTCTGGGACCTGGAGAAGAATTTTAGCAACACAGAGGAAACAGTCATCAAAATGGAGAGAAGATCAACAATATGGATGAAAAAGTCAACAACATGGAAGAAAAATTCAGCAGAGGGAGTGAGATCATGATAAAATTTGCAATGTTGGAAATAAAAAGCTCAATGAATCAAATAAAAAACAGTGCGCAGCATCACATGTACACTTGACCAAGGAAAAGGAAGACTATCAGAGATGGAAGGCAAGGGTGATGACATACTACATTCAAACATCAATAAAGAAAAAAAAATGGTCATAACCACACTAACCAAGAACTCTAGGATACCATTGAGAGACCAAACCTAAGAATCCACAGGATAGGAGAAAATGCTGAGATAAAACCGAAGGCATATAGAATGTACTCATTAAAATGATAACAGAAAATACCCAAATATAGAGAAAGAAATAGATATCTAAACACAAAAGACATGCAGAACCCTAAATAGAAATGAGAGAATCTCTCCATGACAATTACAGTCAAGGTGCAAACCACAAACCAAGGCATTACAAGATATAAGGAGAAAACACCAGATGGCTTCCAAAGGCAGAAACAGAATAACATTAGATTTCACGTTAACAACACTAAAAGCCAAGAAAGCATGGGATGGTATATTGTCTTGAAAGCATACAACTGCCCAGGAAGATTGCTATATTCAGCAGTGCTAAATCTTTTAAAATTGATGGAGAGATAATGTTGCTGGAGGGCTTCTCTCCAGGTTCCACCAAGCCTCGCAGTCCCACAATCCATGTATAAAATAATCACTCAGACGCTTATATTACTTATAAACTGTATGGCTGTGGAAGGCTTCTTGCTAACTGTTCTTATATCTTAAATTAACCCATTTCTATAAATCTATACCTTGCCACGTGGCTGGTGGCTTACCGGCATCTTTACATGTTGCTTGTCCTGGCGGTGGCTGCAGTGTGTCCCCCTCCTTCTTCCTGTTTCCCCAATTCTCCTCTTTCTTTGTCCCGCCTATACTTCCTGTCTGGTCACTAGCCATCAGTGTTTTATGTATATAGAGCGATATCCACAGCAAGATAAGGACATTTACAGAGAAGTATGAAGTAAGACAGTCAATAACCATCAAGCCAGCACTGCAGAGGATATGTACTATATGTACATAAGATGTCATATACAAAGGAGAAAAGTCATTCTCAACCACAAGAGCACAGTAGAATCAATTCCATGAGGGGAAGCGATGACCACAGGATACTAGGAGGGAGTCCTTGTTCAGCACAGAGAATCAGAAAACCCTAATGTTAAGAGATGAGAATGGAAGAACAACAACAAATCTATCCAACCAGCAAAACAACAAGTAAAATGATAGAAAGTAACTAACACCTCCCAATAATAACCTTACATGTAAATGACAGCAACTCATCAAAAAGATGCTGATTTGATTTAAAAAATCTGTTGTCTCTGATAAACATACCACAAAACAAAGAAACACACAAATAACAACAAAAGAAACATTCCACATTGGCAAAGAAACCCATGGACGAGTATCAGAGAATGGGAGTCAGTTTATCAATTAAAGTCTAAAACGAGCTGGCATAGATAGCTTTTCTGGTATCTGATAAAGCAGAATTCAAACCAAAGTTAGTCATCAGAAGAGACAAAGAAGGTCATCACATATTAAGGTAGGGGACAATTCACACACACACACAAATAACAAAATGTGAGTGCACCACACTTTGGGGCTTCAGTGTCATGGAGTGAATACTGATAGACATAGAAGGTGGCATAGGTCTCAGTACAATAAGAATGCATTTGTTCAGTACCCAACTCTCATCTTTAGATAAGTTATCCCATTAAAAACCAACAAAGCAACTTCAAACTATTTTATAGAACAATCAGATTTAATAGATACCTGTAGAACATTTCATCTAACAGATCTGAAGCACACAGCCCAAGGAACATTTTCTAATACTGACCACATTCTAAGCAATGAAGTAAACCACAACAAATGAGAATGAATTAAAATGATTTCTTGGATCTATCAGATAATAGCAGGATAAAACTAGACAATAACAGCAAAACAAAACAAATAAACAAAAACAAATTCAGAGAAACTATACAAACACTCAGAGACTGGTAATATACCCTTGAATCATCAGTGGGTTATTAAATAAATCAGAAAGGAAAGTAAAAAATTGCTATAATCAAATGACCATGAAAGCATGGGCTACCAGAATACAGCCATGGCAGTCCTAGGAGGAAAGTTGATAACTAACACTGAAGAATAAAAGTGAAGAAGATTTTAGAAGACAGAAAGCCCTTTCATATTCATGGATTGGCAGAATTAATTCTGTAAAAGTAATTTTATTACTGAAAGCAATCCATATATTTAACATAATATCAAAATTCCATTTACATTTTCTGATCCTAAATGCATTTGGAAGCATAGTAGATCCCAAATAGCCAAAGAAATTTAGGTATTTGCCTGAAGAAGAATGAAATTATATACATACATAAGATATATATGTGTCTTACCCTACACATAAATCAATTCAAGGGGATTCAAAGACCATAATATAAGCCCTTAAAATTTGAAACTACTAGGGGAAAACACAGAAGAAACACTTTACAAAACAGGCTTGTGTAGTGGGTAGCCATTCCAGCTTGGATCTGGAAGTTCCAACCCCCACTGAGACTCTGGCAACTGTCACGCCTACGAGGCGGGGCCAAGGGAGGCATCTGGAGACCCGAGACCTGGATGGGCGAGTGCTCTCTCAGTTGATGTGGTTAAAGACTAGATAGTTGTAATTTTCTCAGTTATGATAAAAGCTAAGTTAGATATAAAACCTTAAACTCACAAATATAAGATAGATAGGATATCTTCTTTAATATTGTAACTGTAATTCTTGCTCGATAATTGTTTGGTTATATGTAATTTTACCATGTTAAAGTTAAAACCTTCCTTTTTAAAAAAAGAAGAAAAGGGGAAGTGCTGTGGATATTCCTATATATAAATAAAACACTGATGGCCAGTGACTAGACAGGAAGTATAGGCGGGACAAGGAGAGAGGAGAATTGGGGAAACAGGAAAAAGGAGGGAGAGACACTGCAGCCACCGCCAGGACAAGCAACATGTAAAGACGCTGGTAAGTCACAAGCGATGTGGCAGGGTATAGATTTATAAAAATGGGTTAATTTAAGATATAAGAACAGTTAGCAAGAAGCCTGCCACAGCCATACAGTTTATAAGTAATATAAGCGTCTGAGTGATTATTTGATACGTGGATTGTGGGACTGCGGGGCTTGGTGGAACCTGGAGAGAAGCCCTCCAGTAACAGGCTTGGGCAAAGGACCTTCTTGATAAAATTCCATTAGCACAGAAAAGAATTGGGAAAATTAAGTATAGAGGCAGGCTACAGACTGGGAAAAAACCAATCTTCCAACTTTACATTGGGGGGATTAATATCTACAATACACAAAGAACTGAAAAGTTGAAACATCAAAAACTCAAATCATCCAACCAATAAGTGGGCTAATGAACTAGATAAATAGTTTTCAAATGAAGAATACCAATCATGCATACATATTTGAAAATGTGTTCAACATCCTTAGCCATCTGATAAATACAAATTAAAACTGCTTTGACACTCTATTTCACCTCAGCCAAAATAGCTATCATTAAGAAAGCAAATATTGGCAATCATATGGGGAAAGGCCAACCGCTATACACTGTTGGTGAGAACATTAATTGGTCTAACAGCTGTGGAAGTCAGTGTGGGGATTTCTCAAAATTATAAGAGGATACAGATATATCTCTCCAGGACTTGAGAGATCCTAATTCAATGTATCATACAAATATTTGCAAATTCATGTTTATATATTTAGTTTCATAATACTTAAGAAATGGAACAAGCCTAGGTGTCCATAAACAGATGCCTGGATAAAGAAAAACCAGTGGAATAATTTTTCAGCTATTAAAATTGCATAAGAGAATAATAATAATAATGAAGTAGATTGATAAAAACCAACAAAAATGGTGGGTAAGAGATCACCCACCTCCTTTCTAAGCTCTGTATCACTATGCCTTTGGCTTAGCTCTTAAAATATTTTACTATCCCCCTCCCACAAAAGAGAACATTATATTTGCACGGAAATGGATGGAACTAGAAATCATTAGAGTAAGTGGAATAAGCCAGTTTCAGAAAAACAAGTACTGCATGTTTCTCACATATGTACATGGCATCTAGATTTCAGCTCTGTATGCATGTGTGTAGGCTATGACATTCCAAAGATCATGATGGGGTTAGGGAAAAGAGTGGTGACATCCCCTGGGACATGAAGGCAGAGGATGAATGACCTGGAGAGAAGAAAGGAAGCACAAGAGTGGGAGGGGAGATGAATGAAGGCAGAGGAGGAGAGGGGAGAGCACGAACAACATACAACACCTGGTTAGAAACCTCAAGGAGACCCGTCACTTTGTGCGACAACTTTAAAATACAACACATTAACAAGACGTTTTTGACTTGGCTTATTGTTTCAGAGGTTCCGTTACTTGATCATTTGACCCCATCTTTTGGTCTTGCCACAGAGGGATGAATCCCAGTGAGAGTGTGTGGCAGAGGAAGCCTTTTATCTCAAGTCTGAGTGCTCACGTTGGAATTTAGTTTTCAGTTTTCCTAATGAACATTTAGTCGTGTGAATATTTACCTTCACTTTGCCATGTCAACTGTTGCCCATTCTAGAACTTTGGTCAATACATCCCACTTAAGGATGCTCTGTGAATATCAGTGTGATGAATAAATGATGGGATAAACAGATGCAGGGATGAATGTTTGCCCGAAAGGAGTCAGTCACTCTAGCAAGGAAGAAATGTGAAAAGAAACAGTTAGAAAGAAGAGCAAATGTGTTTTAGTTACACATTGATAATTCTCATTGAAGAAAATGAACCACCTAATTTATAAGAAATAAGACACATGGATTTCTATGGTTCTCTTTTGGCTTGAAAAGCCCACAATTTGATATTTTTTAAAATTATAAAGTCTTTTAAAATCTTTAATCTTGGTTTCAGGTTGCGTTAATAGTCCTTCATTTGAGTGGGATTTGGAATTTAGGAGGAAAAGCCCATTTGTACTCCTCTTTGGAGCCTATGGTACTGAGAATTGGACACTGAAGCAGTTCTAGATCTAACCTGGCTTCAGGAGAAGGGAGCAGAGAAAGACACAAGCTAATATCTCAAGCCTCATGGAAAGCGTAATTTGTGAAAAGGAATGATCTAGGAGCTGGAAGGTCCAGCATGCCTTGAGCATCTGGCTTTGCAGAGAATTCAGGGAGGCAGAGTTCTGATTTCATGTAGGTCAATGACTAGAAATTCTGAAATAATAATGGTAATTATAATATCTGACATTTACTAAGTAATTATATTATGCATGTTGTTTTTATATTATATTATATTATATTATATTATATTATATTATATTATATTATATTATATTATATTATGCATTGAGTTTTCTTTTCATGAGTTTTTTTTATTAATCTCTGATACTTCTTTCATGCAAGTTCAAAGGTTTTCTGTAGCAAATATTTTTAGGCTTTGTGTTTTTTATTTAGTTCCTGTTAAAACTACTTAATTTTCTCCCCTCTAGAGAGAAGCAATCATAGGTAATATGTAAATGAATGGGTGTGACTGTATGACAATATATTATGTACTGACGCAGTGGGATCCATTTGCCAATTCCAGAAGTATATCTTTGGGTTTTAATCTCTAGAGCCAAGACTTAAACTCAAGCCTGTCTATGCTGCTACCCCCTCTCTCAGCCACTCATTAGATAGCTTGATATCTGGCTTCAGAAGGGTAACAGTGGAAAAATGTAGTCTATATTGGAAAAAAAAAAGAAATGGAAGGCTGGAGATAAGTTCAAATAGCAGAATCCAAATAGAACTCACTGGCATAAAACCATCAACTCTCAAATAGATGCTGAGGACAGTAAAACTAAGAAAATGGCTAGGGCTTCAGGGCACATAATCCTCATGACTTGACCACTAATGATTACATAACTGCGGGCTACAACTGAGAATGCCTAGGTAAGGGTTGTTGGAGATTCTTGGGAAACCATTTCATGCTATCTTGCTTGTGAACTATGGCAACTAAAAGTGAGAGACAGCTCAGTACAAGATGGACCAGCCTTGCTTTTGTGAACCAAGAAACGGCTTCATTCCAAGTATGGAGAAAATACATGGAATGTAAACCTGAGTACTGTTCTCCTCAATCGGCCTGCTCTTTGTACAGATTGTTACCATTGTTTCAACATAGGCCTGTCTTCGCTACTGGAGCCATCCCTGCCTTCTCCCTAATCAGTAACACACTCTGGTAACCACTTGGCATCATTCCCTGGAGGAACTATGCAATACACAACAAACTGTGTCATTGACATAAACACTCTTGTAGCTACAGATTGTTTGCAGGGCTAAGGGCAATTTTTGCATGCCTTCACGTTAGTGCTTATGCTTTTACTGGCTGTGTTGCCTAGCTCTGTGAGCTGGCACAAAGTCTATAAATGGCTGAATGCCCAAGCCTTTCCTGATCCTCTCTTTGGAAACAAATTTCTCTTTCCCCCAGTATATTGCCTTCTGTGCTTGTATTCCAGCACTAGCCAGGGGGTCATCTTAAATCAGAGCTGTTATGCATGCAATTGTCTTCTCAACTAGATTGTGGACGGATGGTGAGCCAAAGGCAGTATCTCATTTGTTTTCTCAAATTCGGGTTAATGTGAAATGGGTCTACAGTTGAATCTAAGACCAGATGGAAAAGGACCCAGAAATCACAAGAACAGGGAAGCTGGGGGACCATCAACTCTCAAATAGATGCTGAGAACAATACAGTAGAGATAATGCTTTATGGTTTTACAAGGTATTTACATCCACTGGAATACACAGGTAGGCTTGTTAATAATAGAAATATTGAATTGTAGACATTTTTCAATATTTCAGTAGAAAGTTTCTGCTGCTCATGGACTAGAGAGAATAGAGATGCTACAAAGACATAGCTGATGTGATTGTTCTCACTAGAGAAACTGCAAATGCCAGACACTCACTTATGCTGGCAAGGACCATCTTAGATTCCCGGCAAGGGCTAATGATAGTCTTGGCAAGTTGGGTGCATCCTACTCTGTTTGGTGTCTTACTTGGGATCTCCAAATGGAACGACCTTGAGACAAGGTTATTTATCTAGAAAGTGAGTGAGGATGTCCAAATGAAAACAAACACAGGAAAGGAGGGGGGAGAGTTGGATCTGGATCTCGTAGGCATCCTGAATTAATGGATTACCACTACAGAGAAGTGGGTCTAAATCTTCTGGGAACTAGCTGAGGAATCTTCCAGAAAGTATATAAAAAGTGCCACAGTGAGGAGGCGAGCTATGTTCATCCATCTTGGTTCAGCTTCTGACCGACCCCCTGCGTTGCTTGGTTGTGTTTCTATGGAGTCAGAGCTTTCACATGGCAAAGCAGAGAGACAGGGTAGTGGGAGATGGCTAGTTTCCCGTGAACCAGCCATCATAGTAGCAGGTCTCTTTGGGCATCAACGTCAGCAGCTTGCTCCAAGCTTGGACCCAGATTCAAAGGGAATGAACTAGTAGTGGAAGTCTTCTTATAATGAGAAGACCCTGGCTCAGGCTCTCAGGGTCGGAGTTAGCTTGAGGTCTCTGGCAGTGTGCTGACATCATAAGACATCATTCACATTACCTCATTCAATCTTCACAATTCCTGCATTTTGGGGGAGTTGGAAGGAGAAATAAAATTGTTTAAGATTATCAATGCAGTAAAGATAAAAAAACCACTTCAATAAGTACTGGCCATAGTACTCTTCCTCTATGTGTAGACATAATCAAGAGGTTGCTAGTAATAACATTAATATTATTATGACAGTCCTTTGTGGAGTCCCATGAATGTGCATTCCCAAGCTTCATATCTGGCTTCATTTGTGAAGAAGATCATTCCCATCACTTTGTGTGGACCAGAAAACTGAACTTCCAACATGAGGTAACTTGGCAAGCAAGGCAAGGATGGAGTTCAAAGCAGTCCAAATACCTATCTCTTCCCAGAATGTTTATCTTCCTGTCCCTGTAGACAACAGAAGACAACTGTGCTATGTAAACAGTATTTTCATTTCCTGTGTAGGTGTCTGTTTCTCTGTATTCAATTCCCAGGAAACATTTCATGAGGTGAAAGTGCCTGTTTGCAGAAGTTTCGGAAAACCCCACCGCTGCAAAGGTAAATATACAAGCCCAGTACATGGTCTAGCCCCCTCGATTAGTAAACAGTGGATACAGCTGCCATTCCCTAGCAGACAGGATAATCCAGAGAAGCAAAACCTGCAGAAACGGATCTGTAGAGAACTGAGACCCTTTCAGAAGGTGTCTCTGGCTCTTATCCTGCATATGTTAGTTTTAACTCCAGGCCTAGAGGGGAACGATACTAGAACTTAGAAATGATTTGCTTAGTAGCATGTGCTCATCTGTTCTCTTGGCCTTTGCAGCTTTACTCACTTTGCAAAAACTGGTAGAAAAGTGAATGGAATGAAGGTAAATGGCTAAAATTATAGGCTTTATGTTCCTGCCCCAAGCCCGTCATCAAAAAAGCACATACTGTTTTTGCCCATGCTCAGTTCCCAGCACTCTTGTTGGAAGGCTCACACATCTGTAACTCAAGCTCCAGGGGCATTCCTCCTCTCTGACCTCCATGAGTACCTGCATTGATATGTACATACAAAGACACACACATGAATAAAAGTAAAGGTATTTTTCTTAAGGAAATGCATAGATCTTGGAAGGCAAGTGAAGTAAAGGCAAGTGTCAGACTTAGATTATTGGATGGCCAAAACCGGGTTAAAAATTTCTTCCTAGGCTTCATCTTTGACATAAAAATCAAATTTAAACAGTAGGATAGTAGGGTGAAACTGGTTTTGGTAGCGTCAAATAATATATATACTTGTTAATGTGTCATCGATGGGTTGTATGAAGTACCAGGACAGAATCCTGGGTAGGGTGAGCTGCATCAAGATGAATTTTTGGACAACAGTCATAGGCTGAGCATAGCTACTGTGTGAATCTCCTGGTTGGCTCTTGGATTACTTGTTGCTGCTTAGGGGAATGAAGCTAGACCGTATTTAGTGGGTTCAAATAGCCAACTATGTAGCCTTTGCTTTCAGATAGCATCAGTGGGGGCAGCTCGATCTAGGCTGGGGTCTATTCCCAAGATGGCCACAGCCACAGGGCTGCAGAGTTTTGCTGGCTGTTGACTGGGACCTCAACTGTCATTTGTGGCTAGGGTCTCAGTGCTTTTTTGCATGTGCTTGGCTGCATGACTAGGCTACACTTGCCAGCATGTGGCAGTTACTGCATTATCAGATCTTGCATGGTAACTGTTTGCCTCCAACGATGAACTCAGAGGCTGCTCCCATTTTATAAGTTTTAGGCACAAAATGGGCATGAGATCAGGGCAGGCAAATTCTAGTGACAGGCTGGCAGGCCCATATTAAATAGGTACAGGCCACAGATGAATTATTGTTGTACTTTTTATTTAGTCTGGTGTGTGTGTGTGTGTGTGTGTGTGTGTGTGTGTGTGTGTGTGTGTGTTTTGGTGTCAGGGTCTCAGGTAGCTCAGACTGGCCACAAACTAGCTGAGCATGTCCTTGAACTTCTGATACTTCTTTCCTTACTATCCCAAGCACTAAAATTACATATGTGCACCCCCACACACAACTCTCAGCAGCTGTTAGACTAAACTCCATTTTCCTCAGTAAGAAATTCTGTCACGGAACTTCAGACAGTCAGACACAGCGTTTCATCATCCCGTTATCCTTCAGCCCATGCCCAGTATCCTAGCTTCTGGTGCAACCCGGGGAGGAGGAGAACTTTTTCATTAAAATTCTGACTAAGTATTCTGGAATGCACCTCCATCAGATGCAGCTGTCCTGGCTAGCATCATTAAAATTTGATAATTTGTTACTTAACTCTCTGGAAATGTATCAAAGTTAGAATCCCTACCCTTGCTAAGAGGACTTTTCAGTCGAGTCCAGTGAGTTCATGTCCTAAAGCAGTATTCCCCTTGATCAAAGTCCCTAGCCCTACGAGTTTCAGGATGATTCCCATAATTAAGATTTCTGCCTGGTACTAATTTCCCCAGGGACTGCCCAACCTCTTGGAAGGAATATTTCCTAATTAAAGATACCTTGCGAGTGAAGGCTTCCGTAGCATTCGAGAAGGTTGCTGCGAGTAGCTTCACTCTGCAAGATGAGGGTCGCTAACCATGATTGAACCCATTCTGTGTCCAAAATTATGACTGTAAGCCCGTCTTTTTCAAAAGGAACAGCTGAAGTACAAAGCAGCCAATGGCATAGGTTATGGACAGTCATGTAACTAGTGACAGCGCTGAGGTTCAAGCCCAGGTGTAGTGAGGTCGGTGGGCTCTGCTGCCTTTTGTAGTGCTATTCTCAGCGTTGAGCTCCATGAGATGATCGTTTCTTCAAGTGTGGTCCAGGGACCAGCAGTCTTCGCATCGTCCGGGCTTTGGGACAAATGCAGACTTGGCCACACCTTTGGGTGGCAGGATCGCAAACTCTGAAGGTCTCAGCCAACTTTGTTCCCTCCGACCTGGTGACTGCGTTGCACTGTCACCTTGAGAATCCCTTTAACTAATATTTTTATTTCACCAACAACCGCTCTCCACCGCAGGGCTCCCTGACAAAGCTGCCACACCACGGGCTTCTTTAAGCATCTGTATGCATCAGTGGCCAGAGTGCTTCTGGGAAGCCATCCACACTCGGCAAACGCTCTACAAAAAGCTGGCCTCCAGATTGCATGTTCACATTTGGCTTGGAATTCACATTTACTCCGTTTCCCAATACTCTAGCTGGTTCCACACTTCTGTTCCGTCATGTTAAAATATAGATAACGATGCTAGCTTTCTCCTCTCACCAAAATAGTATAAGAATTAATGGGCTATATTAAACTCTTTCAGTTCCTGGAAGAAAGGCAGTAGATAAACACCATATTAATATTTTAAACAGGTTGATTTTTTTTTGGGGGGGGGATAGAAGTCTTTTTGTTTCTTTTGGTCATTAAATATGCCGGTGTCTCTTAAAAAGAAAAATTTTCCTCAATTAAAAAAAAATCTTCTTTAAAGGAATCGACCAGATTTCTTTCTTAGCATCAGAGGGAAGAGTGTTATGATGAGAAAATGCTTTTTCTGAGTAGAACTGGGATTTCAAAATTCTTCAAGTCCCCAGTAAACCAGGGTTGTTCTACACCACCACTCTGGATCCTGATTTGGCCATTTGCTAGTAGTGTGACCTTAGGTTAACCACTTCCCTCCTCTGCTCTTTCCTCCTCTCACAGGGTAAGGATAGTGGTGACCTTAAATTAGGAAATGAATCTCAAGTGCTTAGCTCTTGGCCACTCACCCTTCACCAACAGCACTAGCTATTGTTATTCTAAAATAGTCAAATGTAGCCCTTGATGTTGCTTAATGGCAGAACTCATGCCTAGTATCCAGGAGCCACTGGGCTTGATCCCTAGTATTGAAAAATAAAATTTCATTCCATCAAGCCAACCCATATTTAGTACTTCTATGAAACTAGAACGACGTGGTCAAGAAAGGCTTGCTGCCCTGCAGACAAACTTTCCAGGCAGGGATTTCCATCCATGGTCACTGTGATTTCTCTTCTGCTTTCTTTGGCCTTGGTACATGTTGTGTGCACTCAGAGAACACATGCTGAACGTTGCATCCCAGGGAAATGTGTTTTCTGAGTGCACACAACATGTACCAAGGCCAAAGAAAGCAGAAGAGAAATCACAGTGACCATGGATGGAAATCCCTGCCTGGAAAGTTTGTCTGCAGGGCAGCAAGCCTTTCTTGACCACGTCGTTCTAGTTTCATAGAAGTACTAAATATGGGTTGGCTTGATGGAATGAAATTTCTTTTTTTGCCAAGAAACCTTTAATCTGGACAGGGAACTATTTTTCCTAGCCATCACCTCTTCAAACAGATGAATTCCCTTTGATGAGTTCCTGAGAATTCTTCTCCTCCTCCTCCTCTTTTTGTGAAAGATTACTTTTTTGGGTTTGTTTGTTTGTTTGTTTTTCATTGCTAGGGATGGACCTAGTACATGCTGGCAAATGTTCTGCCATTGAGCTAAAGCAAACAGCAAATGAGCAATGAACTGTGAGAAGGAGCTTACTGTCATCATACCATCTTGCTTGGATTGACAGATGCCTGGAAGGCCCAGAGCCAGTCAGGAATGGAGGTATAGATCTTTATAGGCCGGCTGTAGATCAGGTTGGTTCAAAATCCATCTTTTAGATGCCAGTTCCCCTTTGTAGGCTAAGTGATAACTTTTTAAAGAATGTTCCTATGAGGCTTTTGAAGGTCAAGCTATGATTTATTTGTGGAAGGGGGCATATTCAAGAGTGTGCATGCATATACAGGTGGGTGAATTTGGGCACATGTGAGTCGTGGTGCATGTAGAGGTGAGATAACAACTTTGAATGTCAATCCTTACTTTTCACCACCTTGTTTGGGCCTCTTGCTGTTCATAGTTGGATGTGACAGACTAGATTTCCCTGTCCCCACCACACTGAGTCAGAAGAATATTGAGATTACAGATATGAACAGCTGTGCCTGCTTTATGTGGATCCTGGGCATCTGAACTCAGGTCCTTACACCTGTGCTTTACCCCCTGGGCCATCTCCCTAGCCCCAGCAGTGCAGTTGATAAGGGATCTGATTTAAATCCAGAATAAATCTTCCATTTCTCTATTCATGTTTACAGACTAAGGAGAAAAGGAAAGTGAATTCCATCTACCTGCATGTGTACAGAGTGTTTGTCTGGAGGGTTGGGGATAATTGAGTGATGCCTCTTTGACCTGTTTGCAGGAGGATGTTGTAAAACATTTGTGGATTAGGACAGAAACTCCTTTCCTGCTTTGTCTCCTGGTCAGGAACAACAGAGCAAGAGTTTAGCTGGTGCAAATGTCTTCAGTGGGAAGAAGTGCTCTTTTATTTCTTACAACATAAATTAAACATCACAGTAGACATCAGAAAAGTTTCAGGAACAGACGACACTTCCAGCAGTGTGTCAGTGCATCTTAGGCAGTGGATCCCAAGGTTCTGAAGAGTGGTGAAATCACCGGCAGTGACTGGATCACAGACATGCTGAGATGCAGAGGGCCCAGAGCCCCAGCTCCTGATACTGCTTGTATCCAGCCCACTGACATCTGGAGGTTGGAATTGACCACCAGGTGCACATCCCGGGATAAAAGAGCATTGTTGGCAATTTATAGCCACTGGCAGCTCAGAGTGGGGAACATCAAGACCCGAGTTTAGGCTTGGGTTGTGAGGAAAGTGAGCAACATCTTCTATAGGGTAAATTAGAGACTGCGCTAGCCTGCTTGTCCTGTGGAAAGGCAGTGTGCAATTATAATGAGGCCTGTTGGCACAATAAGGTGAAGTCCTGATTGATGAGCCAAGTTGGAAAGCTGTGGCATTTAAGGAGCCATGAGGGTGTTGTGGATGGCTTCGTTTCATTGGGCTGCCATACCCAACTTAATAGCTTGTAATAGAAATTTAATCTTTCACAGTTGTGGAGGCTGGAAATCCAAAATCAAGGTGCTGGAGGGATTGATTCCTTTTGGAGACTCTATGTACTGTTTCTCTCCTTTCTCTAATGGTGGCTGACAGGCCTTGGTGTTCCTGGGCCAGTAGACACATTGTCGCACTATGGTCCCACTACACAGCTCCCTGCCTGTAGATCACTTCTCTTCTTATAGTATACCTGCTGTTGGACTTACAGCCCAGGCTCAATTTAGATCTAAGTTAAGGATCTTAAAATTCATCACATGTTCCTTGGCTTACCCCTAAGGCCATTTACACTGGTTCTGAGGGTTGGGACTTGGACTTGTTTTGTGGGGAGGTCACTACCAGCTGTGATGGATGTCACCATGGAAGTATGAACCCCTGCATTCTAACCCTAATAATATGATTACAGTTGTACTTGAAGGAGGTCTGCCATTTGTAAAATCATGACTTACAAATACTTATTAAACATCTACCTGCTAGGTGTACCACTCTGGGTTTGGGGGGTCCTAAGTAATAATGCTGACAGAAATATCTGTTGTCATGGAAACTGTTCTCTGGAAGGGGTGAGTATGTTGGTTAGTTTTCCTGTTACCATGACAAACACTTGACAAGAAGCAAATTAAGGGATAAAGGGCCTGTTTCAGCTACAGTTCCAGAGGATACAGCTCATTGTGGTCACACCACGTTGGCAGTCAGGAAACAGAGAGATGAATGCCCATCCTGAGCTTGAGTTTTCTTTTGTTCTTTTGTCTGGGCGATAGCCCGGCTGATGGTGGAGTCTTCCCTGCTCAGTTAAACTCCTCTTGAGACATTCTCATAGACGCACAAGAGGTTCATGGTAATTCTAAGTGCAGTCAAGCTGACAGTGAAGGTTAACCATTGTGGTGGGTAACAAATTCAAATGTATGTCATGTCTGCTGGTAATGGACAGACACTGTAGAGATATCAAATAAGGGAGGTGACATGGAGCCTGTAATTCCTATGATGTGGCCCTGAAAAGTCACCTAGAAGCTCCCATTTGTGTACTATCTTCTTGGAGGGGAGAGAGCGAGTCTGAAAGGTACCTGGAGAAAAAGCCTTTCATGTAGAGGTGATAGGCAGTGAAAGGGACCTCAGCTAGAGCAAGCCTCCACTTTGTAGAGGGAGTGAGAGTGGGAAAGAGTTGGAGGAGATGAGATGGAGGACGATGGCAATGATGGTGGCAATGCTGGTGGTGGTGGTGGTGGTGATGATGACGGTGACGATGATGATGATGATGATGGTTATGATGATGATGATGATGATGGTGATGATGGTAATGATGACAATGTACCTGGCTGTCCTGCTGGGGCTTTATCATTTGCTCTGGGGTAAAGAGGGGTCATGGGAGATTCTAAGTGGCACAAGGGAGGGAGGAAGGGAAGAAAGATGGATGGAAAGAGAGAAAAACAGAGAGATGGGGGAGAGATAGAAAGAAAAAAACAGGAAATACAGACTCCCATGAAGGTGAAGGCAAAGCAGAAAGACCACTGGGAGAATTGCCCTAATAAAGGAGACTGTAACAGGGATGTGAACCAGAAAAGCACGCTCTCTCTCTCTCTCTCTCTCTCTCTCTCTCTCTCTCTCTCTCTCTCTCTCTCTCTCTCTCTGTGTGTGTGTGTGTGTGTGTGTGTGTGTGTGTGTGTTGGGCAGTCTTGATGTAATCTGGTTTTGTCTTCCTTCTTTCTTTTCTTTTCTTTTGAGCTTCTAGAATTTGCTGAGAGTTGGGTATGAAAGGTGAAGTACAGGGGTCTAGGAGTCTTCCAAGTGTGGAGACACTATTAGCGTGTGGCTCAGGCTGCTAAGGTCTGTGTTGCTGCCACACCCATTTAGCACATGAGTAAACTAGGATTTTATCACAGAGACACAGAGATGGCATTTAGAAGCTGGTCTTTTATTTACAACATCAGACTCCTAAATTGCCCATACTCCATTCTTTCCACTGTAAAACAGATCTTACTATTTTACTCACAAGCGTGGGATCGTAAGGATAATATGAGAATGATGGCCTGAGCTCTATCATACTGCCTGAGTCTATAAACTACAGTGTGGTAAATGCCTCACTGTTAGTGTTATAGAATGAGCATAGTTTATTATTTCTCGTGGTTCTTGATCAGATCACCTGAAGAGCTGTAGCCAGATAACACTTGAGCCAGAGCTGTCTCAGAATATCTCCAATCGAAAACAAGTTATTAGAGTCTCTCCCATCACCTTTGTTCTTCCGTGAACATTAACTTGTTGAGGAGGCTCAGCTGTTGATCATCCTGTGAGCGCTAAAACCTGTGTGGTAAAGCAAGCCCTTAGATATAAACTCCTAAGTCATGAGGGCCTGGTGGATGATAGTTAACCTTCTATGGAAGCCGTTAGCCTACGGTCTTTTGCTGTTCCAAAGCTAGGCTTTCTCTGGAAGGAAGGTGCCATGATTAGTTTAGGAGGCCACTTGGGAGTTCCCAAGCTTAAAGCAGGGATCCCAAGGTCCATTGTTGAAAATAAAAGTTTCCTCAGGGTAAGTGACTGCTGTTAATTGCTTTAATCTGGAGTCCGACATCACAAAGAAATTGTGTTGAAGACTTTATCTCAGTCAATCTTCCGGTCCTGGTGAGTTTCCTGGGAAGCTTTTTGTATCTTTTGTGGGGTGGCCAAAAGCATGTTTTTACAGTCAGGCCCATGTGTGGCAATCCTGGCTCTGCCCGTTACTAGGGTAACATATTACCTTGGAAAACCACTTAAACTTTATTATAATTGGCATTCTGCCATGTAAAGGGACTGAATCCTTTGTCTTGTACAAGTGACTGATGAGCAAAGACTGCCACTGAGAAGCCATTAGGCTTCCCAGCCTTGATGACAAACCTTCCCACTCATCCATGTGCATGAGCATCACTGGGCTTTGGTGGTAACAGAACTAGAGATTCTTAGTCAGTAGATGAGCCCAACGAGTACCTTGTGTGAGTCCCACTTAAGAGACCCAGGGGCTGTACTTGAAATTGACCTACCTGGGAGCCTCAGGTAACACTTGGTGGAAGTTAGAATGTGCCTTAACCACCCACATTGACACACTCAGTACTCACAGCTCTTCTATGCCCTGAATATTTTTCTATCCACATTTTATAGATGAGAAAATTGAGGCTCTGAGAAGGCAAATAAATCCCCCCAGGTTGAGTAGCTGAGACAGTATGAAAGAAAATGTTGAATGTGGTAATGGAAAGCTTACTTGAAAAGTACTTCTCATTGATTTGTAGATTTAAAATTCTCCTTTAAAATTTAAAAAATTGTAGGACAAAGGTTATTACTACTCTGGTAATGTGTACAGGCTGTTTCTCATTTTGGTCAAAGAGGTATGTGTAAAGGACTATGCATTAGCTATTCTGTGAAATGAAGGTCTACTATCCAGAGAACAGGTGAATGCTTGGCAGATAGGGGAACTCCACACAGGCTTATTCAGTGGAGGAATACATATCTGAATATACTCCAGTATCTGCAAATGCTGGTCCTTAAGACTTTATTCTGGCCATGCTTGGATTTTTCCCTCTTGTTCTCACCAGCTACAGGTCTAACTGCTCAGTTATGACAAACTGGAAATGTCAGGCTCTTGATGTGTTGTCTCCCATGTAGCCATCTGCCATACTGCTAGTGGGAAATCCTTGAACTGCAGCTCTTCTATGTAGAGCCTCAGTACTGATGTCATCACTGGACTGTGGTTGAGACCATAGTCTGGCCTCTTGGCCACTGCAGGCTTCTAACTGTCTAAACACATAAATTACTGTGTTTAAAGTACAGAATCAACTTTCAAATACTATCTTGGATGTAGGGAAATGGCTTAAATGCTTTGATTGTGACTGGCCTCTTTAGTCAGCTGAGTTACTTATCAGCACAAGGATTTGGTGCTGCTTTGGCCAACTTGAATCTCAGCTCAATGTTAATCAGCTGTGTGAGGCTTGAGGCAATAATGTATCTCATCTGTAAAGTGGTGCAAACATTTGCATTAGAGTGGTATGAGGACAGAATGAATAGATACAGTACAGTGCTTTAACTGAGTGAGGCATAAAGTAAATATTACTGAAAATCAGCCCTATTATTGCAATGAAAATGAGGTCAAAGCACTTACCTAAAAGAATAAAAATTTCAAACTTTTATCTCTGCATGTTTGGGAAATATTTCATAAATATTAATTGCCTTTGTGTACTATTATAGGAAGATAGGGGTAAACTCAGATTTATAAGATTATTTATAATATCAAGTAAGTTTTTTTATTTAAAAATTTGCACATTAATTGCAAGCACATATGTGTGCTCGCGTACACACACACACACACACACACACACACACACACACACACGAATAATTTGAAGCAGTCAGTATTTCCTTCTACCACACAGCTTCAGATAGAATTGAGCTTGGTAGCAAACACATTTTCCCACTGGGCCATCTCACCAGTATGTAATATATATATTTTTTTAAGTCCCCAAATAAATGAGCTGCCACTTTATCTCAGAGATAAGGCAACATGACAAGAAGGAGCCATGTGATGTTTCTGAGGCTCTTTGGGGTGTTTTGGTACTCTAGACTTCAGGATTCTTTCAAAATAATGAGCCATGGGCTTCAACAATGATGACTGATAGAGATATTTCCAATGAGAATTCTGGTGCTTGCAGACTGGACAAGATCACTGAGATTTGCTATTCTTTCAACTAATGGAAATGACAGTCCTTTGGAGTGTTATTACATTATTTAAATCGGAGAGAAGAAACATCCAATCCTAAAGGAACCTTTTAATAAACTAGCCTCTTTGACTATCATGTTTTGATATCATTATGGTTGAGTTCCCTGTCCCCAAGGAGCTCTTGTAGGGCTGTGAGACCCCAAAGTATAATTGAACTTCAGATAAACAGTGCCTAATTTTAGTATTAACATATCTCCTCATGCATGGATGGATGAATATGTCCCTTTTTCTGAACATGGCCATCCTGGACAATATGTAGGGCAATGTTTCTAGAGCTTTATTGATTCTGCATCTCAGTAACCTGAGAGGTTTTTGAAAAGGCATGTTTTGATTCCATGATCATGAATCTGAGACCCCCAACTCTATCCTCCTTCCTCCTCTGCCGCTGCCATCTCTTTGTTTTGAGACAAGTCTTATGTCTGGCCTCAAACGTGTGATCCTTCTGGCTCAGTCTTCTGAGGGCTGGAATTATGGGTTAGTATACCACAGCTGTCTTGAGGACCCATTCTAGAGCTTACACCTAGATGGAAAGGAGGAGGGGGAGAGTTCCTCTCTCTAGAAGAGTCCATCTCAATGTTTGAATGCTCGCTGCCGCTGTAAGTATTTCATCACAATGCTGTGTTAACTTAGACCCGGACCTTCGGGAACAGGATGTGCTTCTTTACACTCCTGGAGGCTAGGGGTCCTAGATCAAGGTGTTGGTAGGGTGGCCTTTCTCCTTGATTTGTGTGGCTTCCCTCCACTGCTTCTGCACCTGCTTTGCCGTTGAGCCAACCCTCCCCTCAGGGTATCCATTGTGGGCTTCTGTGCAGTCCTAATACTATCCCTACTAAGCAACTGAGTTAGGGTACATGCTAACATTCATTTTAGTTTAATTATTCTATTAAAATGTCTACACCAAAATACAGGTACTTTTTGAGGTACTGTAGTTCAGGACTTCTGTGCTTAAATTCTGATGGGATAGAATTCAGTCTACAACATTTTCTAAAAGTCACTGAGCACAAATGCCATGGGAGGAGCTTTCAGATAGGCTTATCCACTTGAGTGGCAAGAACCCCTGAGGGAAGAATGATGTTCCAGGTGCTTCTAATTAGGCACATTAGACTATCTAGCCTGGACCTATGCCTCATAAACTTGAGTATGAAATGGTGTCACACGAAAAACTTTCTTAATGCCTCAGGTTGCTGATTCTAGATTTAGAGTACACTCCAAACCTTAATACAAACTGTGTTAATACATAAAGTTCTGCAGAAAGAGGAATGGATAGCTTTGCTTACAAATTTCTAAAACACATTTGAGACCAACCCTTTATAGCCTTTTGGCTTTCTAGACCATCAGCCGGCCCCAATAAATAGAGGTTTTAAGAACATACCTTACTCTATATAGAAGTTCCATCATTACAGTCAGTGAAAAGCCAATACACTGTCATTATGTGTCTTCTTTGAAATGGGCTATGATTGGCTGATAGGCAGTCTTAAAGGGCTTATATATAGTAATGGAACTGTATGTTAAGCTACGTCTTCCCTTCAATAACAGTGGGCTTCAGAATACTCCCTTGTAGAACCTTAGAATTACACATGTGCAGAGCTGCAAGGAGGTGGTAGGGAAGCCCAATGGCATCATGAAAGGCAGGTGACTTATTCATATGATAGACATCTGAGGACATTATCTATTGTCTGTGGTTTTAAAATTGTTTCCTTTCTTCATTTTCCCTAACTCACCAATAAAACCTGAGATGGATATAATTTGAAGGAGTACTTTGGCCAGAAACATTTTGATGTTGGTTTCCTGTTTGTTTAGTTTTTAAATCTTCAAATGATAAGAAATAGCTAAAGAGCAGACATACTTTGGCCAGTTCTGCTAAGGCAGAACATTAAACTGTGGTGGAATGTATGCCTTGGATGCTTGAGACCTGGTGTCTTTTCCAGACCACCCAACCCCCAAGCAAACTACACCAAAAAGATGTTTTTAACCTAGTATTATGCCTATGAATGCTGTCCTCTTGCGTAGTCTAATACTCAATCCTGGCAGTTATTGGTTTTGTCAGCTCTAAGGATTGAACCTAGGACCTCACGCATGACAGTAAGCACTCTGCTACTGAGCTATATCCCCAGCCCCTCTTATTTTAGTGTTTTTTTTTTTAAGTTGTCAGTCACTACATTGCCTAGGCAGGCCTTAAATCTTCTACCCTCCTCCTGCCTCGGCCTCCTCAGTATCTGGGTTTACAGGTCTGAGCCACTAAGGTTGGCTCAGTTCCTTGGTTTTGATGATAGAGACTCACATAGAGGAAGGATGTGCCACTTACTGCTATACTGTTAGAGCAAGCCAGTGAGAAGACTACCAGTCACCCCTTTATTCTTCCATAATGGTGTAGCTGCTGAGGTAGTTAATATCACCAGGGAGATTCATTTTCATAGTTTATAATTACTAATCAAGAAGAGGGGGGTGGCCAGGTGTGGGGGCTCAACACCTTTATTCCCAGCACTAGTAGTGGGAGTTCTAGGCCAGCCTGCTGGGATCATCGTGAGACCCTATCTCAACAACAACAACATCCAAGCAGGTGAGGACAAAAGAGAAGTAAGGTATACCTAGCAAGTCAGTTTCAACGAAACCTTGAACATTGGCGTTCAGAGGACTCAAGCTCATCAGATATTAGTGTGTGTCTAAGCATTAATCCTTAAATTGTTTGAGTAGACAAGTGTTGGGTACCTAGGCTAGAGGTTGGGCATGTGGAAAATCCCAGCATCGCCTATTTATGAACCAGCATAGCAATACCAGTGTGAGCAGGACAGATATATACCCTGGATTGAAAGCCAGGCTTGCTAAATACCTCAATTTCTTTGGGTATTCCACATAACCAGACATAGGAAGTGTAAGACAAAATTGGGTCATGGAGATTTTTAATTTTTAGAAGAAAAGTTAAAATTAAGGTTTTAAGTTTAAAATGAGTTTTCCCAAAATACAAATGTCTTTGCTGCTGGGTCTCTGATTCAGTAAATCTGGGGTCTGCCCTGGGATCTCTGGACATCTTCCCATCAGGTGCCTTGGATCCCTGATGGAGTTGATGCTCCTATCAATTTTTTTTCTCCAGGTCTATTCTCAGCAGGCTGGACACTTGATCTTCTTTGAAGAACTCCTTTGCCTTTTAGTATTATATTGGTCAATGAGGACTATGGTAGGATGAGTGGGTGGATGGGAAGAAGGGAGCCTTGGGGATTTTGGATCCTTGGCTCCCTCCATACATGGATCACGTGGGATGTGCTTGTTCGGTGTCCAGAGATCATAGGTCCATGAAAGGTATCCCTTTGCCAAAGGTGTTCCTTTGTCTTCCCCAGTTCTATTGACTTGTCTGTGTACCAACCCCTTCCAGTTTAGACGTGATAACCCCTCAGCTGGCAGGGAGGCCAGGGCCTGGCTAATGTTTATGGCTTCTTTACATTCATTGTAAATATTGATTTATTATAACATTCCTTGGGCTAGGCAGCTGGCTTAGCTGGGTAAACTGCTTGGTGTGCAAGCATGAGGACCTGAGTCTGGACCTTCAGCATCCCCAGCATTTATTTCAGATCTGTAGGGCACACACCTCTAATCCCAGTGCTAAGGAGGTGGAGGATCATGGATCCCCAGACCTCATTGGCCAGACAGTCTAGTGGGATTGATAAACCCAGATGTAGGGAGAAATCTATCTCAGAAATAAAGTAGAAAGTGATTGGGGATACTGACATCAGTCTCTGGCCTCCACATGTGTATTTATACATGGAAGTGTCATGCTTATATGAATGCGCACACACACGCACACGCGCGCACGCGCGCACACACACACTTTTCATTCTTGTATTTATGCCCTCTATTTCTTGCTGTGGCCCTGCTTTGTCCTTGCTATGTTACCCACTTGCCCAGCTTTTCAATGTACTTGAGTGTTAAAGGACTTTCTGTGTTCAACATTTTGACTCTGTACAGAGCTTGCAGATGTTTAGACTCCCTGCTCCTTGTATCTGTCATGGGGTGTTCCACTGTGGCTGATTTCTCCAAGGCAGAGAGCTAGAAAACCAGCTCGAGTTCTAACATTTACCTATGTGTGTCTTCCCCCCAACCTCTGGTATCAAATCTCTCAAAAATGACTAGCAAGTCTCAGGTGGTGAAGGACAAATGAATTTTAAGCATAATGCTAAGGATAGAAAACTTAATTAAACTGTGTAACTTTCATTTAAGTGATACCAGATACTATAAATATCAGAACAGAAAGGCATATACTCCAAAGAAGTTTGTAAGGCAGCCTTAACTGAAACTGTGTCTGAATATTCCGCCTCAGTATCTGCATGGTCAATTAATCCCTTAAAGTGATGACTAGTGGCCAATTTATTTGGGGGAGTACAAGGGGCTAATTGGTAATATTGTTACAGAGAATCTTGTGGGAAAAAATTATGCCTGTCTTTTAAAAATATGCCTTTGGGATGTAGAGAGAGCTGGAGTGCCGTGGGCCTCAGAGGAATTCAGTCTGCCAATGTCAGAATTAATGAATAATATGGAAACTTAAGTGTAGGATGGATGGGGTGAGGAACGCATTAAAGATTAATGGCATCAGACTAGTGGGAGAGCCACATTTTCTGGCGATCAAAGGCACTGAGGCTTTTATCTGTGAGTGCCTGTGAGAATGTTGAACATCTTGGAATTTGTCATATCGCCTTTGGTTAAGTTTTATCACCCTGCTATTCAGCAAGACACTCCAAAGAAAATCTTCCACACTCCAGCTCTGATCTGATCATTCTTTCAACAAATATTTGGGGGACATCTACTCTGTGCTGATAAGAAAAAAACAGGATGGTGACAGAAAAACACACACACAGTCCCTTCTCTCATGGCAATTACATTGCGGCAGGATATATGTCATCCTTAAATAATAGAGGAAGCACACAGTTACATTCTCAGGCAATGAGAACTCTTGTACTATTGTGTACTGGGGTAACAAATCTTCCAGTGGCAAAATACTCTAAATCCTGGGTGGGATATCATAAGGAACATTTTGTTTGTGGGGTTGAACCCCTCTAAAAGTTGGGGGTATCCTGGGAGGCCAGGGAAAAGGAACAGCAAAGAGCAGAGTGGGGATCATGGGCTGATGGCCAGGTTGCCTTGTCTGTGAAGCTCTCACAGAATACATCACAGGGAGCAAACAGTTTGCCCTGTGAGTCAGCAGGCGCAGTGGGCAACTGAAGTGAAGCTGCTAAATTGGAGTGATATTCCATAGGAAAGCAAGATTGAACTCCAAGAATTTGAGACTCGTTCTAGTCAAAAGTGGGCTTGACAGCCCCTTTCAAAGTTTCACTGAAGCCACTGTGCTTGGAGTGGGCAAAGCAGGCCAATTTGATGAGGTAGTGGTGGCTGGTGGTAGAATATCCTAACAGGGGCTTGTTCATGTGAATAGAAGGTTCAGGATGTAGGAAGAGCTAAGAAAGGGAGAGGGAGGGAGGGAGGGAGGAAGGGAGGGAAGGATGGATAAATAGAGGAAGGGACGGACAGACAGACACTGGGGAAAGAAGAATAGGAAGTAGGAGGAAGGAGGGAAGGAAAGAGGGAGAAACACACAATACAAGAATTGAAAATTAGCATATTGAAGTAATGAAGGTGCAGGACTTACAATAAGGTCCAGTATGTATAAGGGAGTGATAAAGGACCAGTATTTATAGTGGCAGCGATTTTATCTGTATGTGCAACAGCTGTTATTAGTGACCTTAGGCAACGAGCTATCCCTGGGATTGCTATTTTCAGTGCTCCTTCTTGCTGCCTTTACAGCGTGCACTGCAGCACGGTGAGAGTTGGAGATGGTCCAGGTGAGAGAACAAGTGTTTCAAACCCCGCTGGGAGCAGGATGCTGTGAACAGAGCATCATGGGATATAGGAAAGAGACAGCTCCCCCCCCCCCTCAACCCCCGCAAAAGGTTATAGGGCTTTCCCATTGCCTCTGTTACATTTTGGGAGTTGAAAAGGAGTGGACAGAAAATCCCATCTGCAAAAAAAGTATAAAAACCCTTCATGGAACATGTTACAACTTCCGAAAATAAAGCATGAAATGCAAAATACCCAACTAAACATCTACTATCACTAATGTTTGTGTCTTTAAGGAATGAAGAAACAGTCAATGTAGTGGATTCTAAAGCAGAGTGGTTATATAGACCATTCCTGGTCCTCCAGCCCTGTCTACCCAGTGCCCCTTCGTGGACCCGCTTTACCATCTACACTCTCTCTCTTCCCCCAATGATGGCCCAATGGTCCTTTCTTCCATATTCTACTTTGTTAATTTTTTTTCTTTCAAATGTCTCATGAATAATAAAAATAACATCCAAGTCCCAGTCTCGAGGCCACCCCAAGCACTCCTCAGTGGACAGCATATTCCTATGACCAGCTGAGGGATAGACTTTCATGTTCATTCCCATTTGGGGATAAGAAAATCAAGACCTAGGTAGGCCAAATTACTTTGTTAAAGGTCATAGACATTAATGGTTGAGCCAGGACTTATGCTCAGGCAGGAGTTTGCAAAAAGAAAATAAAAATTTCTTCTTATTGTGGGTAGCTAGATTTCTACACCTGTGCTTCCTACATTTTAAAGTGAGCATATGTATTCTGGGGCATTTCAATTTGAGGGTCTGGGATAGGGCACCAATTCCACATTTCTAATAAACTTCTGGGTGTTATGGAAGAAAATGGACCTTCAAGCAGCTGTGGGGTGTGAGAGCCGTTTGGGAAGATTCACTGAGCAAAATCACCTGAGGAAGGAAATGCTATAATGCATAGCATAGTGAGTCCATCCTCTTGGAGGTACCATGTTACCTCACACTTATGGTTGAGTAGGAAGTTTTCAGTTCAACATTGAATGGATATCTACTATAGATCTGTTTCATATTATATGTACATGGGTAAATGGCAATGCATATATTGTATGGAGTGTGGAAATATTCAGTTGTGACATCTACAATAGTCTGCAATACATTCCTCTTAGCATTGGGTTTTTGATAACTCTCCACATTTAAAATTTACATTATTCTTTATTTTCCTAATGATAAATGTGCAGTCTGTTTCCGATACAGTTTCCCATATGACGTGAAGCATCTTCTCAGACACAAGTGCAAGGATCTCTCCTGGGGTTATATAGAAATGAAGTGACCAGATTGTACCTTAGATCTCTTTAAGAAGTATTGACCTGTTTCCAAACTGTTCAGCAAAGCAATTGCAAGCAACTCAAGTGAGGCCAGAAGTTTCCTTCCCCATTTAAGGAAGGTGAGATGGTACCCCATCTCACTGCCTTTTTAGCTTGTAGGACTTTGCTAATTGAACTTTGCAGTATTTGTTTGTTCATTGGCTGCTGCTGTGTTTCTGCTTTACCCGTTCTTGTTTCCATCATTTGTGGCAGTCCTTATCTGCTCCTTACACTGTTTCCTCCACCAGCTCATCACAGGTAGCCATTTGTATTCAGTTGACTGTTCAATCACATCTTACTCTATCTATACCTTGATACTTTTCATTTGGTCAAATGCCACCTTTTCTTTTGTGAATTATGCTTTTCCTTTGTGAAGGATTTTGTGGTAAGAGGCATCCTGGCAGAAGCTTTACTCTGCAGCTAAGGATGCCTGAGATGAAGCAGAGTGGTCCCAACTTATCACACTACATGGATGAAGAGCACGAGGTCCATGCTGTTGTGAATTGGCATCGGGGCCTTGATTGAAGACTACAGAATGCATTTTTACACTGTCCTGCACACCAGTCACTTAGATAAGGATACCTCATTTTCTCAGGGGTTCTGGTCATACTGCAATCTATGGTGATCAGTCCTTTACATGTGAGATCAGAAAGTCTGAATTTTTAGATATTTACCCATTTCACTACACATGCATGTTGGTTGCTACTTCCCTTATTAATGTTCCTCACAGGACTCATGAGGAATATACCCAGGCCAATAATATTAGCTGATGCAATTCCAAAAATCTAAATAGGACCTGTGTGTTTTAGGTAGCTCTTTCTTGAGTGATTGAATGAATTATCTATAGTACTTGATATCTCTGTTCTGTACTATCTATAAAATTGGGTCAGTGGATCCTGTTCTACTTCCCTCAGTGAATTGGGAAGATTAGATCAGACAATATAGTCTGGAAAGTTGCCTGCATTTTCTGAAGACCACAGGTTGTGGTGGACAGTCACAGATGAAAAGATACAGACAAACCTTTGACCATCTCCCACACAAGAAAGTGAATTCCACATTTAAATAATGAAAACCATCATCTTCACTGACTTGGTGGTGGTCATGTGTAACCCAAGGGCTTTGAATAGCACCTGAAATGCCAGTTTTTGAGGGCAAATAGAACAATGTAGAATTGAATATCATTTCTATTTGACTGAGAAAGGATGTAAAGTTGAATTCAATGATCTTATGTGAGAATATACATAGATATGAAACACACAACACATAGGAAAGGAGTGGGACAGAAGAAAGCAGAAAAAAAAGGGGATGAATAAAACCTATACATTCTGATGAAGGAGACACTGTTAGGAATTTAAAAACCCTAGACTGAAAAAGGCCAACTCAATATTTGGGTTTGTATTTTAAATGTAAAGGATCGATTGAATGATTGATCTGATTGCATAAAAGTTGGTCATCAAGAAAGCAAGCGAACCACAATTTAACTGTAAATGCTTGATTTAGTATTTTTTAAGTCTACAAAGAGAGATGAGAGGCAAGAGTCTGTAGACCTCTGATCTTTTGCTTTTGGAGAAATTCTTTAAGAGTCAGACTGTTGCCTGTGCCCCAGAAACAATACTGATGTCTCTTGAAGTACTTGGAGTCAATGCCTAGGGTTGGGGTAGGGCACATCCTAACAGTCTCTGTATGTCAGTGTCTTAGTTAGGTTTCTATTGCTATCATAAAATACTATGACCAAAAGCATCTCGGGGAGGAAAGGGTTTTTCACCTTATAGCTTCCAGTCCATCATGAAAGAAAGTAAGGTCAGGAACTCAAGCAGGAGCTGATACAGAGGCTGTGGATGAATGCAGCTCACTGGCTTTCTCTCTATAGCTTGCTTAGCCTGTAATCCTATATACCTGCCCAGGGGTACCACCCACAGCTGCCTGAGCCCTTCCACATCAATCATTAATCAAGAAAATTTCACCCACAGACTAGCTACTGGCAATTGGATGGAGACATTTTCTCAACTGAGGATCTTCTTCCCAGATGACCCTTGCTCATGTCAAGTTGACAAAAGCTAATCAGTACACTCATCAGGCAGTTTGGCCTTTCATCTATTACTTTTCTTGCCCTGTGCACATTTAATTTATTGTTTCCCATGAGACACCTATACCTGTTTTGGAGGATAATGTCCCATTCTCATGCATTTCATGAAGATGTCATGTGGATGAGCTGTTCTTTTCTCTCTAGGAATGCCCGAGTGACCCAGGCCAGGGAAATCAACAAAGAGTGCCTCCCTAGTGATAGTGGGTGAGCTTGGCTCAAGAGAGGTTGCTGTAGCAGAAATAAACACTCAATATAAGGACTTTGGATTTAACCTCTGCGAGAGAAAAGGTAAGTCTCCTGCACCATCTATCACCAAGAGTAAAGAACCTGCCCAAGAGATGCCAACCCAGAAGGAATGATGCTGATGAGGGAAACCATGTTTTACTGATGCTTAAGTCCTTAACTGTTGGAAATTCTTCCACCCTAGCCATTTCAGTTAGGTTAGCGTGTAAATCTTTCACATTATGCTGTGGTTTAGTTCCCATCAAAGGGGATCTTGATTAATACACTGATTAAATTTTTTTCAATGGAATTGATTCTTTAGGGCAAAGCCTTTAAATGTAGGTGAATGCAGGCCAGTAACATTTAACTTGTACATATTTCTAGATAATTACTTACTGAAAACACATCTTTGGAATTTTAAACTCTCATCAGAATATGCATATCTGTAATTATAATAAAGGGTACTGGAATTAGAGCAAGTCAAATCTGTTGCCAGATCAGAAGCATTAAGTTTAGAGACATTTTGTGATGGCAACATAATGTTGCCTATATTTCTAGTCAGCTCTTGATGGCTCTAGCTATCTTTTGCAATGTTGGAAGTTGTGCCCTGCCATACCCATCCCCCTATTTTGTTTCATGTTTCCTAATGCTCTGACAAGACAAGGAGGTACTGCTAGTATGATAATGATGCTCAATGCAGCTTCCATTTTCAATTCCCATAAATCTTAGTTCCTCACACAAGTCATTTCTCTCATTTTCTTTTCTAAATTTTCTGACAAAACCAATGATACAGGGATAAATATGTAATATTTATCCATCCTGGATGAAGGTCTTGGACATACTGAGTTTAACCTTACCGAAAATCCCCACTACCATCACCAAGCAGAGAGGAAGCTTCTCCTGCACCTGCATTAATGAGTGTTGAGCTCTCCTTACAATTTAAGGAAGTTACTAGCCCCACTGAGGAACTGAGACAATCATGACTATTACTTGGGTCAGCCAGTTGAGATCTATAAGTCCTTTCCCATAAACTAGCCTCACTATTACAGGATCTTTAAAGGTAAGATTCTGTTCTTTGGGTGTTCCAGAATTATCAACTCATATATCTTTCGGCTATGGCAGGGCAGTTAGTGACCAGTGAAATGGTAAATCCCATGTGGCCTTGCGATATGTGTTACCAGTGCCAGAGCAAATGATCTACCTCGTGCCATGCACTTCGCAGGTAGATAACCTTCAATGTCTTCAGATTCTCTAGACTTAAATTCTAACATTTTACAGTATTCTTATGTGTACATATGTGCATGCATATGTTTTTGTGTGTACACACTACATGGGTATGTGTGTGGAAACCTGAGGTTGACCTCTTGTTATTCCTCAGGTGCCATCTACCTTTCTTTTTCTTTGAGACAAATCCTTACCCCCTCTCTCCTGAGCCTGGAACTCCATGATTCAGCCAGGTCTACTCTCTGGCAAACTCCAGGGATCCCCTTGTGTATCTCCTAGTGCTGGATTATGGCCACCAGGCCCAATTATTTTATGTAGATTTTGGGGATTGAACTTGGATCCTTATACTGTTTTCCAAACACTTTGCCAACTGAGTATTTCTCTACTCTTATGAAGTATTTTTAAAAAGCAATTCTTCTCCATTTTTTAAATCTCTATTTCCCTTCCTCATTTAATTACCTTGTTTTGTGAATGTTGCTTATAGTCTTTCAAAGTTGACACAAAGAATGCATTAAACTTTTAACACGAGGGAAATTCCTAGACTTAATATCCCAGTTTCATTAAGAAAAAAGTAAGTTAATTCCCCATACTGACACATTGTAGACATTCATAGTCAAGGACCATTTCAGTCCTCATTTTCCTGAGTAGGACACTAAGAATACTATTATTTAAGTTAATCAAAGCTTATGGAATTAATGAGCCCAGAAACATGAACCCAGGACCCTAGACTCTATCCAGTGCAACCCACAGAACCCCAGACTCTATTTAATGCAACCCATAGAACCCCAGACTCTATCTAATGCAACCCACAGAACCCCAGACTCTATCTAACGCAACCCACAGAACCCCAGACTCTATCCAATGCAATCCACAGAACTCCAGATTCTATCCAATGCAATCCACAGAACCCCAGACTCTATCTAATGCAATCCACAGAACCCCAGACTCTATCCAGTGCAATCCACAAAACCCCAGACTCTATCCAATGCAATCCACAGAACCCCAGACTCTATCCAATGCAATCCACAGAACCCCAGATTCTATCCAATGCAATCCACAGAACCCCAGACTCTATCTAATGCTACCCACAGAACCCCAGATTCTATCCAATGCAATCCACAGAACTCCAGATTCTATCCAGTGCAACCCACAGAACCCCAGACTATCCAGTGCACCTCATTCACCATCCTGCCTGTGTCTTCCTGATACATGAAGTAAGTGTGGCTATACATGTTGGACACTTCAATGTCTGGCCATAGCTGGGACTATAATATCACAGTATTTTCTACCAAGCCCAAAGGATGTGGATAAGATCTAAACTATGAACCAAAGGCTGAGGGGCCCCAAACTGGATCAGGCCCTCTGAATAGATGAGACAGTTGATTGGCTTGATCTGTTTGGGAGGCATCTAGGCAGTGGTACCAGATCCTGGGCTCATTGCATGAGTTAGCTGTTTAAAACCTGGGACTTATGCAGGGACACTTGGCTCAATCTGGGAGGAGGGGACTGGACCTGCCTGGACTGAGTCTACCAGGTCGATCTCAGTCCTCTGGGGAGGCTTTGCCCTGGAGGAGGTGGGAATGGGGGGTGGGCTGGGGGGAAGTGGAGGGGGGCAGGAAGGGGGAGAACAAGGGAATCTGTGGCTGTTATGTAGAACTGAATGGTATTGTAAAATTAAATTAAATTAAATTAAAAAAAAGAAGATCTGGCTTGGGATCCTACATTCTTAGGACAATGATACCAGAAAAAAACAGCTTAAATAATGACTGTTAGAACAAAACAACAACCAAACATGCACTACGGAATTTATCAGCTTCTATTTTCCACAGCTTGTTAGGGGAATAAGCCAAGAAAACATTGAGCAGTCCGTGTAGATTGCTAGGAATTTGATCTCTGATAGACCTTGACAGTGGATCTTCTCTGAAATACATAATTTATAGACAAACTCCTAGGCATTTGTTTTTCTCTAGGTTTTAAAAAGAACTTTGATACATTTTCTATGTAGCCTTATGATTACATTTGTCCAACTGGTACAGGCTTATAACCCATTCACAACTTCATTTCTAAATGTCTAGAGAATGTGTTAAATACTTTTAGTTCTTATATGGATGCTTTGCACACATGCCCTTGGTTTTCGACCAAAACAGGAAAAATTTTCTTTTCTTCCTATGTAATACTTCTTACTGTTCACATGAAAATTTCTTACACCAAGATACAAGAAGGAAAGGGATATGTGTATTGAACACCACAAAAAGTTTGGTTATATCCACAGCATAACCTTTAATTCTGCAAGTTTCAGCTTGTACAAGAAAGACTTGTAAACCTGCCTGTGAAATATGGATTTAACAAGCTGTTTAAACTATCACTTTGCACAAAAATATGTTAGACTTTTTCTGATAAGGAAATGTTTTGAGCCAGCCTGTTTCCACAACATTGCATGTTTTTGTCGCTGTAGTAAATTATTACTTGTAAGTCTTCTGTATTTCTCCTACTGTACATTTATATTTTTGTGGCCCGAGAATAAAGTACCAGATGTGTGAGCTACAGGTGCTTCCTATATGAGGGTAACAGGTAACAGTATTAGTTGCCCTGTACTGGTTAATATTTGAGGTTTGAGGTGGCAAGATAGAATAGCATGGTGTGTCAGTGGGTTGAAGCCAGATAATGATAAAAACACTTCTCCATGTTTTCAGTGGGAACGATTAGGGAAATAACCCATGATACACCTTGAGAGGCTGCCCTGATTGTTTGGTTCGTGCTACACACATCCCCAAATCCAGAAGTAGAATTACTTCTCTAGATATAATGCTGAGTGGGGGAGGGGGATAAGAAGGTGAAGGGGATTTGTATGTGTCATGTGTTCCTATTTTCTTAAAACTTACCATGCCAAACTCCTTAAAATATAATATAATATAATGTCAAAGTTGGGAGGAAGCGCTAGGCAAGGAATGTCAAAGTCTTCAATGACAATGAAAACAGCTGCTTAAATAAATGACATGATCCTAGGCATAGGCCTGGGGCCACTTGCCTACAGTATTGTCAGGTTCTATATAGCATATGGATATTATCGACATAAAGGGAAGCTTTTGGATTCTAGGACAGCTGTGGCCAAGGAGTACTGGGGATTTTGGTCAGAGGTGTGCAGATGGTGTTTTTTTTTTTTTCTTCCTTTGGCCTCTGAGCCACCAACCTCAGAGTGTCATTCAAGGAATTTATGTGTTGGACATCACTGTCTTTCAGGGTGCTGCTGTTTCAATAGTCTCCATTCAGTTCAATAGTGGCAAATGGAAACCCACTGCTAGGACTACAACAGCTTTATCATTTCACTGTAAGTATGACTTCACAGGTTCTCACTATGTGGGACCATGAACACATCACTACATTTAATCATCATAGAACTTCATGAGGGATAGATTATTGTTATCTACATTTGTAGATGAGAAGGCTGAGGGTCATGGGCATCAGGTGCTAGAATTGAGACAAGAGTTGATAAGTTGTGGAGGAAGAGGCAAACCAGGAGACAGCTTACACTGTGAACCAATCATCTCTCTGACCTCTAAAGAATTCCTGATATGATTGGATAATGGATGTGAAGGGAGAAGAGGAGCTAATGATTTCCACATTCCTTTTATCTTGCTCTGAAAGGCTGGCTCCTTTACTTTGGGTCTTTAAAGCTTCCAGTAGCATCCCTTTGTACTTTGAATGTCCTCTCAACTACACAGAGAGGGAACTGCATTAGCTATTAAATTGGATATGTGGCCGTACACTATTTTCTGACTGAACTTTTTAGTACTTCAAAGACTTGAAGTACAGTTTAATGGTGTTTTACCTGTCAGTGGAATTAAAAGTCGAGTGCCATTGTGTGCTGGTTTTTGTCCCTCCTTTGGCTGATATTTAGAGAAGTAATTCTTCTACTTGAGGCTTGTACGATGTGTGTAGTATGAAACAAACAATACAGATAGGCTTCTTGAGGTGTGCCATGGATTATTTATTGTCACCCTAAAATTCCTTGTTGAGAAAAACCTGCTGCCTACTCTTTGACCCACTGCAACTTTTTTCTTAATAATAGAAAGATAAAGAGACCTTAGGTCTAACTCTCCTGAATTTATGTTACCGCCAAATCATACAGTAAGCACAACAAAAATATCGTCTAGTCTTAGGGTTTTCAAACAAGGGGAACAAAGCAGAATTGATGGCTACTGTCAGACACTGACTTTGAGAGGATCTTTTATAAGGAGCTTGTGGTAGACTGGGCAGACTCTCACATTCTTCCATGCCTCCCCCCTCTCTTTTTTAGTATACTAAAGTTTGGACATCTATTACTCACAGAATTTTCTACCCACTAAGGTGTGTTGGTTCTTCACTTTATCTCCCAGTTAGATCAGTGTATCTGCTCAGTGGATCCCATGCAGAAGAACCAGGATAAACAAGATAGACCCAGTTTCTGACCTAAGAAGGCGAACTGGCTTCTATCCCATCTTGCACATTTTTGTTACAGCTCCTCATATAGCTGGAGATGCTTGGGAAATGCTTAGTCCTTCCTCACTTGCTATGTCTATGATCAAATGTGCCAAGAAGAGGAGGGAACTGATCCCCTCTCAATAATAACCACGGGACAGTCTCTGTATCAACCTCAGTTGTGACAGATGGAAGAAGAATGGCATGCATAAATAAAAAAAGAGATGTGAACTGACTTTTATGAAATGAGGCATTGAAGGCTTGATAGAGAGAGAAAAGAGGTTGCTGCATCAGAAAGTACCCAGCTTCAAACGCCTCAGGCACAGACACACAGGTACACATACAAGACACATGGACCTGAAGACTGTTAATTGGAAACGTAGAAATGGGAGCCAGACAGGAGGAAAATACAAGGATGTCAGGGGCTCATCATGTTTGGCTGGTAATATTTCGTGCCAGATAACTCATCCTAGGCAAGGAAGAATTCAAATGGGAGGAAATATTTTCCATTGACATCAGAAAGGTTGACTAGAGAGGATTGTGACTGACACAGGGTCTGTGGTCAGTGTTTGTCATTCAGAAAGCAATCGACTCTGCTTGAATACATTTGCTTGGGAGACAGGGTGAATTCTAATGAGTTGTAAGTTGCTGTCACCGTGTTTATGATTTGGTTTGAGGACCTAACAGCTGATGTGCTGATGAAAGATTGGACTGAAAGATGTTTATGGTCATGACTCCTTGAAGATCAGGGTGCAGATAGACATGCAGGTGCATGACTAGGTGTGGGCATCTTGGCTGACCAGTTCCCGGCAGATGGAATAGAGACTAATTGCTCTAAATACAATTAAATAGAGGTTAAATGCACCCTGGAACCAGGTATATATTGAATGGAGACACAGATATCTTGAACACAGCAATCAGATTCTAAATGTTCACAAGAAGAATGCTAGAGGCTTCTTGTCTTAACAATAGTCAGCATTGACAGATATGTAGAACACTACCCTTCTTTTAGAAACTAGTCACTTTACAGAAACCATTGGGTTATCTCATTAGTGAGTTATCCGACTTTTCCCAACAAATTAGCCCCCAACAGTGAGTTAAAATAATAATAATGGACACCTTTTATGTCATGGCATCTGTGGGCCTACAGCAGCTTAGCTGGGCAGTTTGGGTTTAGGAGTGTCATGAGATCGCTTTTAAAACATCGGTAGGGTCTGTACCTCTGGTAGGCTGAACTACACACAGGGCTGGTAAATGTGTGAGAAACCTCATTTTTGGCTTGACCTTCTTTATAAAGGGACTCCAATGTCCTTATGTAATGATGGTGGTGGTTCTCCAGATGGACTTTTCCAAGAGGGAACACATCAGAAGCAACAATATCTTTTTAAAAAATCTTAATAGATCATTTTGACAGTATTTGATTTTATTGATCAGTTTCATGCATTGTGGAAAAGGATTCACTAGGGTGTAAATATAGGGAGGCAATAGGAGACTGTCCTGTACACTGGTAGTCATCAGGTCTGATCAGCCTGCCCTTTCACATTGCCTTCCTGAAAATTCTTCCAAACTTAAGTTACCTCAACCAAAAAGATTATATAAATGTATACAAATTTTAGTACTTTACCCCACTTTGTGTTTTTTTTTGTTTTGAAGTCACTCCTTTATACAAAAATTTAAAAGCTATTTTTAAGTTAATTTATTTTACATGTGTGGGTGTCCATGTGCCATGTGTATGCATGGAGATGAGAGTAAAACTTATAGGAGTTGGTTCTCACCTTCAACCAAGTGGGTTTTGGTGATCAAACTCAGATCATCAGGCTAGGCAGCAAACTCTCTCACCTGCTGACCCATCTCACTGACGCCAATACAGGCATTTTAAAGTATAGTCTGTCAGCATTCCATCCTGAATCCTTAGATGCAAATGGATGTCCAGCCTTTTGACCTTGAGACATGATACCATGTACAGATGTGTTGGGCCTGCCTCATTCATAGCCATCCTGGGACACATGAAGCCTATGACCATGTAAATCCTCACAAAACCTTTTGTGAATTGGGAAAAAAAATATCCTGAGGCTGGAAATTGAGAAATCTAAGAAAACCTTGGCTCTTATGATTTGTGGTCTGTAATGAATACATACGAAGGTCATATTTATCTCATGGGAATGTGTACTATCTTTCATCAGTTACCAATATTTAATCTATAACTCAAATCCTAAGTTTACTATTCCCTCAAAAAAGAGCCACAAAAAGATTTTATAAGTCTATGCCATTTGATGGGTTTACTAACCCTGTCACAGGACTGCTGCGTCAGCATACATCACTTGGAGGATGCAGGCTCCTGGAGGCGGCCTCTTTGCTTTCCCAGTGGAGCTCTGCAGCACTGTCAGTTGATGAATTTTTCCCTTCCATCACAGATTGTTATAGTATTTAAAGTTTATGTGTTCTCTCTCAGTACCAACTGGGGCTATGGCCAAAACTCTGATTGAGAGTGGGTGTTGGGGTTGGAAACTATATATATGGAAGCCGAACAGCTGGGGGAATCTATGTTTTTGAGACAATAATCATGAATAATGCAAATTCAGCCATTAAAATAGAATGAACGGATGACATCTCATCCAGTGGGAATTTTAAGGAAAAGTCACACAGTTTCAGAGTTTCAATGATGGCCCCTCTGGCCAGGCGTCAACAGTATTACTCACTATGAACCCAGCTCGATCTATAAGCATAACATCTTTCATTTGAGCACTCCCCCTCCCTCAGAATAGTTGATAGGGAATTCATCCAATGTCTTCCTTCCTGGGAAGTCTTCCCCTCGTAGCTGTCCTAAGCTGGGTCAGGGGCACCTCTTGGCTCCTGCTTCCACTATATTTCCCCACCGTTGGCAGCTTGATGATGACTCATTTACTTGTTAGTGTCTCTTACAATAATGACACTTCTGTAAGTCAGGAACTACACTTTTCTAGCTCACTATTGAATTCCCAGCCTTGACCATACTGTGTGTTACTACTGACTTTCCACAGTAAGTAAGGATGTGCTGTTCCATGTAAGTGTAAAGGGAAGACATTGCTTAATGTAAACTAAAAATTTCTCGCCACATAGTTTCATGCACGATTAGACTCAGCTACTGGAAGGCCTATTCCCTCACCATCTCTTAACTTTGTGTCTAGAGCTGGTGTTAATTCCATGCAACCTCTTCCTTTTGAATGTCATCACAGTCAACAGGGAATGTCTGCTGAATGAAACAAGGAACCCTCTTCTTCAAATGGTGCCAAGCAGAACAACATTTGCTTTGATGGAATCACCTGGGATTACCTACTCTCCTGATCTGTTCACTGTCAGGAGGGACAGAAATGCAGTAACTGGCCTGAACAGTATATGGAGTATGGACCTGCATAGGATATGGAACTTGGATGCTTTAAGGAATGACTTGGATAAAGGGAGAGGGATGAGGATGGTATTCTGGTCAGACAAAGGCTATAAGCAGAGGCCAAAAGGAACCACCTCTCATGAGGAAGGCAGAGTCAATGTATTTGAATTGCAATCCCAGGTTTTGTTTTAAATTATGAATACCACTTAACCTATAGTTACACCCAGTTTTGCTTTCTTACTTTATCTCATGAATGTCATTATTTTATGCCTTTGTATACCTAATGTAACTTCAAACTCCAATCGAAGCTAGTCACCTCCAAATTATCTGGATGAGTTGATGCTTTTAGCACCTCACATATTTGCTGAGTGGGGCTCTGACTCACCTTGGTGATAAAATTGAGCATCACTACAACCTGCTGAAGCAAGGACAACAATGGTAGCACCAACAGAAATGCTGCCATGATTTCTGAACATAGTAAGCAGGTACCTGAATCTATAAAGACAATGATTTTCCTAAAAAAGCATCTCAAAGTAAAAATGAAGTGAGAGTAGGTAGCATGGTACTGCTTTTATCCATAGCTGCTTGGAGTCCAACCATCACGGTTTACTGGCTGTCCATAGTTTCCACCAGGGAAGCAAGAGGTAGACATGTCACATTTCACCATCATTGATTGCATGCCTTTAGTCTGTCACCTCCATGATGCTCAGATCCCATCATTCTCCCTCAAATGCCCACCCATAGACTGTCCATCAATATTAGAAGTAGAACACCTGACCTCTCAGACGTGGATTAGTATTTGAAACCCAAGGTATTTGCAAAGAACATTTTATTTGGTGTCTTTGCCTTGAGGTCATCTCTTCTGTTAGAATTTTAAATGCAATGCCAAAAAAAAAAAACCCTGCTAAGTAGTTCAGAATATGATATATTATTAATTGCCACTAAGATTTACAGGAAACCTGACTGTGTCCTGCCCTGGTACCAGGCACTTACAAGTGTAATCTAATTTAATTGACCAGTATTTGTATAGATTAATAGTGGTGTGTGGAGAGTAGAGGCAATTTATTTAGCTCTCTCCTTGGAATTCACATCAGTACAAGGTTACTGCTTCCTTATCTCTCTTGAATAGAAATAAGCGGTCAGGAGGTTTCTGTGTGCACGCTCCCTTCCCCAGACTCGTATCGTTCAGGATCTGTCTGTAACCATGAGCAAGGTGTCCATGACTTTCTGTCTCAGCCAGATGTTTCAGGCCACACTTGGAGGGAGACAAATGTGTCCAGTGGAGCCATCACAACTCATACCAGTGACCTTGTGTCTGGCAGTTTGAAACTGATTCCATGAGCAGTCAGGGAGTGCTGGGACTGTTCTCGATTGGGGTGGAGGAAAGGACCTTTCCTTACATGGTAGATAAAAAAAAACGCATTGTACACACATACATATACACACATGTATATTACAACATATGGAGTTCATTTAGCTTTGCTTCTATGTACTTGTGTCCAGGGCTGACCACTTGGGACTAGGCAATTTTTGTGGGCTCTCATCCATAGAGGAAACTGATTCTCTCTGTCAGCAGTCACTGACCATCCGTAGTTCTTCATCCAGGGCAGGACCTTGTGAAACTTTCCCTGTCCATGTTGGCCTGTCAGGAGGTGTGATCATTATTCTAGCCATGTTTAGGCAGCTATATTGTTAAGAGTTCATGGGTGTAGCTTCTCTATCATGTAGGGAACACAATCTAGCACTAAGCATCCAAGTACTCTGGCTTTTATAATCTTCTGCTCTGTCTATTGCAATGTTCTCTGAAACTTAGGTGTAGGGGGTGCAGTGAGATATATCAGTAGAGGTGGGGTACCCACGAACATCTTCAGAGAATTCTTTTTAGCTAACCTGTTTGGCAGTTCTTAGCAATAATCTGT
The DNA here is from genome assembly GCF_049852395.1 of Peromyscus maniculatus bairdii. Classification (NCBI taxonomy): domain Eukaryota; kingdom Metazoa; phylum Chordata; class Mammalia; order Rodentia; family Cricetidae; genus Peromyscus; species Peromyscus maniculatus. The sequence continues at coordinate 118,387,570 of NC_134854.1, forward strand.
TTGCAAAGGTATCTTGATTTGATCTGACTTATATATCATCAAGTACAATTCATTTTCTAGGGGATGTTTATAAGAAACCTTTAGAGGCCAATCTTTAACTATGAAAGTAGTGAATAGTTGGCACAAATAATAGGCCAGCCAAAAAGACTTCAAAGGGAAAATAGGGGAATGACAAAGTTTACTTGGGCTTTGAAGCACTCTCATTGGTTTTTGGAGTCTTCTAGATCATACACATATGAAGAGCTGTGTGCATTTTCAGGGCTCTTAGCATGCTCTGGAAAATGACTGAGAATGTCCAAAGCACTCACCTTTGACTAATCTTGAGGCTCTGTGAAGGCTAGGCAAGGTAGATTAGCCTAGAGTCAAAGATGTGTCCAATATATGTATGGAACTGCTCAGAGAAGACTGGGAGTCTGTTGCTTTTTGGTGTTTAAGAAAATGTGTCTAACTGATGGCCACCACTAAGCTCTCTCATCACTTGTTCAAACCAGAGGAAGAATATAGATTTTACAAAATCGGTTCAGAAAAGCCAACATAACAGGTATTTTTCTTATAGTTATGATCAAATACACAATGAAAGAAAGTTAAGGAAGGGAGGAAAGGCTTACTTTGGGTCATGGCTTGAGGACTTCAGTCTTGAGGGGATTCAGTCTCTCTAACCAGAGAGACCATGGCAGCAGGAGTATGTGGCAGTTGGTCACACTGGTTTGTAGTAAGAAAGAAGAGAGACATTAATGATGCTGCTCAACTGGCTTTCCATTTATTCTGTGTGGGACCAATCCAGGGGACTTGGCTGACAACAGTCAGAGTGGGTCTTTTCCCTCTGTTAAACCTCTTTGGAAATGCCCAGAGGTGTGTCCCATAGGTGATTCCAAATCCAGTGAAGGTAATGATGAAGATTAATCATCACACATCCATCTCTTATAAACTTGACATCTAGATACACCACTTTTAACTACAGCATTTTATCCCTGGTGCTTAAATTCTCATGGCTACTTTATAATGCATTTATCTTATCTGAAAGAATATCCAACTCTTAAACAGTTTTAACTGATACTGTTCAAAAGTCTAAAGTATCTTCTGAGATTCAAGGCTTTCTCTTAACTCAGCCCCTGTAAAATGAAAGATATACTTCTAATGGCTCATAGTAAACTTTCTTATTCCAAAATGGGAATAGAGGTACAGGAAGGATGATCAGGCCATGCCAGGTCTAAGCCCTCAGCTACAAGTACATAGGACTTGTAGTGACATCACATGGGCTCTAACAGCCTTAGGTAGCCCACCCCTCATGTTCTGTCACTTCCAGAACACATCATGTCTCTTTGGGGTTGGTTCCACTCTGTGCCTACAGCCCATTTTTCTGACTTTTTAAATGCCCTGTCATCTCCATTGCCATTCAGGCTTCAGTTTCTCGCCTTTAGCTAATGACCTCTGAGGGCCTTCTTGCATGGAATATGACCCTGCCATATACATTACTTGATTGATACAGCTTTTTGGAAATGACACAAACTTCTATGGTTCTGAAATTCTTGACTTTTTACATGCCTGCAAATGTAGATGGCACTGTCAATTTCTTCTTCTGGTTTGAATTGTAGCATTCTTTCCCCACCTTTGACGACAACTATAATGGTTTCTGAAAGCTTTGGCAGCTGAACCTGAGAATCCCTTAATGGCATTCTCAGTTTGGGCTCTTTTCAGATAAGGTTTTCTTAGGTTGTAGACTTCCATGGATGGCATTGTTTTGGCCTCAGGGCCCCTTTCCTCTCATCCCATAGCAGAGCTCAAGGTTTCTCTTTAATATTGCTGATCTCATTAACTTATTCTACACCCATCTTGTCTACACACTTGAAACTCACTCTCTTTTCATCACCAAACTGTACTTTTAAAAAATGCATTTCTGCTGTTTCTCATTGTAGATATGACAAAGAGCACTGAGCGGTAACCATGTCACAGTGTGTATGTTATACTGTTTTGAAATTTCCTCTACCCGGCAATTTAGTTTACTGTTTTTGACTTTCAGCTTAACTCAGAGTTTTGGAACACAGGCAGAATGCAGAGAGTCTTTGCCAGAGTGTAACACAAATGACCCAATATAGTCCTTATTTTCCTGGGAAAACTCATGAGTAGATCGTCCTCTGTCCAGTTTTCTCTCAAGGCTCTAGTTTTCCAAATTCCCACCAGAGCTGGTCATAAGGCTTTGCTGACAACACTCCAAAGCTTTCTTGTCTATATCACATTCTTTCATATTCCCCCTTGAATCATATCATCAGGGTTAACACAGCAATAACCCCACTTCTCTATATTTGTTTTTACTGTATTAGTTATCTCATTGCTGTGATAAAATACTGGATGAATCCAACTTCAGGCAGGTTAATTTTGGTTCTTTGTTTGAAGGGACTGTGGTGGGAAGGCACGGTGGCAGGCAGCTAAGGCTGCTAGGCAGGTCTGCAGTGAGAGTGGAAAGGATGAAACTGGGTCTCATATGACTCAGTGATTTTTCCCTCTTTATTCAGTTGGGGCCTGGGTCCCTCAGATGGCACTGCTCACATTGAGGGCAGGGCTCCCTCCTCAGTTAACCTTTTTGGAAACACTCTTATAGACACACCAAGAGACATGTTTCCTAGGTGAGTCTCCTAGGTCAGTCAAGGAGACAGTGAACATTTATTGCCATAGGAAAAAAAATCAGCAATAACAAATCTTGGGAAGGGGAAATTTAAATTTTATTTCCACATTTTATCCAAAATATCCATTGTTTTTCCTCCTTTTCTGTAGACATGTCCTTTTCTCTAGACATGCTGCCCAGCCTAGCCTAAAATTTGATACAGGGCCAAGGATGGTTTTCAACTTCTGATCCTCCTGTCTGCACTTCCCTAGTGCTGGGAATACAGGTCTGGGTCACTCTGCCTGGTGTGTGTGGTGCTGGGCATTGGAGTCAGTGGTTCCTGCATCCAAGGCAAGCACTCTATTGACTGAGCCATATCAGTAACCTTAAAATGTCTAGTTTTCAAAAACAATATTTGAGGCATGCATGCAAAAAACAAAATCACCAGGAAAGCATTATCTTTGATGATGGAAACTGGCTGTGAGGAAAGTAAGTTGTTTTAAATATATTTAAATATTTTAAAGAAAATTTATTTATGAAATTAAAAGAAAGCATGAGAATAATTTTCCAGGAAATAGAGTCAGTTAGGTAGCTCAGTGGGTAAAGGCTTATATGACAAGTACCTTTACACAATGAGCTACCTTATTGGCCTTATCAATTTTTATAAGGATTTTTCAATTGTCCTAATATCATTTGTTGAAAGGCAGTGCTTTCCTGGTTGAAAAATGCATTATCCTATTTAAAAAGCATCAAGCCAACATATATGGGTTCATGTCTGAACTTTGACTTGTAGCTTATTGATGTATATGTGTATCCTAGGTCATCCACACAGTCTTAGTTTTTGTAGCTTTTGAATAAGTTCTGAAGTTAGGTTGGGGTCCTTTAAGATGTAGATTTGGTGAAAGCTGTTATCTACTTAGCAGGAGGTTGACATCAGACATGCTATTGTCTGTAAGTTCCATGTCCCGGTTGTGAAATCGCTCAAGGCCCATTTTGTAAATTGGATCTGTGTTAAACATACAGCCAGGCATGCCACTTTGTTTGACAGAATGAACAAAGAACACATGGAAATGTGGCATTTCTGAACCTTGATTCTCCAAGTATTACTGTAGTGTTTTAACTCTTTTCCTGATTTTTCTATCATCAAATGCCTCACTTTAACCCTAATTATTTGAAGGGAAATCTCCATCATAAGTGTTTGTGAAAGCCTGGTTTTAAGATGTTGATAAGAGTTCTTATACATGTTAAAATGTATATATAATTACTGAAAAGAAAGCTTGTTTAGCACCTACAATTTCTTTTTAAATACATTTATTTATTTATTTTACATCCTAGCTGCAGTTTCCCCTCCCTCCTCTCCTTGCAATCTCCACCCCCAAGTCCACTCCTCCTCTGTTTCTGTTTAGGAAAGGGCAGGTCTCCCCTGGATATTGACAAACATGGCATATCAAGTTTCAATAAGACTAAACACCTCACCTGTATTAAGGCTGGGCAAGGAGACCCAGTATGGGAATAGGGTCCCAAAAGCCAGTAAAAGAGTTGGACACAGCCCCTGTTCTGCTGTTAGGAGTTCCACAAAAGGACCAAGCTACACAACTGTACATATATGTACATAGATGCAGAGGGCATAGGTCAGTCCCATGCAGGCTCTTTGGTTCAGTTCAGTCTCTATGAGCCCCTGTGAGCCCAGGTTAGTTGATTCTGTGGGTTTTCTTGTAGTGTCCTTGACCCCTCTGACTTCTACAATCCTTTCTCCCCCTCTTCTGCAGGATTCTCAGAACTCCACCTAATGATTGGCTGTGGGCCTGCATCTGTTTCCATTAGTTGCTGGATGATGCATCTCTGATGACAATTGAGCTAGGCACCATTCTGGTCGCAGGAGATGGCCAGTCCAGGCTATGTATTTGCTATTGCAAGGAGTCTATTTTCCCTTCCCATGGAGATTTGGGCATTCCCCCATGAACTCTTCTTGTTACCTAGTCTCTTTGAGCACCTACTATTTTTTAAAGAGCCTTTAGGCATTTGAATATGTTCTCAGGGAGACACAGCTGGGTAGACACACCCTTCTTTCTCTGAGAAAGTATTTGATCAGACTTCTACTATGCATATATTGAGTCTCCAGTCTTTGATAAGCATGCTAATAAGTTGCCTTATCTATAAATGTGAGCAATATATTTTCCCGTATGAGTTACCTAGAAGTCATAATTCTTGCGGTTATCTAGCACTTATTCCAGCTCAGATTGTCTATTGTTAAATCTGAACTATATCCCTTTTAATGGTATGGTGAAATTCTAACCCAACATCCCTGAGAATGTGAGCATATTTGGAAACAGAGTCATCTAAGATGTAATCTAGACAGTAGGAATTCCTGCCAGATTAAGATTGGCTCTAAATCTTACCTGAAAACTGGTGTCTGTTTGAGATAAGGGACATTTAGAAGAATACATGTGTTAGTGGAAGTAGAGATTGAAGTCACGTGTCAATAAATCTAAGAATGCCCAGAACGGTTGGTGTTTGGGTTTTTTTTATTGCTGTTATGAAACACCATGACCAAAAACAGCTTGGAGGGGAAAGTGTTTATTTTGGTTACACTTCCACATCACAGTCAATAATGGAAGGAAATCAGAGAAGGAACTCATGGCAGGAACTGAGAAGCAGGAACTGAAGCAGAGGCCAAGGAGGAGTCCTGTTTACTGGCTTGTGCCTCTTGGCTTTTTCAGACTGTTTTCTTATAGCACCCAGGACCCAGTGGACAGGGCCAATGCTCATCAATCATTAATCAAGAAAATGCCCACAGGTCAGTCTGGTGGGGGTATTTTTTCATTTGAGATTCTCTCTTCCCAAATTACATTAGCCTATGTCAAACTGATGTAAAAATAGCCAGCAAAGTTGATGACCACTGGAAGCTAAAAGAGGTAGCACATTCTGAGACCTCCTGTAACAGTTGGTAGACATTCTGATTCTGCATTTCTTCAGAAAATTTAGTTTTTTTTTTTAATTTTTAATTTAAGCTTTCTGAGTTACAGTAGTTCATCCAGAGCCCCAGTGAAACAGTCTACCCACCTTTCCTAATCTCTGGAAGCCAGACAAGGGCTTGGGCCTTTCCTTTTGTACACTGCTGATCCTCAGATCCTGAAGCAGTTTCCTCACATGTAGTAAATGCTTTATTTTATTGATTGATTGAGTGAGTGAGTGTGTGATACAGCCTTCCAGCTTCATGATCTTTGAATTGCGAAGAAATCAAGCCCAAGTTGGCAAAATATATCACTAGTGAGGCAAAACTCGAACCCACTTCTAAAACCTCTGTCCTTGTCGCCATGTTCCTCCTACTACAAAATAGAGGCTAGAGTCAAGTGGTGTCTTGAATCCCTTGAAGCTGAGGGCAGTGGCTCTACGCAAATAGTTTTTGAGTCCCAAATTCAAGAATACTTATTGAGTGTGTGGTAAAATTGGAACCCACCCATAAGAGAAAAATTGGAACACCTGGAGTTTGGTTTTTATTCAATAACCATGTGCACCTGGCCTCATGTGTTTCATTTGATGGAGGAAACCACAGTCTTCACAAGTTAAATTGTTGTCCTTTGCTTCCTTATGCATGAAGAAACTGAAGCAACAAGTCCCATCACTTGCTGGAGGTCATGGCCAAGAAGCTTCCTAACCTAGATCCAGTCCAGGACAGTTACAGGAAATACATGTATCACTTTCCTGTGTGTTCTGATTGTACTTCAAGTTCTAGGGGAACATCTCACCACCCAGGGAGGCCTCCCTCATGTTATGTACCTTGTGTTACATGTTGCATATGGACCACAGCTCTGTATTCTCTCTACTTTGTCCATCTTCTAAACTGCCTCCTATGTCACACACAGTAGGCACATACTCAGTGTGGCTGAAGATATTAATATAGATGATGCCAAGGAAGGTACTTCACAGAAACTGGAAAAAATTCTTCAAAAGTATGTGAGCCAATTCTGTGGAGAGCTGATTGGAAAGGCCATGCTGCCATTGACCTTCTTGAAGCCCTTGGTCATTCACATTCAAATCCCTTGGGCTCTTGCTAAAATTTTATTTTCCTGGACTTACTTCAGATTTATTGTATCAGACTTTCTGAGAGTGAAATCTTCCCAGCTTCATTACACACGATATTCCCAGTGTCTGCAGCATCTTCTCCCAGTTCAGTATCTTCATCAGAAAAAATTCCCAACCTCTCAAGATATTTCCTGAGGTGTATATAGAGAGCTGCAGGTGAGGTACCCTCTATATCTCTACCAAACATTTTGTATACGTGCTATACAGCTCTTTGCACACTGTGATGTGCCCATGTCTTTCCTTTAAGGCTCTCGTGCACATGCCTGTGAGTTCCTTGAGGTCAAGGTCTTTCACTGTCACATACCAAGTGCTTGGCATGGTCTCTGTCAGGTAGCAGGTGGTTAGTATTATAACAGGGATGCACAAATAAAAAAAGATAGTGGAATTAATGAGTAATTAGGAACACTTAATTTCTCCTCAAATTTCTGCCAAGAGCGCACAGGGGCAGAATATATCTCTTTTTGTCAGCATTTACTTGAAGATCACATCTTGCCCCCCAAGCCTACCCCCTCAGCCATTTTCTTACTTGCAGACACAAGCCACAGGGATGGGTAGGGATTGCTTGTCTTACTCATCATGTTTGAGAGGATGCAAATGCAGGGAATTTAGACGTTGGTGGGACAACAAACAGCCCTTAGCCTCCAAAATAATTCCTGGCTAGCTTGGTGTGGCTGCTGTTGGAATGCAGAGAGAAAGTGGGAGTGGCAGCCAGTAATTGGGCAAATCTCAGTATTTCAAACAAAACACACCCTTTTGCAAATCTAGGCTAACTACAAGTTAAGGGAGCCAACATCTATGTTTCATGAAACCTGGAATGTTTTCATTTTCTGATAGAATCTACCATGTGTTATATTCGTTGTGTAAAAGTTAGTAATGTATGCATATAGACAGCACTTAGTGAGCCTAGGGTCCTTTATAACCCTGCGCATGAGGAAGGATATATGAGACCCTCTGAGATTTCTTTTTTTTCTTATTACAAGTTTATACAAACTTGCTTCATGTTTACCCAGGCAATAACCAAGTGGTTTGCCAAAAGAATTTTAAGTTAGGACAGACTTTTTTTTAGACTTTGATTATGAATTTGACTCTAACTAGCCAGGTGGTCTTAGATAAGACCTTTCTCTTATTACTTTTAAAAATATCCTTAATTACTAGGATAGAACAATTGAACTTCTTTGTTAGCTCCTATCTTTATTCCTAGGATTTAATAAAACATTGCGCCAATGAGAGGTGTGTGTGTGTGTGTGTATAGTATGGTCACTTAATATCAAGAGTAAATAAAATGATACATATGAGAAATTTAGTGGCTAGGTATAATGCTCAGTAGCTAGGATGCTTGCCACTCAAGCATGGGGACCTGAGTTCCAATTCCAAGACCCACATAAAAAGCTGGGTATGGTGGTGCACATATGTAATCCCAGCACTTATAAAGGGTAAGACAAGCATCCTTAGGGCTTGCTGACTAGGTAGCCTAGCTGAATCAGTGAGTTCAAGGTTCAATGAGAGACTTTGAGTTGGAAAATGAAGTGGAGAGTGATTGAACAACAAAACACAGGAAAGTATGCATTATAATTTTTATTGTGGAAGACTGAGTCGATGAGAGAATTGGCTGACCAATCCATTGTCTTTATAACCTATAGTCATTAATTGTCAAATCAGGAAAGTCTTTTATTTTGTCTTCTATGATACTGTTTTGATGTATGTATTTCATTATTTCTAAAATATAAGAATTGTTTAAAAATAATTATTATATAAAACATTGCAATTCCTTAAAACTATTAATGTGTCTAGTCAGCATTCAAAATTTTTCAACTGTATGTGTGTGTGGTGTGTGTCTTATTTTTCTCCTTAAAATAGTATAGTTAGTTCATTCAAATCAAGATCTCAATAGGGTCTACTCAATGCAATTACTTAATGATGACTAGGAATTAAATACAAAGCCCCACTGTTCCAGGAGAGTGTTCTACCAATCACATTATATTCTCAACCAACTTGACGTTGTCCTTAAGCCTCCTTTATTCTGGATGTTCCTCCTTTTTTCTCCTGACCATTTTATTTATTTGTAGTTTGTCATGGAGACCAATTCACTGAATGCTTTCAAGTCTGAAATGGCACTTTCATGATGATATATATATATATATATATATATATATATATATATATATATATATATATATATATATATAAAATGTATGTATATGTGTGTGACCTTTTTTCTTTCTTATAATGTAGTGATTAATTGTAAAGGCTTAGTCTGATTCTGTCCATGTATGTGTGTGTGCATGCATGTGCTTGTGTGTGCATGTACTTGTGTGTGCATGTGCTTGTGTGTGCATGTGCATGCATGTGTGTTTACTATATGCACAAGGCTCTTTCCTCTGTAAGGGTAGAACCCTCTTGTCTTGGGAATTGCATTATACCTGGCTGTCTCTCTTCTAGTGAGATTAAGATGAATCTGTGAGTTTAGCTGGAAATGGATGATATTCACATCACTAAAATACATCCCAAATCTGAAAAACAAAATATTTTATTTCTTAGTCTCGAAGATGCCTTTAAACCACAAACACATGAATCAATGTACAAGTATAAACAGTTACTAAACCAACCCATCTATTTTATTCACGATCACTTCGCATTTGAAAGCTCTCATTGTGTTTATTTTCTGTGAACTGAATTTGAGGCTTTGACCGGGAAGCCATAAATCCAGTCTTTGATGAAATATGACTTTGCTGAGAGGCCAGATTGGAAAGGGTCCCTGCTAATTTTTCTTCTTAGTGTGGTTTTGATATGTGGCAAGCAATCCACATGTTTCAGGTCTAGCATACCACTGACTTCATCCTTCTAAAAAGTTTTTTCTTTCATGCTTAATTTTTGATGAACAAGGTCTTGCTAGGGACATCCAAATCAGCCAGGTTGCCCAGGTCACATCTGACAGGTGCCTGAGGTGTGGGCAGATGAACAAGCGAGTTCTATGACCTGGAGTGCGGCCGCTTCTTCTCACTTTCCCCAGACACTAGTTAGGCCTAATACACTCGGAAGGTTGCTTGTCTAATTTGAACTGCAAGAGGCTTTGGCTGGAGGGTAACTCTGTGTCCCAGTGATAAAAGAACACATAAAACAACCCAGTGCCTGATCACTCTCCCTGACTGTCAGTGAATCATGTCTAATAGCACCTCCATGCAGTTTGCGCCAATTTGCTTGCAATGGCATCCTTTTCCGTGGGCTTGCTGCTCAGCAGGCCCTGAAGCAATCTATGAATAACTTCCCAACAGATGCTGTTTATGAATTGAAGCAAATGGCTTCCCTGTTTCTCTTTTTTCTCACTTCAATAATTTTCAGTTACATTACGATGAATATTTATAGTCCTGTAGCAGTGCATAAAAATGGAGACCAAGCAGACCTGGGTATTGTTTCATACGTGAGTGCTGTTCTAATGGGCTCTGGCTGACTGGTTTTAATAATGTTCTGTTGATGGACCGAAAAGAGGATGCAAATTGTAGATCAGTCTTTTCCATTCACTGTTTTACCTGGATGGGCAGTGATGGAGTACTGGCTGCATCCTTCACTCTTCTGTGATACCTTCCCTCACCCAAACGACCCAGCCTGGAGCATGCCTGTCTCCTCTTCCTGCCTCTTCTGAGTAAATCTCAAATACTTCCACAGAGTCTCTGTCCTTAGAAAAAAATGCTTATTGGGCTAGTTGACCACTCTCTACAGGTATTTCTACTTAAGAACCAAGTAGCTGCTGCAGGGGAAGCCATAGCCCACAGAACACAGCATTTCACAGAACTGAAATATAAGTCACAAAGAATGTGTTGGTTTTGATTTCCAGCCCTTTTATGGAAAGGTATTGAACCACATTTTTGACTAAAACGGCTTTTTAGATGTTTCATATTTCTATGCTCTTTTACATATTACAAAAATGAGAGGACTTACATCTAGTTATTTCTCCTAAATAAATTTTGTTTGAATGGAATTGCTCTCTCTTCAGTGGCTTATGTTTCAAATAGCTGGTATACCTTCCTGGCATTTCCCATTTTACAATAATGAGTTCGTTAACTACCCTATATTTTCCAGACCATTGACTGTGTCATATTGGCCCACATACAAATAATTGCCTGTTTGGCTATTTGCTTATAAATAAGAGTGTTGAAAATGGTATGTAAATATGTACATGCATGCATAGTGAATATATAGTGAAGCCTCCCAAAATATTTAAATTGTCCCATTTCCTACTTGTGTGTTATGAAATACTCACCAACTACTCAAATAGAACCGTATTTATTATGCATGCAAGCCCACAATCTCTTTACCAACTATCATTTGTATGCTACACACAGAAGGTTGTGCTGTAACACAACGGTAAAAATAAAAAAGGCAATTTGGAGAGAAGTACATTCCTTGCTTTAACTGCAGCAGAGGCAAAGAGTGATCTTCCTTTGATACAGTGAAGCATGACCCACCGTTCTGAAATATTCAAAGCATTAACAAAAAGCCCAAGAATTTAATATTTGATACAGAAAGGTTATTTTTTTTTTTTTAAAGAAAATGAGACATAGCAGAATGTCTCAAAGTGCTTGCCCCTCAAAATATGGAACTAGAGTCAATGGGAAGAATTTCAAACCTGAACTGCAAGGCCTAAGAATAGAATATGGCCCCTACATGCTGCCACGGTGCTTTTCTTTTTGTTTTTCCCTTACTGCACTGCCCAGGCTCCAACCTGGGCCTTCCACATGCCAGACAAGCGCTCTAGCACAGTCACACTTTGACCCTTTATTTGCTTTCAATAACACTAACACACAATGAAGACAGTAACCTTAATAAGGATCACAGGGTGTTAATGGGAACATTGTTCTCTCACCAGGAGACTACCAGTTAACAGAGATGTGACTGTCATTTTAGATGCTTGTATGCATATGTAACATTGGTGGTTGCACACAGGGGCATTTTTCTTGATATATCCTATTTTCTAATTCACTGTGAAAAATATCTAGATCCTTGTTTCCTTTTTGTCCCTGATCTACAATTGGTAATTTTCCTTTTCTCTTGGTTTCTAGTCCTTTCTCCCACTTGCTTTTCTCCTGTTATTCCTATATCCTGGAGATAGTTTGGAGTTTCATTGATTATGATTTTTTACAGTACAATATGGGACTTTATAGGGGAAAAGTCACATTTTCTCATGGTCTTTGTATGGGAATGAAAATGAGGGGAAGGGTTGGGATGGTGCTTATCATCAGGGAATGGACCACTTTTCAGGGCAAGGATGTTGAGAAAATGTGACTTGAATATGAAAGGCTGTGTGAGGTTTGGGTATCAGGAAGTTGTTGCTTTAGAACAAGTAGCTGGATATGCAAGATGGAAGGTACTGGATTCCAACATTAAGCATAAGTTGGGAGCAACAAAGTTCCCAAAAGAAAACAGTTGGTGACACTGGACCAGCAAGATATTTCATTGGGTAAAGAAGCCTGTCATTAAGCCTGATGACCTGGGAGGAGAGAACGGATTTTGCCAGCTGTCTTCTGACCTCCATGTGTACACTGTGGAATATGAGCACACGCATGATCTCACACAAAATATATCAAATTAAAATGCAATTAAATTTTTTAGAGGAAAACTTGGAAACCCTAAGTCAGAACCAGGCCTCACAACAGGGGTCTGGAACACAAAGATGAGGGATAGATCTAGCTGAGTTTTGGTTCTCACTACCTTGAGCGGTAAGACTGATGGAAGAATTAAGGAAAGTCAATTGAAACCAACTTAAGAATATCAAGGTAATTATCCCTCTTTCCTAAAAATATCTGCTTATTTCATATTCTAAATCAAGAGACAGACCTAAAGGTAGCACAAGTTCTGAGGACTTTGAATCCAGATATACGTATCACTAAAGGTCATTCTATGGGCCAGAAGACTCTATTGTCACATGAAGCCCCTACAGCAGGATTGTCCAACCTTCTGGTGATGCCATGATGGTATCTACAAAGTTGTCAGGCCACATTCATGCTATCCTGGGGCACTTGCTGCCTGCAGGTTGCAGGGCGGGCATGCTTGCCCTAAAGGATGGGCAAGACATCCCAAATGGTTTCCAACTCCACATTGACAGGGGGTTTCTGCTTGGCCCGTTCCCATCATTCTCCCTTTTCCATGAGGGGAAAAAAAAGCAAGATTTCACAGATCAGGTGGAGATTGAGACAGGGAGTGTGTAAGTCATTTACAGAGGTACTTGTATCTGTGGGTGCCCCCAATCCTAGAAAACTCAGGCAAATATATCCCTTTTATTTTTATTAAATAATGCCGTCAAAGACACAACTAGTGAAGAAAAGATACCATTTGTGTTTCTAGACTTTATGGATACCCTGTAGAGATAATTTAAAGAAATTGATATTATTTTTCACTGTAAAAGTATGCTTTGATACACTGTGATATTAAGTATATTATTCTTTTTTATTGTATTCAAGGTGACTGCATTACTGTTATATTCTTTACATCTATCCTTTCTTATCTTTTCTTAGCTGTTCCATCATATTTCTCCCACCATTCATTTGTTTATCCAACTTTTATTTGAAAAATAATATATTTGCTGAGTAATGACTCACCAACAGTAGTTAGAGACTCTTTCTTTAGTAAATAAGATAGGATTCAAGTTCACCCTAAGAGGTACTGTCCCCTAAGAAGGTTTCTAGAAAAGCATAAAACTTGTTATGATATGATGAGGCAAATGCCAGAATAAGTCGTGGCAGTGATATACAGCGGGCCTGGGTTGGTTGGTTAGTGATGGTACCATGCGTATAGACAGAGAGGTCCAAATGAAGCGGAAGCTAGAGTCAGCAGAAATTCAGAATGATAGTGTTTAAAAGTTCTGTGCAGCGGGGGTTGGAAGTGTGACGATCACACGGTAGAAAAGCTCCTGGGCTGGTCCTGAGATGAAAGAATGTTATGTAGTCTGGCATCATGTGCATTGGGTGTGTGGGAAGCCCTGGTGGAGATGGGGACATCAGAGACCAATAGGGGAGAGGTAGTCAGCTGTGCTTTGGACCTGACTTGAAAAGGTTGTGTTGGTCCATTATTCTGGGGGTAATGGGGAGTCAAAATGTGTTTCAGGAAGATTTAATGGCATTTTTCACTATGGAACAAGTGAACACCATATGACAGACAGACTGGGAAAGCCAGACCAAGGTCAGAGGGATGACTTAGAAAGTGGCCATGATATCCTAGTGAGGTCATGGTGGCTTCAGCTGAGAGAGTCAAGAAAAATTCTCAGACTGGAACGCTGTGTTGCTCACCAGCATCTTCCTTTTTGATATGTTCAATTGCTTCTTGACACGGAAGAGCTCCCTAGAGCAGAAGGGCAGTACCAGCTCTTCCTAAATCTCCTCAGAAAACTTCATTGTCCAGTATTTTCACACTTTCTCTTTTGTTTATCTTACCCCTTTGCTATGCAGATCTTTCATATACCCTTTTATAAATTTCATTAAAATCGCTCTAATCTTGAAGCCCTGTATGAAGGATATAGATTTTGGTATTGGATACACATGACTTTAAATCCTGGTCCGGTTGTCCTAACATGCATTTCAGCTTTCTCATTTTTAAGATACAAATAATAATATCAGCAAATAGAAACAATGTTTACTATGGTGTTGGGACCAACAACTACTCCACCACAGTAACCAACACAGTGTTTAATTCCTTACAACAGAAAGGGCCAGACATTATAACAAACACCCCCCAGAGATCCCAAACTATGTGTAGAAAAGTAGAAGTGGTATACTGCCTAATGTTTTTTATTTGTCATAAATATAAAATCTAACATTTTGAGGGAGTATAAAGCAATTACATTATTAGGAAAAATAATTAGACTTTGTAAAAGATTAATGCAAACCGGGAGCTATAGATCTTAAATTATTTTAGATTGCATATAAACCTTATATTACTTTGCTCATACAATTCAATAACAAGAGGTTATATGTATTTAAAAATGATTGTTGCCCAAGTCATCCTAAAATCATGCATTTTTAAGCAGTATATTTTAAGCAGCCCAGAAGGAAACTAATGGCAATTTCTCATGGAAATTACTTTTTTTGTCCCTGGACAAAGAGTTCAGAGCCAATCAAAAACCAATCAATATAAACTCTAATGTAAGCCATAATTAAGGTTGACAAATAGGTTCTTGAATGGTGTTAAATAATGCATTTGTAAAAATAGAAATCAAAAGTCACAAGGCATCGGTATCAGAGAGATGCCTGCTGGAGACACTCTTGCTGTTCACTACAAACTTTGATGGACATCTGTAAGTGACCCCAAAGCCTTATGTGATATTTTAAAGGTACCCTGGGTTCCCTCGTGTAGATGATTCATTTTAGCCAGCTCTTGATGTGAGTTTAGTTGCTGTGTGGATAGGGTCACCGGGTTCTGAGACATCCCTGTGGGATGCATGGACAGGTAGTTCCCTGATGTGTATGGATCTTAGAACTTGGAGGACTGATAGGCATCTCTCTGACATTATCAATGGACTTGAAGTCAATATCTTAAGAATTCACACAGAGCGATGACATAACTGCTGTCTATTTCAGAGCAACATTTGTAGGGCGGGAATTCCAACAGTAAAATCAGAGAATGATTTAGAATGGCATGTCTAACATGAAGGCAGCTTTGTTAGAAAGCAAATAGCAGTTATGCCACAAACCTTCAGGGGGCGTTACTGCCATAGTCCCATCCTATACAGTATAAAAATGAAAGTAACACACACCATATTTGCACTTTATGAAGCTGTCATAAAGATCAATTTGTTTGTAAAGGGGCTGAATATTTGGAAGAAAGGTATGCATTTACTACATCTTTGTGTCGGGCCATTTCTATTTAGATAGGAGCTGTGCACTAGAAGTAAAATAATCCCTTTAAGCACTCAGCATTTCTAATGAGTTATTTAATGCTTTATGTTTGTGATGTGCTCTGTGATCAATAAAGTACAGATAAAAAGCATTCTACAAAGCTATAGCTTATGCTATGAAATAACACAAATTTAGGTTGATGACTGTGGTTTGTACTAAAGTAAATTTCTCTTCGGAGTTACCAGCTGTTGATTTTATATTTTTCTGTTTGAAGGAAGTTTTCAAAGGGATCTTCATATCTAATGGATGCCCACAGAGAGCATTGTCTTTAAAATTCAGACTGTATCCTATTTGCATGGCTCGCTCTGAATTGGCCTCTAGAAATGACTTCTAGGCTCACTGAGAATTGGATGTTTGTTTCCGGTGGTCGTGTGCAGGGGACTGGGGACATGTATGAATCAGACTTTCTGAGTACAAAAGATGACTGTACCCAAATCAAATGCCAGTTGGCAGGAGCTACCTTGTCTGGAACTAGAGTGAAAATACCTGCACTTGTCTGTCACATGGAGCTTTACATTGGAAGACTCTCTATGTTAGTTGTTTGTTCTCAGTCAGCCTCCAGGCTAAGACTGCCTTGTGGTTGCATTGCCCGGATTGTCACAGGTCTGGTTAAAGCCCGTGGTTCAATTGTGGATAGTCTCATGTGTACTGATATGCTGTTCATAAATGTGCCAGACCTATCTGGGAACATTGACAGGTAGAATTCATTGACTTTCTTACTCTCTTCATAATGAACCTATTTGCTTTCTAATGTAATGAACAGGTTATCTGGAATCCACTATTTCCAGTTCTACTCAAAGTAATAAAAACCACCAATTGGGCATCTTTAAGGAGCAGAACACAGTGTACCAGCAGTTTAAATATCATGTCTCACTTCTGCTGGAAGCCTACAGGACAAGCCTGTATAATGCTCTTTCTTTTTAGAGAGAAATTTAACCCACAGCTCAGGATGGTTAAGCGGTTTGCTCAAGACATAAAATCCAATATCAAATCCAAGTGCGTTGGTCCTTCACTATAACTGATGGCTTCTACCTGCCAATCACACACATGCAGTGCTGTAGGTACAAGTTTACCACCTCTGTAATGAGACGTTAGCAGCAAATTGCTTCAGGAGTTGCCTTCAAGAATACAAGATCTTGATTCCATTATTTCAGTATTTCTCTGGCGTCTTTTTGACTTTACCTCTACCCAAAATATTTAGTTCATAAATTACTAAGCAATTTAAAGAAGACCTATTAAGGAGAAAGTTTTGCCTCGGCTTTCTCTTAGTAAGAGCCTGGGAAACAGCACTTTCAAATGCTTCGGATGAGCTAGCTCCCTTTCCAGAGGTCAAACAAAAAGCCCCTCCACAAAGGCAAGTGTGTTGGGGAGATAGCTCAGTAAGTAAATTGCATGAGGACCTGAGTTTGACACCTAGAACCCATGTCAAAAAGGTTGGTGTCCTGGCATGTGCTTATACTCCCAGTGCTGGGGAGTCAGAGACAGAAGGATCCCTGGGACTCACTGGCCACCCAGCCTAAGTGTTTGGCAAATTGCACACTGAGAATGCTGTCTCAAACCCAAAACCACATGTTAAAACAAGCAATGAAAACGTGTAGGTGGTGCTCATAGGGAGCAACACCTGGAGTTGTCCTCTGACCTCCGCATGCAGGTGCAAATATATGCATGCACATGCACGCATGGATGTGCGTGCACACACACACACACACACACACACACAAATAAAAACCATAGAGCTGAGGCAGACTTATTCATTGTAAGGCTATGAATGCTTTCATTTTATTCCAAGAATTATCAGGACAGAATTTTATTTATTTTAAAATTATCTACAGTTCCAGATCTCCATGACCTGAAGCAATCAGCTAAAAAATTATTTTTAAAAGAAACCTGTTGCATCTATAGGGACAGCCCCAAGGAAGCTACAAAGCAGAACCCTTCCTTAACTCAATTAAGAACACCACAAGTGATAACTCCATTTCCCTGTGTTTCCTCCCAGCATGAGATGACTAAGCCAGAAATAGCGAGATAATATCGCAGATGTTCCTTTGCTCGGATAGCTGGTTATTGCTTATCTCGATGATATTTTAATACAAACACACAACTGTTCACCCTGTTTTATGGCTGTCAGGATTTTGCTTCACATTTAACAAATGGAAGTTTATGAGCAGATGTATCATTGACTCAGGTTTCCTTTACCCCTCATTATGTTACACGGAAAAGCTAAATGCTGGAGAGGGTGTTATACATCGGCACTGATAGCCTCGAATTCAAGTCACCTGTCCAGATGAGCTCCGGTCTCTCTTGTTATCACCAAAAGATCAAAATTGCTTTTTAGGATCCCAAGCAAATGACAATGAAGTATGATGACTGTCACTACTTTCCTTGGGTATAGTATAATATAAAATAAAAAAAAAAATTCCTTGGTTATCATCATTTTTAAATGATCCCTCCCCCGTGTGTGTGTGTGTGTGTGTGTGTGTGTGTGTGTGTGTGTGTGTCTGTCTGTCTGTCTGTCTGTCTGTCTGTCTCCTCTCTCTGTGTAGGTCACAGGTCAATGTCACTTGTTTTCCCCAGTCCTCAGTCACTCTCTGGCTTTTCTTTCTTTCTTGAGACAGGGTCTCTCATTGACTCTGGTGCTCCCTGATTCAGCTAGGCTGCTCTCCTGTTAGTGAGTTCCAGGGATCTGCTCACCCCCACCTCCTCACTGCTAGTTTGCAGACTCCTATAGCCTCCTCTGTCTTTTCAACAAAGGTAAGCCATCTCGCTGGTCCAGCCCCTTACATTTTACACTGGTCCCTTTCTGTCACTCAGCTTTGTCTTGAGGGACCATGCACTCAGTCACACTGATCTTTTGGTTTGTTTACTGAAATGAGCCACATGACTTGCTTGGAATGCTGAGGGGTAGAGACATCTGGGAAATTATCCTGAATGGCCACAAGCTGGAAGCTGCAGATGTTAGTCTCTAAACTTCTGAGGGGGCAGCAAGCACTTTAAAAAGGGCCTATGGAGACTGGCAAGCAGAGTTCTTTCCAGGGTGCCCACTGCCATTCTGACTCCAAACTGTCTTATCAGTAGCCGAGGAACTTCACAGAGAGCCACTTAGGCTGATGAATGTGTGCATGTATGTGGTGAGTATGTATTTATACATATGTGTGTGTATACATATATATGTATATACACAGAGATGCACATATATACATAAACACATATACACATGTATATATATATATACATATAAACACATATGTATATTTGTAAATGTATATATGTATACACATATACATACATGCACGTATATCTATATCTATATCTCTCTATATATTCCTGACAGGATGCTAAGGAATCTGTTCCAAACTAAACTGTATATATGACCCCTCCCTAGCTTCATCAGGCAGTCATGAACAGGCTGTGCCTATTGGCTCTGGGGATGCTGTTTTCCCTAAACTCAAGCAGTCTAATAAGTGGGGTTCAGTTTTCTGAGGTGTGTTACAGTAAAGGATCAGCCCCACCTGAGACCACCAAGCCCACAGGCGTATCTTCATTGGTCACCAGGTGCCTCCCTTGGAGACCTCCTCACCACATGCCTCAGCTGAGCTGCTTTCTGGCCACTGTCTCTGAATCCTCCTTCTCAGCTGTGGCTGAGGAATTGTCTCCACTTTGCTTTGCTGCTGTTTCCTGTTCTCTCCTCCCTTCCTTGGTCCACGACCCATCATGAGGCAGGAGCGTTGTGTTCCTGGCTCACGGCAGGGAGAGGTTCCCCCAGCTCTCACCTGACCATGACCCAGCACTGTCCTGTGCGGGTAAATGGAAACCTGGGAAGTTCACATGGCTCCTTTGCCCCTTCATGTCATCACCACAGTAAGTGTGTAAAGGTTGGTTGGTTATTGTTGGTCAGCCTTGCTGTCCTGACTGGACTACCTTGATACGCAGTGGCTCAGCTGCTGTGCCACTGTTCCTTGTTCTCCATGCTTTAGGAATAAGCATGGAGAACATCCTACTCTAGACTGTTCTAAATGCTTTGCAAAAGGTATCCAGTTAACAAAATTCTAAGGTAGGCACCACCCCTATTCCCTTTTTGTAATTGGACAACTAAAACAGAAGGGTAAATGACTTGTTTGGTATTTCACAGAGAAGTGGGAAAAGAAAGACTTAAAACAAAGGCCCCAGCTCTGTGTTTCCTCCCTCCGGGAGGCAGCATGGCTTCTTTGCTTTCCTTAAGCAACCTGGTCTTCTTCACCGGTGGCTTCTGACATAGTCCCTTCCATCACACAACTGTGCACTAAAAATCAGCACTATCACTTCCCTTTTCAGCCCTCTGCATACTAGTTCCGTCTCTACATCTGTACCACTGTCTAGTCCACCAGTCATGTTCCAGATCAAAGATCATCTTTCCTTTCCTTTTTTGTTGTTCTTTTGTGCGCATGGCATGTGCCTGTCATGTGTGTGCATGCATTTGGGTAGAGACCAGAGAGTATCTTTCTCACTTGCTATCCACCTTTTTTCTTTCTTTCTTTTTTTGATGTAGGGTCTCTCACTGAACCTCAAGCTCACCAACTGACTAGGCTGAGTGCCCAGTAAGCCTTAGGAATTCCCCCGTCTCCACCTACCAAGTGCTGGGATTTCAAGTGTAAGTTACTATGCTGACATTGTATGTGGATCCTGGAGATCCAAACTCCATCCTCACACTTGTGTGGGAAGCGCTTTAACCACTGAGCCATGTCACAGCAAACTTCAAAGCAACTGTCCTTGACCCTCTGGTCCTTAGTCTCTTGAGGCGTCCTCTGCCTGTCCTGTGAACATCACAATTGCAATCCAGTCATTATGTGTTCAGTATTCTTCCCTTCTAATCTCAAGTTCCATTCAGACGAAGTTCATGGCTGTCCATCTTCGTTGTACCTCTCTTGAGAATTCATCACAGTAAGACTTTTTATGAGAAAGTGCATAAACTTTCTCAGAGACATGGACAACATGTGACTTAGAGGGATTTTGTGATGAGAGAAAAAGTGTGTCTATCATCATGTACAACCTGGCTCCATATATACATATATATACATACATATATACATATAATGTATATATATACACATGTATGATATATATACACATGTGATATATATCATATATATAAAATGCTGCTTAATAAATAGTAGGATTTGTGTGTGTGCCATTTGTGTTTGTGTATAAGTGCACACGTGTATTTGTGTGTGTACATATAGAAATTGGAGGTTGAGGTCCAATGACTTCCTCAGTTCTCCACTTTATTTGGGAGACAGGCTATCTCACTGAATCTAGAGCTTACTGATTTGTTTACACTACCTGGCTGAGATCTCCAAGGATCCTGTGTCTCTGCCTGCTTAGCACTAGGAATATAGCTACGTACTACCCATACCTGGCTTTTTATGTGGCTGCTGGGGATCTGAATTCAAGTCTTCACACTTATGTGGCAAGCTCTTTACTGACAGAACCCTCTCCTTAGCCTCTCCAAACAATAGATCTTGTTAGATAGAGTAGAAAAAGTTTTATACTTCAAAATGTCCCTAGTGAAACATGTGCAGGTCATTACAAATTCTGGACCTTGGGAAGTTAGCTGGGCCATGTGGTTGGGTTGGGCAAATGAAATGCAAAAGGAAGTGACAAAGAGACAAAACTCTACTGTCAGCAGGATCCTTGGTGTCACTGACTGGCTCCTCAGCACTTTCCTTCCTCTCTGCTATGATGCCCAAAAGGACCAGGCGTGGCCTCCTACCTTAGACAGGAGGTATGTGAGAGTGACTTACAGTTCAAGTTTTAGCTATAAGACAAAGATGTAAAATATAACAAACAAATAAAACTTTGGGGTAACTTAATGAGATATTAGGATTTAAAAAAATCATAAAAATTTCTCTAAGCTAATTGACACACAACCTTAATAGGGGGTATACAGTGACTCATTTTTGTTCCCCACTTTTTTCTTGCCAGCAAGAGTCATTTTTCAGTCAGAAATAGTGTTTTTATTACTTCCTTGAGAGTTTCATACAACACATTTTGATTGCATTCACCCCTCCCAACTCTCTTAAACCCACAAAGTCCAGTTTGTATTGGCTAACTGATCTTGGGTATGGAGACTACCCTGGGGATATGGTCAACCTATCTGTGGCCACACAATTAATGAGTATTGACTCTTCCTGTACTAGCAGCTATCAAATGCTAACAACTTCTCAGTTGGAGGTGGTAGACCTTGTGCCCACCTACCTTCTCCATGCTGAGATTTTGTCTGCCTGTAACTTGTGTAGGCCTTGTGCATGCTGTTTCAATTGCTGCGAGTTCAGATGTGCAACTGCCCTGCTGTGTATGGTAAACACCATTTCCCAGAAGTCATCTATCACCCCTGGCTTTCCCAGTCTTTCTACAGCCTCTTCCTGGAAGATTCTTGGAGCCCCTATGGAAAGAGTGTGCTGCAGACCTTCCACGTAGGGCTCATAACTCATAGTCTCTTATTTTCTGCATGTGACTAGTTGTTGGTTGTTTTTGAAGGCATACTTTTTAATATCAAGTGTGCTCTTTAAAATTGAAGATACAGGGGCTGGTTAGGTAACCCAGTAGTTAAGAGTACTTGCTGCACTTCTAGAGGACCCAGGCTCTATTCTCAACACCCACATGTCAGTTCACAAGTGTCTAACACTGATGCTTCTTCTGGTCTCTGCAGGTACCAGGCGTGGTATAGAGACATACATGTAGACAAAGCTCCCAAATAAATAAAATTAAAAATAGACAAATAAAAGTGGAGATGAATACCTAAATGTACATACAAGATAAAAGTAATTGACATTTGTCAAGTATGTATAATATGTTAGGAAATCTTAGGGGCTACGGATGTAGCTCAGTTGCTAGAATACTGTTTAGAGGCATAAGGCTCTAAGACCAATACCCAGCACAACATAAACTGTGCATGGCAGCCCATGCCTGTAATCCTAACACTTAGGAAGCAGAGGCAGGAGGACTAAGGATTCAAAGTCATCCTCAGCTATACAGTGAGTTCAAGACCAGCCTGGAATAGCAAAGCCCTGTCTTTAAAATTTTTTTATATGTGCTTCATGAGTATATACTCATGCACATATAAATGCATGTAGGCAAAGCTCCCATACACATATAAGTATGTACTTATGAAGTACATATTTTTTTTAAGACAACAAGTCTTCAACCTTGTGACATTGGTTTCACTATAACGTCCTTTTTATAGGTAGGAGTATAAGGCTCAGAACAGTTAAATCTATCGATTTTTAGTAAAAACAACTAGCAAAAGACATAGCCAGAAATGGGACCACATGTTTGGAGCCAGAGAGTGCTCCTAATCACCACACATTGGTGAGGTAAGGTTAGCTGTGGCCTTCCCTATTTCCCTGATCTCTTCCAGGCTTTCACTCATATATCCGGCTCTGTGTTTTTTATTTAATAAGACTGTTTAGAAATTCACCTACAACACCCCATTAGGCCACATGCACTAGTGCACACATTTGCAGACCTATGTAGAAATGTGAACACTCATGAAATGCCAAGAAGAATATAGATTAAATATCTGTTCAGTATCATCAAACAGGAAATAGAGAGAATGGACTGTGTTGAGAATCTTTCTAGACCTCAAGTTCTGTCATTTAACTTCATTTTTATTCTACAGTAAATTTGATCTAGTCAAAGAAAACCTTGCTTATTGGTGTCTCTTTTTTTCTGCCCTAAAGGGATAGAAGGGGAGGGCCGTGATTTGAACCTGCAAAAATACACTTTCCCACGTTGCTCTTAGAGGCCTCTTTTAGCAGCGATTCCCTTCATTTTATGTTTTAAGGGGACTCTACAGTGGCCACTGTCAATTACCAGACTAAAATTAGATGGATGGCCCAGTGTTAGAGCCAACCCCCAACTTTTCTGAATTCTCTATGATAATTCATACAAAGATTTGTGTTTTCATTCTGATAAAAGTGTCAAAAATGAACATAAACACAGTTTGAATTATTTAGGAAGCAAATGGGAAAGTTGAGCAGAAGTCAAAATTTTAGAGTAGTTGGCAGTAGTGAGTGAGCTCTGAGTAAGTCAGACCTGGTTTCAGTTCTTACCCCGTCTCTGTATGTGTCTGAAACATTTAGAATTTTAAAAATTTATCGTTTTTTAAGCTGTAAATCGAGGATGGAAACCCTACACTACAGGTAAAATGATTTTAATAATGTCTTGAACTAGTATATGATACATTCATAAAATACTATTTATAATTACTCATTTGTGAAAGAATAATTTGGGTTAATTCCACACAGTAAAATATTGGCTAGTTACCCACTGACCCTCTCCCTAAGGACTTTTCATAGGTCGATGATACTGTGAGTGTGGCGGCTGGAAACTGGTGCTTTTGCAAAAGATCCACACTATCTAAAAAGCTGCTGAAACCCAGCACCCACCTAGTGGGACTCTATAAGCAAGGCATAGACAAATGGATATCCCAAGGAGAACACTACCTTAGCATAACAACAAAAACAGGTAAATCTGGGCAATAAAACAGAGCAAAACAAATAGATTCTATAAATGTAAAGCGAAAACCAAACCACTCCTGCAATTATAGCACTCATATGATTTATGCCTTTAATTTGTCTAAATCAGTGACCCATGGAGTATTGGCATAAAAATTTCAAATTCAGCAGAAACCTAAATCACTGTAAGGAAACACTGCATTTTTATTAGTTAGCCTTCTTTCATTGACTTCTTCCAAACAAAATGAATCCTTCCTCGAGCGAGGCAAAATGAAGTATTGTACTTACTGAGATATTATTGATCCCTGAGTCTTAGCATCCAATACGTCACAGACACATAGAAGCACTCCTTGCCTGTGAAATCGACGGCTCAGAATTACATTCATGAAACCTTTGCTTCTGTGGAACATTAACCCCAAATTCTAGCCCAGATTATTTGACAGGAAGACACTAAAATAGACTGTGGCAAATTCGGTATAACACAAACATAAACAAAAAATTAAATAAATCTTCTAGGGAAGCAAGTTATAGATAGCTCATAGAATCCACAGATGAGATGAACATGTATACTCGAGAAAGCCCAGTAAATGGGGCCAAGCCCTGGGGTCTAGGAGACACAGATTGAGAGATGCAATAAAATCCCAAAGGTAGATTCTGATTTTGAATTACATTCATTGATGTTCACATACCTGAGGGGAAAGTGCTGAGTGTCCTTTGAGATACAGGAGGTCATAAAGAAAGAGAGTGTTCCTACATTGGAGACCCCTGCCGACTTCCCGCAATGATTCAGACCCTGTGAAGCAAAATTTTATTTTAATTCACAGAGACCCATGTTATAATCTTGCCCTACAGAGCTGTGAGGCAATAAATTTGTGTTATTTTAAGCTGCTATTGTGCTTGTGAGAATGGTTATGAAATCAAGAGAAAGCTAGAACTGCCATTTTGGAAGTTATTTATTACAACACACATTAGTATCATATTAGAAATTCAACAGGTGCTCAGTGTCATCATAGGCTAAATGCAGTTGCACAAAGATAAAACCTCCAACACAAAATACACTTTTCGGTGGTCCTGCCAGATTTTATGGATAACTACCTCCAGGTTTGATATGTAGATGAGGTCGAAAAGAATGATGAAGAAAAGGTGCCAGCGAGTTATACTCTCATCTTTATGCCCTCCCCACATGGGGCAGGAGAGAGCTGTGCATCCTCCCTGACCCCAGATGAATTCAACACAAAGGAAACATTGGAGATGGATGTCTGTAACTTCTGAGATTGGCTCATAGACTTAAGAAAAAAAAAAAAAAAAGAAGAAGTCTGGCTTCACGAATGTGATGTGAAAGAGTATCTACCAAAAAGGACTTCTAGGTGGGGTGGAATGATCCAGAAGGGGATGGGAGACCAGAAATTTTGGGGATAGGAAACTTGAATGTGGTCAGTTGGAAGGGGTCATCACTAACGTTCTGGGAGCAATGGTTAGAAGCCACTGTAGGAAGGTCCCTGGGAACTGCTGAGGATTATCAAGGAAGGATTCTGCACTGTGGTTTTGCCCTTCTCTAGAGGGCTCAGCTAGTAGAACAAGGCCTTTTCCTGAGTGAAAGACTTCAGGCTTCAGAATCCCAGCCTAGACCAAGCTATAGAAAGGACTGGGGAAAAGCAGACATCTTGGATACATGACTGACATCTCTGCTTGAAGTGTGTCTGAAATGGGTGAGCAGAGAAACTTAATGTTTGGACGATTATCTACTTAGGATCAGATTCTGTCATAATGAGGCTGTTCTTGTGACTTGAAAGGGACCACAGAAACTGCAGGACTTGTCCAACTTTTCAGAGCGAGAATCTATTGACAGACAGTGGCAGATGGAGGATGAAGTCTGTCAAATTTGTCTTACAATTGTGCTCGTCAAGTCTAACATTTTTTTTTCCTATATTAGTTATCAAAACAACAGAGTGATTTGAAGACCCAAGAAAACAAAATCTAGTCCTAAAACAATGGCATTAAAGAAAAGTCAGAATCCAGAGTAATAGTAAGTAATCCATATTTACATGTTAACTATTAACCTAGAGATGACTGTATATAATCATTGTGGATCTGAATAAGAACAAAACAAGGTAAATGTTAGTGAGCAGATAAGACAAGGAAAAGGACAAACTAGGATAAGAAAAAGTGATCTAGGAGATGAATTTTCTACCCAAAGATTAAAAAATAAATGCTATATTCAGCTATAGGGTGCTAAAGAATTTTCCTGAAATGAAGAGACAAACACATCTACATATCAACAGAACACATGGATACTGTGGCTTCTGAGCATACCTTATCTCTCAGGTTCCCAGGTAGATGAAAATGTACTGGCTCCACCTGGCCTCAGCCCTCTCCATAATGTCTGTATTAGTTCCTTTTCTCAAGATGATAACAAAATACCTGGCAAATGTAACTTAAGGGAGGAAGGATCTACTTTGTTTGGCTCACAGTTTCAGAAGGCTTAGCCTAACATAGTGGTGAAGACCTGGCGAGATGACTCTCTTATGGTAGGGCAATATAGCAAGGCCTCTCACATCCTGGCCAATCAGGAAGCAAAGACACAAGACCAGAGCTAGTGGTAAGTGTCATATAAACACACACACACACACACACACACACACACACACACACACACACACACACACACCAAACTAAAATATGGGATCCATATATGAGAAAAAAAACAGGCAGCATATGTCTTTCTGAGTATGGCCTATTTGATTTAACATGATGATTTCCTGTTCTATCCATTTTCCTGTTGGTTTGACAGATATGTCTTTAAAATTTTGCTTTATTTTTGAGAATTTCATACATGTATACAAAGAAATGTGATCACACTTACCCCATTTCCCCCAAACCCCTATATATTCTTCATAAACGCTTCCCAACTTTGTCATCCTCCCCTTTTTATAACTTAAGTCTTGTAAATGCTGCTCATATGTGCATAGGTTTGGGGCCACCCACAGAAACATGGGAAGCCTACCAGTGCCATAACCTCAAAAAAGAATGATTATCCCTCCTCCAACCATTACCTGCTGTCCAAGGGATGAGGTTGGAGTCACCTATGCTGAGATCATGGCTGTCTTAATCTTGTGTAGGTCATGTGCAGGTAACCATAGAAGCTCTGAGTTTATCAATGAGAGCCATGTCATATCCAAAAGAGAGTACTCTGTGGCACTCCTCTCCATCCTCAGGCTTTTCAATTTTTTCTGCCTTCTCTTCCTCTGTGTTAGCTGAGCCTGAGTGGTATGTATGTGGGCTTAATATTGATGTCCTGTTTATGGTTGAACACTCAGTCCCTTATTCTCAATACTTTGACCAGTTATGCATCTCAGCATTGACTGTTGTTGTCCATTGCAAAAAGGAAGCTTTTCTGACAAGTTTGAGAACAGCCCAGGTCTGTCAGCACCAGGAGCTGGGCAGCAGATATTTCTTAACTATTCCTGGCATGGCAGATTCCAGCTCACACACTGAGCCTTCCAAACCCATCAAGGAATGGTTGTGCCCTGGGGGAGCCCTTTCAATTTGTGGCACATAAAGGAACAAATTCTTTAGGTACCATTTTCTTTGTGGCCACCCACAACTTCCCTGCCATTGCTCAAAAGTAGGAATTTGGTTCCTTATTGTACCAAAGAATGATTTAGTCAGGAAGCGGGAAGTGTCAGGCAGACATGCTGATGTAGGTACGCGTCTCCAAGTCAGTATGCTGTTCTCATCAGGAGGAGGCTGAGGGCAAGTGCAATCAAGCAGAAGGCTGAGAGGGTCAGTCCATAATTGGGAGAAGAGTTGGAAGAGAGACCACAGGCACAGCACAAAAAGTGACTTGCCCCATCGGCCCCTGGAGAGTCTTGGAAGAAAAGCAGCTGCACAGGAGGATGACTGGCTGGTGGCGCCAGCTGGCGGAACATATTTTATACAGAATGTTACCTGTTGCTTTCCATAGCAATGTCTGCAACATTTCTTAAAAATAGAATAGTAGCAGAAGTCGTCCTATGCGTCCCCTGCTTCTTAGCAGCCATGCCTTGTTCTCAGCCACAGTGTGTGGAAATGCTTGACTTGAGCTGATAACGCTGGTGGAAGAAGTTTAAAGGGTCAAGAGCCCTAACAGTCAAGAGGACTGCTGACCTCTTTCTGTAATTCCATCTTGACAATAATAATGCAGAGGGCTCTCACTGACTAGGGTCATGGAGTTGTCCTATGCTGCTCTGGCCTGAGTCTTCTGTGAGCATGAATCATATATATATATATATATATATATATATATATATATATATATATATATATATATTTGTGTGTGTGTGTGGATATGTGTGCATGTTTGTGGGAAGGTGGTGGTGATGGAAATGAGTGTGGAGACCAGAGGTCAACCAGGGGGTATCATGTATCATTCTTTATACAATGCCTATCTCATTTTATGAGGCAGGGTCTCTCACTGGTACCTGGGGCTTGCCAAGTAGACTAGGATGGCCGGTCAGTGACTCCCAGGGATCTGCCTGTCTGAGCCTCCTCAGCATGAGGATAACAAGTGCATGGATCATGCCTAGCTCTTTCTGGGGATCTGCCTGAGGTTCTCATGCTTTTTCAATGAGCAGTTTACTGACTGGGCTTCCCTTCCTGCATTGCATGTGTTCTTTAAATGTTCCCATTACTGAGGGAGGAGAGAGAAGGTGCTCCATTCCATCTCGATGCTGCAGCTTACCTGATCAGTCTATCTCATCCTTCACATTCGTCTCAGTTGCTCACCCTACTCTCTGTTTCACCGGCCTCTATGGCAGCCTCTGTTCTTATGGGTCTACAGTTCTTGTGTAAGGTTGAAGTCTTTTGTTCGTGGCGACAAAAGCTGGATGAGTGGCTGAATCTCCTTGTGCTCACTGTGGCAGGAGCCACAGCAGTTCCTGCTCTCAGAGCTGGATGCACAGGGCTCTGGCTTCCCAATTTCTACCCTGAGCCTCGTCTCAAAAGAGCAGAGGGGAGACCTCTGACCAGCAAGTGAAAGGAAAGGATAGAAGCCAGGAAACCAGTCAATGGATGCTCTTGGACACTGTTCTCCCATGTGGCTTCTGACAGTGTTACTGTTCCTTAGGAACTTGAGAACAGCTCAGGCATGCTGCCCTGCCTGTACTGCTCCCCTTCCTGGACTCAATTCCCTTTCTTCTTCACCTCTTTGTCCCTTGGCTTAAATATCATTGATATTCTGAACACATTTCTTTTTATAAATGGGTCCTGCCAATCAACAGTTACAAATGGAGCTAGGCCTAGTGGTACAGATGTATAATCACAGGTATTTGAGAACTGAGGCAGAGGGATTGCAAGTTCAAAGCTTGATTGGTCTACAAAGCAAGATTAAGGGCAGTCTGTGCTACTTAGTAAATCCTGCCACTAAATTAGAAAATATCAAAAGGGCTGGATATATAGGTTGATGGTAATATGCTTGCTTAGAATACGAAGGACCCTGGGTTCAATCCCTAGTACTATAGAAAGACAGAAAGAAGAAAGGAAGGAAACAAAAGAGGAAAAATGTTATAGGTAACTTGATATTTTGGCTACTAAATTTCAAAATCATACGAAGTTTATAGCCCTTTGTTTGTGCTGTTGTAGAGACACCAGCTGGGAGGCTTAGACAGCTTGTATTTGTTTCTCATAGTCCCCCAGGCTAGAAATCAAAGTCCAGGCTCCCAGGTGGTCAGCTTCTTTGAGAGGGCTTGCTTGGTTATAGGAAACAAAGGAGAATGAGAAACACAGAAGGGGGAGGGGGGAGGCAAGGAAGAAGGGAGCAGAGAGGAGGTTGGGGAGAAAGAATGAATCTCATATCGTTTCTTCTCCTGTCATGGTGATGGAAGACATGTGCAGGACCTCACCTCAACCCAAGTAGTTCTCAAAGATCCATCTCCAGATACCATCCCATTGAGGGTCAGGGCTTTAGTATATAAATTCTGTAGGAGCACATTCCCTCTATAGCCTAGGACCCTTGGAGCACTATTGCAAAAAGAGCAGATTTTGTGCGAAACTAGCAAGGATACTATAATGAACAGAGGAGGCATCAACTTGTCTACAAGATCATAGTGCGGCTGGGGTGAGGATGAAGTGAATGTCTGGAATCTCTTAGGAGAGTTCGCTACAAGATGTTCACTTCAGGTCAGTGAGCATCACCACTGGGTGGGGGGCAAGCTAAATGTTTGTAATGATTGAGAGCTCTCAGAACACCCAAACATTGCCATTTCCCTGAATGGAAAATCTTTGAGGAAAAAAAAAACCACCTCACTGGCCTATCCCTTTGCTAACAGCTGGGCATTTCCATCAAGCTCTAATGTGGACCTCTTCTGCTGCATTTTCCAAAATGAAAATGGTACCATGAAGGGGAGACTCCTCGGGCATAAACTCCTCACACAGGCTCAGTTCTCAATGGGATGTCTGCAAATTAAAACAAGTCCCCTGAAGCCGAAGCTAACATTCCGCTAGGTGAAATGCATGGAGGGTATCAGCTGCAGAGGAATCTTTGAAGGACTTTCTGAGGTAGGTAATAGTGTAACCACACTGCCAATTTCCCTTCCTGTTGAATAACTTAAAATCCTTTCAGAAACAGAGTGAAGCAGAGAGTGAGATCTCTTCGCTCTCACCCCCTGTGGACTAAGGGTGAAAGCTGGCTCTCCCACATCCTGCAGACCCCTCTATCTGGTAGCAACAGACTCTTCAACACTAATAAAAAAAATTTTTTTTTTCCTTATTAGCTGATTTAGCTCCAGCCCCAAGATTCCTTTGCTGTAACTTTTCTTTGGCAGCTCATTTCCTGCTAGGAGTTGTTTGTTATGAAAACCGATGGGAAATGAATAATGTATAAATTATAAAAGCTACCCCCATTTTACCTCCCTCGTTATGGCCCACTGTGTTTTCAGGAGCATGTGTGTTAGTGGGGTGTTTGCAGTATTCATGACATGAACTTCTAATTTATGAGCTCTTAAAGGCACACTAGTCATCAGCATGCTAATTATTAATATTGCACTCCGAGGACTTTTCTCCCCAGCTCTTATTACAGCCGAACACAATGCTATGAACTAGTATTCGGCCACTTCCCAGACACCTGGCTAAGTCAGACTGCAGCGTGAGCCTCTGACACTGATGTGTGGATGGCTGTATCAGGAGTTATTTACTACGTGAAATACCAGCCTTGCCAGTTTTTAAATGTTAATGGCTTTACGGTGAAGACAAAAGGTCTATGCTTCCCACCTGGAGATTTTAGAATTTCGCATCCGGCCATAGAAATGCCTCCATGATGTCGTAAATCACTTTCACTTTTCTCTTAATTACCTATTGCTGTTTATGAAATTTCAAGTAAAAAATATCTGAAATAATGTGTGTGTGTGTGTGTGTGTGTGTGTGTGTGTTTGTGTGTGTGTGTGTGATGACTGAGTTGAGACTGCATTTAATGTGTTATATTTACTGATTTGGAGTAGGGAGGACAGATTTTCTTTTTGGTTGTATAAAAAGAAAGAACCAAAATTAAAAATTTAAATAGACTATGTGGATTTATTTATTTAAGCCAGATTGCTGAGCCAAATTCAGAGACCACACTAATTGACTCAAGAGCGTGAGTCAGCAAATTAGAAAGATTGCCTAGGGCCCAGGTTATCCTGTGAGATGCCGACTGACTGTCTACATAGGTTTTAGTTTATATCTTAGGCTTTATTTATTGTATTTGAAACTTAAATTTTTTTCATTCAAAAAAATATTTAATTAATTATACTGGTCAGCCAAATTCAATATGGGAAGGACACATACAAATTTGACAACAGGAGAGAGAAATAAAGGGACAGATTCTTGCAAAATAGCTACCATGATGTGTTAATAAAAAATTTTTTACCTTTCAAATCCACCAATCTCTCCCCATACTTATACAACTCTAATCCAAACTCTCACCTTTTCAAAATATTCCTATACTTACGGGACTACAGTCAGTTTGAGATTGCCTTATAATGTTGTACCTGCATCAGAACACCCATCCCCAAAGTCAAGGTACTGCATTTCCTGCCTTTTAAGGCATTTTTTCCTAAAACAATCTACAGCTACTTTGCACTTTTCCATTTTTTTTTTAATTTTTCCAGACAGGGTTTCTGTATGTAGTTTTCTTTTTCTTTTTTAATTTTTTTATTTTACAATACAATTCAGTTCTACATATAAGCCACGGATTCCCTTGTTCTCCCGCCTCCCGTCCCCTCCTCCCCTCTCCCCCAGCCCACCTCCCATTCCCACCTCGAAACTTAAAAGTTTAAACTTGAGTGTTGGGGCTGTATCTCAGTGGGTAAAGGTACTTACTGTGAAAGTATGAGGACTTGAGTTTGAATCTCCATAATCCATGTAAAGTCAACCACTCTAGCGTAGGTTTGTAATGTTAGTGTGGCCATAGGAAGATGAGACACTTGAGGGCTGGCTAATTAGGTGCACATAGCCCAAAACAAACTGTGAACCTGATTCAAGCAAGGTAGAAGGTGAGGATCAACACTACAGCTTTTCTTCTGACCACTGTATGTATGTGCCCTCATTCACATACATGCATACATATATGTGTGCATGATTGTATATACACATATACAATAACAAAATACATAATATTTGACTTCATATTTGGATAGTATTTTGGATATACTTCCCTTAATTATACATTAAATCTAGTATTTTATGTATTTAATTTTTAGTCTTTTTGAGACTTTCATTACATAAGTACTGCATTTAAATCATTCAACCCTTCCCTCTTCCCCCTCCAATTCCTCACATGTCTACTCTCACTTCTTTTAAAATTCATGGTCTCTTCTATAATTATTATTGTGACATTTTTGCATTCACATGCACACACACACACACACACACACACACACACACACACAACCTACTGAGTGCATTTAGTGTTGTTTACATGTGCATGTGTTTAGGACTGATCACTGGGCATTGGATAATCTATCAGGGCACTCAGCCTTTGAGAAGATTGATTCTCCCTCTGAGCAGCCGTTGATTGCCTGTAGTCCTTCATCTAGGGGGTCAGCTGTCTGAAATTTCACCAACAGCAAGTTGACCATTGGTGTCATTGTCTAAGCCTCAGGCAACTGTGTTGTTGAGATTTCCTGAGTGTGGCCTCTCTGCTTATACAGAAGACACAATATCTCAGCAGGCATGCTGGTCTTCTGACTCTTACAAGCTTTGTGCATAAGGATCCCAAGTTAGCCATTATGCTGGCTTAGGAAACAGTAGTAGGTTCTCCAGTAAGATCCATGACCTCTCCAGGTCTTAGGTGTGAATTTCTTTCCACTAAAGTTTTCATTTTCTGTCTATTGTGAATAAAGCAGCGATGAACATGAATGAGCAAGTATCCCTGTGGTAGATATAGAGTGATAGCTGATCATATGGTAGATATGTTTCTAGTTTTTGGGGGGAACTAACACTGATTTCTGTAGTGATTGCACCAGAATGCACTTCTACCAGTAGTGAGTGAGAGTCTCCTGTTTACCACATCCAAACCAGTACTTGTAATCATATTACTCATTCTGATTGGGCTAAGATGAATCTTGAAGTAATTTTAATTTACATTTCCTTGATGTCTAAGAATATTAAAAACTACTTCTCAGCTATTTGTATTTTATCTTTTGAGAACTATGTTTAGTTTTATACTCCATTTTAAAATGTATACTTTGTTTTCTTGATGTTTAGTTTTTTAAAACAAAATCTTTAAAATATCTTAATTATAATTTTATAAATAAATTTTCCCCTTTTATTAAAAATGGACTCTTTTCTCATACAATATATCTTGATTATAGATTTCCCTTCATCTCCTCCTGGTTCCCCCTACCTCCTCTCCCACCTGGATCTACTCCCTAGATTTTCAAAGAAGAGTTAACACCAATACTCTTCAAATTATTCCACAAAACAAAACAAAAGGAACATTGCCCAACTTGTTTTCCAAGGCCACAGTTACCCTGATATCCAAACCACATAAAGACCCAGCAAAGAAAGAGAATTACAGATCAATTTCCTATATGAGCAAGGACGTAAAAATACTCAATAAAATACTTGCAAACCAAATCTAAGAACACATCAAAAAGATCATCCACCATGATAAAGTAGACTTCATCCCAGAGATGCAGGCATTGTTCAATATACAAAAATCAATAAATATAATCCACCATATAAACAAACTGGAAGAAAAATTAAAAAAACTGTGATCATCTCAGTAGATACAGAAAAGGCTTTTGACAAAATCCAACACCCCTTCATGATAAAAGTCCTGGAAAGACAAGGGATACAAGGGACATACCTAAACATAATAAAGTTAGTTTACAGCAAGCCCATAGCCAACATCAATTTTTCTTTCTTTTATTTTCCCACTTTTCCCCCTCCCTTCTTCCCTTCCTCTTCCCCCCTCCCCTCCTCTGCACCCCATCCTTGTAGTTTTTTCTAGATACTAATTCAGCCAGATGTATATCTGGTAAAAACTTCTTCCCATTCTATAGGCTTCCTCTAGGTACACTTTAGTGATTTATTTTTTCTGTACAAAAGCTTTATAGTTTCACGAGGTCCCATTATTGATTTTTTGGTCTTATTATCTGAGCTACAGAGCTGGTTTAGAAAGTTCTTTCCCATGCCAATGAGTTCAAGTGTATTCCTAACTTTCTCCTCTATCAGACTTTATGTGGAACTTCTTGATCCATTTGAAGTTGAGTTTTCTACAGGGTGAGAGATAAGATCCAGTTTCATTCGTTGACATATAGTTTGGTGAGCAGCATTTGTTGAAATTTTGGTTCTTCAATGTATATATATATTGTTGGCTTCTTTGTCAAAAAGCAGAGGGCTGTAGGAGTGTGGCCTTTTATGTGGGTCTTCAGTTATATTACGTTCATCAATGTGTTTGATTTTATGTCACTATGATGCCCTTTTTATTACTATAGTTATGTTACACAACTTGAAATCTGGGATGGTTTTAGCACATTTTTGTTGCAGTTGTTAAGAACTGTTTTTTTTATCCTGGATCTTTTGCATTTACATATGAAATTTAAGATTTTTTTCTGTGAATAATTAAATTGGAATTTTGATGGGGATTGTATTGAATTTTATAGATTGTTTTTAGCAGGATGAGTAATTTTACAATATTAATACTACTAATTCATGAGCATGAAAGGTCTTTCTACATTCTGTTTTTTTCTCATGGTCTTAATGGTTTTATTGTGTGTGTCTTTCACTTCCTTAGGTAGATTTATTCCTAGATATTTATTTTTGAAGCTATTGTGAATGATATTGCTTCATTTATTTATTTATTTATTTATTTATTTATTTATTTATTTATTTATTTATTTATTGTTTATATGTAGGAAGGCTACTGAGTTTTCTGTGTGAATTTTGTATCCAGCTACTTTGCTGATTTTTTTAAATCAGCTTCAGGAATAGAATCTCCAATTAAATCATCTGAAAATAAGGTTACTTTGGCTTCTTCCTTTCCTGTTGGTGGTAGCACCTGTGTCTACTTAACTTGTCTTATTTGCTCTAGCTAAGACTTCAAATACTGTGTTGAACACGTTTTGCTCCTGGTTTTACTGTACACACACTCTGAGTGATTCTCTGTTTAGCCAGATGGCTGTAGGCCTGCTGTGTACTGCCTTTTTTATGTTGAGAAATGTTCCCTGTATCCCTAGATTCTCTCAGACCAGTGGTTCTCAAACTTCCTAACGCTGCAGCCTTTCAATACAGTTCCTCATGCTTGGGTGACCCCTGACCATGAAATTATTTCATTGCTACTTCATAACTGTAATTTTGCTACTGTTATGAAACATAATGTAAATATCTGATATGCAGGATATCTGATATGTGACCTCAAAGGTGTCACAGCCCAGAGATCTCAGGCACAACCACTGCTTCAGACTTTTGTAATGAAGTGAAGTTGGACATTGCCAAATGCCCTTTAAGCATCTAATGAGATGATCGTGTAGTTTCTGTCCATTAGTCTGCTTATGTGGGGATCATATTTACTGATTTATGTATATTGAACCACCCCTGTATCTCTGGAATAAAGGCAAAATCATCTTGGTGAATAATCTTTTTAATGTGTTCTTGAATCTGGCTTATAATGATTTTATTGAAAAATTTTACGTCTCTGATCATCAGAGCTATTGGCCTGTGATTTTCCTTGTTGTTATTGTTGGGACTTTTGTTCTTGATATCAGGGTGATCGCTAGCTTTGTAAAA
This sequence comes from Peromyscus maniculatus bairdii, assembly GCF_049852395.1. Classification (NCBI taxonomy): domain Eukaryota; kingdom Metazoa; phylum Chordata; class Mammalia; order Rodentia; family Cricetidae; genus Peromyscus; species Peromyscus maniculatus. The sequence goes on from NC_134854.1 coordinate 118,423,878, forward strand.
AGTATTTGGAAATATTCTTTCATTTTTTATTTTACTGAATAATTTGAGGAGTATGGGTGCTAGTTTTTCTTTGAAGATATGGTATATTTCTGTGTTGGGTCCATCTGGCCATGGACTATTTTTAGAAGGTAGATTTTTTAAAATCATATCTTGTTGGATGATATAAGTCTATTTAAACTATTTTTTTCTTAATTTAGCTTTGCTAGACCACATGTATCTATAGATTCATCCATTTCTTTCAGATCTTGTGGTTTGGTAGACTATAGATTTTTAAAGTATGTACTTATGATTCTCTTAATTTCCTCATTACAAGTTGAGGAAATTTTTCTTTCATCTCAAATTTCATTATTTGTATCTCTCTCTTTTGGTTAATCAGCTAAAGATTTGTCAATTTTTTTAAAAGAGAAACTCTTAGTTTCATTGCTTTTTTGTAATTTTTATTATTTGTATTTTATTAATTTTAGTCCAAAATTTGATTATCTCTTCCTGTCTTCTTTTTCTAGTGTTGTTTATTCTTATTTTCCAGGGAGTTTAAGTATATAATTAAGCTATTACTTTGTGATCTTCTTTTTTTGGGTGCAGGCACTCATTGGTATAAACTTTCTGCTCAACATTGCCTTTGTTTTGTTCCATCGGTTTTAATGTTATACTCCCATTTCATTCAATTTTAGAAATTTATATTTTCCTTCTTAATTTCTTCCTAGACACAGTTGTCATTCAGTAGTGTTTTGTTTAGTTTCTATGACTCTGTGTATTTCCTATAGTTTTTATTACCATTGATATCTATCCTTTTTCCCATTGAGTTCAGATAGAATGCAGTTATATTATTTTAATTTTGTTGTATTTTTTGAGACTTGCTTGTGTTGTAATAAGTGGTTGATTTTGAAGGAAGTTCCATGGGCTACTGAAAAGAATCTGTACTCATTAGTGTCTGATGGACTATTCTCTAAACATCTATTAGGCCCCTTTGATTTATGGTGTTATTTAATGCCAGAGTTTCTCCCTTTATTTATTTTTTTCTTGATGGCCTGTCTAATAATGAGAATGTGCTATAGAGGTCACCCATTATCACTGTGTTGGGGGCCAATCTAGGTTTTTACCTACAACATTGTTTCTTTCATGAAATTGGGTGCCCCTGTATTTGGTGGCTATATGATTAGAATGGTTATATTCTGCTGGTGTATTTTTTACCTTTAATGAGTACGAAATTTCTTTTCTTATCTCTTCTGACTAGTTTTGGTTGGTAGCCTATTTTGTCAGATACTAAAATAGCTAGATTTTCTGGTTTCTTAGTTCTAATTTCTTCAAATACTTTGTTCCTATTACCCTAAGATGTTTTCTATCATTGATGGGGAGGTGTGTTTCTTGGAGACAGCATAAAGGTGGATCCTGTTTTCTAATATAGTCCATTAGTCTGTATTTTTTAATTGGAGTTTTGAGGCCATTGATAATCAGAGTTATTAAAGATGTGTATTAATTCTTGTCATTTTGTTGGTTTTGCAGTGTTTTCTCAGATCTCTTTTGACTACCTGTCCTGGCATTGTTTGTTTGTTCTCTGTGTCCCTTGGGTGTGTTTATCATTCTTTTCAGATTAAAGTATCTCTTCTAGTGTCTTTTGTAGAGCTATCATTGTAGGCATCAATTCCTTTAATTTGTTTTTGTCATGGAAAAAGTTTTTATTTCTCTTTCAATGTTCATAGTTAGTTTTGCTAGGTATAATAATCTAAATTGACAGTTGTAATATTTCAGTACTTGGAGTACACCTTTTCAGGCCCTCCTGGCTTTAAATGTTCCTGTCAAATAATCTGGTATTATTCTAAGGGGCTCACCTCTGTAAGTGACTTGACCTTTCTATCCTACAGCTTTCAATACCTGTATTTATTCAACTTTCAATATCTTTTATTTATTTTATATTTTAAATTTTTTTAGCTATACTATATTGTGAAGAATTTCTTTTTTGAGGCGGGCAGTGGTGGCACATGTCTTTAATTCAAGCACTTGGAGAGGTAGAGGCAGGTGGATCTCTGTGAGTTTGAGGCCAGTCTGGTCTACAGAGCAAGTTCCAGAACAGCTAGAGCTACACAAGGAGACACTGTTTTGAAAAAACAAAAATAATTTCTTTTCTGGTCTTGTTTGCTTGGTGTTCTGTAGACTTCTTAGACCTTGATGAGAATCTCTTTCTATATGGTCTTGGGGAATTTTCTTCTATGATTTTACTGGGTATTTTTATATGCCTTTGCTGTGGTACTCTCTTTTATGCCTATAATTTGGAGGTTATGTCTTTTCATGGTGTCCCCAAACTCTCTCACATTTCATCCATAATTAAACAGAATTCTCACTGATCTTTATTGAGTGACCAGATTCCTCTACTTTGCTTCCATTCTTGTCTTTCTGTTTTTGACCTGATCTATTCTGTTGATGAGACTGCATAATCTCATGTTTTTATTTGGCTTGTTATTTTCATTTCCATCATTATTTCAGTTTAGGTTTTCTTTAAAAACTCAAACTTTGTTTTCATGTACTTTTTTATTTTACTCATTTCTGTATCTTTTTTTTTTAAAAAAACAAACCATAGTTGTAATTATTCTTTTGAGTTCATTGGTAGTTGCTCTGGGTCATTTTTATTTGTGGGGTCTCCTTTTTCCTCATGGTCCATTGACCGCCAGTTTGAGAGGACAATGGGAAGCAGAGGCAGTGTTCAGGGCTTTGTAAGGCCTATGAGTATGGTGGAAATAAACTTCTGGGAGTCTGATTCAGTGAGACAACTCAACTTTATTTTAGAATAAGGGTAATATATAGGATGGGGACAGCATCTGGGCCATCACATAATTTGTGATTGGCAGTACAGTCCTACCATATAGCTGGAGCACTATACCTAATTATCATATGGACAGTTGTGGGGGCATTGCAGGGAACTTGGTGAAAAGTCACACTTAAGTCAGGCATCCAGGCTCAGGGACACCTTCCAAGTAGGGTCAGACAGAGAGCAGGAATCCCTGCTGGGGAAAGGGAGTCTTCCATTTGGTGCTAAGCTCAGAAAACTGTCCAGACATTATGGACTGCAACCTTAAGCACCAGAGCCCTTCAACATTTTTTAGGAGCCATCACAATGGAATTTGTAGTTCTTGGGGAAGACATGTTATTTTGAGGTGTGTGTGTGTTGTGGAATATTAGTTTAACTATGTAAAGATGTGTTGCAATTGATTACCTTGCCTGCCTAAGGCACCTTCTTGGTCTAATAAAAAGCTTAACATCCAGTAGCTAAGCAGGAGGCATAGGTGGGACTTTCTGGCAGAGAGAGTAGGCAGGAGGAAGAATCTAGGCTCAACAGAGACAGAGGGAGACAGAAGGAGAGAGGGAAATGCCAGGGAAACACCAAGGGCCAGCCAACTAGGCAGATACAGAGGAAGCAGGAAAGTAGAACATACAGAATGGAAGAAAGGTAAAAAGCCCCAAAGCAAAACGTAGATAAATGGAAACATATTAAATTAAGTTAAAAGAGCCAGTGGCACAAGCCTAAGCTAAGGTTGAGCATTCATAATTAGTAAGTGTCCATGTCCTTATTTTGGAGCTGGTTAGCAGTCCAAAGAAAATTCCAGCTGTATGTGTTTGTGTGTGTGTGTGTGTGTGTGTGTGTGTGTGTGTGTGTGTGTGTGTGTGTATATGTGTGTATGTGTGTGTGTGTATGTGTGTGTGTGTATGTGTGTGTGTGTATGTGTGTGTGTGTGTGTGTGTGTATGTGTGTATGTTGTTGTTATCTTTATGTTGGAATTTGCAAAACCTAACATCTGACATCTTTTTTCTTTTTGTTCAAGTCATCTTTCTTTTAGTATGGGTGTTTGCAGTGTTCAAAATTGAGCTAATACATAGCAAGGTAGAACATCAGTTTCCTCTGTCTGCTAGTTAGGGTCTCCTATGGTTTTCTGTTGCTCTAATCTGTTGCCTTCAGTGGCTTGGTCAAGAAAGTAGCTTGGAAGAATTTTCCCCTTTTTGTGTAGATTGCTTCTAAGTCTCAAGGCCAGATAAGACAACTGGAATATCAGAGGGATAGTGTGGGCTGAGCAGGTGGTGGCAGTCCCTAAAAGTACCCATAGAACTTTGGAGTAAAAGAACAAAGAAGGACTGAAAAGAGGAGCAGAGGTAGCCTCTGTATTATCTCTTTGATATATGCTTGTAGTCGAAAGTTTTCTCCAGTCCCATGGTCCTGCAGCCACTTATAAAATAATCACAGAGACTTAATTTTATTTACAAGCTGTATGGCCTATAGCAGGCCTCTTGCTAGCTAGCTCTTATACCTTCAATTAACACATTTCCTATTAATCTATGTTTTGCCACATGTTCTTTGGCTCGACTGGTCTGTTGGTATGTTGCTCCTTGGGCAGCAGGCTGGCATTTCTCCAGATTCTGCCTTTCTCTTTCCTGTCTCTCTCCTTGGATTTCCCACCTAACTCTAAACTGCCTTACCTAGGCCAAAGCAACTTACTTATTAACCAATGGGAACAACATATATTCATAGTGTACAGAAAGACATCCCCCAGCATATGCTGATATTCAGTTTGCCAGTATTTTATTGAAAACTTTTTCATCTTTGTTTATCAAGGATATTGGCCTATAGTTTTCCTTTTTTGTTTCTTTGTGTGTGTGTGTGTGTGTGTGTGTGTGTGTGTGTGTGTGTGTGTGTGTGTTAGAGTGATACTGGCTTTGTAGAGGAGTTTGGAAGTCCTCCTTCTGTTTCTATTGTTTTTAATTATTTAAGAAGTGTTTGTTTCAGTAATTTTTTGAAAGTTGAATTCTGCTGTGAATCCATTTGGACATGAGATTTTTATTTAGCCAGATTGCTTTTTATTTCTGTTTCAATCATTTGTTTTAGACTAAGTTGTTAATCTGTTTAGTGGTTCAAATGAATCTAAATATTTGGCAATTTCTTTTAAATTTCTAACTTAATAGCATTTTAAAAGTATTCTTTTACAATATTCAGAATTTCTTTGGTGTCTATTATAATGTCTCCCTTGTTGTATCTGATTTTATTTATTTGCATCTCCTTCTTTTTTGGTTTTTCGAGACAGGGTTTCCCTGTGTAGCTTTGCGCCTTTTCCTGGAACTAACTCGGTAACCCAGGCTGGCCTCGAACTCACAGAGATCCGCCTGCCTCTGCCCCCTGAGTGCTGGGATTACAGGCGTGCACCACTACCGCCCGGCTCCTTCTGTCTTTTGGTTAATTTGGATAAGGGTCTATTGATCTTGTTTACCCTTTCAAAGAACCAGCTCTTAGATTTGTGTCTTTGTATTGATTTTTTTATTGTTGTTGGTAAGTGATAATGTTGTTTTTCTATCTCATTAATTTCTGCCTTGATTTTTATTATTTCTTCACATCTACTGGATTTTTGTTTTTTTATGTTTTTCCAAATTCTTGAGTTGTATCATTAGTTCATTTATGTGTGCTCTTTCTGTTTTTTTTTTTTTAATGTAGCCATTTAGCACCATAAATTTCCCTCTTAGCACCAAGTTTTAATGTGTCTTGGAGGTTTTGTTGCATTTTCATTTTTCCATTATTTAAATTATTTTCTTGATTTCTTCTTTGATCCAGCCATCATTCAGTAATAAATGTCCACAAAGTCATGCAATTTCCAGTAATTCTTTTGCTATTGATTTCACACTTTATTGCACTATGGTTAGATGGGATACATGAAGTTATTTCAGTGGGGTTAACCCATGTCTTGGTCAAGTAGTATGCTCTTTATTAAATTGCATGTGTCAGAATTCATTGCAAATATTTTTAGGATTGTAATGACTTCTTGCTTAATTGTTACTAATTTTAAAATTTTAGAAGACTAGCCATAAAATCTTTTTTTTTGAGGCAGGGTTTCTTTGTATGTAACAGTCCTGGCTGTCCAGAAACTCAATTTGTAGACCAGGCTGGCTCAAACTCACTAAGATCTGCCTGACTCTGCTTCCCAATTGCTGAGATTAAAGACATGCATCACCACTGTCCAGCTGCCACAAAATCTTTATTGTAGAATATGGCTCAAAATTATTCATGAGTTATTTCTATAGTTTATAAAGTTTTTATGCATATTATTTGTTGATGGTACTGCCAAATATAATAGAAATCACCACTACATTGTTTTATATGAAAAAGTTACAGGCTGTCCTTATCTTGTGATTTTTGAAGAGCTAGGGAAATATATTAACTTATCAAAGTAGAATAGAGAGACTAGATAGACATTACTGTAACTAAAACATTCAAATTGATATTTTCATTAGTATCTTTGAAAAATACATTTTAATAGTAATTAAGTTATAAACCAATAAATTAGCAAAATAACAATATCAGAAGATAAATTTCTAACCGCCCACATTACAAAGAAATCTAAAATAGACATAGTCTACTTATTACTGTTATCAAAGATAATTATTCTATCTTTGGTATATTTGTTTCTAGTCTTTACATATAATTGATGTTTTTAATAGTGCAATATTAGATTTTGTCCCAGCATTCAATTTTACGTTATTCTTAGGCTATAAGTATTTTCTCATATAATTTCAAGGTCTTCATATATTTAATAAAGATAACTATAGAAAAGGGCAGTGTAGCAGACTCAGAAGTTAAGAATGCTTGCTGATCTTGCAAAGGACCTGAGTTCAGTCAGCAGCACACATGTTGGGTAGTTCACAATCACGAGTATGCTCCAGCTCCTGGGGACTCTGCACACTTCTCCCCTCCAAGGGCATCTACACAGATGTGCACATGCACACACAGGGAAATACAGGTGCACATGAATTGGAAGTAGAAACAAATTTTTAAAAGCAGAAGATAACATGGGGGAGTGTTGAGAATGTTTTGTAATTCTGAAAACAACTGCCTAAAAAGATTCATGTCTAGAATTGGCACTTGTGTGCTGTGTTCAGTAAAATGTCTCCACATGCCTCTTGCTCAGTTTCTAAGTGAGGATTTGTTGAAGTTGTTTGGAGTATTTTGTGTGTTCTCTAGAGCTTGTGCTCTTGAAATAAGTGCAGATTAATGCTACAATCAGGTATCAGTTAGAAAACAGTTGTAATAACAATAAATAGTGCTTCTAATCAGGAGGAAGTATAATGCTGGTGACACGGAGAAAGAATGCAGTCACCTGGCAAAACAGTTTAGTCTTTAAAACTAAAAGTCAAGTATTCAACTGTCAAATAACTTAGTGACTGTTTTCGTGGGTATGTATCTCAGAACAACAAAAACCTATCTTTACCAATAAATAAGTAAACAAAATCACAGAAAAACAAACAAAAAATTCAAACTGTATGTAAATGTATTGCAGCTCACTTCAGTGGGGGAATGACCATGCAAATGTGGTATACCTACTTTATAGAATATAATCCAATATTAAGAATGAAATAATACTTATACATGTTACAACTTAGATAAATTCCTAAAGGATTATATTGAGAAAGGTCAATACTAGCATATAATACATAATATAGTTCTACTTATGCAGTATTCTGGAATAACAAAATTATAGAAATTAAATAGAAAGTATGGCTTTCCAGGGACTAAGGATATGGGTCAACATGAGGCTAGAAACCTGATGGAAGGAAAGGAGATGGGTGTATTAACAGAAGGACAATCAAAAGCATCCTTATGGTGAAGGGTCTATGGGTTGAGTTCAGGGATGGACACAGTGAGCCTATGCTTATGATAAAATTTTACCATACACATACATGAACACTGATGGACATGTGCAGAAGTGAATTGGCAAAATGTTAATTAGATCATAATTTTATTGGTTGCTATATAGCAAAGTTGTTTTCCAAAATGTCACCATTGGGAAAATAAAGTGAAGTATATATGCTGAGTCTCTGTTTATTACTTCTGTGACTCCATAGGAATTTATATTTATTTCAATAATTTTTTAATTGGGGAATTATGCCAGTGATGACTGATAAACTGATGTGTCAATGGCTACTGTGTTTACAGCTTACTTTGTAAATTGTTCTAGCCTTCATGACCAGTTTAAAAGAGCAGATATGCAGATAAGGAGAAAGTTGGAGTCCTTAGACAGAGAGTTTGGAAATGTGAAAGCAATAGCAATGCTGCAGTCAAAACTCTGAATATGAACTATCTGCAAATCCCTAGCTGAACACACATTACATATGCATTGAGTAGGTGCCCCAGAGCAAAATGAACTGGAAACTAGGAGTCAAGTAGGACTCTTTAAATACTCTAAAATTCAGAACTGCTGCTGGTAAGGTTAAGACTTTGTTGCAGTTTTAAAAAGCATGTGCTTAATCTCCCCAGTTCATCTGGAACTATAAGAGGTGTGAATTTGAGATTCAAACACGACTGGAAATATAAAAGAAAATGCACAGACACAACCATAGAATGACACAGACTCTGAGGAGTAAAATTTGAATGTAAAATTTTGCCAGATTGCTGGACTCACCTATTCAACAGACTGAAGAATTAAAAATCAAAAACAAAACCAGAATCAAATTAAAACAAACAAACAACAAACAAAAAACCTTGTAGGCAAGCGTGCCATAATTAGTGCAATTATTTTGCAAATAAAATTAAATATGGGCTAGTAAGATGGATGAGCACTTAGGAGTTCTTACTGCTCTTTCAGAGGATTGTTCAGAATCCACATCAACCAACTTACAACTTGCCTGTAACTCCATTTCCAGGGGATTTGACACCTTCTTCGACCCTCAAGGGTACTCCCACACATGTGGTACACACAAATACAGACACACAAAATAAACAAAGGTATAAACAAATAATCTTAAAAGGAAAGTTAAATAAACTTAAAAGACAATAATCTAGAAAACTGGTAGCCAGCAGATTACTAGTATAAGAAATGCTGGAGAAATTTCTTTAAGTTCCAGGGAAGCCTTACAATATTGTAACATGGGCATGCAGACAGAAATGAGAAGCATTTGAAAAGATGAATACATGTATATATAAACATATATATATATATATATAACTTACATATTAACATTTCTGCTTAATATTTATAAATACAAGATATCATAGAATTCAGATATGATATAAATTGTGAAAATATAGAACTGTATTGTTTCACAATTGTGACAATTTAATCTAAAAACAATCAATATTAAATGTAAACAAATTCTCATGCGTTTGAGTTAACAATACATGCTGTTACCCCATAAGCAACCTCTGAAAAGGAAATTCAAAGAAGTGTAGTTAAAAGCTCATGGGAGTTAAACTGACATTCTAAGATGCTAAGAAGGAAGACATAGAAGGAGGAAAAGGGCAGCGAAAGGGGGATGGAACAAATAGAAAACACAGAGCACAATGGCAGATCAGAGTCTTGGTACACAACAATCACACTAAGTATAAATGGGATAAATATTGGAAGGCAAATATTAGATTGGACTATTTGTGAGAGCTGAAGGAAAAAGACACAGGGATCCTGGAAGGAAGTGATGAAAGACTGGAAGACAAGTGCGGAGGTATGGGTGGTCACTGTGGCATGTGAGAAGTGTCTTTTCCCACTCAAGCATAGTTCAAAGGCAGAGCTAACCATACTGGCCATCTTTGATCTCAAGATACTGTTGGGGTTAGTGTGCATCCACCTGGCCCTTCTACTCTGTCCAAGTCATAGAGGTTCAGAAAGCCTGTCCCTAGTGTTTGCATGGTGATCTCGACGACTGGATGTTGCATAATGGATAAAGCCTGACCCTACCATGCATAATAGAAGTCACACTAACTCACATCTGAGACTACTTTTTAAAGATGGTATATTATTTCCTTTCTTCTTCATGGTAAAAGTAGAATTGTATTTCATCTCCCTAGTTCATGTCTATGAACTCATGAAAATACAAATGCCCTGGGATTCTTAACAAAAAGGAGGAAAGAACTCCAGTGTACTGGAGGTGAGAAAAGTATTCCTAGACTGAGAGTGACACAAAAGAGGCCTTAATGGTAAACTATTCTAAATAAGAGAAATGGATTCCACACACTCCACAAAACTTGAACCAGAAACAAAATGCCAAGTTAAAATTATGGAATTCTTAGAACTAGAAATTTGGAACTGTTGTGGCTTGGAGCTGCACCACCCCCACAGGCTCCTGTTTTGAACAGTGGCCACCAGCTGGTGGCATTTAGGCAGGTTTCAGAACCTTTGGGGGCATGGAGCCTAGCTGACCAATGTTGGCCATTTTGGGCATGCTTTAAAGATTATATGCATTTCCAGCTTCAGTGTAACCTTCTTCCTGCTCTGACTGCTGTGTGTGAGGCTCCTGCCATGGGCTCCCATTGCTACAGTTGAAGCATTAGCAGGTCTTCCTCACTATCATGGGATGTATCCTCTGAAAACCATGAGCCATGATCAATCCTTTATATTTTAAGTCCCTTCTTTCAGGTAAAAATTTCATGTGCAAGCTTTTGGTTGTCGTGACAAAGTCCCATGGCTAGGTAGTGTCATTACTATGATTATGCTGAGTCAAAACATCATGGTGTTGGGCGGTGGGGGCGCATGCCTTTACTCCCAGCACTCGGGAGGCAGAGGCAGGCAGATCTCTGTGAGTTCGAGGCTAGCCTGGGCTACCAAGTGAGTCCCAGGAAAGGTGCAAAGCTACACAGAGAAACCCTGTCTCGGAAAAAAAAAAAAAAAAAAAAAAAGCATCATGGTGAGAGGAGCATGAGGAGGTAGGAGCTGTTCTACTCATGTCAGGAAGGAGAGAGACAGACAGAGGCAGAGAGACAGAGACAGACAGAGACAGAATGAGGAAATTACTGGGGACAGTATATAGCTTCCAAAGCTACATTCCCAATGACTTGCTTCATCTAATTAGATCTTACACAGTTTCCTCTCAATATCCCATTAAGGTAGAAATTATTAAGAGTCTTAGTTCATCAGTGAAGTTAAAGAACTGATCTGATCATGTCCCCAGGCCTCATCTCTGATGCTATACCGGAGGCCATGACTTTAATGCATGAGTGTTTGGGAGACTTTTTCAGATTCAAACCAAAACATTAGTTGATATGTGTGATCCTGCTTTACTATCAGGGTGTCCTTATGATCTCTTTCAGGATCTGAACCGGGCTCACCCTAAGGGGTCTGAGCCTTGCTCTCCTTTTCTGCATTCTTTGTGGTTTGATGGATTTGTTGGGGAAGAAGCCCAGAATTAGAAAGAGCTAGGTCCTCTGGCTGCACTGTCATTCTCGAGACATAAGAATTGTTCCTAATTACTTCAACACTTCGGCCAGTAGTCATCCAACCTTTTAACTGTGGGACACTACCTAGATCCAAAAGCACTTTGATGTTTTCTGTTTTAGTTTGTCGGCAGCATACTAAATCAATTCCTTTTCTGATTTGCAGATAGAGACCACAGAGTTAAAAATACCAAGATGTGGCTTTGGTGGGGAGGGGCTTGTGAAAGGCGTTAGGGCAGGTGCTTTCCTTTGGCACCTATGGTTGATGAGGGGCTTTCCTTCTCCTCCTCTTAACCCCATCCTCCCATACAGGGGACAAATGGGAAGCAAACAAGGCAACCTGGGAAATGCTTCTAGGAAAAAAGAGGCTGAAAAAGGTAGGTCTCAAGTCCATGTCCAGGATGAACAGGGTCAAGCAGATAAGCAGCAACTGCCTGGGGGCTGAGGTGGGACTACCAACAATCACAGGAGGACACACGAAGAAGTGGTTTAGAAGACAACGTGCTTTCAGAGAAGCCTTAGCTTCTCGTAAGTAATTTTTCTCCCATTCCTCATTGTGTGTGGCATGTATGTGGATACAATTTTAGTAAGTCTGGTGTGATGTAAAGTGGCAATTGATTAGTATAGCACTGCTCAGCCCACACCACTTGAATTTGTCTTTATGCATTCACATCTAAATTTTTACTATTAATTGAGAACATATCAAATGCAGATTTTTTTTGTTCACATCAAGAATATGGCTGTTTATCATGTAAGTGTCAACTTGGGGTTTTACTTTAGTGATGTGCCATAGTTTATCTGCCTCATTCTCTATTGATGGATATTTACTTATCTTCAGAGTATTTTTCTCATTTAAACCACTATTCATAATGCATATGTATTACCTTGTTTATCTTTATAATTATTATTATAAAGGGTTAATTTTTCTGGCCAAATTACTGATTGGAACATTTTGAACATATTTAGTAGTGAAAGGCATTTATTGTCAAATGTTCCTTGAATGATTGAAAATGCATATAAAATAACAGGTGTTTGTTTCCTGCATCTTTACCAACACCTCACATTATCAGTATTCTGCTGTCCTTCCCAGTCTGGCCGAGGCATGATCACATACTGCTCTCACTGTGGTCTGTATTTCTTTAGTTTCAATAATTGGAATTCCTAGTGTAAATAGCTGGCCAAGGTGAAATGGTATCTAAACATATCTCATTTCTGGAAATCACAATAGTGTTTGCCTTGACACTGTTATGCGGATTAAATGAAATGAGATATGTGGACTGTTTAGTACAGCATTGACACATAACCCACACAGAAGGCAGTATTTGTTAGCACGTGTGGAACTGAGCCTTTTCTATGGAGGGATGCACATGAAGCCAGGGGTCAGGCATTTCTACCTGGCTAATGGAGCTTGCCCTCAGAAAGCAAATCGCCCTGTATTCCTTTGGCTGGCTCTCTCTTTCCCAATCACACCATCCTACTGAAGCAGTTGATCTCACAAAGGGGCACTTATGTAGGGCTCCTCTAATACCTGAGCTTGAGGGTGAAGTGACTAAGTCAGTGAGGGGTCCTGACTCCAAGGTTGGCCAAGGAAATTAGAAACTAATCTGAGCTGCCACAAGACAGAACTCATGCCTGGTGCTGTTAACTGACCCAAGAACATATGACTAGGTAGGGCTTGAACCCTAGAACAGATCCTACCACTGTTATTCTGCTAATATTAAACTACCCCTCCCAAGCACATATCTCTACACCCATAGATTAGTGTATCTCTCAGTCCTCATCAGAGAAGCTCCTTTCTCTAGTGGTGATTATACAGAGCCCCACAATAGGTCAAAGACAGAGACTAAAAGACTATGGAATGCTCAGCTCTATCACACCTCCCTCCCACCCCCAAAGCATGGGGATCTTATGGAAAAGGGGGCATAAAGATTGTAAGAGCCAGAGACAGTGCATGACTACACCAAAGCACTGTTTTTCAGACATGACAGGTCTGTTGTACATGGGAACTCACAGTGGCTATGACTATATGCATGAGACCCATCCAATATTGAACCAGCATAAACCTCAAAATGGTTGAGGGGAGGGGTCACAAAGTCCCACCCTCTAGATGAGGAGTGATTGGCAGTTGGTAGCTGCTCAGAAAGGGCAAGAAGTAAGCTTTTTTCACGAGTATGGCTCCACAGATGCTACCCATGCTATATAGACTGACAGCCATGCACATGTAGGCAGGGCTGAGTGGACTCTGGGTTAGTACAGAAAAAGTACATAAACTTGGATGAGAATATTGGGGGTAGAGAATGGAGGGCAGGAATCAGAAGAGAAGGAAATGGCAGGTACAAGTAATCAAAACTTATTATATACACTGTGAAATTCTTAAGCAATAAAGGAAGAGGAACAGGAAAGTGGCTTACCAACGAAGGTGAAGGTTGAAGATCTTGCTGTCTTCTGCATTTATGGAAACATCAGCCCAGGGAAAGCTCTCATGCCAGAGGAAGGAAATCAAAGCTGAGAGCACCTGGGGAATGGTGGCCCCCAGGTTTGCATGTGTCTGAACAAGCATGCCCCTTGCCTGACACTGTTGGAATGGAGTTTCTGCCATTTGTGACCAAGAATTTTCTGTTTGAAACACTTGTTTTAGGCAACAACTCTTCTTTATGCACAAAACTATTTTGAGGGGTGGCTGACTTCATTTTCTTATTTATTTTAAATTTTAATTTTGATGCTACACTGATGATGATCCATTTTGAATATTGTGAGAAACTCAGCTTTAAAAGAAAATATTCTAAGGTCACTGCACATACAATGATCAGGCATTTCTGGCATCTGGGCCATTGGATCCCTTTGCATCTGAACTTAGGGCAAAGCAAACCCTGACAGTTTGGGGAGAGTTAAGATATTTAAGCACACTATGGCGATGGCTCTGAATCTCAGTGTCTGGGACTCATGATGCTGACACCATTTCATTTATGGGCTCTTTAAAAGTCTATCTCTGGGCTGGAGAGATGGCTCATTGCTTAAGAGCACTGGCTGCTCTTTCAGGGGACCTGGGTTCAATTTTCAGCACCATGTGACAGCCCAGGACAGTGTGTAACTTAAATCCCAAGGGATTAGACTCCCTCTTCTGGTCTCTGCAGGAACTGCGCACATGGTACACAGACTTGCATGCAGGCAAAAGTCATACATAAAATAAATAAATTTAAAACAATCCTATCTGTGAGAATGCTGATAATCCATTTCCTCTAGGAAATCGGTTCTCCCATTTAGTGTCTGGGAAGCCCTGCACAAATTCCAAAATCACTCTGTTCAGTTGTTTTCTCTAAAATAAGACTGATACTTATAGCTGTTTTGTAGCTATATTGAAGAACAAATGAAGTAATATTTTTCTATTTTATTCTTTACTTATGTATGTGTGTTTCTGGGTGTGTGCAAGTGTGTGCCCAAAGAGGCCAGAAGATACACCAAATCTCTTCTTGGAGCTGGAGTTACAGGCATCTGTGAGCTGTCTGACATGGGTGCTGGGATCCAGACTCAGGGCTGCATGACAGAGCATCAAGTGATTAAACACTGAGTCATCCCTCTGGCCCCAAATGAAGTAACATGTCATTGTGGTTCAGAACAGCACTTGACCCTTAGCTCTTATTATTACCACCCTCTTTCCCTGTTGAAATTGTGCCGAAATGGGGAAGGAGAAGTATGTGAGACCTATGAGACCTATGTATCAAGAATTTCTAGTACTTACCATTAATTATTGATGAATGAATTAAAGAAATCAAATGGACCAGAGGTTCCATGAACATATACAATAAGATTATTCATTTCAACTCCATAATCTTTATTGAGTAGTGTCCTGCCTAGACTAGGGCCCAGTGTGAGTCAGTGTGATCAAGTTTGGATAGTTCATAGATAAAGCATAAAGGGTAACCAGCTTTCCCTTATGACACTGGAAGTCCAAGTGCTGGGCAGGGACTTGATTGGCTCATTATAACTGTCTCTTCTTTGGACAAAACCTTAGCAATAATAAGTTTTGTCAGAACAGAAGCCTTTGTATAGTAGATACTGGCTTTCATTGTCATTGGCAACAACATTTTGAATAGAATTTGATACTGTGTATGATAGCTAGGGTTCCCTTTTTTTTTTCTTTCTCCCACATGGAGAGTAAAGACATGGTGAGATGTACTTACCGATCAAGGGAGATATGCCCTTTGAATGCTTGCATCGGATGATGTATCATTTCTGGTCCCTCCCTCTAGTGTCAGATACTCTTTCTTGCCAAAAGTGTACTTCAACAGTTGTTCTCCTCTTTATAATCTGTAATGTTCCAGGAAATGAAATGACTTTGCTGAAGAAATGTCTAAAATAAGAGTAAGTCATCAGTGTATATTCGTCCTAAGCAGAAAATATATTCATTGGTGACCTTTGTGCATTTCAGTGCCTCTGATTACCATCTGCTGCCTTATTTAACCTAATTCCTCCAGTAGCAGCCCACATATAGATTTCCACTCTCTGTCTGTCTCTGTCTCTGTCTGTCTGTCTGTCTCTCTCTCTCTGTGTGTGTGTGTGTGTGTATGTATGAGTGAAAGTACGCATGCATGTAGAGGCCAAGGATAACCCTGGCTGTAGTTCTGTAGTTTCTCAGACACTGGGCTATCTTGTTTTGTTTTGTCTTTAAATATTTGTTTTATTTATGTGCATATATGTCTGTATGAGGACATACACAGCTGCAATCAACTAGGCCTGAGTAAGGCATCAGATCTCTAAATCCCTTAGAACTATAGTTCGAGGCATTTGTGGAATGCTTGACTTGTTCCACGGACTGGGATCTGAACTCTGCTCCTTGTAACTGAGCAGCAAGCACTTTAGACAACAGAGCCATCTCTCAAGCCCTCATTCCCCTTCCCCCTCCCTGCTAAAGGCCCTGACTGGTCTGGATCTCTTTGAGTAGATTACGATGGTGGACCAGGCCAGTAAGACCAAGGAATCTACCTGTTTCTACCTGTCAGGAATTAGGACTGGGATTACAAGTGTGTACCAGTATCCCATTTTTTTTTAAACTAGTGTCAGTTCTAGGAGTTCAAAAAAAGGGCCCCATGACTGCAAGGCAAGCACTTACTGATTGATCTATCACTTAGCCCAGAAAAGTTTCTTCATCTGGTGAGCCATTGTTACAAAGTATTTAAGCAACTTTACACATTCAGCTGTGGACTGAGCTTGGTGTTATTTTCTTCTCACAGATTATATGGATAATAGGATTTTAAAAAATTATGTAACATGTTAGGAAAAGCATCAATTTTTAAAAGTTAATTTTTTAAAATAATATCTACAATGTGCCACTTGGGTAAGATTTTTACTGGATTTTTCAGCAATTTATATTAATTAATTTTCATCAGCACTATTTAAGTGTTGTGGTCTTTGCTAAATACCCAATGGATACACAACTTTATATATCAATCTTGCAAAATAAATGAAATAGCCCATATGTATGGTGACTTACAGTCAGGTCAGGTTTTGAGGTAGATGCTTTACAGGACCCTTCTTCAAGTGGCCATAAATTTAATTATAATGTGTTTATTACTTATAGTCAATGACACTCTAATAAAGTGATTTTCTCTTATTAAAACTAGAGTAAGCCATTGGTTAGAATAAAGAACAGGGGAACAGCATGGTTCAGTGGCAGAGCACCACAGAAAAAATAAGTGGAATAAATACAAAAAAGAGTAAGGAAGCTCACTGAGATTCTCAGCATATAGATGGGATGGGGAGTTTATCCTAATCTACCCTGAACTCACTGGGGGTGTAGGAACAGCTGTGGGGGTTATGACATTTCCATAAGTGTTGGTCTGGTTTCAGAGGAGACTTCCACATTGTGTAGGAATCACAATTTACATCGTTATATTAAGCTAAAGGGTCTGATTTTGCCTCCTTTAAGTCACATAATTCTCATTTTATGTTCATGGGACTTCTGTCTTATTCCCAAAGGGAAAGTAGAGTTCTAAATTATGGCATCCTCCTGAAGAGTTACGACTGTCACCCCATTAACACTTGACATGTGGAAAAGGCAACTCTTTGAATGTTGAGATAAAAATATGTCCCTCTAGTGGAGAGTTATATTTTATCTGTAACTGAGTACTTTAGACTCAAGTGACCTATATTGAGGAATAGAATTAATAATGAAAAGATTAAGGATTGATGGATTCCTGCCACACAGGAACAGGAAGTTCAGCACATTGGCAGTAGCAGGAGGAATTTGGGACATGATGCTATTCCCAAAATTATCAGGAAGAGAAAATATAATAGAGGAGAAAAAAATAGCGTGAACAGTTTCCTACTCCCACCTTCCCGGATGTTCAAGCTCATGGTTTCCTTAGATGGAGCTTCTTTCTACATCAGATTTCTCTTTTGAAAAGGCCCCGTGTTTTGTGGGCTCTCTTCCAGTAAGAAATAAACCAAAAGTTTTTTGTTTATTTTTGTAGTGATCATTATGTCCTCAGAACATAATTCTCTGAATCCCACTTGTTGGTATTCTAAGAAAGTTCGTTGCTTTATGTGTGATAAAACACTCATCTTCCAAGTTAAAGTCCAGAGAAAAAAATGCATCTAGCTCTTCAGCAAGCCAAACTCCTTAATAGGATTGCTTCCTCATGGGAACACGACTTCTCTGAGTAGGCTTTCTTGACTGCCTCCTCCACCCCTCCACCCTTTCTTCTCCCACCCCCTCTTCCTCCCCCACCACTTTTCCCTCCTTTTCCTTCACTTCCGCTGCCTCCTCTCTTTCTTCCTCCCACGTTAGTTCCTGTAACAGCTCAGAAGAAAAATCTGCCCCAGATTTTAAGCACTTTGAAATTCTTATGATAGGAAATGTACCCTGAATTTAATCTGATTATTTAAAAGAGAGCTGCAGATTCAATTTCTTATAATAACTCGTTACAATTGTATAGACGCCACATCTTGAGAACTTAGCTGAAGTCATAAGGAGGAGGAAGAAACCTGGAATATAATATAAAACCACCAGCCCAAAGCTGTATTTGTTTAATACATAATAAACTGAAATCAGGTTCGGGAATTTCAGAATCCCATTCTGACTTTTTTTTCTCTTGGTACTGAATGCTGCAAGTGATTTCTGTGCATTTGTGATGCACTTCTTCTTTTAAGGCTGATTTGGGGAGGTCCATGGTGTCAGCATGAGGTTGTTCATGTTCCTTTGGGGGACACCAAGCCTATGGCTGTACACACTTGACTTCTGGTCCTGGAACATCAAACAACTCCTGTTGGTAGCATCAATCCCTGAATGACCAGATTATCTGGGCTTTGCATCTGTAAAGCAGACATTCTGACATTTGGAGGCATAAGTGTTTTTCTCAGCATTTTGTTGTTGGGTCTAAGGTTTTTTTTTTTTTTTTTTTTTTTTTTTTTATTTATTTTAAGGATGTAAAATGATTCCTAATGCAAGGTATTCCTCAAAAATAAATAAGGGCTGATATCACTAATACAATTAAATGCTTTTAAAAACAAAGATTTAAGACTTTTAGAAATTGTGATTGAAATTGAAGTTCAATCTTTCTGTCCTAGGAGCTGGCTTTCTTTTTAAATTTATTTTAAAGTGTGTGTGTGTGTGTGTGTGTGTGTGTGTGTGTGTGTGTGTGTGTACATGCGTAAAGAACCAGGTCACTATGGAGGCCAAAGGCATCAGATCTCCTGGAGCAGGATTCCCTAGGGCTGGAGTTATAGGTGGTTGTGAGGTTGTGAGCCACCCAATATGGGTGCTGAGAACTGTAACTTGGAGCCTCTGGGAGATCAGCATGTGCTCTTAACCACTGAATTATCTCTCCAGCCTCTGGGAGCTGATTTTTTTGACTTAAATTATTTTCTACTGAAAGGCTAACAACATCGTATAGATTCATCAAATGTTGATTAAAAAGGGGGGGTGGTCTTTAACTGTGTGTCCTTGTTAGTCTTAATTGTCAACATGACTACACATGGAGTCACCTGATAAAGGAATGGTTGCTTAGGTCAGATTGGCCTGTGGATATGTCTGTAGTGGCATTGTCTTGATGTAGGAAGGCCCAGCTCATTGTGGGCATCACTATTCCCTGGCAGGAGGTACTGGGTTGTATAAGGAAGATATCTAAGCATGAATTTGTTATCAGGACATCAAGCAGCGTTCCTCCATGGTTTCTGCTCAAGTTCCCACTTGTATTCCTCCCATGACTTTCCTCAACAATGGCCTATAACCTGTAAGCTGACACTAACTCATTTTTCCCCCTAAGGTGATTCTAGCCACGTGTTTGTCACAACAAAAGAACCCAACCTTTGGTTGTGACACTGTCTCTCTCTTCCCAGTGAAAAGAAAACAAAAAACAAACATGAAAATATTGAAGCTTGAATAGAAAAATCCAGATTTTTCACCTTTCTGAATCTTGCAGACAGGGGAGGACTGACCATCACAATAACTCAGCTGCATGACCCCTTTGTGTACCCTGATATGGGAACACCTCTTTCTTCAAGTCTGCACCGACTGATACAGGACTTCAGCTGTAACATGAAAAGAAAGGAGCAAATGGAGTAAAGGTACATGCCTATCCATGAATTCAGTTTTTCCGTACAGGCACAATGTCCATACAAGGCATAACATAACATACCTGAGGGGCACAGCTAAGGTCCCAGCGATGACACTGATTTTAGAATAGGCTCTGAGATACGATAATCTGTCAGTATATGTTCATTACTACATATTTAAATGTAAGAGGGAGATGAAAGTGAACTCCCTGTGTAACTATACACACTATTATGCTATTATTTTAAGATAATTTGCTAATTAAGTGTCTAATTATGTACTAAGTTTGGAATGAGGTACTTACTCCATTGTTTTGGCCAAAATCTCTTACACAGATGTTAGTTAAGCAATTATTTGTGATGTGACAGAGAAATGACTAGATTAGGCTGGTAATGAGGGTTTAACTACCTCTTTCATTCTGGAGCTCCATTAGAGAACTGTGATAAAAGACACAGGGAAACCCGGTGTTAGTCAATCAGAAGCGTTTTTATGCAGTCAACTCTAGGCTTATGCGAATTCTCTCCCTCTCCTGCTCCTACCCCTCCCCCCATTTCCCACCTTATAAAAGTTCCATAACCTTGGCAAACAGCACCAGCAAGTATTCAAGTACACAAACCTATGTGGGACATTTCTCATCCCAAGCACCACACCTGAGTAAGAAAGAGTCAATATAAATAAGAATAGACTACTTCAAAGAGAGAAAGAAGAGCTTTAGAAACTTGAGAAGGAGATGGAATAGTGACGAAGTAATCAGGAAAAGAAAGACAGAGAAATAGCCAATAGAGCCCAGTTCTGCCCATGCGGATGACGGCAGAAGGAGGGAAACAGAAGCCTCACCCCAAAGGTGAGCCTAGTGGCCACAGCAGTTACACCCTGAGGTCAAGTTCAGAGCCCTCAGAACCCACAACTCCAGCTTCAGGTTTGGCTGAGACAGTTTTACTGCAGGTGGATAGTCGAGAAGCAGAGAGAGGGATCCCATTTTGCCGCTCTGTGTGACTTAGATGGACAGCAGCAGTTATGCATCATCTTGAGAGGGAATGCATTGTTTAAAAGTGAACCCTGAGGCCGGGCAGTGGTGACACATGCCTTTAATCCCAGCACTCAGGAGGCAGAGGCAGGTGGGTCTCTGTGTGTTTGAGACCAGCCTGAGCTACAGAGTGAGTTCCAGGAAAGGCTCCAAAAGCTACACAGAGAAACTCTTCTCAAAAAATCCAAAAAAACAAACAAATAAACAAAAAAAGTGAACCCTGAGGACTAGAGCAGCAACCAGCTGGGTAACTGGAATTTCACCAGCCTGACCACACCTTCAGGGTAGGATCCAGTCTCCAGGGACCATTGTGGAAAACAGGAGACGACTGAGTGTCAATGAGCTAGAAAGAAACTTGAGCCAGGCAGTGAATAGATTTGACTCTCATTAATTTTTATTTTAAGAACCAAATTCTGACTCAGAAACACATTTGGATCCAAATCCATTTAATAATGGTGTATTCTCTGATGGCTTAAATGTGTCTGTAGTAAAACATATTTCTAAAATGGGATATAAAATATTTATTTTGTACTCTTCAGGTGGATTAGTTAAACATGAAAAAGTGACATTATCATGACAATATTCCTACCATGGTATTTTGTAGGAGTGGACTTTGCATTGTGTTTTTATATAATTTTGATGTCAAATTTTTATTGTAATGTAGTACATGGAGAATTAGGTATGCAAAGTGGAGAGCTCAAACTATTCTTACTGAGTCAAAATGGACCCAACTCATTCATAGCAAGTACTTTATTTATAAGGTTCTTCCTTTCTAGACACAGGCTCTTTGGATCCACATTATCTACTAATTATATATATATATATATAGTGTGTGTGTGTACGCATGCACTTGTGAATGGTATTCATATGTGTATGGTATATGTGCATGTATAATGTATGTATATGTGTGTATGAGCGGTATGTATGTATGATATATATGTCTGCATGATTTGTATATATATATATATATATATATATATATATATATATATATACACGTTTGTGTACTATCATGATCTACTTGTGGGGGTCAGAATGTCTACATGATGTGTGTACATTTGTGTGTATGTATTATCATGATCTACTTGTTGGGGGTTAAAATGTCTATATAATATATGTACATGTATGTATGTATTACTATGACCTATTTTTGGGGGTCAGAGAACAACTTTCAGGAATCCAACCTCACCTTTACATCTTTTTTTCTTTCCTTTTTTTTTTTTAAAGTGTGTGTGTATGTGTGTGTGTGTGTGTGTGCGTGTGTGTGTGTGTGTGTGTGTGTGTGACACAAATGTCAGAAGAGTACATCAGATCCTCTAAAGCTGGAATTATAGGCAATTGTGAGCCTTGATGTGAGTGTTGGGAACTGAACTTAGAACGTTTAAACGAGCAGCCAGCTACTTCTCTTAAGTGCTGAGCACTCTTTCCAGCTGCCCTACTCTGCTTTTGAGGCAGAGGTTCTCTTGTGGGTTTTGCACGGTGTACACTAGCCTATCAGGCTCACGAGCTCCCGGGCCACTGTCCTGTCTCTGACTCTAATTCCCCATGGAAGCTCTGCAATTACAGATGTACGCTACTGCATGTGGCATTCTATTTAGATTCTGGGGGTCAAGCTCAGGGTGCTAAGCTTGCAAGACAAGTATTTTTATCCATTGAGCCATCTGCTCTACCCTTATTTGGATGTAAAAATTACTTTGAACTACATTTTTTTCAGTATAATGGAATGATTTTATAGTCTATTTTTTTATGTGTCTGACATATTTTATTCAGCATGAAATTCAAAAGATTGATCTACGAGACTGTGTGTCATTGCCGTTGGTTTGATCTCTTTACCAGTGAGTAAGTACCACTATTGGTCCATTCTGTTGGGATGAGCCTTTAGGAATCTTTCAGTGAGAGGCTATTACCAATACTTGTGCTATGAACACACTAATACATGTTTTCATACACACACACTACACTTCTGCTGTGAACATACCTAAGAATAGAGATTGGAGGGGTGGATTGTGTATATTTGTAGTTGAAAGATGGCTACCAGCTCACATCCACAAGTAAAATTCCTACTACTTTGTATTTTACACCTTTTAACTTTAGTGAACTCGGTTCTCTTTTCTGAAATAACTGCAAAGACTGAAATTTCCTTTGATAAGGATATGTAACCTCAGACTTTCAGGTTAACAACCCCACTGAGATGATTATTAAAATAAATTCCTTTTGATTATAGGGAAATGCTGTTCTTAACAAAGTTATTCCAAATTCAACTTCATGAGTGAAACTGTAACTTATTAAATGATGGCAGGTGATTTGTGTTTATCCTTTGGCCCTTTTCTCTTACTATTTTATTGCATTAGAAAAGCCTAACCTATGTGCCTTCCTTAACTTAAAAATAGTTTTTTTTGGCAAACAACTTCTTTTTTTTTTATATTGTACCCAGTGACTTGGCTTCTTTTATCAAGTATGATCAAGGTCCAATTACAGTTAGAACTTTTTTTTTTTTGGTTTTTTGAGACAGGGTTTCTCTGTGTAGCTTTGTGCCTCTCCTGGGACTCACTTGGTAGCCCAGGCTGGCCTTGAATTCACAGAGATCCGCCTGGCTCTGCCTCCTGAGTGCTGGGATTAAAGGCGTGCGCCACCACCACCTGGCTCAGTTAGAACTTTTTTTCCCAAAGCACCCTTGTCTGTCATCCTCTGATATAATTTTATGTGGAAGTAATACCTGTGGCTTTGTTTGCTTAGTGCTTGGCTCAAAGAATCAGTCTATGTATTCAAATACTTCTTTTCCATTCCAAAATAGGAACTCTCTCTCAAATTATAGTCTGTTCAGAGGATGTAATTTTTGGACAATTGAAATTTTTATCAGTATCTGGTTTGGGAACTGTGATTTTTTCCATCAATAATAGCGTTCTAATGATTTGTTCAACTAAATTATTTAATACATAATGAATGCTAGAGTAAGAAGTTATTAGAAGACAGTGTCACTCTACAATGCCAGCAGCAGTGTGACTTTAAAACATAGTGCCCCCGCATCAGTTGTAAGTATTGTGTTACAAGGCAAAGCCTGTGTCAATTAAAGCTAGAGTCATTTTTGGATAACACTAATCATTTTGATTTGATTATAAGGGTAGGTTCTTTTCTGTTGAACTTAGGGGAAGGTTTGAAGAAGTATTAAGACATACACAGTTTAACCACTAATTATTTTAATTATTCATTAAAGATAAGCCACATGAAAAGTGACATTATATTCATGTGCAAGTTATAATTTTCCTGAACAGTATATTCCAATTTTATGGGTGAATAGCAACTAGTGGGAGCAGAGTTGTATTTAAATATGTAAGCCATCTTTGGGTGAAATTAGAAAAACCATTTACTAAATGATATGGAAAAAAAAACCATCCCCAAGTAAAAGGAAATAGTCAGTGTAAATTTTCTCTTTTTCTTTTCGGTTTTTCAATTGGCACATAAAGTTATACATATTTATAGGTTACTGTGTGGTATTTTGATACCTGTACACAGTGTTAAATTTTCAAGTCAGTAGGTATATCAATGTCTTCATAGTCACATATATTTCTGGTAGAAATACTTCATACCTTCTCTTCAAGCTCCTTTGAATATATTGTGTGATGATTTGCCGTGATCCTATTGAGCAGTGACATGTCAGAACTTCTGGTCATGTTTACAATGTAATACCTTCTAACTAACCTTTCCCTATCCACACCTCACCTTCCCACCCTCTAGTATCCACTCTCCCACTCTGTTCTCAGCTTCTAGAATATCAATTTTTAAAATTTTCCATATGAATGAAATAAAGGAGGTGTTTGGTTTTCTATGCCTTATTTTTTAACTGAGTGGGTTGTCCTCCACTTCCATCCAGGTTGTCGTAAATGACAGAATTTCATTTGTGTTATGGCTGAATAGTATTCATTATATATGTTATATACAGCATATATAGTTATATACATATCATACATATATAGCTTTATATGCCCACCAGTTGAGGAACATTTGTGTTGTTTCCATTTCTTGGTACTATCATTGGCCGGATATTTATTATATGCTGATAAGGAAAGCATATTAATAGGAGTAGGGTAATAGCCAATGATAGCTAGAAGGAAAAAACAATAATTTTGGTTAAATGCTATTGGTAGCTATGATTTATAAAGGGTGACATAGAGATTTGAAAGGGTTAGAATAAGTAATTTTTCCCAAATATAATAATACAGTTTAAAGCAATAAAGTAATAGAAATTCTACTTTCTTTTCTCTCTCTTTATGAGACAGCCTTCTCCTATATAGTCCAGGATGGCCTCAAATTGGATTTCTCTCGCCTCAGCCCCTTGGTTGAAAATGCCATCTTTTAGACTATCTGGATGTTACAGATTAAAACATCACAGTGTAGATAGTCTTTGCTTTGCATGTGACCAACTTCCAGTAATCAGTGATCACATGCTGGCTAATAACAGCAGCCCTCCACCAGCATGGCCCATAGTCCAGTAGCCACAGAAAAGCTTCTGACACCATATCTCCACCAGCACGGTCCATAGTCCAGTGCCCACAGGAAAGCTTCTGTCATCACATCTCCACCTGCATGGTCCATAGTCTAGTACCCACAGGAAAGTTGCTGTCATCACATCTCCACCAGCATGGCCCATAGTCTAGTAGCCACAGAAAAGCTTCTGTCATCCCATCTCCACCTGCATGGTCCATAGTCTAGTAGCCAAAGAAAAGCTGCTGTCATCACATTTAGCCCAATCCTTTCTCCTGGTTAGTGATGACATAAACAACAGCTGCAAACTGTATATTAACCAATCGTGTCGCTTCTCTCACAGCCTCTTGGCGATTGGTCACTGTGCTTGGTATTAAAAGTATGTGCAGTCAACGGGGTGCAGGTAACCTGTTGCCATTTGTCTCTCATTGATAGAGCTGAGTGACATTTTATAGAAATGGATAAAATTATCCATTTTCTAGGTAATAGTCAGAGGAACCACTCAGCCACTAAAGCTAACAGTAAAGGAGGGAAATGAGAAGGAAAAACACTGGAGGTGAAATTCAAACAATAAACATGAAACTAGAAAGGAAATCCTTTCTAGAGGAGTGTGAACATCAGCAAGCTGTGAGAGATCCTGAATGGGAATCCCAAGGAACTCAGTGAAGGTGAATCTATCAACGTAGACAGGGAAAGCAGGTGCCAGGGAAAGAAGGTCATGTCCAGGGGAAGTGACATCTGCAAATTTCAAGTGGAAAGAACACTTGCAAGACAGTTCATGGCACTGGAATGGAAAACTATCCTGCAAGTGTTTCAGAATTTGAAAGTGATATAATAATCTGCCAGAATACAGAGAAGATCTGAGTTGGGATCTTTTATGACAACCAGCAGAAGGCAAGCATTGTTTGTGCTTGAGAAGGTTCTGGGAGGCTTGGTTTTTGTTACTTGTCTTTTTTTCTGTGAATACAAAACCAAAACAAAACAAAACATCCTAGTCAGTATGAGCAGCCACAATAAAATATTACAGACTTATTATTTTAAATAGCAAAACTTATATCTCACAATCCTGGAGGCTTATATATCCAAGATGAAGGACTAGCTAGGTAGATTTCATTTCAAGAACTAGTCTCTTGACCAGCAAGCAGTTGACATCTTTCTATATGTCTAACTGCTCTTTCTGATAATTCCAATACAAAGGGGAGGAGGGAAACAGAACAGTGTGTTAAGCACCATCTTTTTCTAAGTCACACACTCTTAAGACTTCCTTTCTCCTTAAGTGCTTTCTAATGCCTTAGCTCCTCTCAAAAAGTCATACTGGGGTTGTAGACCTTCAACATGAGTTTAAAGAGAGCATCAGTCATTAGAACACCTTAATGTTTGACATCTACATTCTGCTTATCACTAGATTTCATGAGCACATGACTATGAGAGCTATTTAGAAAAGTGTAGCATGAAATTAATAGATCAAGCCTGTGGCTTGCTGAAAGTTTGAGGTCGTCCCAGACTAGGACTACCTCCTGGCTCTCAGCAAAAATGAATCCTCTACTGTGGAAAATATGGCTAGTGTATTAATTACTTTACTCATTGCTTATGGTGATATAGTGTCCCACAATATATTGTGCATGCTAATAAAGCTTATCTGAGGATCAGACAAAAAAGTCAGCTACTATATTAAACATAGAAGCCAGGCAATGGTAGCACATACCTTTAATCCTAGCATTCAGGAGGCAGGTATCCATTCAGATCTCTGTGAGTTCAAGGCCACACTGGGGAACAGATCCAGGCATGGTGACCTATGCTTTTAATCCCAGCACTAACCATAGAGGTCTGGAGTTCTGTACAGATAGACAAGAAATGATGTAGCTGGGTAGAGAGAGGAAGTGAGATGCAGAACAGAAAGGCATATAAGCATGGGTATACAGGATGTAGGTCTTTTGGGCTGAGGATTTCCAAGTGGTAAGAATGTGGCTGGCTTCTTTCTGCTTTTCTGATCTCTCAGTTTAACCCTAATATCTGGCGCCAGGCTTTTTATTAATAAGACAGTTTAGCAATTCATCTTACAATTACTGTAACTAAATACCCAACAAGAAGCAACTTTATTTAGAAAGTGTTGATTTCAGCTTATAGTTCTAAGGGATATCCTCCATCATGGCAAGGAAGGGATGCAGCAGGAACACAGGTGGGCGGTTCACATTATATCTAAGAACCAGAGTAATAAAGATGAATGCTGCTGTCATAGACAGTAGCACTGTCCCCACAAGTTACCGATTCAAGATAAACTAGTTCGAATGCACAAACCACCAGAGGTGAGAAATAAACAAAAGCCAACAACCAATGCATCAGACTTAATATCCAATTATTAGATAGAAGAATAACAGGTGCAGGATATAAAATTAATATATGAAATAAAGGAATAAAAATGAGCAAGATAGAGGAAGTTTTTTTTTTTAAGATACCTGACGAGCAAAAGTCTATTTTTACACTCAGTATGCAGTTGCATTATAAAACACAGATGTGTGGTTCATACATATGGATATTTACAGATAAAATAAGTAAAATAGCATTAAAAAGTCATTAAATAAAAATAACAAAAAAATTAAGGATAAAAATGTCCTTAAACAGAAATAGAAGTCTTAACTAATTAGGAAGGCATAGCTATTCTAAACATGTATGTATTATCTAAAGCAATCTTAAAACACAAGTTAAAACTACTTGACATACAATTGTGAGCTGGTGACTGCCTGAGATGCAGACACTTGGTAGACTGGGGTCGGAGGCTTGGCCATCTGAGAGCAGCTTCAACATACAATAAGAGCTTATCTCAAAAAATAATCTGAACTACAGATTATCAGTGCTAACTCTGGCATCACACAGTAGAAGTTAGCATAGCTGTGTCATTTCTTAAAAGGATATGCAGCTAATTAGCTATTAATAATTGGCTATTTTATCGATTTTCTTATGTATAAACGTTTCTTTGACAGTAAGTCTTGGTATTTTGACAAGAGCATTTTAAATTTCTCTGAGTTCTATGTTGGCTTAAGAAGGCCAGCCTACCTAGTTTTGAGAAGGGTTTTACTATGTATCTTCTACACAGTCAGTCGTATTAAGTGCATTATTTAAATCTTATAGAATTTTGCAAGTTTCTTCACACCGGAAAATATTAGGCTCAAATGCTATGTCAGGAAATTCTACAGCATTTTAAGAAACAAAAATATTTCCAATGTCATGAAAATCCACAGAATTCAAAAGGAAAGTCTGCTCTCTAATTCCATTTTATGAACCAAAATGCAAATAAAGCAATTTTACTGGTAAATGTAAAGATATCAGTCAAAACAATTTTACAAAAAGCAATACATCAAAACTAAGTTTGCTTAGTTTTGCTAGAAATTCAGTCCATTTGTATACCTTTTGATATTAATATGTTTAAAGCCACATGATTTTAAAACATCAAATACTTATTTTCAAGTCCATTTGTTTAAAATATATCAAATTATAAGTGGAAGAAATTTTCTTTAATCTATTAAAGAGTACTAAAATTACCTACAGAAAATATAATTCTTTAGCAGAGGCATTTCTCTTAAAACTAAGAATAAGACAAGGGTCCCTAGATTGTATCTGGACTCTCAATTCTATTCCATGGACCAATGTGTCTGTTTTTGTCCCAGTATCACCATGTCCTCATTACGATGGCTCTGTGTGCCTTGAATTCAGGAATGGTGATACCTCCAGAAGAGGTTTTATTTTTCAGAATTGTTTTGGTTATATAGAATCTTTTGTGCTTCTATATGAAATTTAAGTTTTTTTTTTCAGTCTGTCAAGAATTGCATTGGAATTTTTCATGGGGATTGCACTGCATCTGTGTGTTGCTTTTGGAAGCATGGCCATTCTTACATCATTAATCCTACTACTTATGTGTATGAGAGATCTCTCCATCTTCTGGTGTCTGCTTCATTTATCTCTCCAGTGTCTCAAAATTTTCACTGTGTGGGGTTTCAGTTCCTTGGTTATGTTTATTCCAAGGTATGTTGTCTTTGAGGCTATTGTAAATGGGATTGTTTGCCTGATTCCTTTCTCAGTCTGCATGTCTTTAGTATATAGAAAGGGCACTGATTTAGGTATGTTAATTTTGTAGCCTGCCACTTTGATGAAAGTGTTTACAGCTCTAGGAATTTTTAGATGAGGGAGTATGGAGTGTATTTCAGGATATAGACTCAGGTAATGACTTACAGAATAGGACCCTGGTAACCCAGGTAACTTACAGAATAGGACCCTGGTAACCCAGGTTACCTGGTAACCCTGGTAACTTACAGAATAGGACCCTGGTAACCCAGGAAATAGGACCAACTATCAATAAGCAGAACTTCATGAAATTAAAAAGTTGTACTGCAATGGAAACTGTCAATCAGCTGAATATTCAGCCTACAGATTGGGGAAAAAAACTGGCAGCTGTACATTTGAAATTAGATTAGTGTCTGGAATATACAAAGAACAACAATAATGAAACCCAACAGAACACCAAGAAAATGACAACCCAACTTAAAAGTGGGCTGTGAAACTCAACAGAGCATTTTCTGATGAAAAAGTGCAAATGACTACAAAATATTTTTAAGTTTTTACCGTTCATAGCAATCAAGGAAATGCAAATTAAAATTACATTGAGATTTCATTTTACTCTAATTAGAATAGCCAAGACTATAAAAAAAAAAGACATTAAATGCTGGGTTGGATGTGGAAAAGGGAATACTTATTCACTGTTGGTAGGAGTGCAAACTGGTGCAGCCACTGTGGAAACCAGTGTGACTGTTTCTCAAAAAACTGGAAATAGATCTATCATATGACTCAGCTGTACCACTCCTTGGCATATGGTCACAGGACTCTACATCTTACTATAGAGCTACTTGCTCATCCATGTTCATTGCTGCTCTATTCCACAATAGCTAGGGCATGTAAAAAAGTGTAGATGTCCATCAATTGATGAATGGATAATAAAAACATGATTCCCAATGGAGTTTTAGTGAGCATTAAAGAAAAATGAAATTACAAACTCTGCCAATAAAATGAATTTAGCTGGAGAACATACTGGGTGAATTTACTCATACCCAGGAAGACAAATGTAAGATGTTCTAGTTTATATGTCAATCTTAGTGTCAAATCTTTAGATTTGTGTGTTCAGTTTGAAGTATATGTAGAATCTAGAAAATTAGAAAGGGAACGTGGGAAGGGATGAGAAAGAATAATTGTAGGGGGTGGGGAGATAGTAGAACATTGATTATATGAATGGGAAAGGAAGAATAATGGAAGGGAGGTTTAAGTTGGGAAAGGGATGGAGGCTTGGGTAGGATAGGGGTTAGGGCAAGGCTAAATAACATTCAGAATGTTTGAAATATCCATACGAAATTCTACTTTATAAATCTCATACACATACAAGAGAATTTAACTGACATTACCCTATAAATGGAATAATGCTCCTTTCAGAGCTATAGGTTGGCAAATAAAAAGCCTAGTTCCTGGTGTGGGATACCTCCCCTCTAGTTTTTGGTCAGAGGTGTACTGAATACCCCCAGAACAATACAGGCTATTATTATTTGTCATTGCTTTTGGTGGCTGTTTAGCATTCTATTGCTATGATAAAACACTATGACCAAAAGCAACTTAGGAAGGGAAGGGTTTATTTGGTTTATACTTCCATATCTCTGTCCATTATTGAGGGAAGTGGGGCAGGACCACAAGCAAGAACCTGGAGGCAGGAACTGAATTTACACTGTTTAATGGCTTGCTTTCTATAGATTCTTCCCTCATGGCTTCCTCACTTATGTCTTAGTACTGGAAGGGGCAATGCAGACTTGTGGTGTGTGTGTGTGTGTGTGTGTGTGATGCACGTGCGTGCACACATGTAGGGTCAGCAGTCATCTAGCTCTGATCACTGCGAACTGTGATAATGACCACAAGATACATACATTAATGCAACAGTGACATAAACCAATACTTTTCTTAGGATGTTTAAGGCTTCTTCCAACAGACGGAAACATACCTGCTATTATAAATCCAACCAAGAACCCATGATTCGATATTGCATAGTTCCCAAGGGTAAACAAACTCTTTTGCTAAATGAACACAATATCAAACTGCTTTCTAAATTTGGATCTCTCTCCCTATAGGTTAGTGCAGCTCTCAGACCTCATCAGACCAGTTTCCTTGTGCAATGGATAGTGGTTAATGCAGAAACTGATCAAAATGCAGAGAATAAGTGTCCGTGAGTGTACAGCCACAAATGGGACATCATATAATATTCCCTCTTCCAAAACTCAGAAACTATTATGGAAGACTGAATGAAAAGATTGTAAGAGCTGGAGTCAGGAAGGACTAGAGTGAAACAGTATCTTTGGGATATAACAGGGGTGCTATATTTATGAGCTCACAGCAGCTGTGACTGCCTGCACAAGACTTATACAAAATCAAGGCTGTGAGCATTAGAACATAAAAGAGTGTGGTAATTTGAATGAAAACAGCTCTCTTAAGCTCAAATATCTGAATGTGTGGTCTCCAGTTAATGAAAGTGAAGGATTAAGAGATGTGGCCTTGTTGGAAGAGGTGTGTCACTAGAGGTGGGCTTTGAGGTATCAAAGTCCAAGTCATTTTCAGTTTACTCTCTCTTCTTCCTATCTATGGGCCAGAGTGTAAGCTCTCACTTACTGCTTCAGCACCATGCCTGCCTGCCTGCTGCCATGCTCCCTGCCATGATGAACATGGACTCTAACCCTCTGGAACTGGGAACTTCAATAAACATTTTCTTTTGTAAGTTGCTTTGGTCCTGGTGTCTCATCATGGCTACAGAAAAAAAAAAATAACTAAGACCAATGGTTATCAACCTGTGGGTCATGACCCCTTTGGCAAACTTTTTCTCCAAAAATATTTATATTGTGATTCACAACAATAGAAAATTTACAGTGATGGAGTAGTAACAAAAATAATTTTATGATTGGGGGTCACCACAACATGAGGAACTGTATTAAAGGGTCACAGCATTAGGAAGGTTGGGAACCACTGAACTAAGAGAAAGAGAAAGTAGGGAGGGGATCATGAGCTCCCACCCTTGACCAAAGAGATGTTGACAGTTCAGGACTCCTGTGGGAGAGGGAGTCTGTTTTATTTAAGGATGTTTCTCCTAGTAGGTTGACTGTATCCAGTGCATGAACTCACAAATTGGACTGGGTGGGTTATAAAAAAAGAAGGACATGAGGTTGGGAGGAGATGAGGGGATAAAGGATGGATTAAGCAAGAATTATGGGGAAGAGTGGGCTGAATATGATTATGCATGAATGAAATTTTCAATGAATTAATAGTTTCTTCAATGAAGACATGAATGACAGCTGTGCTGATATTAGTATATCAGATAATTCTAGAGGAGTTTCAGAAAGATAGAAAAGAAGTGAAATGTGATGAATAATATTATATCCAGAAAAATGGGCAGAACTTGGGATCATCATGCTAAGTGAAGTAAGCCAAACTCAGACAAATGCAGCATGTTTTTATCTCATGCAGAATCTAGATAAAATAGTATTTTAAACATACATGAAAGTGGAAGAGAAACTATGTGGATATGGAAAGGAGACCAGGGAGAAATGGATCAAAAAATGTAATATTAGGGGCAGAATGCAATGAAAGTATATTATGTACATGTAAGAAAATATTACATTGAAGCCTATTATTTTGCATAAATAGTATATACTAATTAAAAAGGGGGAAGGAAATTTAAATTTCAAGTACTTCAAAATATATTGTTATTTCTACTTCTAAGGGCTTGATATTTTCAAAATAAAAAGTTGGGAAGATACTTTAAAAATGGAAGATTTATCCTCTCAGCAAAGTTCAAGTATGTATCATTTACTATAGCCATTTTGCTTTAAATCTCCAGGACTCACCCCCAAAAAGTAACTTATGAAAAGGAGAAAACAGATTTCTTTTTATTTTTTAGAGAGGGGACATGCATCTTTCCAAATAGAAAACTAAATGATATTTGTAAATAAGTCAAAATAATACCCGAGCTTTGTGAGGCAAATAAATGTAACATTAACAACTAAATTCAGACTTTATATACAAAGACTTTCTAGAATATAATTTTGAAAAGCTAGTCACCAAGTATTTGTAGTACTTAGGAAGACATTTAATAGTAACATAATTTATGTAGTAAGAATTATAGTACCTCAGTACTTTATGAGAAAATGCAAGAGAAGTGTGTGGTGGTATATGCCTATAACTCCAGTACTTTAGGGCCACAGACAGGAGGGCCAGAAGTTCAAGACCACCTTCAGCTACATAGCAAGTTCAAGACTAGTAGAGTCTTTTATACCAAAATTAAAAAACAAAATAATTTTATTCATGCAAAAGCTTAATAACATAAAAATGTTACTTCTCCTGTTTGGTTTTTTTTTTGGTTTTTTTATTATTATTATTATTATTATTATTATTATTATTATTATTTTACAACGCCATTCAGTTCAACATAATAGCCACAGAATCCCCTGTTCTCCCCCTCTCGCCCACCCCTCCCCCCAGCCCACCCCCCATTCCCACCTCCTCCAGATCAAGGTCTCCCCCGAGGACCGGGGTTGACCTGGTAGACTCAGTCCAGGCAGGTCCATTCCCCCCTCCCAGACCGAGCCAAGTGTCCCTGCATAAGTCCCAGGATTCAAACAGCCAACTCATGCAACGAGCCCAGGACCTGGCACCAATGCACAGCTGCCTCCCAAACAGATCAAGCCAAATGACTGTCTCACCCGTTCAGGTGGCCTGATCCAGTTGGGGGCCCCTCAGCCTTTGGTTCATAGATCCTGTGCTTCCATTCATTTGGTTATTTGTCCCGGTGCTTTATCCAACCTTGGCTTCAACAATTCTCGCTCATATAAATCCTCTTCTTACTCACTAATTAGACTCCCAGTGCTCCACCAGGGGCCCAGCCGTGGATGTCTGCCTTCAGATTCCTCAGTCCTTGGATGGGGTTTATTTGGGTGTCTGGCCATCCCATCACCAGAGTAGGTCAGTTCCTGCCGTCTCGCGACCATTGCCAGCAGTCTTTTGAGGGGGTATCTTTGTGGATCTCCGTGGGCCTCCCTAGCTCTCTGCTTCCTCCCCTTCTCACCTTCTCATGTGGTCTTCATTTACCATGGTCTCCTATTCCTTGTTCTCCCTCTCTTTTCTTGATCCAGCTAGGATCTCCCACTCTTTCCCTCGACTGTCGCCCTTCATTGTTCCCACTCATGACCAGGCTATTCATGTAGATCTTGTCCATTTCTCCGTGTCTTTTTTTGGGGTCCCGTTTTCCAGGTAGCCTCACTGGTGATGTGAGTAGCAGTCTAGTCATCCTTGTTCCACATCTAGCATCTTCCTATGAGTGAGTACATACCATATTTGTCTTTCTGAGTCTGGGTTACCTCACTCAGGATGATTTTTTCTAGATCCATCCATTTGCCTGCAAACCGTGTGATGTCGTTGTTTTTCTCTGCTGAGTAGTATTCCATTGTGTATATGTGCCACAATTTATTTATCCATTCTTCAGTTGAAGGGCATCTAGGTTGTTTCCAGGTTTTGGCTATTACAAACAATGCTGATATGAACATAGCTGAGCAAGTGCTCTTGTGGTATGATTGAGCATTTCTTGGGTATATGCCCAGGAGTGGTATAGCTGGATCTTGGGGGAGATTGATTCCCAATTTTCTAAGAAAGCGCCATATTGATTTCCAAAGTGGTTGTACAAGCTTGCATTCCCACCAGCAGTGGAGGAGAGTTCCCCTAGTTCCACATCCTCTCCAGCATAAAGTGTCTTCAGTGTTTTTGATCTTAGCCACTCTGACAGGCGTAAGGTGGTATCTCAGAGTTGTCTTGATTTGCATTTCCCTGATGATTAGGGAAGTTGAGCAATTCCTTAAATGTCTTTCAGCCATTTGGGATTCCTCTGTTGAGAATTCTCTGTTTAGTTCTAAAGCCCATTTCTCAATTGGACTGTTGGTCCTTTTGATGTCTAATTTCTTGAGTTCCTTATATATTCTGGATATCAGTCCTCTGTCAGATGTGGGGTTGGTGAAGATCTTTTCCCATTCTGTAGGCTGTCGCTTTGCCTTGTTGACCGTATCCTTTGCTCTACAAAAGCTTCTTAGTTTCAAGAGGTCCCATTGATTGATTGTTTGTCTCAGTGTCTGAGCTACTGGTGTTATATTTAGGAAGTGATCTCCTATGCCAAGGCGTTCAAGACTATTTCCTACTTTTTCTTCTAGCAGGTTCAGAGTAGCTGGATTTATGTTGAGGTTTTTGATCCACTTGGACTTAAGTTTTGTGCACGGTGACAGATATGGATCTATTTGCAGCCTTCTACACGCTGATATCCAGTTATGCCAGCACCATTTGTTGAAGATGCTTTCTTTTTTCCATTGTACACTTTTGGCTTCTTTGTCAAAAATTATATGTCCATAGGTGTGTGGGTTAATGTCAGGGTCTTCAATTCGATTCCATTGGTCCACATGTCGGTTTTTATGCCAATACCAGGCTGTTTTTATTACTGTAGCTCTATAGTAGAGCTTGAAGTCGGGGATTGTGATGCCTCCAGAAGTTGTTTTATTGTACAGGTTTCTTTTAGCTATCCTGGGTTTTTTGTTTTTCCATATGAAGTTGAGTATTGTTCTTTCCAGATCTGTGAAGAATTGTGTTGGTATTTTGATGGGGATTGCATTGAATCTGTAAATTGCTTTTGGTAAGATTGCCATTTTTACTATGTTAACCCTGCCTATCCATGAGCATGGGAGATCTTTCCATTTTCTGAGATCTTCTTCAATTTCTTTTTTCAGGGACTTAAAGTTCTTGTCATATAGGTCCTTCACTTGCTTGGTTAGTGTTACCCCAAGGTATTTTATGTCATTTTTGGCTATTGTAAAGGGTGATGTATCTCTAATTGCCTTCTCAGCTTCTTTGTCCATTGTATATAGGAGGGCTACTGATTTTTTTGAGTTGATTTTGTATCCTGCTATGTTGCTGAAGGTGTTTATAAGCTTTATCAATTCCTGGGTGGAATCTTTGGGGTCACTCAAGTATACTATCATGTCGTCTGCAAATAGGGAAAGCTTGACTTCTTCCTTTCCAATTTGAATCCCCTTAATCTCCTTATGTTGTCTTATTGCTCTGGCTAGAACTTCAAGTACTATATTGAATAAGTATGGGGAGAGTGGACAGCCTTGTCTCGTTCCTGATTTTAGTGGAATTGCTTTGAGTTTCTCTCCATTTAATTTGATGTT
Organism: Peromyscus maniculatus bairdii; assembly: GCF_049852395.1. Lineage (NCBI taxonomy): Eukaryota > Metazoa > Chordata > Mammalia > Rodentia > Cricetidae > Peromyscus > Peromyscus maniculatus. Next base: position 118,460,390 of record NC_134854.1, read on the forward strand.
GGCTGTTGGTTTGCTATATATTGCCTTTATTATGTTTAGGTATGTTCCCTGTATTCCTGATCGCTCCAAGACTTTTATCATGAAGGGGTGTTGGATTTTGTCAAATGCCTTTTCTGCATCTAGTGAGATGATCATGTGGTTTTTTTCTTTGAGTTTGTTTATATGGTGTATTACATTAATGGACTTTCGTATGTTGAACCACCCTTGCATCCCTGGGATGAAGCCTACTTGATCATGGTGGATAATTGTTCTGATGTGTTCTTGGAGTCTGTTTGCCAGTATTTTATTGAGTATTTTTGCATCAATGTCCATGAGGGAGATCGGTCTGTAGTTCTCTTTCTTTGTTGCATCCTTGTTTGGTTTAGGAATCAGGGTAATTGTAGCCTCATAGAAGGAGTTTGGTAATGTTCCTTCTGTTTCTATTATGTGGAACAATTTAGAGAGTATTGGTATTAACTCTTCTTTGAAGATCTGGTAGAATTCTGCGCTGAAACCATCTGGACCTGGGCTTTTTTTGGTTGGGAGACCTTTAATGACTGTTTCTATTTCCTTAGGGGTTATTGGACTATTTAAATAGTTTATCTGGTCTTGATTAAACTTAGGTATGTGGTATCTATCCAGAAAAATGTCCATTTCTTTTAGGTTTTCCAGTTTTGTGGAGTAGAGGTTTTTGAAATATGACCTTATAATTCTCTGGATTTCCTCAATGTCTGTTGTTATGTCCCCCTTTTCATTTCTGATTTTGTTGATTTGGATTCTCTCTCTCTGTCTTTTGGTTAGTTTGGATAAGGGCTTGTCTATCTTGTTGATTTTCTCAAAGAACCAACTCTTTGTTTCATTAATTTTTTGTATTATTCTCTTAGTTTCTAATTTATTAATTTCACCTCTCACTTTGATAATTTCCTGGCGTCTATTCTTCCTGGGAGACTTTGCTTCTTCTTGTTCTAGAGCTTTCAGATGTGCTGTTAATTCACTAGTGTGCGATTTCTCCAACTTCTTTATGTGGGCATTTAGTGCTATGAATTTCCCTCTTAACACTGCTTTCATAGTGTCCCATAAGTTTGGGTATGTGGTGTCTTCATTTTCATTGATCTCTAGGAAGTCTTTAATTTCTTTCTTTATTTCTTCCTTAACCCATTGGTGATTCAGTTGAGCATTATTCAGTTTCCATGAGGTTGTAGGTTTTCTGTAGTTTTTGTTGTTGTTGAAATCTAGCTTTAAACCATGGTGATCTGATAGAACACAGGAGGTTATTCTGATTGTTTTGTATCTGTTGAGATTTGCTTTGTGGCCAAGTATGTGGTCGATTTTAGAGAAAGTTCCATGGGGTGCTGAGAAGAAAGTATATTCTTTCTTGTTAGGATGGAATGTTCTGTAGATATCTATTAGGTCCAATTGGGTCATGACATCGGTTAAGTCCTTTATTTCTCTGTTAAGTTTCGATTTGGGAGATCTGTCCAGTGGTGAAAGTGGGGTGTTGAGATCTCCCACTATTAATGTGTGGGGTTTTATATGTGGTTTAAGCTTTAGTAATATTTCTTTTACATATGTGGGTGCCCTTATGTTTGGGGCATATATGTTCAGAATTGAAACTTCATCTTGGTCGATCTTTCCTGTGACGAGGATGTAATGTCCTTCTTGATCTCTTTTGATTGATTTTAGTTTGAAGTCTATTTTGTTGGATATCAGGATGGCTACCCCTGCTTGTTTCTTAAGACCATTTGATTGAAAAGTCTTTTCCCAGCCTTTTATTCTTAGGTAGTGTCTATCTTTGAATTTGAGATGTGTTTCTTGTATGCAGCAGAAGGATGGGTCCTGCTTTCGTATCCATTCTGTAAGTCTATGTCTTTTTATAGGTGAATTAAGTCCGTTGATATTAAGGGATATTAATGACCAGTGATTCTTCATCTCTGTTATTTTTGGTGGTAGTGTGTGTGTACTTCTCTTCTTTGGGGTTTACTGTTGTGGCTTTATCTATTGCCTGTGTTTTCAAGTGTGTATCTGACTTCCCTCGGTTGCAATTTTCCTTCTAGTGCTTTCTGTAGGGCTGGGTTTGTGGATAGGTATTGTTTAAATCTGGCTTTGTCTTCGAATGTCTTGTTCCTTCCGTCTATGATGATTGAAAGTTTTGCTGGGTATATTAGTCTGGGCTGACATCCATGGTCTCTTAGTGTCTGCATTACATCTGTCCAGGTCCTTCTGGCTTTCAAAGTCTCCATTGAGAAATCAGGTGTTATTCTGATGGGTTTACCTTTATAGGTCACTTGGCCTTTTTCCTTGGCTGCTCTTAATATTCTTTCTTTATTCTGTACATTTAGTTGTTTAATTATTATGTGTCGAGGGGACTTTTTTTGGGGGTCTAGTCTGTTTGGTGTTCTATAGGCTTCTTGTATCTTCATAGGCATTTCCTTCTTTAAGTTGGGAAAGTTTTCTTCTATAATTTTGTTGAATATATTTTCTGTGCCTTTGAGTTGGTATTCTTCACCTTCTTCTATCCCTATAATTCGTAAGTTTGGTCTTTTTATGGTGTCCCAGATTTCTTGGACATTTTGGTTCATGACTTTGTTGGCTTTAGTGTTTCCTTCGACTGATGGAACTATTTCTTCTACTGTATCTTCAATGCCAGAAATCCTCTCTTCCATCTCTTGCATTCTGTTGGTTATACTTGCATCCGAAGTTCCTGATCTTTTACTCAGGTTTTCTATTTCCAGCATTCCCTCTGTTTGTGTCTTTTTCATTTTTTCAATTTCCCTTTTCAGATCTTGGACTGTTTCCTTTGTTTGTTTCATTGCTTTTTCATGATTTTCTTTCAGTGCTTTATTGTTTTCTTCCAGGATTTTAATGTTTTCTTCCAGGACTTTATTGTTTTCTTGGAGGGCTTTATTGTTTTCTTCTAATTTGTTTGCCCTTTCCTCTAGTTGTTTACAGCGTTCTTCCAATTTTCTTGTCTTTTCCTCTACACAAGCCTCTACCTTCTTCATGAAGTTACTCATAAGGCTACTTTCTTCTGCTTCTTCCAATTTTTGGTGTTCAGGTCTAGATGTTGGAGGCGAGCTAGGTTCTGGTGATGCTGTATTGCTCTTCATTTTGCTGTATGTACTTCTGCTTTGACGTCTGCCCATCTCCTTGTGATTCCTTCTTGGTCTTATCAGTGGACTTGTTTCACAAAGAGCTGACAGACTCAGGAAGACTCTCTCTCTTGTCCAAAAGGGAGTTCTCTTGTCCAACTCTTTGGTCCAGAAGGGAAGTCAGGGGCAAGCTCTGGTCCAGAATGGCAGTCGGGGACAGGCTAGGAGCTGGGGGCCAGTCTCTAAGTCTCAGGAAGTGGGTGGGGTCTTGGGCAGATGGGCGTGGGGGCAGGGCGCGGAGACTGCAGGGGCTGCCGGGGGCTTGGAAATGGGGATCCCTCCCGGTGGGGCTAGAAGGGGAGCTGCCCGGTGGCCAGAACCTGGTGCCAAGTTGGGCAGGCCTCTCAGGAGTGGCTGGTGGCCAGGGATGGGGTCCAGGCTGGACCCAGGCACTCACCTCTGGTCCAGAAGGGAAGTCGTCAGGTACTTCTCCTGTTTTGATCTATGGATTAAATGAAATTCCAATTTAAACTCCAAAAGATATTTAAGAGGCAAATTATGACCTAATTTTTAATTTTAGTGGAGATTCAATTGCTCAATAATAACCAAGAGACTCTTGAAGAGAACAAATAGAAGGAGCTGAGAGGACTAGCACTCCCAGAAGAGAACTCTAATAGTTAATAATTAGCTGAGATTACCATGATATGCAAACTGAACAGGCTCAAGCTCTCAATATGAAACCCACACTTAGCTGATACCTTGCTGCATGGCAGAGACTTTGCAATTGTAGGGAGAAAAGATGGACCTTCTAATACACAGTACAAGAATCATTTTTTTTTTATAAATTGGAGAAAAATATAAAAACCATCAAGATGGAATCCCTACTCTATGCTTCAAAAATGTAAAATAAACTGTAGATGTATGCTAAGCTTCCTTGATGTTCCTTAAGTTATAGGGGTGTCATTCAATATCCACTTCCTTTATTGCTTGGAATTTTTCCCTCTATCTTCTTTATCCCTTTTCCTAAAATTTCCTTTATTTTTTAAAGTAAGAATAACGATGGTTGTTTTGAGAGTTCATTCTAATGAATATTCTAATATATTCTCCAATATAATCTTAGCTAAAATTGTTTATAATTTCAAAGTTTCTATTTCCAAATGAGAGCATATATCCTGCTTGAGATGGATATATCCAATGCAGGACAATTATTAAGGAAAAGCTTGACAAATCCCCTCACTGTTTATAAAGATAATGGAAAGCTAAACCACAAAACAAGAAGGGATATTAATAATATATAAAATGGACAAAGTTTATGTAAATATGCTGCATAAATATTTACATAACTGATGTGAATGAGTAAGGAAGATAAACAACCCAATGGGAAAATTGGCAAGGATCACAAATAAGCAGCTTACAGAAGAGAAAACGCATATGGCCCATACTCTTATAAAGAGGCTCTAAGCATGTCTAGTGAATAGGGAATGAAAACTAAGGTTATGATAAAATTTATTTTACTATCTCTGTGTTAAGGACTCTGACAATGTGAAATATTGTCACAACTCTCATTGTAACAGAAACCTTCATGCATCACTATTGTTCATGGGACCATTACTTACCATAGTGAAAAATTAGATGCAATCCAATAATTCATTGATAACTGATATATTGTGATATATTCATATAGTATGCTAGTTTAAAGTTGAATCAAGTTGTATATGTGTGACAACAGAATTCTGGGCTCAACCAAGTAGAACTCTTGATACAATCATATCTGATCTATGTTCTAGAAAGCAAGAGAGTAATACAAGCTTGAAGATAATGATAAGTTTCAGGAAAAGACAGAGAAGTAGCCTACCAAGATATAAGTATCAGACTATTTCTTGGAGGTAGATTCAGTGTTCATCATTAGTCATGACTATCATTTGTATCATATACAAATGTCCCAGCACATAACACATACAAAATCATCAATGTTTTTAGTAATAGAAAGTCTTCATTTATTTATTATTTTTCACTAAACTGTATTTATATAGATGAACACATGTATACATTCAGGTTTAATCAAGCAGCCTACACCAAGTCTGATTAAAATACTTTAAACCTCATATATCAAAGATGATGTCTAGAAAAAATCAAGTGCCAGCTTCAATTAGGAAAGTTTTATCTTTTCAGTTTCCTTTTTAAAACTTTCCATTGCTTTATTATATTTCCCCATAATTGCTCTTCAAATTACATATTTCTATCAACATAGTGTACTCTATTTTTTACATTCTTTGCTTTTATTGAAAACAGATTCTTTTCTCATAAAATAAATATATCCTGATTATAGTTTTCCTCTACTCCCAGTTTCTCCCCACCTCCCTTCTCCTCCAGGTTCATTCCCTTTCTGTCTCTTGTTAGAAAAGGACAGGCTTTTAAGAAATAACAACCAAACATGAAAAATAAAATATAATAAGGTGAAGCAGAAACTATCATATCAAAGTTGGACTCAGCAGCACAGCATGAAGAAAAGAGTCCTAAGAGCAGGCACAAGAGTCAGATACCCACTCATTCTCACAGTCAGGAGTCACATAAAAATACTAAGCTATAGTATTTTTAGTATAGTATTTATTGTATAAACTGCATATAGCCATAATATATACACAGAGGACCTGGTGTAGACCTGTATAGGCCCTGTGCTTGTTGCTTCAGTTTCTGTGAGCTCATATGCACCTTACTTTGTTTTTCAGAAGGTCTTGTTCTCCTGGTGTCTTCCATCCCCTCTGGCTCTTGTACTCTTTCTACTTCCCCATTCTGTGGGATTCTTTGATCTCTGAGGGGAGGGATTTGATGGAGACCTGGGTGTTATTCAAATTTCTAATTGTCTTATAATAAAAAACCCAAAGCCAGATATCAGGGTTAAAGCTGAAAGATCAGAGAAGCAGAACAGCCAGCCACTAGTTCTTACCTCTACGAAATCCTCAGCCTAAAGAGAGTGAGTTCTGTTTGCTCATGCCTTATATACCTTTCTGCATCCTGCCATATTACTTCCTGAGATTAAAGGAGCGTGTTACCACTACCTGGTTATGCTTCTCTCATGAAGCCCAGTGTGGCCTTGAACTCACAGAGATCCACATGGATCTCCGACTCCTGAGTGATAGGATTAAAGATGTGTGCCACCACTACCCGACCTCCATGTCTAATATACTGGCTGGCTCTGTCCTCTGATTCCCAGGTAAGCTTTATTGGGGTACACGATATCTCACCACACCTGGGTTTCAATTGGCTATCTCTTGTAACCAGGTGAGGATTCCAGTGGCCAGAGCAGGTTGCATTCAATTCAGTTGTTGGCCAAGAGGATCCCATGGAAACCCCCAAACAACCCAGACTGTTGCTAAGACAGAATGTTGCTCTCTGCAAAACTGACAGCAGGGGCCCCATTATATAGTAATTATCATTTGATATCAAAACTTCCTAAGACAAATGCCCTTGAGTCTCTGAATGCATCCCAAGCCACTATACTTGGCTACATATGTGGAAAATTTCCTGTGTCTGTGCTGAGCATATACAGAAAGCAGAAATACATTTAATACACTGGTACCAGCATACACTGCTATGGGGAAGCTTGAGGGCACAAGGGAGGCATCATATCCCTGATTCACAAGCCTGAGATATAGGATCTAGATCTGTATATGTCTCTCTTGTTGTCAGAACATTGCAGAGTTCATAAATGATTCATTCATACATTATCTTCTTGACCTGCACTCCACTCTGCCTCATGGCCAGGGCCAGGGAGTGCCCCTTCCTGTCTAATGAAGGTCTCTAATCTCAAATGGTTTGTAGTATAGTTGCTTGCCCAAGGTTCTAACATTAAACCTCCATTTCCAAGTCTTGAACTTCTTTGATGGCTCCACAGTTGCTTCTTAAAGCTAGAATTTTCTTTTAGAGAATGCACACTTTTTAGCACGTTGTTAGCACCAGGAGACTGGGTCCATCTCTTATATCACCCTGGAGCTATAGGAAGTATGCTGTCATTTAGAAAGTACCTATGTCATCCTTCATGTCAGCTACTTGAACTCAGACATATGGATTCTAAAATGCTGCCATTGATGTCTACAGTTTTAGACTGTTTTGATGTCCCAAACTATAGTTGGCTAGAACAGTAGTTCTCAACCTGTGGTTCATGACCCTTTTGAGAAACTTCTATCTCCAAAAATATTTACATTATGATTAATAACAGTGAAATTATAGTTATGAAGTAGCAATAAAGGTAATTTTATGATTGGGAGTCACCACAACATGAGGAATTATATTAAAGAGTCACAGTATTAAGAAGGTTGAGAACCACTAGGCTTAGAAGATCTAGAGGTGAGGGTACAGATGAGGTTTCGATAAAACTTAACCTGTTATTCTGGAAATACTCGAACTCATTAGTGAAGAAAAGATTAACAAATTGACAAACCAACTCCTTTTCACTTACTTGTTTGCAAATTAAGAAAAAAATAAAATAAATAAATGAATGGATTAGCTGTTTTCTCCTTAATTTTTTTAACAGACAGTGATGGAAGATTTCCAAAGAATTACCTACTTAAAATATCACCAGATGTTCTTGTTGGTGAAATTCCTTTAAATAATGTTGCATTATTTTAAATTATATGCTTTATTTTTACACAATAAAATATGAGTTCTTAATAAATTCTTTGTTGGAAGAGATCAATGATTCAGTTCCAGATTGAAGAGCTGTGACATTACATGCCTGGACTCAGATTTCACTCCTAACACTTACTTGCTATGTACTTTGGACATGATACTTATGGTCTGTAAACCTCAGATTTGTTATTTATATAATGTGACAGCTAGTAAGACCTTTCTTGTGTCTTTGTGAAGATTAAACCATTATTAAATATTAAACATTCATTTCTGGAGCTTATCAAAACAGCTAGTTCTGGTTGCTGTTCTAATGGCTGCAATTAGCTAGGTCTGCCCTTGACTTCATCTTTTTCAACAGCCTTATCTGAGCAGTTTGCAAAGCTTACTGTTAGAACTAGGTGCTTAGGCCTTGGGATTGCTTAGATTTCATGTTCTATCAGCCAGCAGTAGAGCAACTCCAGGCTGTAGCACCTTTAAAAATTGCATGCTGAAAGGAGAACGTGGTTTCCTGTGTTTTTGGAAGACTAAGCATGAAGTACACTGGACAGTACTTTACAAATACAGTGATGCAGCAGTGAATGTCTGCCTTCAGTCTTGTTTGTTGAAGAGAAAGACCTTGGCTTTGTAAACCTCTAACAAGAACATTGCAAAGTCAATCCAGTGACATCTTCGTGCTATCACTGCCAGGCCTTGGGTTGTGTGCCTGGCTCCTGTTGGGTAACCTGGCCTGCCCTTGGCTTTGAGCCCTTTCTTCTCAAAGAGACCTGATTGGGGCTGAGCCAGAGTCCATACACACACAGTGGGTACCATGGCTCCCAGCTGCTGCCCATGTGTCACCTAGAACATACTGTCCTTACAGGCTACTCTGAGTTGTTTTCCCAAGTTTTGCAGTACACTTTCTGTCAATTTCTGACAGTTCAGAAAACCTGTTCTATGCAGTCTTGGTTCAGTACAAGCCAGTATATACCATGTCTGATCCTTTATCCACACCTGGAGTACTATTTCTCTCCTCAGGCTAGAAAAGCTCAGCCCTGTGCATATTCAAGGTCTAGCCCAAAGCATTTCTCAGTCCACAGCCAGTCAGCAACTCTCTTCTTCTAAACTTTTCAATACATACTTATCAAGTTTAAATAAAAACTTTCCATCATGGTCTAGCAAACTTATGCAATCCAGATCTTTCTTCCTCTCTTGTCTCGTCTCCTTCACTCCATTCATGTGCTTTGGCCATACAACCTTGGACAGTACAAGGTCATTACCTACTTACTGCTTTGACATTTGTTTCTGTCTGGAATCCTCTCACTAAATTATTGCCTCATTAGTTTTTTTTTTTTCCTTTTCAGTGAAGAGGACATCATCACAAACAATACAATCTGTGGCCTCATCCCTCTTGTACAATGGTTCTCAACTAGGAGTTTTGTGGTCCTCCAGGGGACATTTGGCAGTTTCTGTAGATAATTGTGTTTATAACACTGGAAGGGACAAGGATGAAGACCAGATGCACTCCAAACATTGTAAAATGCTCAGGGTGGTGTAGCTAGAGTTTTCCTGCCTGGCCCACAGTCAGGACAAATCTCTGTCACCCGCCAGTTCTACAGCTGCTCAGACCCAACCAAGTAAACACAGACACTTACATTGCTTACAAACTGTATGGCCGTTGTGGCAGGCTTCTTGCTAACTGTTCTTATATCTTAAATTAACCTATTTCTATAAATCTGTACCCTGCCACGTGGCTTGCAGCTTACCAGCATCTTTACATGCTGCTTGTGATGGAGGCAGCTGGCAGTGTCTCCCTCCTCCACCTTCCACTTCCCAGAATTCTCTCAATTCTCCTCTCTGTTAGCCCCGCTATACTTCCTGCCTGGCCACTGACCAATCAGTGTTTTATTTATTGACCAATCAGAGCAATTTGACATACAGACCATCCCACAGCAGGGTGGTCCACTGTCTCTCACAAATGTTAATGTATGGAGGTTGAGAGATCACATGTAGCACAGTCTTTACTTACTTAAGGAACTTGGCACTTTGAGGAACTGATTGATTCATCATTCATTTGTAACTTGATTTGACATGTTTTCTGAATTAGAATATAAATGCCAGGAAAATAGGAATCTTGTCTTTTTAAAAATTTATTTGAAATTTCCCACCTGAGCACGTTGTATTTGTACTTTTTCTACCACTCTTTCTTTCTCCTACCAACTCCTCCCATCTCCTGCTCTACCCCTGAAGGAGTTCATGATCTCTTCTATCATTGTGATATACACATATATAGTTTAATAGTTATTAAAACTATATATATGTGTGTGTGTGTGTGTGTGTGTGTGTGTGTGTGTGTGTCTTATAAAGTAAACTACTTATAAAATGTTTCCATATGGCCTTTCCAAACATCCTTAGTGTTATTTATCTCTCCTCCCTCCCTCTCTGTATTAAACCGTCTCCTTCTCCCCAGTTAAACTGCCCTCCTGTTTCCCCTCCCCCTTTCCATTCATAGCACCTGTGTCCTGCTTTCTCCCTTTCTAGAGCTCCTTCTTCCCCTTCCCCTCCCCCAGTGGTCCCTTTTGTCTCTCCTAGTTAGTTTCTTTGATTAACCCAGGTTTTGTAGCCACCTACAAAGATTCAGATCTAGAATTCACAAATAAGAAAAAAACATGCAGGCTTGTCCTTCTGGATTAATTCAATGAGTATAGTATTTTCTAGTTCTATCCATTTAGATAAAATGTTAAAGTTTTGTTATTCTTTACAGCTGAAAATGATTTCATTATGAATTCATACCCTAGTTTCATTATATATTCATTGGTTTAGAGATAACTGGGTTGTTTTCATGTCTTAGCTAGTGTGAAGGGAGCGTCATTGAACATGGCTGAGCAAACGTCTTTGTTGGTATGGTCGAGGCCTTTGGGCAGATGCCAAGGAGTAGTAGAGCTGGGTCATATGGTAGATCTGTGTTCTAGCTCTTTGAGGGTTATCCACACTGGTTTCCACAGTGGCTACTCCCGGTTTGCAATCCCAGCCACAGCTAAGGAGCACCCCCCTTTTGAAGCATCCCCACCTGCACTTGTTGGTTGTTTACTAAAAATGATAGTAAAAAAGTTATAGCTGTTCTGACATTGAAATCTCAAAGTAGTTTTAATTTTCATTGTTAGGGATATTGAACATTTTTGAAAATATTTTATCATTTTCATCACTTTTGTGTCTCCAGTGTCTACTTTATACAACATGACCTTGGAAGAAACATTAACAGTATCTGTTGAATTAATAAAACCGTGGCAAATCTCAGTGGAAAAGTTAACTATGTGTTGCTGTGCACTATATTTGACCACACTGTGCTTGCTCTGCATTTTATCTTGGTTATTGATATATATTTTGAAGATAATAGACTTTATGACAGGGATATATCCATGATGGGTGAAATGAACTCATTAATAGAAAATATCCATTGTAGAAATATTCCAATTCTTGTGTCTGTCACAAGACTTATTTTTGACTGTGCTCTGTGTACTGTCCTTTGATATCGAATACTTTTCATCCTCATTTTATTCTTAACTGTACTTTGACCATCTAGAAATTAATAAAATCAATGTACACTTTGAGAAAGCACGAGAACTGTCTGAACACATTGTAACTCCTTGCCTGCCATTGTGGGCCAGGTTAATACATTCCTAGGTGTGGAATTTAGAATACAGCTGCCCTCCCCTAACATACATGCTCTATTTCAGTGTTGTGAACATAGTGATACTGAAGGGTTATGTACAACTTCAACATCACCTGCTTAAAATCCAGACATACTTCTGTGCCTAACTAAAACCAGGAAGGTGGTAATGGATCCACGAAGAGTTGTTGCCGGCCCTCTTTGCATGGCCTTCCTAGGGACAGAATGGTGGGTCAGTCAGTGAGAAGAGTTTGTTTGGCCTACATGGGCTCTGTCCTGTTTTGAATAGTTTTAGCTGCTGCTTTTAGCCTCCTAGAATGTGGAACTGGACTATTTATCATGGAATTGGGGCACCGTGTACCTTTTGTTCTAATGGGCACTAGCCAGAGGTTTCTGACAAGAGTCCATTGTGTCTCCATCACTCTTCTGCCACATCTGGTCTCTCTCTAAGTAGAAGAGGACACAAATGGATGAAAGTAGGGAGGTGTGCTGCATCCCACCCCAACTCTTCTGGGAAGAAAAACAAAGAACTTTAGAAGGCTGTATAATGATTGGATGCATCACATCAAGTTTGTTAATTGTGTTGTTCAAATGTTCTGTAGCCGGTCACATTTTTTCTTCTTGTGTAAATGGTCGATCATTCTCCCCTATGCCGGAGAACTTGCTTCTGTATGGTAATTGTCAATTTTTTTCTACTTGATGTGTTTTGAAGTTATGCCTTTAAAATCTTTTTGTGTTGTTGTTGTTGTTGTTGTTTGTTTTTCAAGACAGTGTTTCTCTGTGTAACTTTTGGAGCCTATCCTGGAACTTGCTCTATAGTCCAGGCTGGCCTCAAACTCACAGAGTTCTGCCTTTCTCTGCCTTCTGAGTGCTGAGATTGTGTGTGCCATCACTGCCCAGCTTAAAATCCTTTATCTATTTTGTTTTTATATGTATTGGTGTTTCCCCTGCATGTATGTCTGTGCACTGTATGTATGCCTGGTGGCTACAGAGGCCAGAAGAAAGTGTCAGATCTCCTGTGACAGTTACACAGTTGTGAGCCACCATGTGTGTGTTGGGAATTGGACCCCTGTCCTATGGAAGAGCAGCCAGCGCTCTTAATCACTGAGCCATCCCTCTAGCTGCTCAAAGCCATGCTTTCAGATTCACCTTAGTTTAGAATTTTATACCTTCTTAGCAATTAAGGCTACTCAAGATTAGCATTAAAATACTATTTTCTGTATGTTTCTCTTGCCTTCAAGCCTATTTTATCCATTATTATTATTTTACCCACATTCTTTATTATTAACCCTTTACTTGACTGAAATCTGAGTTCCCAGTTAAGTGTGTCTCCTAAAATTTTATTTTCTGATTTGTGAATTGAACCCAGGTCCTTGCACGTGAGTGCTTTACCACTGAGCCAGATTTCCAGCCTTGAGGGTTTTTTTTTGGCATGGTCTTACTATGTTGCTGGACTTGACAGTGAAGTCTGCACACAGCTTAAGTTGGCTTCAAACTAGCTACTGAATTTTTAACACCAATGTACCAATCCTGGATAACCACTAGACGCATACACATGCATACACACACAGGTGCATGTGTGTGCACGCCCCCCCCACCCACGCCACAACTTCTAATATGTTTGCATTGTGTTTATTGCCACCACCTAATAATTTGTGACAAGTTTGTTTCATTTTTCCTGTTATTTCTTTAAATTGTTGAAGGATTTTTTTCCCCTTCATTCAGATTAATTTTTGATAGTTACAGGTCAGATGTCTGTGTTACTAATTATCCAAGATATTTTAATAGGCTTGCCTATCTTAATGATATATAAAATTAATGACTGTCTTTATCATACATCAGAATAAATAATACAGGATCTTATAGTAGATCTATCCAGATCATATCCCTCTAAATTTAAATATTACTATTATCCCATGTTTCAGTTTTAATCCTCCCCAAATCAGACAATTATATTTTGTATGTTGATGACTTTATAAATATATATATATATATGTGTATATATATATATATATATATATATATATATATATATATATATATCACTACCAACACCACAGTGACTACCTTTTTTTTCTTACAATTTAGACTTTGTGATGTAATTTTTCCTTTGCTTGGTCTATGTATTGTAAAGCATTTCTTAGTGAAGATTTGACCCTTTAAGAAAGCAGTAATTAGCTTTGGTCATGTGACTCTTAGTTTTATAGTAGAACATGTGAACAAATTCTTGATGTTACTCCTGATTAAATTTTTAAAACCAAGTTTCACTGTGTATCTACCTCAAGTTTCTGGATCTTACATATTAAAGAGAATTGAATTATCAACAGACCAGGATGTTTAAGCAGCACAAAGATGGACCAAAGGAGTTGGTGATGGATATCATCAAGGTACATAGTATACATGGTTGAAAATTTCAGAGAGTAAATAATAAAACAGAAGTACAAGGAAACACCATCATTACTATTAAATCAATATTGTCATTTTCCATCCAAAATGGCTCATTACCATTAATTTTGAACAATCTATATTCATGTTTATAGCCGTATGCACGTAAGAGTACAAACAGGGATATGAGACCCTCACAGGTAGTGATCCTCTTATAGTTAAGTAAAATATTTTAACTGATCAAAGCTTTCTTCACACTGCTAGATTTGCATCAGGAGAAACAAATGTGACATAATTTATCTTAAGCTCATACAATATGGCTTTAGTTTGTTTTATATATTGAGGTTCTGCAAAAATATTTTAGTTCAGAAAGAAATTCTTCTAAGCAAACCAATCCAAAGAAGGAAAGATATATTTTGGTTTTAAATGTGTCGTTGCCTGCTTGTTATTCTTTGAAATTGAATCTTATTATATACTGCGGCTGTCTTAAATCAAGTGTAAACTCTGCTTTACCTTAAAGAAGAAACATAAAACTTGTTCTCCCTTACTGCCACGGCCCTGGCTGGACACAAAATTTAAAATTCTCCTTCCCCTTTTACTCTTCCTTCCCCTCCCCTCCCTCTCTTCTTGACAGTGTCATTGTGAGCCCAGGCTGGCTTTGAGCTTTCAATCTTCCTGCCTCAGTTTCCCTTTGGCTAGGATTACGAGTTTGTGTCACCATGCTTGTCTTCCTGAAACACCTGAAAAAAATTAATCCACTATTTGAGAACAATTAGTTGAATATTACAAAGAGCACATAGAGGACATTGAATGTTTCCAATGCAAAGAGGTGACAAGTATCTGAGAGGTTAGATATATCAGTGGCCCACATGTGATTTGATTACATAGTATATACACATGTGAAATGTTGCAGCATACCCAATAAACATGAACAATTGATATATGCTTATTGAAAAAATTCCAAAGAAGTTAGTCTAGGTGAGGGACAATTTAATTTACTCAATGATACGGTTTTCTGGAAAAGAATTTTGTTTTAGTGCAGAGTCTTGCTGTGTAGCTCCAGGTGGCCTGAGACTCTTGTTTTAGAGTCTGGGTTGTTTCCAACTCCTAAATCTTCCTGCCTTCATCTCCTGTGTGCTGGGAACACAAGCATCAGCCATCATATACAGATGTGGAATAACAATGTATACTGTAGCTGTAGAATTTCTCTCCAGCTCCCAAGTCCCGCCAGTCCCAGAGCCCATTGATAAAATAAACATACAGACTCTTACATTATTTAAACTGCTTGGCCATTAGCTCAGGCCTATCATTGTCTAGCTCTTACTCTTATATTCAGCCCATTTCTATTAATCTATACTTTGCCACGTGGCTCGTGGCTTACTGGTACCTTACATCTTCCTTGTCCTGGTGGCGGCTCCAGGCAGTCTCTCCTCTCCTTCCTCCTTCCTCAATTCTCCTTTCTGTTAGTCCTGCCTATACTTCCTGTCTGGCTATCGGCCAATCAGGTTTATTTACATATAGCGATATCCACAGCAGTACACTTTCTAGCATTTTCCAACCTATATAATCATATATTCTTTTATGAATGATAACTTCATATTTATGATGAACCAGTCTAGAATAAGTGATTATCAATACAACTAATTAATTTGCCCTTAAAATTTTCCTGCCTCTTAAGAAAGGATAACAATTTTCTCTTATTGACACAAAATGTTGACACAATGATTTATTATAATATAGTCAAAATGGCTTTCTCTGAGTTCACTTCTACTTCAGGCAGCTAGAAATATAAATCCATCTTCATGTGTCTCTCCTTTAGCTCTTGGCCATTTGTTTAGAACTAAAGTTGTAATTTTGTTGACTCAATAAAAAGAGACAATTAGGTACACCTAATAATTATGTAACTCTTTGTGATTTATTTTTTAACAATTTAATGATTTAAATAAAAGTCCTATTTCTTAGAAGTATTTTATGCAGGAATTTTAACATAGATTCTAGTTTACAAAGAACAATGTAGATACCACATCATCACCCAAATTAACTCAGGAATATGATCACTATATCTTTTGTTTTTTTTTTCTCTGTAAGTTGAAAAAAATGATTTCATTTTATTGTCAAATCAATGCTGGGAAATACAACATCTTAGAGCTGAGGAAACAGTTACATGTCTAGAACATGGTTTATGCAAACTAAGACTGGATTTTAGGCCTCCAACTTGGGAGTGGTATTCTTTCCACTTTGTGCATTTGAAATAGTTGTGAAATCCAAACCAGTCACCTAGAATAAAAAGTAACTGCTATGTGCTCTACAGATACATCATTCAGATAGTTCTTAGCTCTCGAAGATGATCCTGATTTCTATAGCTGAATTTCCATATGGACCTATTAATGTATCTTGGATTTTGGTCAAAGTTTTGTTCTATCTAGATCTTTCTCATCCAACGCAGTAGTCAGTAGTTACATGTGAGTGTTAACACTTGATGTGTAGACATTGTAAACAGATGCTCTGTAGTTTCTTCTGATAGTAATATTGTACCATAAAGCTTCTAGACAGCAAAGCAAGAGTCAACAGGGGGAAAGGATAATGAACATAATGAGAGAATGTATTTACAATCTGTGTATCTGGTAAGAGGCTGACATCCAAAACATGTCAGAAACCCAGGCTACTCAGTACTTGATCCAATACCCTGATCTGATCCAATATGGATCGAAGTTTCTGAACTAAGTTTCGTTGAAAGGATTATTCAAATGACCATCGGGTGTGTAAAGGCACTTAATATCACCAGTTATCAGTGAAATACAAATTAAGACCATAATGAGATTCCTCATTACTTCTGTTAAGATGACTCTTACCTAATGGGTGAAAGTGCCTATAGATCCTCTCCCTGCCTACAGTGGGAAGTACTTTACCAGAGCACAGGGGGGAAAACAGGATGGGGCTTCTCAAAAGTTAAAAGATGGAATTGCTGTATGGGCCAGCAATCCCAACAGAAGTGAAGTCAGTCCTTAGAAGAGACACCTGCACTCTCACACTCACTGTAGCCATGTTTACAATAAGCGAGAGAAGGAATCAGCCAACGTGTCCCTCAACTGAGAAGAGCATAAGGAAAACCCAGTATACTCAGCAAATACCACCCTGCCTTAAAATGAAGGCAGGTCTGTTATTTGCGACACAGCAGATCCACCCAGAGGGCATTCTTTTAAGTGAAATACCATCACATGATCGCACTTCTGTGTGGAGCTTCAGAGAGCTGAACACACAGGGGTGGATAGTGAAATTGGCCACTGGGGCTCAGTGTGGCAGGGATTGGGACAGGCAACACAGTGGTTAACAGACAATAGATTCTCGGTATGATGGGAGCCAGGAGTTAAGAGGTCTGTGCTAGAACATAGTGACTACAGTTGGTAACAACACTTCTGGTTTCAAAAGTTGCTAAGAGGGGAGATTTTTTTAAAGAGTTCTCACCATAAAAAATACCTAAGAATGTGAGATAATGCATTGGTTAGTTGGATTACCTTAGCCATGTCATGCTTACATACAGCATTACTTGTTATATGATAAACATGAATTTTAATCTCAGTAAACATAAGCATTATTGTCAACATAAGTTAATTTGAAGAAGAAAAATATAAAATATCTCAATAATTCTATATTGATCACATGCCAGAATGAAATAGCTTAAGTACAATATTTAACTTATCCCTAAAACTAATTTCACTGATTTATATTTTTCTCCTATTGTAGTTTTAGAACACAAACTATTTGGGTTATATGTTAGCCTCCCATCATCTTATGAAGCAGCTAGAGCTTCATTTATCTTGAACCTAGTTTCTGATTTCATTTTTTATCCCATATCCCTTCTCTGTAGGAATGACTGAGTGTTAAATACTGAGCCAGTATTTAAGCCTCATTAGAATATGGTCATCTGGGGCTGGAGAGATGGCTTGATAGTTAAGGACACTGGTTGTTCTTCCAGAAGACCTGGGTTCAGTTCCCAGCACCCACATAACAGCTCACAACTTTGTGTAACTCCAAGATCTGACACCCCACACAGACATACCTGAGGCAAAACATCAATACACATAAAATAAAAAAAAATAAATTATATAAAAATAATATGGTCATCTATTTAACTTCCTATATGTGGCTTTTGACATTTGAATCTAGATCCTGCTGTGCCAAAAACATAATTTAAAAAATTGAAAATTCTTAAATATTTGAAATGACTTTCAGATTAAGTCCAAGTGTGTTCTGAGATCCTTATATTAAATGTTCTGATACTCTTAGAATAAAAGTGGTATATTGGGCTGGAGAGGTGGCTTGGCATTGTTTGCTCTTCCAGGGCACCTGGGCTTGATTTCTAGCACTGACATGATGGAGCCAGTGCCCTCTTCTGGCTTCTACAGACACTAAACACACACATGGTGCATAGATGTGCACACAGGCAAAACACACACATACCATTTTTTAAAGTAAAAAATTAAAAACTAAGAACTAAAGCAGTATAAAAGTTGAGAAAAAAGCATTAGAGAAGAAATGGTTTTATATTGTGAGATCAGAAGTTAATGTATATTTATTGAATAACTACATTTGAAATGTTCTACCTGGATTTCCTCTTCTACTTTGTGTGTGTGTGTCCCCATGAGTGCTAATACACAGAAAACCCTTAGAGCTGTTTCTGCCATTAAGGAAGCAAAAACTGGTTTTTATTTGATCATAAATGTTGACTGAAGATGCCTGAAACACTAGTATAATGCTTGGTCCATGTCTCAATGGGCCTTTCTATCTAACATTAGAATAAACATTAACATAGGTGACTATAGAATCATAGCTAAATGCATTTCTGTCTTTCACTATCTTTTTATCTAACTATCCATTCTCTTTGGAACTTTATACTTTATATGTGATTTATTTCCCAAATTGCAGAATTTTACAACTGAATGGGAAATGGCAGATTATGAGTTAGCCAGACTCCCTTTCTTACTACATGAAGATGATATCATCCAAAGATGCTCCACCATGTATCTTGTATTCAAATAGCTTCCTCAGTGATGGGGAATGAGTCCTGTATTTTCTCTACCAACCACCTCAGCCAGCACCAGCTCAAAGCTCTGAGGACAGTATTTCATGTAACTCTCCTAGCAAGGACTACAGTACTGCATCTGTTGCCATGGCATTGAGTGGGGAAGTGCAATCTTGAAGAGGTTAGGCAAGTTGTGCAAGCACAGGCCAGTAGGCTGAGAGCTGGTGTACAAATCAGACTGTGGAAGCTGGTTTTCACTATTTTGTTCTTAAAGCTAAATGATGAAATGGGTGGATTACAAAGTAGTGACATTTCATCTCCTTTTGGTCAGTCTTAGGTGAAGGGGGTTTAAAGGCTCATTTCATGGCTACGAGACCCAGTACAGAGACCCTAGTAGAGTTCCCTTGATATTTTCAACCTAAGTGAGAATAAATAGATGATGAGAAATGAATAATGGGCAGGACATCTGCATATAGTTCCTTAAGAGTCATGTAATTGACTTGAGCACATAGAGTAGGGGGAATAGACTGTGAACTGCATTGTTTCTGTCTAGTGACAGCATTAAGAGGTTATTACTATCTCCCAAAAGGATCATGACATTATCAGATCAATCTCAGTTTATCTTATTGGACATCACTAGTGTAAATATATTAAAATATCCTTAGAATTGAGCAAAAAAAGTAATTACTTTCACTGCTTACTAATTAAATGGAAGAACTAACTCTACTGCCAAGCTTTTAACTTTTTTCTATTCAGTAATTTATTTATAATGATAATATGAGACCTACTTGGCTTAATTATTTAAACAGCAAAATGTTGTTTTGAGATGCCATGAATTCATTCTATCTAGCTATCTAGAAAATGGGAAAAAGAAACCTAAAAATCAAACCAATCGGCTCTACATTGAAGGAGTTAGTGGTTAGATGAGATGTCAGCAACCAAAACTATTTCCTCTAATTCACTGGCTAAAATAGGTGAGCTAGAAAGTTCACACACACAGTGAGGCTATTCCTGTTAAGAGTGGGGTATTGTCCTCTGTTTTTGCTATTGAAGATGACTACAAAGTGACTTCAGAGACTTGCTTTTCCACATCTGTCTACAAAGCTAAAAACCAAGTTGTAAGCAGAACTGTAGTATTCTCAGAGATCCCTGCCATTGCTTCCTTCTAGAAGGCCCACATTTCAGGGCTTATGACTCCATGATCTTCTGTGAGATGTTCTGTATGTTCTGTGGGAGCCATTCTTGGGTTCCTTGTGGCTTTACCCAGCAAGTCCGCATAGAGGATGATTAGGACCACGGGCTTGAGTGCAGGTGTCTGAGATGGTCTGCACTTGGCTGTGCTGGGGGATGGTCTGTATGGCAAATGTGTTGCTCTGATTGGTCAATAAATAAAACCTGATTGGCCATGGCTAGGCAGGAAGTATAGGCACGACTAACAGAGAGGAGAAATAAAAGAACAGGGAGGCAGAAGGACTCACTGCCAGCCGCCCGCCAGGACAAGCAGCATGTGAAAATGCCAGTAAGCCACGAGCCACGTGGCAAGGTATAGATTTATGGAAATGGATTAATTTAAGCTATAAGAACAGTTAGCAAGAAGCCTGCCATGGCCATACAGTTTGTAAGCAATATAAGTGTCTGTGTTTACTTGGTTGGGTCTGAGCGGCTGTGGGACTGGCAGGTGACAAAGATTTGTCCTGACTGTGGGCAAGGCAGGAAAACTCTAGCTACAATGATCTATTTTGAAGGCCAGAAGAAAAGCATCCTCCAGTCCCTCAGATCTCACACTCTCTCCTCACTGCATTTTTACTCATCAGAGCCCTGACACAAATAGCCATCATCACAAAGATGTCTCCTGCACTTTATCTTCTTTGTGTTCAAGTCCCTCCAAGCTTCTTTCCCATCTTTTGTCATTAATTCTTAGTGGTCACAGGTTCCACCCAGACCTGTTCTGTTCTCATTTGTAGAACTTTGCACATGCTTATAGCCAACAATCGTATATCATCTGGAAACACACCTATCTGAGATCCTCACTTTAGGCTTCTGTCCCCCTGAGGTTTGGACTACCTTACTAGCTGGACTGCCACACCTGCTTCCTGTGTGGTAGTTGTGTGTCACTGCTAGTGATATTTACTCCATTATTTCCATTCACTTCTGCTACTAAGTAATAGCCTTACTTCTGTTCCTGCATTTCCAGTTCACCAAGTGTCCAGATGTTTACAATGCCTGTTGAGGGTGATGGTGGTAAAGGGGTGGATATACATGTAACTATATGTAGACATCAATATTTGCTAGTAAAAAGCTCAGTTAAGAGAATAGTATTTGATTATTCAGAAATATCTGAAGATATATCATATAGAAATGATTATAATACTACAATGTGGGTTTTGTTTGGTTTTTGTGATGTTGGTAGATGGAGGACCATTCTCTCCATATAACTACCCGAGCTTGGTCTTTCACTCAGACAACCATTACTAAAAGAAGATAAATCTTATCAGAAGATCTTTAAAATGCATAATCATCAATGAGTACTTTCATAGAAGCACCATAGTCTTACATGAAAATGGATCGTAAGTGAATTAATGGTAGACATGAGAAATTATTTTGCGACATAGTTTATTGCTTAATATAAACCATGCTGTAAAATAAATATACCTTCATAAACAGTACATTCAGAGTCAATCAATGGTAATTTTTCCTTTTGAAGTTTGGTAAATAATTTAATAAATCTCCTACTAGAATCAGATGGAATTTCAAATAAATCAGTAGGTTTTTAGTTTAGCTGTTTAGTGCCCATAATGAATACTTAATGTCTAACAGCATCTACTGTTTACATTTGCCTGGGGTCTCAAAAACACTCGGAGATGAAATGATTTTTTCTGTTGCCTACTGTATGACTGTTGCAGAATTAAAGTGTTCCATGAATTTCGTGTTTGAGGGAGAAATTTCTTCCTGCAGTCTCTTGTGAGAAGGGACAGGGATAGAGCTGCACTTAACAGTATACTGTCTTGTCTAGATTGAATTTGTTCTGAGCTGTGCAGCTCTCAACTGTACCCTCTTGCATCCTTAAAACAAGCCACAAATTCTATGGGACACATATTTTGTTCTTTGCTGAATGCTGAGGATGTAAAATGATGATTTAAGGGCCATGAAACTGAAGTTGGTATAAAACCAGGAACAGTATGTAAATTTCCTTTAGAAACATAAAAGAAAGCTTGTTTTGAATGTGCTTAAAAGTTTAATAAGAGCTCCTTTCCTGGAGTTCTGGAAATGCAACTCCACAGAAAAAATAAATATATATCCATTAGCCTCTGCTAAAATGCACCCAGCTTTCCAATTATAAAAGTCTTGTAAAGCCAATGATTTCCTCCTTTTAGAATCACTTAAAACAAGTGCAAGAATTATATTGTTATTTGAATAGGCAACATTCATGGATATTGAATGGATTTCTGCCCAAGCTGTGGAGGGTGCAACACTTAAATATGATTCTATTTGAGTGCTTTGGGAAACTCACTAGAATAAACTGAAGTGGTACAGGAGAGAGTTAATTAGGGATGCTCTGAGGTCCCCAGCTTTTTCTGTGTGAACTCTGATAGTAAAGTTCACAGAGTAAGTCACTAGTCCTGTGATGACTAGCCTGGGTTCCAGGTATGGAAGATACACTAGTGGACATGCTAGGTAAAGTCTGTGTCCCAGTAGCATTTACCTTGTTTCTCTTAGGGTAATAAACAAGATTCATCAACAAACCAACATATAATATCCTGTTGGATGGTTAAATCTAAGTGCTACCAGGAAATATAACACAAGTTCATTTTTAAAAGTCCTGATTGTAACCTAATTGCCTTAGGCTTCATCTCCCCCCAACCCCCCCCCCCAAAAAAAAAGCTTTTTCTTATGGTTTTCATATGCATGGGAATTTGGGACAACTTATAAGGACACGTTAAGGGAGTTGAGTACAAGGTTAGAAAAATGATTACATCCCATGGTAAAATTAGACTCCAGACATGGCAACTTTATGGCCTAGCACAATTTCTGCACAGTTTTATCTCTGAGCCAACTGGCCAAGGCAACAACAAATACACAAATCAAGAAGTCTTCAACATACCTGCTGTCTAGGTGTTTGTAAGCACACACTGCAAAGAGGTATCAGAAAGATGCACTTGTATGGGGCAGTGCATGACAAAGTGATATCTCCTAATACTGCTCAGTGAAGACTAGTCCTTCATCACTTAAGATCACCTCACTTGTTGAAGAACAAAATCCTTTATAACTGTGTTCTGTTTCCCTTTTCTTGAAAGATTCCTTCTGCCTCCCTTGGGCCCTTACTGGCTACCTAAACTCTGTGGATATTCTGCTTGGTACACTCATATCTACACCTTAACATGATAACATCACACACGAGAGAGAACATGCAGTGTTTGTCTTCCTGGATCTGGGCTACCTCCCTAGAATGACTGTTTCTAGTTCAGCCATTTACCTGAAAATTTAATTTTTCTTAATAGCTGAATAATATTCCATTTTGTAAATGTACCACAGTTTCATCATCCATTTATCTGTTGATGGACATCTAGGCTGTTTCCAATTTCTGGATATTGTGAATAGAGCAGCAATGAACATGAAGAACAAGTGTCTCTATAGTAAGATATAGAGTCCTTTGTATGTATGCTGGTCTTGTGGTAGATCTATTTTTAGCTTTGAGGCATGCCCCAGTCTCAGGAATAATTGGGCAACAACACAAAATGGATTTCATGGCTTTGTTGTTGTTGTTGTTGTTGTGTGTGTGTGTGTGTGACGCGCGCGCGCTCATGCATGCATGTGCATACGCTATTGTTTGTATAGGATTTTTTTTAAGAGGAAAAGAATATGGAGTTGGGTGGGTATGGAAGTCAGAAGTCTGGAAATTCTGGGAGAAGTTGGAGGAAGGAAAAGAATATGAACAAAATATATTGTATGTTTTAACATTTGAAAAATAAAGAGTAATTAAGAAAAAGATCAAAACCATCTCTGAGAATGCTTTGCCCTCTTTTACATTTTTATTATTGCTTATTTTACTGTGAATGTATCTATGCATGGGGAAAGTCATACTTGCATATGAAGGCCAGAAGTTAACCGCTCTCCACCTTGCTTTTTGAGAGAGGACATCTCACTGACTTGGGGCTCACTGATTTGGCTAGATTGGCTGGCCAGCAAGCCCTGAGGAGCTTCATGTCTCTGCTTCCCAGAGCTGAGATGACAGCCATAGACTATCATGCCCCCCCTTTTTTATGTGGGTGCTGGGATTCCAAACTTGTGTCCTTGTGCTGTGCTGCAAGGACTTTGCCCACAGAACCATTTTTCAGTCACCTCTTTGAAATATTTTTGTATGTACTATGGAGGGATGTGCCAGGCCACTTGGAGAATTTGATGACAGCTATGGCCCCCATCCCCAGAAAGATAAACATTTATACATTGATTCGTAATTTGGCATAAACTCTCAGCGTTGTCAAAGAGGTTTTGAGGACCAAGCAGAAATCCCAAGATTTCTACTTCCCTCTCACTACACTATCATGAAAAATAGAGAAACTTCATGTTTTTCATATAATCCTCCTGCCATGAATATTCATGCAACCATCTTCTTTTTAATTATTGAGCAGCAAAGAACACACTGTTGTGGGCTCTGATTAAAAGAAAAAACTCATTTGCAAATATTCCTTGGCCAGTTATTAAAAGAACCATATGCTTTGAAAATTAGAAGCATCCAAGAAGAAATGAGGAAGAGGAAAGACATTGGCATCTTTGATAGTCTGTTAAGGGTTTGGACAGAACAATTCTCAGACTGCAAGTCCACTGCCATTTATGTCTGTACTTTTTAGGTGTCTGCTCTTTATTTCCCACTTGATTCCTTTTACATTTTAAAGCTCTGTAGTCAGGATTCCTGTTACAGTGTATATATCGGTTTCTCCGTATGATTCCAAATCTTAGGAAATTGAATTAGCTAGCTAACTAATAGAATAAAATTGAAAAGTTTAACAAAATGTCTCCCTGGTTGAGCCTTAATTGAAACTCCAACTACAGTGAAGAAAATGGTACCAACGTAGGTGGAGAAAATCTTAATTGCCAGGTATCAATTATTAACAGTTTGGTTGGCATCATTAAGAATATTTCAAGCCATTTTACCTGCTAGGATTCCTTTGACCATGCCCACGGCATTTACCCACTTGATATGTGTAAATAAAATTGTACAAATCAGAATGAACATGCTCACTGTGACATGATATAACTTCACCTGTTATTTTCTAGCCTTTCTTTTCCATTCTCTCCTTGCCTTTTCATTCTCTCCGCTTTGTTATTCAAAACCTTTATTGGAATCTGAGAGCAGAGAATGGGGGAGTCATTAGTTAGCAGGATTTCTGCAGGAGGCTTGTACTCAAGTGGTGGTTCCAAGGTCCTGAATTGCAAACACCTGCTTCTGTGCTAAAGTCCCAACAATGCTGACACTCAGCATGGGAGAAATTTCTTTTTTAGAAAATAATTCCCTTTCGTGTGAGTTTCGCTTCAGGTGCACATGCATAAACACTTGTTTTTTTGTAAGAGTGGATCTTGTAATACACAGTAGGTGGGTTCCTTCAATGCTCAATACCCAGGAGACATTCCTAACTTTCTCCTGTTCACTCAGAGAATTCAATTACATTTTCAGAAAACTTGTGATTGATGAAGTGCTGGTGTGCCTTCTCTTGCCTAGGAGAATCAGGAGCCACTGGTGAGCCATGAAGGACTTACACATGTGTGTGTATATTTCATGCAAAATATTTTTGAAAAGTACAGTGTTCTGTCTAAATAGTTTATGACTGGTAGTACTAAATGAGGTAACTCTACGTGTATTTTGGCTGAGAATTTTTTTTTTTTGCTTGTAACATCTCTATTCCTAAAATTCATATTCCTTTCACCACCAAACAGCTTGCTTCTGTTCTATTGCTTTCTAGGTATTAAGGGAATAAATGATAGACTGAGTGGGAAGAGGAAGGAAAACAATAAATCATAAATAAAGAAGAGCTTATAATTACTACTTTAGAAATTGTCTCCAGGGTTGCCTGCACATGAAGCAGTTTGTGACAAATCAGTATCTTAGATGCAAGTGCCTGACATGTGACTTTGGGTATGTGCTTGAAGAAGAACTCATGTTTATCTTTTTGGTATAGTAAAGTATCAGAGCTTAATCAGTTTGATTGTTAATGTGTTTCTCATAGAATTCTAATGGGATGCAATTGGTCAGGTAGGTACAAAGCCTAGGAAGACAACTAGAACTAAAAGAATACAGAAAAGTCTGTGACCAGCAACAAGTATGGAAAACACTGGGATCATTTATCAGCAATGCTCTTCTGGAACAGAGAGAGCTGGGAGCTTCTCTTGGAGCTCCCACACATATTCTCATAAAAAGCACACGGGACCAGCACATTTCTGAGCATGCTCAGTTTAAGGTCATAGAAACCATCCTCACCACCTTCTTCAGTATCTTTCTACTCTTCTGCTTCACCACTTCTCCCAAAGCCATGATTAGTTCTAATATTCAAGGAAGACAATATCCATGGAAAATGAGACTCGAAGGTGAAACTCGACTTCCTGGGCTTTTGAAGGCAGCATAGCCAAAGCCATCCTCTGTGGTTCTCAGACATCTCCAGTGGCTAATAGTTGCCTCCAGTTCCAGAGTGCAGTTGTATTGGCTTGTTCTCTTTCCTCCCGGCTTGTCAGAATCATGTTTGAGATAAATTCTTCAAGATTATTTCCCCTGGCTTTTTTGTGGAAAGCCTAACTTGAGATACAAAGCATAGCATACACTGTGGCATATGGAGGGAGACCTGAATGAATGATGTCCTGAGTGAATGTGTGCTAATGACGTGGGCCTGGCCATATCAAGAACCAGAGCCTCATACCCCTGGGAAAATGGCAAAGCCTCCCCCACATCTGCCTACCCCACTCCAGGTGAGGCTCAGAGAGTGGTAAAGCCTTCCTCTGGTCCATGTGTAGAAGTTGACAGTGTGCAGAAAATGTCCACCGTAGCTTTTCATGGCCTGAAGACTGCTCCACTAGAGAGACTGCTCCACTAGAAAGATTCCTCCTACAGGGATTAAATAAATCTGCCTCCTCAACCCGGCTGATTCAGCTGGCTACAATAACCCAGCCACCCTGTTCGACTCTGTACAATAAACGTGCAGAGTTCCCAGACTGCTGTGGTTGCTTCGTCAAAGAACCCAGCCCATTGGATCCCTGCTCCTTTGTGTTTTGTAACATTTCATTCCCTTACCCCCACACCCCCCAGTTGGGTCAAATCCTGGAGCCATTCTGGGCATAGCACTACACTTTTGCTTAGACCATCCTATTTATGTCCCAAAAGTGATGAAAATTCACCCAGACTTTTTTGAGTGTGGTGCAATATCCACAGTATAAACTGACAGGGGTCTAATTTTATTTATATAGAAAAATCCATAAACCTAAGTAGTTTTTCTTGAAAATTTTATAGGCTTCTACATATTAACTGAAATATCAATTTTAAAAAACTACTTAGGTATTCTAAAGGTATTTACAATTTAATAATTTTAGTCTCTCTATGAAATAAAAGTATTCTACTTATAGTATTGTCTTCTATTTTTGCCTTTCTAGGTTGTTCTTGTTATTTATACTTACTGTTTTGGCCTTTAGCCAATTGAAATGATAAGAGATAGAGAATACATTATCTATTTAGTCCTAAGCAGGTCAAACTGCAGTTGTATAGTGCTTCATTGGAAAATTGTTCATGCTTTCTTATTAGCATTTTACAGTATCTTGGGTCACCTGCCTTTCTATTTCACTTAGGATATTATGACTGATTTGCTTTTTCTGTGATGGGGCATAGGAGGGTTTACTGGTTATTTTCCAGAGAGAAAATTAAAATAAGGATTCATGCAAGCTGATCCTCCTCTTACGAAACTCAGCATGCAAAAATAATCCCCAAAGTATAAATCCTGCTCAGTAGGGCTTTCATCATGCAAACTCGTAGTGTTTAGGTTAGAGTCATCTGAAAGACCAACCTGTTGATTTGATCCAAGCAGTAAAGATAATTTTTTTTAAAATTAGAATTACTTGTTACTTAAGAATTGAGGCACCATAAGCACAAATGAACTTTTTGAGATTCTGGACATAGGGTGCTCTATCAAGCCTTCATTTCTCTCCCCATGATGCATTACAGGTGCAGATCCTCTTCATTTAGAGTTGCCCTGTCCCTTCCTGGGCTGTGACTTTCTGATTCTCAGCTGTGTTTCTTCCTGCTTATGTATGTATGCTTCACTCACTTTCCTTCCTAGAGCAGCCCCTTTGGGCTTAGATTGGGATCTCTGCTTTAATATCACAGAGGATACAAATTAAAACCAATGCCCTCCTTTCAAGCCAAATCAGGAGGCAAGATGACTTTGATGACAGAGCACATAATTAATGATGCTCAAAACCCAGCGCCACCACCACTAAAAAGGAAAGCTAAAGCAGGACACTGATTGGCAGCTGTTTCTAGTACTCACAAAGGCCTCTGTGATTCAGTCCAAATATTCTTAACTTGCTGCTAGGGAGACCCAGAGATAGAGAAGCTAGTTTGATCATGCTCAGCTAGGTAATGATTTAGTGTGCTCGCACGTAAGTTGTTTGAATATAAATTTAAAGATTCTTCACTTTTGCCATGGAAGGAAAAGGTCACAGCCTCTATCTTCCCTCAGGATCTGAGTTCTTTAAACAGACTATTCAGAAAAAAAGAAAAGAAATGAAAAGGAAAAGAAAGAGAAGAAAATAAAAATGAAAAACAAGGCATTGGTAAAATCCAAATGAGGCAGCTCGCAATGTCTTTCAAACAGTCAAACAATGCCAAATCATTGTGTTTTTGAAGTGGTCTGGGTGGATGTGATGAGCATACTGTCAAAATGATAGATCAGCAGGAAAATGAGAGTTCATAAGAGTGACAGGAGGTCAGGTTAATTAGAAATCACAGGCTTCGGAGAAGGAATGGATTGGGCTTGTCTAAACAGCACTTTTCAGTCACTCAATGTGTAGGATTTATCTTCTGCACGTTTGAAAAACAGTTCATTGTAAGACCTGGGGTGTATATAAAGAGGTGATGTATATTCTATTTCAAGACCATCTTAAATGTCACCTTATGAATGGGCTGAGGACTTGAACACAGCATGTGTGCTTTCATCCTCATTAGCCATTGAAACACAAGCTCTCAAGTTCATAGGACTGTGAGGCAGTGACAGGGTAGAATAAGAGGACCCTTTCTTCCTTCCCCAGCCATTTAGAAAATACCTCCAAGGAATGGCCCCTGGAGTCCTTCAGAATTTCAAGACTTGAATTGAGTTGGATTGTTGAATGGATGAGTGGAGGGGAACCTGAAGCCACTCAGAAGCAATATAGCTCATATTAAATATGTGCTGTTCTCTGAGAATGCTGAGTTTCCAAGGCGCCAGGTAAATCAAATCTCTTATGTATTTGTATTCTGTGGACTATACCCAAGTACTTCTCAGTGCTCTAAAGCAACCTGGGTCACAATCTCACAGCAAACTCCCCGATTCTCTGACTCTTACAATCTTCCCATTGTCTCTTCCACAATGATCCCTGAGCTTTAGGTACAGGAGTGTTGTTTTAGATGTATCCATTGGGATTGGGCTCAGCAACTCTGAATTTAGATTGGTTATGGTTTTTTGTAATGGCCTATTCTTGTTGTAAAGACAAGTTTCACTGATGAAGGATGAGGACAACACTTATCTCTGCGTGCAAAGGTAAGTATTTAGATGTAGTTAGGGATTATGGTGATTTAATAAAGTGACAGATTCTCCTTCAAAATCTATGACTTTGCTAACCCTGGGTAACTGGCTTTATGGTGATTTAATAAAGTGACAGACTCTCCTTCAGGATCTGAGACTTCACTAACCCTGGGTAACTGGCTAGGTTTCTAGTCCCAAGCATGTTTTCCCTCTTGTTGAGTGGGCCTTATGTTCAATTAGAGAACTATTGGTTACCTCCAAGGTATGAGTGTCCCTGCTGCACCCTTAGTGCTATCAGGCTATGCTGGTGATTGTTTTACTGTGGTTCATAAGTGTCATGGCTGAGTAGAATTGGTAGTTGCTCTCCTCCTGTTAAAGATTGCAAGGCACCTTATGGTACCATGAAAGCTAGTCCTTAGGATAGAGGCTTTTAAGTCAGTTTAGCTAAGGGGCCCCTGGGCCCTGTGTCTGAAGTACATGGTATCTTCAGGAAAAGAGACTTACCTTCCACCTCTGGGGACAGCCAAAGGCAATAGCCTATTAATGTTGTGTGTGTGGGGGGGGAATCTTTTGGACAACCCTGGCCAACAACTTAGAAGAGTGTTTTTCATAGTGTTAGGATTTTTGTTAGAAGGCCCTTGGCTCTTAGAAGGCACATTGTCAGCCGGGATTTGAAAATTCCATTCAAACTATATATGCATATTTTTTTCAGAAGATACACCCATAAAGTCTCAGCAACATGACTACCTGAACATAAGCTGAGCAATAGTGACAACCATAGGCATGCTACTGTGAATGGGAGAAAGCCCATGAGGCATCAACTAAGGAATGCTGAGATGGAGAGAAATGTCAGACCAATTGGTTATCTAATACTAAATGGTCAGCTCTCAAAATATATGCATGTAAGTAACATTATACAGATTGAAAAGGTTGGATTTATGTATTTAGAAACACACATACCACCACCACCACCAACAACAGCAACAACAGTTAATGAAAAAGAGGCCATGGATTTGAAAAAGTACAAGGAGGGATATATGGGAGGATTTGGAGGGAGGAAAAGGGAAGGGAGAAATGATGTAATTATATTATAATTTCAAAAAACAAAACAAATACCTAAAATTGCTCTGGCTTCTGAAAAAGAAAGAAGAAAGGGGGGAAGGAAAGAAGAAAAGGAAGGAAGGAAGAAAAAGAAGGGAGGAAGAAGAAGGAAGGAAAGAATGAAGTCAAGCAACCAGGCAGAAGCAGCATTTGAATCTGAACATAAACCATCTATCTACCCAAAGTTACTCAGAGCCCAGTGAAGTTGAGCTGTTACTTACAAAGCCTTAATGGGCACCTTGGACCCTAACACATTGGCTGTCTCACATTATAAGCAGTCTGTCAGCTTCCTAAAGAACAAAGACCCTGGGGCTGGAGCAATGGCTTAGCTGTTAAAGGCTAGGCTCACAACCAAAAATATAAGAACAAAGACCCTGTCCCACAACTCTCCATGCCTATTAAGGTCTGTTTCTATTTCTTAAGTTTTGAGTAGCCTACATTAAAATTTAGATGCATTTTCTCTATCAAAATCACAAATAAACTGTTGACATTAAAAAAGAAAAAAATAAAGAAGAAAAAAAAAAAGAAAGAAACCTGGGTCACATGCAACAGAGCTCAGCTCCTAGCTGCTTCTACACAGCTGTTTCACAATGTGCACTTCTTATTTTGATTATCTCATAACTGGGTTTTTCTCCTTCCTCCCTTCATTCCTCACAGTCTGTTCCCAACCCCAGCAGGCCCAGTGTGCTGCTAAAACAGAAGTCAGAATCTGTTGTTTCTCAATTCTAACTCTCTGAATGGCTTTCACCAGCTTAGAACAAAAAGAGGTCCAGGTCGTGTTGAAGCTCTACAAATTAATCAATTTGGCAGACCCCGGGACAGAACTATCAGCATCAACAGGCAACTTGTTATACATACATGCTCACTGGTCTCACATCGGCTTGCCTGGAGAAGAGGTCCTGAGTCCAGACACCTGTGTTTTTGATGAACCCTCCAGGGAATATGATCCCTTCCCAGCTGAAGTTCAAGCATTGTTGTGTCTTCCTGTTGTCTCTCGGGATGGTAGTGCAACTGTTTCAGGAGCCCATTCTAGTCTCCTATGATCATACCACAAGGAATTAGTCCACTATCTATTCCATTACCAGATAAAACTCACATACTGAGGTGCTTAGAGATAGGATTTCAACTTGCTTTTCTGTGGGGAAATGTATGAGCCCCACACTGTTAAAAGTTGTACCCTGCCCTCCTCATTGCTATCACACTTCTGAGATGCCCCCTCATACATCCTCCAATTTGCATGTCTACTTTATTTACTGTTTGGCTCCCTCCTCTGGAATGAAAGTTGCATCAGAGCAAGGATTCTTGTCCATTTTCTTTTCATTAACAACTTTTGTAACATACCTGACAAACAGTCGGGGCTATGTGAATGGAAATGATAGTGCAGCATAATCATCTTCTGTGGTTAAGAAGTCAGAATGCTTATCTCATATTTGAAGCACAAAAGCTGTTTCTCTATTTTCTGATGCTCTTTGGGCTAGCAACAGAGAGAGGAATATAGATATATACCATGCAAGGAAAGTAAAGTTCTTTTCTTAAACTAATGACAAGCTTCCAGATGGACCAGACTGTTTACCAGGGATAAACCCAAGCTTTTAGAGCTGGATTTATTATGAGTTTAGTAACTAAGGTGGCAGTCAGCATCAGGAATGGACTAGTGCCAGAAATATAGTTGGTTAAAGCATGACACAGAAGAAAAGGATCTTATACTGAGAACTCTTGTTTCTGTATTATGATGTCCCTGTTAATTTGTTCATCTATTCCATCTATAAATATATATGTCTATCCCACACACTCATCCATTTCATCCTATCAACATAGCCATTCAATTCCATTTATCATATTCATCTATCCATCCATCCATCCATCCATTCCATTCCATCCATCCATCCATCCATCCATCCATCCATCCATCCATCAATACTTGACTAAATAATGAACTGTGGACTCCAAGATTAGGGTACTTGACTGGGTCTTTGAACTTTCTAGAGGTGCATTGTAAATTGACTGAGCATACAAATGCACAGAGTTACTGAGACAACCACAGTTTTCATGGGGTAAGGCTTACTTGAACTCTGTTTCATCTGCTCCCAAGAAAACCAGCTTCCTTTTCAAGCACAACATAATGCAGGTGTTGATCAGTGAAGTGGGAATTCATCAAAATGGAAGACTGGATTGGATTAAAAGGTGAGGCTGCAGGTGCTCAGGTCTTGTCACTGAAGCTAGTGTTTCCAGCATCACCTTGAGCAATGAGTGCAGTGATGAGCTGTTTAGTGACAGGAGCTAGAATGCAAAACTTTACCCTTGTACTTCTACTGTGCAGCAAATGAGCCAGGTGATTTCTGGAAATGTATGAGTCTGTGTCATCTGTAAAACCACATTTATCTTTTGGCATTGTAATATTAACATGAAGAATTTCAGCAAAGCACGGTGGGAAGCCCACATTAAGCCCTCAATGTGGATATTAAAGGAAAACATACATTCAGATGTTGCATATTCAAGAGTTTGGTAGATCTTTGTTTTTCTTTTGTGGCATCATGGGATAAAAAGAATCAACTCAAAAGAAAGTATGATTCAGATTCTTCCAATGGTAATGCCCACATGCAGGGAGGCTAATGATAGTATCAGAAAGGGCACTGTGTGGCAAGGCAATATTCTGTAAGCATCTCTTACACTCTAAGAGATTGGGGACCTCACAGCCAGTAACACACCTTGAGGTCACTTAAGACTGCTATCATACTGGGTATTCAAACTCTTTGTTTAACCTGCTTTTAAGAGAACAACCAATCTTATTTGCCTTGGATTTCCCATGTGATGAACTTTTACAACCTAAGCTAGTGCATAACTGCAATCTTAAGTTACATACCTTTCCATACCCCTCACCCAGAGTTACATGTGCATCATTTGCTAAAAGCAGCAAATAGAGAAGTTGAAAGCAACTTCATAAAATTTACCATGACAGTTGAAAGCATTCATGTACAGATATTGGTTGATAAATGATGATGCTTATTATCTGGGTCAGCTGGGATCAGTTGGAGCCAGTGACTTAATCCCTTGTAAAATTCTGTTAAAGATTTCTGTAAAGTATACCATTCCTTCCCCCATGTGATGCATTCTGTGCTGTTCAATAAAGACAGAGCAAAGCCTCTTGTTAGGGACAGATACCATTAACATACAGAGGCACAGATATATACACATAGACACATACAATCAACAAACACTGATAGTCGTACCATCACAGACAGACTCACACAGACACAATAGATAGTCATAGAGATGCATACAATCACACAGACAGAAACAGACAGACACATGCAGACAGAAGACACAGACTCAGGCACAAATAGAGTCACAAGCAAACCTTCAGGCAGGTAGAGATTTAGACTCATGCAACAGACAGAGGAAGAAAGACCCAGGGAAATGAAGTAGAAAACTCAAATCTAGACTCACTCTTAGTTAAATGACTTCAAGGGGAAGGGCTTTAGTTCTTTTCTTAATGCAATACCAATGCATTATTGGTAACTCCAGCTAATCACTAATAGGTATAATTTGTGCAGCACAGGAAACTGCAGTGTCTCCTGTATTTAGATTTAGGACATTACCTAAATTTCATCGATTGTGAACCTTGGATGGCAAACCTAAGGCATGCTTCTCAATGTCTCCACAGCATTGTTAAAATTAGGCTGAGTGTCTTTGAAGGCCTTTCTCTTTTGCAGCTCGCTTCTCCATGCTGCTTAGAAAAGACAGCAGTGAATGGAAACTGAACAGCAAACTGTGTTCTCACCATCTGTCTTGAAAGAAGTATGATATAGGAGTGACTGTCACTCAGGCTGCTTGGAAAGGAAAGCCATTTATAAGTGTCTCCAGTCCTGATTGAACACTCCACACAGAGTTGAACCAAACTATTCAAAAATACCTTCTGAGGTTATTTCCAGGGCTGGTAGTTAAAAAAAAAAAAAAAAAAAAAAAAAAAAAAAAAAAAAAAAAAAAAGGCTTCAGGCATCAAGTTGATGACATCTGCTGAAAAATCCAATGTCTTTATTTGACCAGATTAATTAAAATGCTGAAGATACTGGAGATAAGAAACCCTCTTCCATTCCTCTGTCCCTTGTATTTCCCTGCAAGAATCACCAAAATTTGGCGAGCAGATTGGGAGCCAAATTATCCATCATTAGTAGTAACTATTCTTCCAGCTTCAAACCCTTTCAAAAGCCATACCTGTAGCCAGAAATCCAGCTTGAAGCTGTGAGAAGAGTTGCATGTGTTTAAAAACTGAGCCTCGACAAACAGAAAAGTGTCAATTTTTAGAGCACAGATGACATTATGCTTCAGAGCCCAAGGTTGGGAATGAGTGAAAAGCACATACCTTTAGTCCCCCTCTGTTAGATCCTCTAGCATGCTGTCAAGATACTGGCTTGCTGGCCTACTTCTGACACAGAGAACTCTGTTTTCACAGGTAAAGTATTTGATATATATTTTCCCATTCTGGCAACACGAGAGGTGGCCTTTTTGGGTCATATATATAGGTCTGTATTGTGTGTGAACACACTGCCTGCCTTTATAACTGATTGAGGATCTGTCCTTGATTACCCTAGAACAGAGATTGTCAGTTAAACTGGCATCCGCTTTGCTCAGTACCCACTGCTCAGCACTCTGCTCCTAATGGAGGTGCAACATGACTGCAGAACTGGACAAAACTAGGTATAGCATCTATTCAAGGATTCCTTGAACAGTGGATTTTCAATTTAAAGCAATACAGAAACACTCAGCTTTGTTGCCAGTAATAGAGGGACTATTTTACAAGGAAACATAATCTGACTTAGACTTTTTCCACCTTCTTGTAGCAGTGTGCTGTATTTTAATAGACTTCCCATGTATTATGCAAACGGAATGCTTTACAGACTTGTCACAGATGGCAGTTGGAAGTGACTATTGGCTGATCACTCCTTACCACTTTCTTTTTAAAAATGACAAGCTTTATCAGCCTACCCATAATCCCTAAGTTGAGCATAAACTACGGAACTAAAAGAAATTTGGAAAGAGTTCTGCAGGGAAGGAGTGACAGTGTGGCTGGGTTTTAGTCATGTCCTCCAAGTCCTTGTCTTAGGAGCTTGATCCCTGTGCAGGGGTTTGGGAAGTGGGACCTGGTGACTGGTGGTTCTGTTGTGAGCAAGAAGCCCTAGTGAGTGAATCAGTGCTACTGTCAGAGGAGTGGATTGCTTAATCACAAAAAGCAAGGTGTTTGGTTTCTTTGTTTTACAAGATTAAGTCTACCTCTCTCGCCTCCTCTTCAACACATGCCCACTTCCCTCCCCCTTTCCATCATGTCACGACGCAGCTCGAGTGCCCTTGCCCTGTGACATCACTGTGTTCTTATCCTCCCCTGCCTCCCTAATTGTCAGCTTCTCTTCTTCATAAATTTTCTTTACTATTCAATCTATGGTCTTCTCCAATTCAACAGAAAGTGCTATAGAGAGTGTTCTTCAAAGACGGACTAGGAGAAAACATTTCCTTATGTGGCAATGGAACAAAATTTCAAACCTCCTCATTGAAGTTTTGAGCATTGGGGGTTATAAACATGCAAAAGATCTGGGGCTGTGTATGTCCTACGGAGCTGTGTACTGATTGCTACCAGAACTAGAAGTCTAATTGTCACCTCCCAGTCTCTCTCTAATGTTCTCTCAGATCAGTTTTGGTTACCTTCCACCCTTACCCCCAAACTTATTTTCTCTTGAAGCTGCCACTTGTATCTCTTGCAGTAGCAGCAGCTCACATCCATTGACCTGTCTCCTAAAAGACAGCCTTTGCTCCATTTATATTGACTATTCTTTTCATTTATCTGGCTGACCTGAACATCTCCATGTAATTTCAACTCATTTGTCAAAGGAGCTCTCTCTTTTCAATGAAAGGAATTTGGCTGAAGGAACTCTGGTTATAGAAGCCCAGGCAGAAACAGGGTTCTTGACAGGACAGGAAGAAGTTCCTTGGAAATTATGAGCAAGAAGTACCATGGTGCCAAGGCCTCAAAGGGAATGATACTGGAAAAGGAATCAGTGTTGAATCTCTTCAGGGAGTGCCACCAGCTACTGAGTCCACAGACTCTACCCTAGTGCTCCCTGGTGATATTGTAGTAGCCTTTTAAGTGCCCTTCATTTTTGGTCCTGTTACCAACCTAGTCAATGTTCTCTAAATCCACATCTTGGAAGCAAACTGTGAACCCACAATGTCAATGTCCAGCAGGAGAAAGATAACAGCAGACCTCCTTTGAGGCATTGTTCATTCCTGCTTTGATCAGCTGCACTGGCATTGATGCATACTGAGGCAAGAAGATGGAGAAAAAGTATCACACAGAGTATCAGTGACAGGAGTTGGTAGACAAATTTCTCAATGGTCTTATTAAATAAAAACATGGAGCCAAATAGAGGGGTGAAAGCCTTAGAGAGATCAGGGAAATAGGGAAAGCCACCAGCCAACCTTACCTCATCGACTCTGCAGCTCTCAAATGTGAGCTACTTCCTGTCTACCCAGGCCTTTATTATCTTGTTGTTCTGCCCTATCATTGGCTCTTAGCCCAGCTACCTTACTTCCTTGTCACTGTCTGTCTGTGCAGACCTCCAGGTCTCTATGGTTGGTACTAGGATTAAAGGCGTGTGTCACCACACTTGGCTGCATTCCCTAGTATAGCCTTGAACATGCAGAGACCCTGCCTGATAAGTGATAGCATTAAGGGCGTGTGCTGCCTGACTTCTTGTTTACTTAAAATGGCTGACCTTTCCCCCTCATCTCCAGGCAAGCTTTATTAAAGCACAAACAAAATATCCCCACATTTCCCATTTTTTTGATAATAAAATTAAAAAGTTAAAAAAGTTATAACTAACAT
The DNA here is from genome assembly GCF_049852395.1 of Peromyscus maniculatus bairdii. Classification (NCBI taxonomy): domain Eukaryota; kingdom Metazoa; phylum Chordata; class Mammalia; order Rodentia; family Cricetidae; genus Peromyscus; species Peromyscus maniculatus. The sequence goes on from NC_134854.1 coordinate 118,497,876, forward strand.
AAGAAAAACTATATATAATAAGTATAATAACTATATACAATATATACAAGGAATAAATACATCAACAATGTCTAGTCCATTTGCATTTGACAAATTCAGAGAAAATATTCCATTATCTATTCTATTTTGGTGAGTCCAAAATGTACCTAATTCACTTTCTATCCTAATATATTACCAACAGTAAACTATCTTATGTCTTTCAAACTTATATACTTAACACCTCTTAGTGAGTTTCTTTTCTGAATTTTTTAACAAGGAAAACTGTAACTATAACTATTTTTCAACTCCCTCAGAGACCCAAGAAGGAAATAATATTACCTAGTAAAACAGGAAGTGCAAACAAGCGACTTCCAAAAAACATGTGAGTTGACAGAGCCAGCTGCCTGGACAGTCACCCGAGGTTTCTCTGCACATTGGGGCATCATATTCAGCCTATAGGCTTAGCATATCTGACAGACAGATTTGTGAAGTAGGATGTACACAAGACTTACAGTTCGACCTCATATTCAGTGCGAGTAGTCCGTGTACCAGATAAATCGGAATTCCACCAGTGTCCTGTCATGATTCAGGATTTTAAATTCTGGAAATTGCTGGTGTTTTTGGAATTCAGTTGCCCATTCTTCTCGGCTCATGGGTAGCTTCAACTCCTTTATTAAATGACAGTCTACCATTGAGAGGTTAGCCTAGTTACTCTTCAAGAACTGTTTCAGCTACTGTTCCCTGCACACCAGAAGCCATCAGTCCACTGCCTGTTCAGCTGCCTTTGAAGAAAGGGGCACTGTACCTTTTCAAGAGTGCAAAGCCACTTCAGTGATGGTGCCATATTGTCGTGCTTTCAGAGGATGTCTGTTGCCAAAGCTGCAACCACACTTGGCAAGGATCGGCAGTCCTTTGTTTTGTGTCTTGTCTGTCCATTTTGGACAGCATACTGTCAGTAGTTGATTTGAGGGCACTTTATTGCTCAGTGGCTAACTTTTGCCACAATGAAAGTTAACTCCATATGCAATTTCTTCAATGCCCATATCTTCTCTGAAGTAGATTGGTGCTGCCAGGAGCTGGCATGTCTCATAGTCATAAAAAAAGAAAAAAAAAACTATGTTATTTAAACATTTTAAATGTCATATTCTGTAGATCTCTGAAGGGTTTGAAGATGACCTGTCTATCTGAAATATATCTCTGCTTGGCCTTGAAAATATACCTAATATGACTATAAGTTTGATTGTAATGTCTAACTACTAACTTTCATTTCTTTATATCCTAATATTTGGTAATATTCAAGGATTAGCAAATTACATTACATTGTTAAATGAACTATATAGGTACAATATCCTGAACAAGATTATAAATATATGTACAGCATTTTCTAACAATAGCAATCACAATATATTTAATTTGTGTACAATATATAAAAATCCAATTCAATGTAAAGTATTTAAAACTAGTAGTTGTCTTTTAAAAGTAGATTCAGTGATCTACCTTTTTATCTATATCATATCTATATCCTCTTTTTTCTTTTCAGAGTAGATTCAATAATCTATCTCTTATCTATATCCTCTTTAAAAAAAAAAAAAAAACCTTAAATCTAATCTCTTTTGTTTAGCCCTTTTCTTGACCATTAACAACAACTTGTAATCAACCCTCCTAAACAATGACAACTATCCCAAACCTGAAACCCACTGAAAGACCAAAAACCACCCACCCCACCTCTTGGGAATATGGGTGTCTTGTTCTTAAATTAACCTGAAATACAACTTGAGATGTATTAATTCATCTTTATAAACTATGTAACATACGATGCATAATATTTCTCATCACAGCAAAATTTTTCCTTACCTAGATCCAATAAAATGTTATCTTTCCCCAGGAAAAAAAAATTACTTCCTGCTGTGGGTAAAGGCATCTTTAGGGGATCCTGAAAAGACAAATTTTGGGTTAATTGTCAAGTTCCAGAGTGGTAGCTGTATCATTTGTTGTCCAGTCTCTGCATAATGCAAAAGTGCGGGGCTTATCTCAAGTCATCCCTCAAATAGTCGGTAAGGCTAAATCCTCTCAGCTAGCCATCTCCAAATTGTCCTGAGCAGTTTGTATTCCAAAGCTGATCTTTTGTGATGTTTGTCAGTTTAGTGGGATTATTATTGTCCACCTGGAATCATCATTGTGAGGCTCCATTATCTTTCTGGAAACTTCAAATTCACTGTTAGGCCTGGTCATGGTTCCATGAAGAAAACGATAGAGATTCAAACACACACACACAAAAACATGTATAGGCAGCTAAATGAAGCCTTTTTCCCTCCTAGAATAAATCTCTATATGACCATTAATATCATAATGAAAGTTTAAAATATAAATATTTTAATCTTATAAATTTTGATATAAAATTCATTCCCTAAGAAAAGTTTAAAGAATCAAAACAGAACCAAAGAATTGAGATTAGTGGCAATAGAATAGTCCCTTAATTTTTTAGTTTTCTTTTGTCCCATATCACATGGCTCTTTATTCTGACATGACACAGAGATTTTGTATTTTTCTTTTAACAACATACTTGGATTTAAAGAAAGAGAGAGCCATTCTTCAATTCCAATGCCAGCTTTAATTTTTAATTTAACTGGGACTACATAAAGACCATTTGTGTTAAGTGTCTGTAGAGAAGAGCAAAAGCAAACATTTAGGAAGACTTATGAAATTTTATAGGTGATATACCAATAGGTAAATTTACTCTTTTTCTTGGGATATTTTTTTCTGTATGATTTGTCCTTTTTTATTCAGATGTCTCATTTGTCCAGTGTTCTTCAGATTTCTTAACCTTTCTTCTCCTGAGAGACAATAACAAAAACCCTTCCCCAAGTCTAACTTTAGGGAGGTTCCCTTCTGGTAAGTTATATCTGATTAAATGAAAAGCATTTGTTAGAGGTATAAACTAGTTTAGATTGGATGGTCATGCTGGTTGATGAACTATCACAACTTCTAATTAAGAGGTCTCTCTTGTTAAAACTGAACCTTTATCAATTTTGATAGTATCCACAGCTTATCTTCTCCTGTAGAAATAAAAGCAAAACCTTGTCCCCAACGTAACACATATCCTGGTTTCCATTCTGAGGTCAGCACATCTTTAAAATATATAGGCTGATTTAATTTTGTAGTTTTTTTCTATTATCCAATGTCTTTCCATAGCTGTTATTCCTTTCTCATTAGCACTGAGAAATTCAAAGATAATAGAGCATTATGTAATCTATTTCTGGGGGGTTTTGTTACCTCTTTCTGTTTATTTGGCATGTCCTTTAGAGTTTGATTTTATTTTTCTATGACTACTTGACTTGTAGGATTATGAGGTATACCTGTAATATGCTTTATATTGTAATAAGCAAACAACTCTTTCATTTTAATAGAGATACATGCTGGAGCATTGTCAGTTTTAATTTGTGCAGGTATACCCATGATGGCCATAACTTCTAGCAAATGAATGATTACAGAATCAGCTTTTTCAGAACCCAAAGCAGTCGCCCATTGAAATCCTGAATATGAATCAATGGTATGGTGTACAAATTTCAATTTTCCAAATTCTGCAAATTGAAACGCATCCATCTGCCAGATTTCATTCCTCTGAGTACCCTTTGGGTTACATCCTGCTGGTAATGGCATCTGATTGTAAAAGGAACAAGTAGGACATTTCCTTACAATTTCCTTGGCTTGTTGCCAGGTTATGGAAAAATCCTTTTTAAAACCTTTACTATCAGCATGATTTTTTTTTTTTAAATTCTGAGGCCTCCAGCACATTTCCTATTGATACTTTATCAATCTCATCATTACCTTGTGCTAGAGGGCCTGGCAGACCCGTACGGGATGGGATGTGAGTTATATATAAATGATGCTGCCCATTCCTTATTATATCTTGTAACTGAATAAATGATAAAGTTAATTCTGACTCATCAGGGATAAATTCTGCAGTCTCAATATTAATACCACTCTTTTAGCATACTGAGAGTCAGTAACTATGTTGAGAGGTTCAGAAAAATCCATTAATACCAATAGAATAGCATACAATTCTGATTTTTGAACCAAATTAAAAGGACTTTGAACCACTTTACTTAAATTTTTTGATTTATAACCTGCCTTTCCCTGTTTGTTTGTATCTGTATAAAATGTATGGGCTTCAGATATGGGTGTTTCCTGAACAATTTGAGGCAGAATCCAATCAGATCTCTTTATAAGTTAAATTCTATCACTTTTGGGATGTTTGCTATTAATCTCTCCCAAAAAATTACTGTAAGCTCTTTGCCAAGGTTCACTTTCTTCCCATAATTTTTCAATTTCATCCTTAGTTAAAGGTATGACAATTTCTGCTGGGTCTATTCCTGCTAATTGACAAAGTCACAATTTTCCTTTTAAAATCAAGTCAGAGATCTTTTCCATATAAGTTTTTAATTTTTTACTCTGTTTATTTTGTATATCCATTCCAATATAATATTTTCCTTCTGCATTAAAATTACTGTAGGAGAATGCTTAAAGTTTAAAATAACCAAAATGCGGTCAAGCTTTGGATCTACACGATCCACATGTCCTTTCTGTACTTTCTTTTCCACCAAGGCCAATCATCTCTCAGCTTCAGCTGATAATTCTCTTAGACTATTTAAGTCCTTGTCACCTTCTAAGATTTTGAACAAATTACTCAGTTCATCATTTTTTACCCCAGCAACACTTTGTAGATGGGAAATGTCTCTGAATAATTTCTGAAAGTCATTAAGAGTCCATAATCAGTTTCTTCTAATTTGCCCCTTTTGGGGCCTAAGTTTCTGTAGACCTATTTTACCTAAATAATTAATAGAATCTCCTCTTTGTAACTTTTCAGGAGCAATTTGTAATCCCCAACAGGGCAAAACTTTCTTTACTTCTCTAAACATTCTTTGTAAAGTATCTGCATTTGAGTCAGCTAGTAAAATATCGTTCATGTAATGATAAATTATAGATTTAGGAGATTGTTTATGTATTACTTCCAATGGCTGTTGTACAAAATATTGGCACATGGTTGGGCTATTTAACATTTCCTGTGGGAGGACCCTCCATTGAAATCTTTTAACCGGCTGAGAATAATTATAAGTAGGCACTGTGAAGGCAAATCTTTCTCTGTCCTTTTCTTGTAAGGGTATTGAAAAGAAACAGTCTTTTAAATCAATAACTGTAAGAGACTGTTCTTTAGGTAACAGAGTGGACAAAGGAATTCCAGATTGTAGAGAGCCCATTGGCTGAATTACTTTGTTAATTGTTCTTAAGTCTGTTACCATTCTCCACTTACAAGATTTCTTTTAAATAACAAATACAGGAGAATTTCAAGGGCTGGTTGATTCTTCAATATGCTGAGCATTTAACTGCTCTTGTACCAGCAGTTTCTAAAACCTTCTAAAACCTGCAGTTTCTCTGTTGTTAAAGGCCATTGCTGAACCCATATAGGCTTGTCTGTTAATCATTTTAAAGGTAGAGCTGTTGGTGTTTTTGAAAGTTCAGCAGTTGTTGTACCTTGTTCTTATACAATCTGGATGGTTGGTGACTGCTCTTTATAATAATAATACCTCCTAATATTTCTCTCAGAAACATGTGTTAGTTTATGATTTGTTTCTGAGGTTGGAGGAATGTTAATATGAGTATTCCATTGTTGTAATAGATTGTGGCCCCATAAATTCATGGTTATATTAGCTACATATTGCTTTAATTTTTCTCTCTGTCCTTCTGGTACTATACATTCAAGCCATCTTGTGCTCTGTTTCACTTGAGATAATATTTCAATCCATACTAGCTGAACATTTACCTCCTGAAGAGGCCAGTTTGGATGCCAAAATTCTGGTGCAATTATTGTAACATCTGCACCTGTGTCTACTAAACCATCCAAGAAAATGTCATTTATTCATATTTTTAATTTTGATCTTTGCTTATTTATACAAGTTTGCCAAAAAATTCACTTTATGGTTTCTCCTGAATTTCCTATTCTCTCTGCTACAGCTGTTCTATCACCCCAAGCAGCCTGGTTTATTTCAATAGGCATGTGGTTATTTAATTGCTCTGAGAAGGGGTTTCTTCTATGATGGCAGGAAAGGTCTGAACTAAATTTGCTTTGGGGGCCCACATGAGGCCCCTTTGGGAGTTTCCTGAGGGCACAGGCAAAGGATTACCTTGTATGTTCCTTATTGATCTCCATTCCTTGGTTCATTGTTTACCCTTACCACACCTTCTGCATATTCCAGAAGGGAGGAGCATTCTGTTGCTCTTTTTTCTTCAATAAACATTCTTTCTAGGAACACCCTATTTATACTCCCTTTTCAAATGACTTTGTTTACCACAACCAAAACATCTGACATTATTTTTCTGCAAAGCTTTTGAAATCACCTCTCCTATCCATATCTCACCATGGTCATGAAACTCACTGTTAAATGTGTCCCTAATCCAATCCTCCAAGGGTGATGATCTTGCCTCTAACAGCCCGATTATTCTTTTGAATACTGCATTCACATTCTCAAAAGCCAAAGATTCAATTATTATCTGTCTAGCTTCTGAGTTTGGTATCATTCTATTTACTGCTAAAGAGAGTCTTTGTAAGAAATCTGTGAAGGATTCTCTGGGGCCTGGTATAACTTTTGTAAATGATTCAATTTTCTTTTCTGCTTCCTCAATTCTATCCCATGCATTCATGGCTGCCATGTGGCATAGAGTTAAGCTCTGGTTATCATATAAGCATTGTCTTTATATATCAGTGTATTTGCCTTCTCCAAGAACCTGATACTGGGACATTTCCACACTTCTAGTCCTACATTGTTGCTCTATTGTTTTAGTCTCCTCTTTGAAACATGTTCTTCACTGCAATTGTGCCCTGGCCTCTAGGACAGCTGTAACTAATTCTTTCCAGTCCTGAGGGACAATTCTATTACAAGTTGACCATGAGTTTAACATCTACTTTACAAATGGAGAATCAGCATTTTATTAAACCAGTGTACCAAAGCATTATCCCACAGCAGCATACCATATGTGAGTATAGCTTCTTTAAATCTCCTTAAGTCTAACATTTCCACTGGAGTCCAATTCGCTTGTACATGCCCTTGAGCAGGTAGTTCCTGTAAGGTTACTGAATAGATTAAGTTTGGTTGTTTGAAAACAGACTGTCTCTCTGCAACAATATAATTCAATCCTGAAATAATTTCACCTTTAAATTCTCCTGTCTAGCTCTGAATTTCTCTATAATTAATTTTTAGCAGGTTTTTCTAAAGCTTTTTTCTTGGCACTTAAATTGACCAACCTTTTTAATACTAAAATAAAAGTGATTAAGCAAATAATATTCATAATTGATGTTACATACATCCCATCAACATTAATTATCCTCTCATTTAATTGTTCAATTTTCAGACTGCCTAATGTGTTATCAAACAGAGACCAAATTCATTCCCTTGTAAAAATGTTTCCCAATTTTTAATATGGGAAAAAAAATCTCTCAACTAATTTCACCCTTTAAGATATCTTAATTGACTTACCAAATCTGTCAACTACACAGAAGAGTAGAAGTCCGAGGGAATTTCAAAGCAGCTACCTAGTGTGGTGGTAGTAAGGGAAATAGGGAAAGCCACTAGCCAACCTTACCTCACCAACTCTGCAGCTTCCAAATACGAGCTACTTCCTGTCTATCCATGCCTTTTTTGCCTTGTTGCTCTGCCCTCTTGTAGCTAGAGTTTTCCTGCCTTGCCCACAGTCAGGACAAATCTTTGTCACCCGCCAGTCCCACAGCTGCTCAGACTCAACCAAGTAAACACAGAGACTTATATTGCTTACAAACTGTATGGCTGTGGCAGGCTTCTTGCTAACTGTTCTTATATCTTAAATTAATCCATTTCCACAAATCTATACCTTGCTATGTGGCTTGTGGCTTACTGGCATTTTCACATGCTGCTTGTCCTGGCGGGCGGCTGGCAGTGAGTCCTTCTGCCTTCCTGTTCTTTTATTTCTCCTCTCTGTTAGTCCCGCCTATACTTCCTGCCTAGCCATGGCCAATCAGGTTTTATTTATTGACCAATCAGAGCAACACATTTGCCATACAGACCATCCCCCAGCACAGCCAAGTGCAGACCATCTCAGACACCTGCACTCAGGCCCGTGGTCCTAATCATCCTCTATGCCGACCTGCTGGGTAAAGCCACAAGGAACCCAAGAACGGGCTCCTACAGGACATACAGAATATCCCACAGCACCCTCTCATTGGCTATGTTAGCCCAGCTGCCTCATTTCCTTGTCACTGTCTGTCTGTACAGACCTCCATGTCTCTATGGGTGGTACTAGGATTAAAGGCATGTGTCACCACACTTGGTTGTGTTCCCTAGTATGGCCTTGAACATGCAGAGACCCTGCCTGATAAATGATAGCATTAAGGGCGTGTGCTGCCTGACTTCTTGTTTACTTAAAATGGCTGTGCTTTCCCCCTTGATCTCTAGGCAAGCTTTATTAAAGCACAAATAATATATTACCACATCTCAGCACAAATAAAATATCACCACAGGAGTTTGAGAAGATGTGGGATATCTTATAAGACAATGTACTCACAGGCATGTACCCAGGGATCATTCCAGATTGCTAATGAGGTATTTCAGAAAAGATGACTTTATGGAAAAGGCTAAAGATAAACATGTTATATTTCACTTATATTCAAATTTTATTGAATGGACATTTAGTTTGCCCAATGTGTATCTCTGATAGTAGTTGGAAAGTAGAGGACATAAGACATATGGTCTGTGTATATGTCACTGTGTATGCATGTGTGCACTCTAGAGAAAGGGAAAAAGGGAGAATGTGTGTCCACACCAGGGGAATAGGAAAGCAAGCATTATAATTTTTCAGAGCAGTGCTCCCCAGCCCCCTCCATACATCTCATATATAAAAAGATACAGATTATAGAATGTACATGGCTAGTTGAAAGGCCTGTAGTTGTTAAGTGACAAAATGGACTCAGATCAGAAGATTCCCAAGCCAAGGAGCTTTATAACCCTGCAGCATGATATTTTTTATCTCTAGACATGGTCTTTACTAATTGAAACAGGACTGCATATTTATTGTACTTTTCCATTTCATGAGCAGTCCTTATGGCTCAGGCCGTGGCACAAAGGTCATCACCCCCAGGAGCTGTGGGTCATTCCCTTCAGAACATCCCACCCTGTGCCAAAGTGGTCAGTTCCATAATGATTTTGATTGTTGTCATTTACTCCTGAGTGTAATCATTTTGTGTATCTGTTTCTATACCTTTCTCCTCAGTAAAATATGAAGTTTCATGAAGGCAGAAATTGTTTTTCTTTCTCATGCTTGCCTCCATCTTCCAAAATCCTGTCCAGTATACAGTAGGCACATGTAAATAACTAGTCATACCTCTGTGTGTTCAATAAATGAGAATATTATGATTAGTGTTGGGGTGGGGGACACAGAAGTACTTGTTTTGACCACATGATTATTAAGGTGTTACAAAGTTTAATTTTCCCCTGGCTCTCAATTTTTCTAAAAAATACCTCCCTGGCTTGCAAATGGTATCATTATTTCTACCTAAAACAAAAATGGGGACTCACTGCAAAGGGATCCAGAAACATCTGACTCAGATGTGACTACCTGTGTGGGTGTGTTCCACACAAACTGTGATATGACAGAGCCACTTGGCTTACAGATGCCACATCCCAAATACCCTCTTTGTTTGTGGATATTCCTGGAACTTTGTGACAGGAAGAAGTGTTCATTCTTATTTCTGGCTCTGGCAGCCTGCAGAAGCTCCCTGTTACTGCTGTAGGCAGGTTGCAGACAGGATCTACTGTTTATTGCCCTATCTATCAAGTCCTATTTATTTTTAAAATAAACTTTTAAGTGTACTGTAAACTTCCTTCACAAACAGATTTGTTCTCCTCTTTTACACTTGACAAAGCCTCTAAAAATAATAGTAACTCTGTCTCATAAATATTTGAACCTGAACCTTTTAAGAAAGAATTATACTTAAGGTACTCAAGAATAGGGAAGGTCTCTGTCTAAACCCTGCCCTTCACCTATTCATTTCACCATCTCTTTACATCTTATTTCCTTCTTCTTACCTTTCTTTCATCCCTACCTTCCTTTTATTCTCCTTATATTAGCTTACTTGAAATTCTATACTGTATCCTGGATCCAAATCTAGCTAAAGACTCACACTACTCTTAAGTACCGTGGTATTATGTAAATGTGTTTTATTAAAAAGGCAAAAGGGATTCCCATTTCTCAGCTTATCAGACCTAAACATTGTAAATCCATTACTTGGCCCCCTGTCATGTAAACCTAGAATCCCATTCAACCACACAATGCAAAGCTGATTAGAAAGGACATTGACATGAGGGAACATAAAGGAGTTTGTTGTTCAGAGTCATACTCACTTTGATTCCATTTATACTTCTTAGTGTCAAGCCTTCAGGAAGTCTCCTATCTTTTCACACTGTACTCCTTCATGGGAAATCTGAGGCTAATAATAATCCTTTGGGTGAGTATTCATGGTATTTTCTAGGTATTTCCAACTCTTCCTCTTCTAAGAATATCCCATTAGCCCTTTGTTTAGATGGGTTGTATGATTTGTTAAAGCTTATGGAATGGAAGGCAGATCATAGTTTGCAAACTCTTTCTTTAACCCTAATCTTGGGGATGGATAGATGGCTCAGTAGTTAAGAACACTTGCTGATGTTCAGGGAACTCAGCTTTGGTTCCCAGCACCTGTACCAGGCAGTTCACACCCACTCATAATTCTTATTCCAGGGGATCCGATGGTTTCTTCTGGCTTCTGTGGGTACTGCACACTAATGGCGCACATGCATAGGCACATATATATGCATACAATAAATCTTTTTTAAAAATCCCCTTATCTCCTCCATTTCTACCTTTTAGCCTCTGTATGTCTTTCTGTTTATCTGTCTGTCTACATACCCGTCCTCCCAGTAGTAGCCCAGAAAGTCAATTGCTTTCTGCATAAGGATCTTCTTTGGTCATGTTCCCACATTTGGACCATTATCTGGTGATAATGTCTGTCTTTCTGTTTATCTGTCTATCTACCTACCCATCCTCCCAGTAGTAGTAGCTCAGAAAGTCAATTGCTTTCTGCATAAGGATCTTCTTTGGTCATGTTCCCACATTTGGACCATTATCTGGTGATAGAGCATAGAAATTCCTAATTGGACAAGCTTAAGTCATGTGACTGAGATCCATGAGGCCTTAGGACTAACCCAGGGAGCACAGGGGAGAGATTAGGATACTTAGTAATCATTTCTAAGGTTATTCATTACTAATCCCTTTTTAAAAAAATCTTATAGAAAGATAGATGAGAACATAGTAAGAGAACCAGCCCCTTCACCGTGAGCTTTATACTTCAGAGTCAACCTCCATGGACATTCCTCATTGACTTCCTGTGGCTCAGAAACAAGAATATTGGCTGAGACTTCTTGTGGTTGCGTGTGGGAAGTAGAAACAAAACTTCCAAGGTAGGCTCTTAGGCATCTAGTTGAAGCCCTTGGCCTTAGAGGTATCATGTACTTAGGTGGGTAAAACTCATCTCCCAACCATTAGAGGGCACACAAAATGGACAATCTCTAGTTGACTTGTTAATGTTTCCCAGTGATGTGGGGAAAGTCACTAAATATCATCACATGTAATAAACAAAGCATTACAAAGCTCTGTGAGTCAGAAACTCCTGCCAATTATTTGAATTCTACTTTGTAATGTTCGAAACACTTGCACATTCCTAATGTGAAATGTTACAATAGAGGAAAACTGACTTGCTATTCTTGGCCATGCAAGTTGTGCTAAAAGATATCATGGCTGCTGTGGATATGTGTTGGGCACTGAAAAGCTGAGGCAATTTCATATACCAGTTCTTCTATTTTCACTTGGCTCAGAAAATTTCATGAAATTATACAAATCCCTGAAATCTAATATTTTTATGTGATAAAATTGTGTAAGAGGAGGGGGTGGAAGAGAAGTTTGGAAAATATGATGACAGATGGCAAGTGGGCTCAGGCACATAGCGTTCCTATATATAGGGGAGGGGACAATCTGGTTAATCAAGGGGAGGGGGAGCATTTTTAAATTTAGATCCAAGTATTTTATATATTCAGCAACATCATGTGTAGTGTAAAAGTGTACTGAAGCAGCTGAGCTGGGTAGAATTTTTAATGTTTTTCTTGATTGGGGGTGAGCTGTGTGATCTATATTTTCAACAGCTTTACATATTATTTCATGGTGTCTACATCTGAAAACCAAATTGCCTCCATAGGTTTGGGGGTATGTCTTTTGAGAAAGAATTGAGAATATCTATTTCTAGAGAGAGTTTCTTCCAAGGAAATTTAAAGGCATTTCAAAGACTATGGTCATCACAACTAACTTAGCACATTGGAACGTTTAGGCAAATATTCTCAATGAAGATGATTCTGGAGCTTGAGTGGAGCAAGCAATGGTGTCACAGTGAAGACTCTTTGGGAGCAACACCAGCTTTACGTAACTCTGGACAGGAAGACTGCATCACTTTGCAATTCCGTTCTTTGGATCCTAATTTATTTATTTTTTAAAAAATGAAAGTTTGCAGGCTGAGGAGATGGCTCAGTGGGTAAAGATGTTGTGGCACTGATGTAAGGACCCAAGTTTAAATTTTCAGAATCCACATAAAGCCAGACCTGGCAGCATAAATCTGTAAATTTAGCACTCCTACAGTGGGATGGGAGGCAGAGTCAGGAGCATCCCTGGAAGCTCATGGTCCAGCCAGAATAGGTAGTTCAGAATGAAACAACAAGAGGAGGTGAGGACTCGTACCCCAAATCTAAGTGCCTTATCCTCTCTCTAGTAGGAACACTCTGGTGTTGAGGGGACATTGAGTTGGTTTTCCTAAACAAAGGAAAACTGTGTTTTTTCCTAAACACACAAAAAAGGACTTGTGTTCATTGTGATTTCCTAGTATTGGTTTCATCCTAAGTTAGCACTCCTTCAAAATGACTGGGAGTAACATAGTTAGTGACATGCCTGTCATCCCAGCTCTAGCTACAAAGAGAAAGTTACTTCTTGAAGTTGTCTTAGATGAAAGAAAGACATCTTTCCAAGAGATATTTGCAGTCCTGTGTTTGCATATCCTTGGTAGGCCCAAATTGACTTTAGTTCCCATCTCTACTCATGACCAGGGACTGGGTCTTCAATGTGTTATAGGAGAGACTACTAAAACCACAGCTAACTAAGCAGGGGAATTGTATTAACATGAGTGAAAAATCAAGACAAGAGATATATTTAAAGGAAGCAACCTTGAAATTGGATAGACATTCCTTGGAACACATATTCTTCACCTATTCTATGCACTTAAATAAGATCCAGGAAAAAACATGATAACAAAATAGAGGTTTTATATAATAGCTATTACCATACAAAGCACATAGTAAGCATTCAATAAATATGCCTACATTGGGCTAGCATTACATCTGTTAAACATTGCAAATGTATTTTTTAGTTGGCAACTAATTAAAAAGAAATTGCAGGTATTCCTGGTGTTGCCATAGTGACACAAAATCTACCAAAATAAGTTTTTGTTTTAGCACAGTGGTTTTCAAACTTGGCTACATATTGGAACTAACTAGGGAGCTGTGAAAAATACTATTGCCAGAGTCTCCCATCCAGAGATGATAATTCAATAGATCTCAGGATGGGGTCTTGGGACATGGAGGTAGGTACTGCATCCCTTACTGAAATTCACTGCCAGGCCTGAAGACCTCTAGCTTAGGGAATATGAGTATGGCCATTTCTTTCTCTTGAGCAGTGCCCAGGATTTCCTTGACTTTCTTTTACAGCACTCTTTCCCTCTGTTCTAAACTAGTAACGGCTAGATTCTCCTGTCTGAGCTGGCACTGTCAGAATTACCACACACTCTCCATTACAGTATGAAAAATGCTGAATGTGAGGGTGGAAACCGAGAGTGGGGAAGGCCCACTATCAATATGGCGTGTGAGAAGAAAGGGATGAAAGGAGAGGAAAGAGAAAGTGAGAAGGGAGGCAATGAGCACTTCCTTCTGGTGCTGGGATGTGGTTGGAGAGGCACTTTTAGGCACTCTGAGTCTCAGCATCCCACACGAACACCCATGCTCACACAGACACATCATCTGAAACTGTTGCCAGCCTCCTCCCGCTCACCCCACTGCCAACCACTCACTTAGCATCTTCCTGAGAATTTATAAAACATCTCAAACATGAATAAATGAGAAGTGACTGAGTTTGTTCATTCATTCACACATTGATTTATTCGTAGTTTCTATAACTATTGATTGAGTACCCACTATGGAACAGGGAGCAAACAAGCAGCCATGATTGCAACAGGAGCTTTCAGATTTTACCAAAGCCATGAATTTGGAAAGCATTTGGGGTATTGAACCTGGGTATGATGATCTACCATCTTTTCATGAGTTCTTGAGTTCAAGTCTCTGGACATTGCTGAATGAATGGGTAGTTGAATAAATTAATGAGAGAAGGTGGGAATAAATGGAGAGTGATGAGTAGGCAGATGGGTAGGGTGGAGTAAAATGATATTAGATTGAAAATATGGAGGAATGCTGTTTCGTGTCTTCTGATCTGTGGTTTTAAAACAATCAAATAGACCTGGGCTTGGTGGCACATCCTACAGCCCCAGCACACAAGAGGCAGGGACAGGGAGAATCAGACCAGTCAGTGCTACACAGTAGGATAATTGTCTCAAAACAAAAAGAAATCCTACCTCGGATGTCATTATATTCTATGCATATTGGAAGGTAATGCATATTTGCAAGCAAGGAATGATGGGGTTAGAGAAAGTCTATACCCGAGGTGCTAAAAATCAACTTGGGTAAAGAATAGGATGCTATAAAGGTAATAAAATGTGTAAATGCTTTGTATCAAGAAGAATGTGATACATTTGAGGGGGTGAAAGGTATTGTATAGATGGTATAGATTTGGGCAGCAGGCTCAGGACACAGAGCAGTAGACACTAATGCAAATGGAGGTAGCATTGACTCTCAGGGATATTAGGAACAGTGCCTAGTGGAGATTTTGGGGGCCAAGTGAAACTCAATGGAAAAATGACCTACAAGTACCAAGTCTAAAGAATTTGAGTTGGGAGAAGTAAAGTAGAAGGGGGGCATTGGTTGAAAATAGAAGAGAGTGTGTTGAATGGATGCTTCAGTTGAATTTGCAAGGGTTAAGAGAAATGAGAAAACATTCTAAAAGTCTGAGGAAAAATCGTACAATATTTTAAAAAAATCTTTAAAACAAAGAAATGCATTATCAAGACTAACAGCGTACCAGGCATCCTGGTCATCATCTTGCAATTATTCCCTCCATATAGGGTCAGAGTTGTGCATCTGCACAGGTGGAGGTATAACAGTATAATCAGGCTCCGGAGATCTTTGGTCATCTCTATCATCTGTCTTACTGACCATGCCAACAATAAAGAATTAAAAGGAAGAAGACACAAGGAAGGAGCTGGTAGTGAGGTTCAGCAGAGGACAGTTTGTCTAGCAGGTGTGAGATCTTGGTTAAAATATACATTTAAAAGAATTTGTCCTATTACTGGAAGTTGCATAGTTCCCAGAATTAAAATTGAAACCAGACAAAAGAGAATAGATAATATTGAAAGGAAACTCAGAAGAAAACTTTATTTTTAAATAAATTTTAACACAGTCAATAAATTTGAACACAGTCAAGAAAAGTTAATAGGGTTTCTTCCCTAGAAGGGGAAGGAGATGAGGGACTTTTGCTGGTGTTAACAATTAGGAGCATGTAGAGAAACTTTCTCCTTGTTGGCTCTGAGTCATCAAAAGTAAAAGCAACCATGTTAGAAATAACCCACATATATGGACTATTTAGAAAAAGAAAAGGTTTTTTTTTTTTGGTATTGGTTAAGATACCATTGAAGGAAGAATTACTGATTTGTAAAATGCAATATCCCAAGAAAAAAACTTACAAAACTTATTTGAAATGGTTTTACTCTTGTCAAGAAAGGGTTTCAGTGTGTACCATGGCATACTTGGTACTCATTACATAGTCTAGGTTGACCCCAGGATTGATAGTATCTTCCTGTCTTAGCATATAAGTGCTGGTATTAAAGGAATGTGTCACTATACCTGACTCAGTATAGCCAATGTTAAAAGTTCAGTATTTAGAAAAGTAAGAAATCCAATAGATATGCTTAGAAAAGTGTTAGGTACATGCACATCTATATGTGCATGCTGCCAACCTTGCTGTGGTGCATCAGAGATGATTTCAAATCCTCCATTTAGATCTTGAGTTTTCTACCTTTCTAAAATGGTGAGTATGTGTGACATGAACACAGAAAGAGAGGCTATTTAGGGGCAGGAACAGCACAAACAAGTGGGGGAAAGGCTGTATGGGGGAGCGCAGTTGGGGGAGATTCATCATATATATGTATGAAAGTGTCACAATAAAACTAAAAAAATTAATTCTAACTAAAGAGATACTAAAAAAGAAAAACTTGAGTATGCATTTTTATAAGTAGGAAAATTATAAATATATGAAACTATAGAAAATGTTACAGCTTTGATCATAAAGGGATTATCTCCTCAATATTTGTTGCCCTTGCCTTGTTATTATTCTAATGTTTCCTTGTGTGCCTCTCCCTTTCTTCTGTATATCTCTCTTAGCTTATGGGTAAAGGATGGGGCATTACTCAACTCTAAGCCTTAGCACTGTGATCTTTCCTCCTGGTCTCGACAGTAGCCCAAGGAGGGATACTGACTCAAACTAACCTCTTGAGACATGAAATGATTTTCTGTAGAAGCTAAAATGGAGAAATTCTTGTTTATGTGGCTTAGCTCAAAATAACCCCTTTTCTTGCCATTGCCTGTATAGATTTAAGGACCATAGCTGACTAATGGCTGCTGTATTGAAAAGCACAGCTCTTCTATACACCAGCAAGGTCAAGGGGAGCACAACCTGTGCCATCAATAATTGGCAACAAACTAGAAGATCTTGAATTACCTGAGAGTAGCTGCCATGGTTAGTCTTGCTAAAAACTCATGTCACGGATGAGGAAGCACAGACCTCAGACACCTGTTAGCAGTCCTGATTCATCTGTGATGAGGAGACTACCTTGGAACTGATATCCTGAAAGGCAAAGAGATAATTAGAAATGAGACAGCTAGGTCTTTGACAGCACAATGGAATTGCAGAAGCAAACTCACCTGGAGTTGAGCTCACTTGTGGGCTGTCAAACACTAAGAACCCATACATCTTTATTATTTTCATGTTTGAAATGGTGGTTTTTTTCTTTTGCAAATAGCAATCATCATTTACAACCTACATCCTTCTTCTGTGTCATTAGCATCTTGGAAGATTGATGTCTTTGTCTGCTTGCTGCTCCTATAACTGAATGCAGTAGACTGGGTAATTTATAAAGAATAAAGGTTTAATCAGCATGTGGTTCTGGAGGCTGCTTGGTCCAAGATCAAGGTACTGTATCTGGTGAAGGTCTGAAGGTCTTCTTGCTGAGGGGAGGGGGAGGAAATCTGCAAAATTCTGACCTGCCAGAGGCTATTATATTATGAGAGGGATACAGGGATACATGCAAGAGACAGAGCTGGCTTTTGTAACAACCTACTTTCAAGATAATACACTAACTCATTCATCCATTGTTCCCTGGATGGATTAACCCACTTATAGGGGCAGAATCTCTTAAGACTCCTACCTGACCTCACCTCTCAATACATTTAAATGGGGACTTTGCTGTTTTTTTTTGTTTGTTTTTTTGTTTGTTTGTTTGTTGTTGTTGTTTTGTTTTTTGAGACAGGGTTTCTCTGTATAGCTTTGGTGCCTGTCCTGGATCTTGCTCTGTAGACCAGGCTGGCCTCAAACTCATAGAGATCCACCTGGCTCTGCCTCCTGAGTGCTAGGATTAAAGGTGTGCACCACGACAGCCTGGCATGGGGATTTTATTTCGATGTGAACTTTGATGAGGACATTTAAGCCATAACAGTTACTATTCTCTTTCTCACTTCCTGCCAGTTATCCAGTGGCATGGGTTTTGTTTTCTTTGACCTTGATAGTGAGTTCCAGAGCTATGCTTTCCAATACAGTAGACCCTAGCTGAATGTGGCTATCTAAATCGAAATAAAATGAAACTTAAGTAGAAATTTTAAAATTGATTTCCATAGCCGTACTAGCCACACTTCAAATGCTTAACAACTAGTGGGATTGTGGGTTGCCTACCATCTCAGCCGGTGTACAAGGAAAGCATTTCCAGTATTGTAGGAGATTCTCCTGTACAGTGGTGTGTGAATACCTGCTTGTCAGGCACATTGAAGAAGGGAGAAAGGATGAGAGACAGGGAGTGTGGGAGAAAAAGAAGAGGGGAAGGCATGTTAGAGTGGGAAATCTGGTGTGTGTGTGTGTGTGTGTGTGTGTGTGTGTGTGTGTGTGTGTGTGTGTGTATGCCACAGGAGAACCTCAGATGTCATTTCTGAAGTGCTATCCACCTCTCTCTCTCTCTCTCTCTCTCTCTCTCTCTCTCTCTCTCTCTCTCTCTCAACAAGTTCTCTCATTTGCATGGAACTTACTAGGTAAGCTAGTTGGCCCAGGGTCCCTCTCATACCACCCCTGTAGTACTGAGAGTGCAAGATCATGCCCCCATTTCTAGCTCATGTGGATTCTGAGGGATCAAACCCAGGTAACCATGGTTCTGTAGTGTGGTGGTTTGAAAGAAAATGGTCCCCAAAGTGAGTGGCACTCTTAGGAGGTGTGGCTTTGTTGGAGTAGGCGTGGCCTTTTTGGAGGAAGTGTGTCACTGTGGGGGAAAGGCTTTGAAGTGTTTCCATAGCCGTACTAGCCACACTTCAAATGCTCACACTTTGCTCAGTGTAATATATAGAGGGGTTCTTGTTGCCTACTCGTTAAGATGTAACTAGTACCACTTCCTCCTGCACGCCACCATGCTCCCCACCATGATGATAATGGACTAGACTTCTGAAACTGTAAGCAAGCCACCCCAATTAAATGTTTTCCTTTTAAGAGTCATGGTGTCTCTTCACAGCAATAGAAGTCCTAATGAAGACACACAGCAAACACTATACTGTCTGAGCTATTTCCTCAGCCCAGGAAGCCTGTGTTCTCATACCACTCATGTGAACCCTCTGTGTTCCCTTGAATGGGTTTTTTCTTTTTCTTATCTCTGCCAGAAGAGAGACACTAGAGTAGGAGGCTTTGGGAATTTCTTCTAGGTTTAATTTCTTTTAATATTTTCAAAGTATTTTTTTGCTTTATATGTAGATTTTTTTTCCATTCTTTAGGGCTTCTGTATAATGTAGTATTGGACTATATTTGGATATCAAATGCTGAGATCAAAGGCTGCAAACTGAGAACAATTTTCTTCCAGCAAAAATAAATTTAGTTGTAGGGATTTGTATCAGTTACTTTTCTACTGCTGTCTCAAAACCCATGACCAAGGCAACTTAGAAAAGCAAGTGTTTAATTGGGCTTACAGCTTCAGAGGATTGGAGTCTATCATGGCAGAACAAAGGCATGGCTGCTGGGACAGTTGAGAACTCACCTTTGAATCCACATATAGGAGGCAGAGAGCAGAGAGAGAGAGAGAGACAGACAGACAGACAGACAGACAGAGACAGAGACACAGAGAGAGACAGAGATACCCAGAGAGAAAGAGAATGGCAAGAGTGTTTTGAAACTTCAAAGCCTTCCCCGAGTGACACAGTTCCTCTAATAAGGCCACACCTCTTAATCCTTACCAAACAATTCCACCAACGGGAGGCCAAATATTCAAAGATATGAGCCTATAGATACCATTCTCATTCAAACCACCACAGGTCTAAACAATGTATGGGCCAATTTCCTTTACTTAGTATCAAAGCAGAGGACTCACAAAGGGCACAGCACTCACCCTGATTGTTTCACCACTTTATAAATTGCTCACAGAGGTGAGAGGAAAGAATGACAAAATCAATATAATCCTATTAAAAATAGTTTATTGTACATGCATTCTAGACGGCGATCTAGTATTTGGTCCTTAGTTCATTCATTATTATTCATTTATTCATTCAAACACCTCAGTGTTTACTACATCCCAGGTAGCATATTAGATTCTGAGGAGGCAGCAGCAAACAAATGCTTGTTCTGTTCATCTCAGTAAGGAGATATAGCAGGTATTAAACAGATAAATTCAGAAATAGCTGTTCACACTGGTAGTTAAGGCTGTAGGGGTGACACCCCAAAGACTTCAGGAACACATGATGCAATAATTACCTGATCTTGTCTGAGCAGTGGGGAAGGTGTCTGAAGAATGGTTTCCCTGTCTCATTCAAGTTCCTAAGGAAAGTCATCAGCAGGAATAAGAGCAGACGTGTCTATTAGTCACCTTTCTTCTTTTTGGGACAAAGTAACTGACAAAGAGCATCTTAAAGAATAGCTTGTTTTGGCTCACAGTTCAAGGGAACAGTTCATCATAGCAGCAAGAGCTGGAGACAGCTAGTCACAGTGCATCTATAGGAAGTAGAAAACATTGAGTAATTGGTACTCAGCTTGCTTTTTCATTTTTATGAAGGTCAGGACCCCAATCCATACCTGTGTTGCCCATGAGTAGAGTAGGTTTCCTACCTCAAAGAACCTAATCTAGGTAATCCCCCCAAGGTGCTCTCAGATACATGTCTCCTTGGTGATTCCAGATGCTGTCAAGTTGACAGCATTAACCATCACAACATGTTTATAACAGGGAAGTGTTGCAGTATAGAGGGTCCAGCTCAAGCAGATCTTTGTCAATCATAGTCATGAAATTTGGACGTTCATTAAAACTCAGTGGTAAGTCTTTGAAAAATTTTAAACTATCAAGAGCAACATGGTCATCATAGGTATCGGACACATTCCAGTTACATACAAAATGAAGAAGCTGTGCATAGAAGATGTACATTCTCAGGTAAGTGGACTGACTCAGTAGGAAGGTACTGTTATGGGTTGGATAAAGATGATGCCTGTACCTTGAGTGATGGTGTTTGAAGGAAGAAGAAAACAATGCATAATCTGAAACAAAGCTGGGAAGCAGAATTAATAGATAGGAGCAACCAGATGTAGAAATTCATTGAAAGGGATGCGGCAATTATTTCAGGCACAAATCAATAAGTGAGTGAGTTATATATTTAATCTTAGAGGGACTGGGGGAGATTTGATTTCAGATCAACTGGAAATCTGAGGGATTTTTTTTAAGTAGCCCTAACACTTCTTTTGCACGTGTCTGCAAATGGTATACATGTGTTTACATGTTCACATGTGTGGAGTTATTTGTGCAGGTGCTTGTGCACATGGATGTGTGTGCATACGAAGACTTGAGACAAACGTTGGGTATATTCCTTGATTACTTTCCACCTTACACACTGAGGGAGGCTCTCTTCAAAATGCAGTGTGGTCAGCTAGCTTGTTCTGGGGATTCGCCTTCTCCACCTTCTGAGTTCTAGAATTACAGGGATCCACTTTGTTCACTTGGCATTTGTATGGGTTGTGGGTATACAGCATTTTACCTTCTGAGTCATGACACCAGACCTGGATTTGAGGTTTTCACAAAGAAAAATACCATGTGATTGTTTTTAGTTTATCAAAGTAATAATTGTTACAATCCTTATGTGCTTATAGTTCATGTTCACCCCCTTGTAATGAAAAGAGAGACCTCCCCGCCCCAGTCTCTGCTTTACCAATACTTTACTTAGAGAAAAGGATGGGCAGCTGTTGTGATTCCAGAATTATCTGTGCCCTAGAAAGACAATAAAGAAATCAGGAGTTGAAGAACAAAGGAAATGACCTCATTCTTTCTTTATCTTCTGCCTACAAGACAGAGATGATAAGCAGTGTGCAGTCAGTTCTGCTTGATAAAGTAATTGCAGGGATAGGCTGCTGGAGTTGAAAAATGAGACTCCTACATGAAGGTTACCTTTTCATCAGTCCCCAGAACAATCCTGCCTCCATCTTCTTTTTCTTACAATTACTAAAATTTTGTCTTATGTATTCAGATCTGAATAGTAGACTCTCATTTTTTATAACAAGTAATTTGGCCTCACTAATACTATTTTATTACTGACAGTTTGTTTAATTTTAAAAACCTATTATTTTAGGTGTATTAGTGTTTTGCCTGCTTACATGTATGTGTACCATGTGCATGCCTGGTGCCTGCAGGGGCCAGAAGAGGGAGTTGTATTCCCTGAAATTAGAGTTATGGATGGTTGTGAACCACCACATGGGTGCTGGGAACCAAACCTGGGTCTTCTGCAACAGCAGCCAGTGCTCTTAACTGCTGAGCCATTTCTTCAGCTCCTATTACCCAAATGTTTTATTGTTTCCTAAGCAATAGTAGATTTCTTTGTTATTTCCATTTTCATTTATTTTATTTTACTTTTGTGTTCTTGTGTTTTTTTAAATCTCATTTTGTTCTAGATTTTAAGAGAATATTTTTTCCCTTCATTGTGGTTACTGGGGAGTTTACTTAGCATTAAAATGGTGCTATCTTTGAATGGCTGTATGTCTTACATGTCATATTCTTCTCTCATATCTGGCTTCTTTCACTTTTGTGAATAGGCCTATGATGTTATAATGATGAGTTTAAGCTTATTGTTTCTTACTAATGTTGTTTGCCTAGAATTTGGTTGCTTAGCACCTGGGCTGGAGGAATCAGAAATGAATCTGAGTCATGGTTCTTTAGCCTTGCTAGACAGAGATGTGACATTATTTTAATCATCCAGTTTCTCTGAAATTAGGTGTCTTTAACAAAAAAAATCCATCTATTAGTATTTTGTATTAAATGCAACAGTGTGTAAAGGGCCCAGACTAGTATACACCTTTTTTCTTTTCCCACTAAATGTGTTGACACATGAGCATCTAATCAGCACCATCAGCCACATAGCCTAGCTTTGTTTTTTTACCTGATTTCTGTACATAATAATTTCCTCATCCAATGTTCTTTGATATAACACATTATATAATAGAGAATTTACTGTCTTTGCTTCTTTTCCTGTTGCTGCAATAAAATACCCTGAAAAAAAGCAACTTTAGGAACCAGGTGTGGTGGCACATGACTTTATCCCAGGACTTGGGAGACAAAGAGGCAAAAGCTGGTGGATCTCTATGAGTTCAGGGACAGCCTAGTCTACATAGTGAGTTTGAGGCTACGTAGTGAGAACCTGTCCAAAAACAAAACAAAATAAGGCAATTCATAGGGGAAATGGTTTATTCTGGCTGACAGTTACTGATGGATAGAGTCCACCATGGAAACACACAGCAGCAGAGACAGGAACTGTTTGGTCACATGACATTTATATTCAGGAAGCAGAGAGCAAATGGGGCCAGGATATAAAGCTTCCAGGCACTGCCCAACTCCCTCCATCAAGGATACATCTCCTACAGGTTCTTACAACTTTTGCAAACAAGGCTATCCTCTGGAGACCAAGCATTCAAACATGTGAGCCTGTGGGGGGATCTAAAATGGACATTGTAGATGAACTGGTGGGTGGTCCCAATAGCTGGGGAAAAAAACAGGAAGAAGGGAAGGGAGAAAGAAAGGATGAAATGAAGAAGGGAGAAAAAGAGAGAAAGGAACAAAATGAGGAAACAGGCTTTAGTGGTACTGATAACATTTGGATTCCAATCTTCTCCATAATCTTTTTGCCTATGTTATCATTTTCATTAACAAATTGAAATGGAAAAATGGAGGGGGGGAGCAGAACTGTGAACTCACAGCCAAAATGTGTTTTCTCAAGAAATATTTGACACATGTCTAAGCCATTTGACTTTGCATTGGACTAAAACGTGCTGTGCTTTTTAGTCTGGTTCTTTTCATTGGTTCTCAATCTAGAAGTAAGCACATAAATTTGTACATGCCTCAATTTCTTCTATATGTTTGTGAATTAAAATTAACTGAATTATTAGTTCACTTATTCTTAAGTTGAAATAAGGACAGCTTTCATTTCCAGTGATCAGAAATTAAAAATGGAATGAGATAAATGGGGAATGTCTGTCTTTGAGTAAATAAACATTGGTGCCTATTCTCTCTACATGGGACTTAGTTCCTCAGATAGGTTTTCCAGGTGTGTTTTGTTTTGTTTTTTAATTAATTTATTTTACAACCTCGTCACAGTTTACCCACCCTCCTCTCCTCCCAGTCCCTTCCCCAAACCCTCTTCTGTTCCCACCCCCAATCCACTCCTCCTCCATTTTTGTTTAGGAAAGGGCAGGCCTTCCATGAGTATCAACAAAACATGGCCTATCACATTGAAGTAAGACTAAGCACCTCCCCATGTGTTAAGGCTGGGCCAGGCGACCCAGTATAAGGAGTAGAGTCCTGGGTTAGTTTTTAAATCACCCCCACTGTATGGAACATTTGTATAAAGACTTGTCATCACTCAGAGCTACAGTTTCATCTGGAGAAATGTGTTATCCTACACTTCAGGTGTAGTTTTCCACCAAGACAACTGGATGGCTTAGCAGTTAAGAATAGTGGCTGCTCTTGTAGAGGACCTGTGCTTGATTCCCAGAGTCCCCGTGGATGCTTACAGCCATCTGTAACTCTAGTTCCTGGGGATCTGATGTCCTCTTGTGGCCTGTGTGGGTACCAGACATATACATACAAGCCGGCAAAATGCTCAGATAAAATAATTAGTTGAGACAACTGGACTGGATGGTTTCTGCTCACTTGGTTCCTTCTGTTCGTCAGCCTCCACCTCTTTCCTACCGATGTTTCCTCCTCTCAGGTTTCCGACCTGTTACAGCCTTTGTCCTCTCCTTCTCTCCCTCTACTTACTCACTTTTCCTTGTGAAGGGCAGTTTGCTGAAAGTTTGGGGCTATTTCAACATTCTGGGTGCTTTAATTTTACCGCCAATGTCTCTGCAAGGCCTTCTTTCTGAATACGTGGTTTTTTTCCTTGGGAGAAATTCTAGTGTATAGGATATTTAAAAAATATATACAATTATATATGCATATATAGTACGGTATTTGAAATGTCTACCTTTAGAACTTTGACACAGAACATGGTTTGAACCCCACAATGCTTAGACTATTTTTAATTAATGAAACTGGAAGTTAAGAATAGTAAGTCTATAGTCCATTTTAGTTCCCTTTCTTTCAAACACTGTCCTGGCATGACACTGGCCAATCATCATCAGTCACATGAGGGATCAACTTATCCATCATTCCTCACTTGGATGCCCCAGAATCTCTAGTCCCAATATTCCATGCTTTATGATTATCAGTTCTTTGACAAAAAACAGCCACTAGATTCCTATAGCTGTGGTCTCTGTGAAGACAGGAGTTTGAAGAGGCACACTGCTGGCTCCTTGGGGATAGCTTAGGATAGGACATGGAAGAAAACAATTTAATTAGGAAATGACTAATACAGGTTTAGGTCTTTACCAATCAGAATTGTCAATTTTATGCTATAATAAAGTTACAAGTCTCAGTTGCTTTGGCAACTACTTCCTATTCACTGTGTGTATCCATCTGGGTTGGGAGGGGAGGAGGAAGGGCCTCTTCACTGTGGTCCCTCAGTGATCTGATCTAGGCTGACAGTACAGCTTGTCCCTGTTAGAGAGGCAAAGAGAGATCTGGGTGGTGTTGGTATTTCTCCAAACATTAAAATTCCAGTCCCAGTGTGATTGCACCTGTCTTCATTGACCAAAGCTTTAAACCCTAACCAACCCAAAGGGTACCTGCTATCCATCCTACCATGGTCAGAAGCTTTTAAAGCCACAGCTTCCCTGAAAGGCACAGAAGTCACTTTGGTTTAAGTCGAAATAAATCTCAGTGTTTGTTGCAGCTGGGAGGATGGCTTAGTGAGTAAAAACACTTGCTGCACAAGGGTGAGGACTTAGGTTCAAGTTCCCATCACCCATGTCAAAAGTCATCTATGACCGCTACCCCAGTGCTCTAGAGCGGCAGAGACCCGAGGATTACCAGGGCTTGCTGGCCACCAGCTTAGCTCCAGGTTCCATAAGAACTCCTCTCAAGGGAATAAAGTGGAGGATGACAAGGGCAAAATAGTTTACATCCTCTGGCCTCTATGCACACGCAGGTACCACATATACCTACACCACAGACTCACCTATGCAGACACAAACAATCAGTGTTTGCTGATGTTTATATTATGAAAGAAAAGATCACTGCCTGCAATGTAATGGACTATCAAGTATCAGGTGGGGAGAAATAAGTGGAGGGTACTGAATTTTTCCTTCCTTCCTTCATTCAACTCATCATAGACAAGCATAGAATGTTACAGCAAATCTTTCAGCTTTTCATATATCTCAAAAATTGTCTATGGTGTTTTAAACATGACCCATGAATCCATGCTTCAACTGTATTAAATTGCATTGAATTAGAGTTTAGCAACTATGTTGATCCTTTGTTTAATTCCTAGAAATGGAAAATATAAGGTTACAGCATTTCAAAATGATAGCATTTATTAGCATATATGAATTTCCTCTTAATTTAAATTCATTTGCAAACCAAAGTCAGAAACCCCCTAGATCATGGGGCAAAGACTGTCTTGAACATCTGAATGTTTCAAATGTCTAGAATAATAAATGTTTCCAGAATAAATGGCTAATAAGTTTGGAAACCACCTTACTGTAAAACAAATAAAAATATAAAGGCAGGTTTTTAAATTGCTTTTTCATAATTTCTTTATTGGGATATTGAAAAGATGGTCTCTTGTGCAGAGCATTTGAGTTCAGAATCTACTCTACAGCCTGGTGCTTCTGCTACTTTTTGCTTTCTTAGCATCTCTCCACACACCTCATCTGTGAGATGGAGACAATGGTGATGTCTGTCCTACTGGGTGAGTAAAACACTGTAGATTGTGCCTTATAAGAGAGAGTTCAGAGTAGCACAAGCACATGGGGAAGATCTGATGCACCCTGGCTCCTACTCTTGTGGCTATCTCTCCTTTTACCTTGATTCTGCAGCATGAGT
Source organism: Peromyscus maniculatus bairdii (assembly GCF_049852395.1). Classification (NCBI taxonomy): domain Eukaryota; kingdom Metazoa; phylum Chordata; class Mammalia; order Rodentia; family Cricetidae; genus Peromyscus; species Peromyscus maniculatus. The sequence continues at coordinate 118,524,859 of NC_134854.1, forward strand.
ATAAACTTTCTGTAGACACCCATTAATTAAGACAGGAATAATGAGCCACAGAAATAAGACAGAAGAACCCAAACTGAAAGTTTGTCATTCTTATTTCATTTGTTATTTTGAAATTTGGTTTGTAGAGAGAAGTCTCTCTCTCTCTCTCTCTCTCTCTCTCTCTCTCTCTCTCTCTCTCTCTCTCTCTCTCTCTTGTGTCTGTCTGTGTGTGTGTCTGTGTGTGTGTGTGTGTGTGTGTGTGTGTGTGTGTGTGTGTGATCACTGAGAGACCAGTGGGAAAGACTGATGAAACACCAAGCAGGTGTTACTCTTTGTAGAGCAGAGGAAAGAAGACTTTTTCTCAAAGATGCACCCCTGCATTCAGCCTTCTTTGTAATACCCGCAAAAGGTAAAGGGATTCTCAGAAACTTTGAAGTTTTCAAGGCAAGAAAATTGTGAGAACCATCTCAGTTCTGAAAATAATGTAGCAGACTTGGGGTGATGACCTTTGACAGTGGGGATCATAGCAGTCTTGCTCTTTGCTTTATTGAAAGCATCTAGCACATAGTAGGTGTGGTGTAAGCTACTTGTGAAGCAATGGAATGAGTATTTCAGAGACTTATCACCAGTGCAGCCTATAAAAGAAAAGTAGGTCATCTCCCATGCGTCTCCGAACTTTAAGTACAATCATAGTATATTTCCAGGGAAGCCGGGGTTCACACCATAGTACTCGAGATGCTACTGAACTTCTGTGTGTTTTCCCTTTCCATCTCAGCATGCTATTTAAAGAAAGCAAAAATACTTTGATAAAGAACCTTGAGCATCTTTCTTCATCATAACTCAGTCTTGGGTGCCAACAATGATATATTTCTACTTATTAAACATGTTAAATAACTCCAAAGATTTTTATTTGGCTTACAAACACAAACATCAGTTATATTCCAGATAAATTATATTCCAAGATTTAGCTGACAAAACAGCTAACTGACAAAAAAAAGAAAAAAAGAAAAAAAAATCAGGCTAAGCCTGACAGTATAACTTGCTGGCAAAAAGAACAGTCAGAGGTAAGACCTGGTGTATGTTTCACTTTCCCATTTACTGTTGCAAGCCTTACAGTCATTAACACTGTCAATATTTTGCATGATGATTCCTTCTCTCTCATTTTCTTTCCCTTCTCAGTCTCCTGGCATGAGAATGGAATAAGACAAAAACCTCCACCACAGACCATCAGGTAATAAAGCATGTTAAAGCGCTGCTTGGGTCATGGGAGAGTTAAGGGCAGTTATTAAAATTTACCTCGTCTCTAATAGAGGGTAATGTCACTTTAAGACATGTGAGACTTTAGAGAGGAGGGGTGTATTGAAACAGACTCCTGCTCCTTACAGGAGGTATAGCAGCCCTGCTCTTACATTTCGCTGCCTAACTCTGTCCTGAATGTGCCGGAGTGGGAATGGTCTGTCGGTGGCTATAAACTGCTTCTCATCAGGAAACTACATTAGCTCACCATCACTTCAAAGGTCTCGTCAGACAGAGGTGACGCCAGGAGATGATTTAAAGGTGAAAATGACAAGGTTTCCACCCCTCAAACCCTGGTTCCTTTTCTGACAATACAGTGAATGAACCCAACGTCTTCTTAACTGTGGAAATAGGATCGGAAGAGGAAAGCCTTTTTTTTTTTTTCTTTAATTCTTGATAAAGAACTGCTGGGAAGCATTCTCTTTGAATATCTGAGAATTGTGGCACAGATGGATTTTAAAAAGTGTTAGCTCTTTCCAATGAACACTAGGAGAGTGCCCTGCTCTTGGCTGGATTTTTCAGGTAAGAAAGCCTCTGTAGATTTAAGATCCAGAAAGCAGATTTGAAACATATTCAGAGAAGTACGCAAGGCTAGATGCATTATTTGGGGGAAAACACTTACTGCCACTGAGCGGAGCAGAGCTCTGTGGGAGAGTGGAGAGCGAGCAGGGAAAGGGGTATTCAGGAGCCTGGGAAGTGATGCTGGGAATTAAAGAAAGTTAACAGGAAAAAGCAAAGAAAAAGGGAGGTGCTGTGATTGTCAAGTCAGAGCAGCTTTCTGCATGCTGAGGTCTACTGTGGGTTAAAAATGAGCAAGAGAGAGCAGAGCTCTGAAGAATTGTTAAGTTCTGAGGATGGTTGGATTTTTTCCTGAGTTAAATTCCCAGTGCATTTTAACAGTGATTGAAAACACAGCAAATGCATGCCGGGTCACCTCTGTTTTGTCTTTCTGCAATTTGCAGGCTATTCTGAAAGGCTCTAAAAGGCATTCATTTGGGGATTCACAGGAGGGGAGATGCTATTTATCTCTGCTGATAAGAATGAATCCAGGCTATCCTGCTAGTTCTAAAATCAACGAGGCAAACATGCTGTATACAAAAGTAAATAGTGGGCCACCAAACTAGAAACTAATTAGAAAGTGAGTGGTCCATCTGAGTCACTGCCTGGGGCATTGATGGCGCCATGTGGTTGAAAAGAATGTTTTCCCACTTCGCACTTAATTACAGTTGTCACGTTTATCTATTGTTATCCTCAAAGCCTTTCTCAAACACTCCACCCCTCTAAATCCTGCAAATTACCCAGAATTATGCACATATGTATTTGTATATAATGCTTATTTTTGCTGAACATCACTGGTTTTGAAAGAGTACCAATTTCAACAGATAAGGAAGGCATACTGGGAGGTCACCAGCAGGGTTTTAATATACAGTGGAAATTCTTGAAGGGTGTCATTTGAGAGAGGGGAAGAGGAAAACACAACCTTAATTGCACAAACCCTCTCTAAGCTCTCTAAGAGGAAGGCATGTGGCTAACTGAGTTCTTGTATAGAAGATGCCTCCTAACAGTGGCTGACTAAGGAAGATGCTTCAAGTTTGATTAATTTGCCAATATGAAATGCAGCATAAGGTGTTGTTTGGGAAATTGGACAATATGTAGCGCCATTGAGCTTCTGTAGCTCCTGAGATGCCCATAGGTACAGATAAGACTGTCAAAGTTTCAGCGCCTGAGAAAAGGTATATGCTCACCCATAAATATACACACCACCTGTATATGCATATTCATCAATGCTCTAGCAAATGCCACAATGGGATCTTAGGAGACAAAACAATACTGTAAATTATGGCTTGCTGTAGGATAGATGCATAGACCTTGCATCTGAAACTCATTCTGGCTAAAGACACACTTCCTTCTGTTTTCAAGTCCAGTCAGAGAGTTCAGTTCTATCGGGAGATTACAACATGCCTCTGAGAAATGACTACTTAGTTTAGAGGACAGCATTGCGATTAAAAATTCATGACTATAGAATTAAAGAGGAAAAAAAAAAAGAGCCCACTCTTTTCTTCCAGGCTTATGTCAGACTTGCAATGAAGTTAGAATGAGCAAGTCTGCAGCTTCTGAATGTCTGGGGAAACTAGTTTGCAGCTCTTCGTGTAAAAGTGGATGTTTTCACGGGCAGACAATGTTTTCATCGGCCTGATTGACAGTCAAAAACTTTATTTTTGCATTTTAGGCAGTCGTTGGCCTTTTGCTTTCCAGACCTTAAGGGACATATTTATGAGCTTCTGGAAAGGGTCTTCAATCCTACTCCCTGGCATGACCTCTGCTGGAACATTCCTTCTAGCCTGCCAAGTTGCAAAAGAACACCACGTCTGATATTCCCCCTTCCTTCCTCACTGGGACGTACTGCACTGTGGGCTGGAAGCCAGGGGTAACCTGTTCTTATCTCATGTTCTCTTTAGAGAATGGCAATGGTCTCTGCGATGTCCTGGGTCCTGTACTTGTGGATAAGTGCGTGTGCCATGCTGCTCTGCCATGGATCCCTCCAGCACACCTTCCAGCAGCACCACCTGCACAGACCAGGTAAGTGTGTGTGTGTGTGTGTGTGTGTGTGTGTGTGTGTGTGTGTGTGTGTGTGTGTGTGCTGGGGGGCGGGGAGGGGGCTTGCTCCACAGCAGGCTCCTCCAGTCTCACTGTGGTCTCTTCAACAGATGGCGGAAAGCAAGTGACAGAAATTGCTATAGTGTGGGCAGTTTGCCTTTGAATTCTAAGACATGTTGTGGGCTGGATGCTCTGGGGGATGGAGAGTGTACCAAAAAAATGCCTTGGAGGTATTTCTGTTAATGTCTCAGAAAAGGTGGATTTTATTTTTCAAAGGAATTGGTCCCCCTCCCTTCACCCCCGCTACCGTCTTCCACACACCTTGTTTAGGAGAATGATTTGGTCTTGGACAATAGCAAAATATTCTACAAACGGTGGAGTAACTTTCAAGACTGGGGTGATTTAGAGAGGAGTCATGGATTTCCCGGGGTGAATTTATACCTAGTGTAGATACTGTCATTTCAGTCTGTGTGGCTAAGGGCTCCAGGGATGTGTTAATGACCAGACTAACTTTAGAAGTTGTCAATGAAAAAGAAAATGAAGCAGTGACTTACTATGTCGTGTCTGGTTTAATTTGCATCCCGTCTTCTCTCCCTTCCTTCCTTCACTTTGGTTCCTCCAGTGTGTTCCGCGCCCCCACCCTTTTTGTCCTCCCTCTGTTGGCAGTTTCTGGAACAAGTTCGCTCTGGCGTGCTTTCTGAAAATTTTCTTTATTGATTCCTTTTTTTGTTTTCCTTTTAGTTTCGGGTGCAGTTTGCTTTCTCCTCCGGCTTCTAACTCTTCCCTCGCCCCACTCTTCAGTGCTGATTTTCCTTTCTTTGCCTGTCTAGCTTTCTCACACAAAGTCACCGCCAGTTCAATCGTCCTTACGCTTCCTGGTTGATTCTCAGGAAGGTTTCCTTCTCCTTTTCCCCCGTAGCTGTGGCTGTGTTCGCCGCACCCCCTACCTTCACCATCCTTGGTGGCCCCCTCGGAGGGTCAAGTGCAACGTTTGGGGACGAGTTGCACACTCAAGTTCCTGCTCCTCAATTCTGCTCTGCTGCCGCCCTCCCTCTCGACCCTCCCCATATCCTTTCCTGGCTTCCTGCCATCCACAGGACTTCTCAGTGCAGCGGGTCCAGGTCCGGAGTGGAGTCTGCATCTCTGTCTTTCCTGGCTCTGCAGCCTTGACTGTGATCCCGCACTCTTGGTTTGGCCTTCTCCAGTCCTTCTCTGGGTGCCTTTTGCTGCCTCCCTCCCCGGGTTGGGTTCAGCTTCCAAGCTGGGGCAGACTGAATAGAGCCGCCAGGGTGCATGCCAGCGCGCGCCTGCTGGGTCTGCAGCCCTCAGCTGCAGAGGAGGGCTGGGGGCGGAGAAGGCCAGCTGTCCCCGGGTCCCATCCGCCTTCCTTCCTTCCATAAGCCAGGTCAGCGAGGGGAGCGAGGGGGCGCTGGTGCCCCTGCGGGTGGGCATGGAAACCATGCTGCCGCCACTGGTGCTGCTTGCCTGTGTTTTCTGTGTCCTGTGTGCAGACCCTGGCACGGGAAGCGCCAGATTTCTGCCAGAAGCTTCAGTGCCAACATGGAGGGAACACAATCGTGGATTTGGGGATCCCTGAGCTACCTCCAACCACTTAATCGCCAATCTGTTCTGGCAAGAAAAGTCTTCGGCTTGTTACATAGTCATACAAATAATCCGGGAAATGCAGTTTCTCTGTAATACTCAACAATGAGATAAAAGAACCATCCATCCCTACAGTTCTAGAGACAGTGTTCACGGTTAATTCATATTGTTAGTTTAGCCACTGTGTAAGTGGATATAATTTACCCGTTTTGCCCAGAGAACGGAAGTGGAAGTTTGAGAGGGTGGGATGTGACAGTCTGAAACCATCCAAAGAATGGTTGCAGATGGAGGTCATGCCCCGTGATTCTAAAACTGTCCCCTAGTACACCAACTGTCTACATCAGATAGCCTCTTAAGGAGCATCGAATATAATCTGTGAAAACTTTAAGGTCAGATCCATGCGCATGCTCATTTAAACTGCAAGTCAGATCTAGGAGGTGGCTGAAGCAGGTGGCTGGTGGTGGGGGCCAGGGACTGGTCAATGCCTCTGTCCCTGAACTTTCCTAACATGAACTTGGATAAGTGACTTTCCATATCTGAGCTGAGTTCCCTGTCAGGGGAGGGGGAAGGGACAGGGGAGGGGAGGATGAGGAGATGACTTCCTAGGAAGTGGGAAGTGAATTTCCCCTTATCAATATCAAGCATCTTTATTAAGGGACTGCAACCTGTAAGTCAGGGATGTTGAATGAGTCAAATTTTACTGTTCCCACTACTAATAGATCCACTTAGCCAGGGCAAAGCTTGATGCTTTTGTTTTCTAAGCATGTGTACATGGCTAGGACATCGGACATGCCAGTGATTACAACCACTTTTACTTTATGCTGTGTGTGTAGTCTCACACACACACACACACACACACACACACACACACACACACACACACACACACACACACACAAAGAGCTCGGATAGAGTTTGTAGTGAACTCTCACATAGAGCATGTCTATTGGCTTATGGGAACTGGGACTATTATGTGTAACAAAGAAATTCATATCATCGTAGGTCTTATTAAAATAACATATTTTTAAAATTGATTCTGACTGAAATTAAACCCACTGCTCATGTTCTTCCTTATCTACCATGGAGCTTGCTCATTATCAGCCAATATATGTTGAAAGTATACCTTAAACATCCCCAAGAACTTTGTTACCAACAGCTCCACCCCCAAGTACTCACTCTCTGAGTCCTGTCTCAGCCTTGCAGTAGAAAAGGAGGAACTATAAGTGCTTCTTCTAGATACAGAGGGATTAAAATAACGTTGATTCAGAAGTCCAGTGGGTCTGTGTAATGTGCTAATTCAACCTTCTTAGGATTGCTACAGTAGCTGCAGAGATTAAAGTGATAGATCTTGGTCACAGTAATCTTCCAAATTATTACAGTCACTATTTAATGTGTTCTTCTGTTTTGATTTTACGAGTAAAAATATGTTTCTCTCTCTCTCTCTCTCTCTCTCTCTCTCTCTCTCTCTCTCTCTCTCAGATAAGTGTGGCATTTTCCTTTGTGGGTCTTAAATCTTCAGAGACATTAATGAAACGTGTGTGAAAACAGAACAAAAAAACAAACCACGGGGCAGTTATCTGTGATACTCCACCCCTAAATGAGCAAATAAATAAAGAAATAGTTGGATAAATGAGCAAAAAAGAAAAGCATAATTTCATTCTCTCAAATCAGTGGAAATAAGTGACATGATGAGAAAAAACGAGACATCAGCCGACCCTAGCCTTGTTGCGTTTGCCTAAGCTTGAAAAATCACCTCCTTCACAAGGCAGAGCAGCATACTTGGCATGCATGCCGAGTGTGTGGAAATGTGCAAAATGACAAATCTTTCACTAGGAGAGAGAGAGAGAGAGTTTGGGGGGGGGCTCTATAGTCACCCTCACCTGCTTAGGAATGGAATTCCCTCCCCCTCAGGCCAGCACCTCACAGTCAGCTTCCCCATCCCCTCCACAGCAAGATTGATGGTGTTCCGATTGCAAGCAGGCAATTTCAGTCTCTCAAGAAATAATCCACTCCACTGACAGATGAGAGGAATTGGATGAGCCGTTCCCCTTGTTGAGAGTATGCCTCCCCTGGATGGCACCAGCCCGTCAGGGCCCGTTAGGGGAAATGGTTAGAGATTTGGGCCAATTTCTGCTGTCATGACGTGAAATTGGGACAGTGTTTTCGTAAGGCCACGCATTTGTGATCTGTCTCCTCGATGTAGTGGGTTTGTGCACAAACAGAGTGAGAATATGTTAACTAGAAAACTGACTGATTTTTAATGTATTTGCCTGCAGCCCCTAAGTACTTCCTATTTTTCATATTTATAGTATTAAGAATGCATCATTTATTTTCACTTACTCACTAGTTAAGGAAGATTAAAACAGTCAATCAAATGAAACTGAAATTTAAAATTACATAAGTGAATAAAATGTGCTATAGATGAACAGATTCATAATTTCAATAATTGAATATTGGAATAGTTTTTATCTGGGGAATGATGTAGGAAGTTACTATGACAACTTGAAAAATATTTTTGCCTCCCCACACCCCCGTACCAGACCTTTGGTAGGACAGTTATTTTTAAAAAGACAGATTCAACAATGAAAACTCAGATGTAGCATCTCTGGTTTCTAGTAATTAGGACAGTCTAAGTTCTTCACACTTAACAGTGTGTGCGCAGGGGGAAAAAGGATAAATCGTTTGCCAAATGCAGTCTTCCAATTTAAGATTATGTTTGCTCCTGGTATGGATATGTGGATTATGATGGCAATTTTAACGTTTGCTTTATTTGCGGTATGTGGGTGGATGTGGGAGTGTGTGTGTAGAGGGGTGGATGTGTCCTTGAAACAATAAAATATGAGTCTTCTCAAAATTGTTTAGCAAGAAAAGAATCCCTGGGATTCTTTAGTAAAATAAAATTACATATCTATGAATTACATGAGACAGAAGTTAGAAGTAGACAATGAATCATTTGTTCTTGAGTCAATGTGATTTCATTGACGTTGGAAATGATATATAAAAGCTTGCTCTGAATAGAATATCTCTGTAATTTATACTTGACGAGATTTAAGACTGCATTAAGCAAACTGTGTATGTTAGAAGTCCTCATTTATGACTTTATTATATAGTGAACATCACCATCCATTTTAACATGAGAATTTGGGGTAAATCAATTAAAATGTGTACATACCTTACATTAATTTTTACTCTACCATTCAAAACCACATTTTAGAAAACTGCCTGGGACGTATGTTTCAGATGCTTTTCAATAAGGGTTGTTTTATAGTTTTAGTGTATAAGAACTAGTGGGTACAACTGTGGTTGCACATTTTCCTTTTAGGAATGCCTACTAGCTTAAAGTTGCTAAGTATAGTGGATTGGTGTTAGAATTGGAGCAGACAGGCTGTTATTTGGTATAAGCTGGTGCTAGTGATAATGCATTGATCATCTGATGGATGATATTGACCTCCTCCAAGAGGCACAGTGAAACTATGGACATCAAATAAAACACCAACATACCAGGGCCAAGTAGAGATATAAATACATATTTCCTGTCACTGCCATGAACTCGAAACAGAATGGTGCAAATACCATACAAATGGCTACTGATTTAAGTACAAGACTATGCCTTCAAATCATAGTTAAGGGCAATAGACATTACACTACACTGCATACTAAAGTAGTTAGTAATGGCACAAATGAACATTAGTTGCCAATTACTAATTTCTTAAACTTCATTGGAGATGATGATCTGAACTTTCAACTTGAAACACTGGAGACCATTTTAGTTGAGTACAGCAAAGCAGGTGAACCATTTTCCCACAGCACTGTCCCTTAAATTACGGTATCTCTTAGAATGTGGAATGTGTGAATTGGACACATGCTTCCACTCCTAGACACTTACCACTAGGAAAAATTTTGGTCATGTGTGAAATTTTTGTTGAGGTATAGTTATTGCAGGAATGGTTAAAATGGCAACAACAGTGTTTCGGCTCCATCAAAATGGGATTGATAAAATAAATGATCATCTACCCAGTGGAATTCAGTGTGGCCATCACAAAGGATGAGTTGTGCTTATGTGTGCTCATGCAGAAAAATCCCTAAGATTTTAATGAATGAAGAAAACAAGGAGAGGAATACTATTTCAAAATAATTTGAAGAGATACAAAGAATACCAAACGGTTATGAACATCCTGCATTACTAGTGAAATCTGAAAAAACTTCTTAAAAGATTTAAGAGGGTTTCATTTTTAATTTGTATAAATTAGTTATACATAATAATGGGCTTTGCTTGTACATTTTCATGTCTGTATATAATGATTTTGTTTATATCCAACCCCTTATTGTGATCCATCATCCTAGCATTCTCACTTATCTTTTTCTTACCAAGTAGTTCTCCTTCTACTTTTCATGTCTTTTTTTTAAGACTTAGTTTTTATTTTTAAGTGTGTGTGTGTGTGTGTGTGTGTCTGTCTGTCTGTCTGTCTGTCTGCCTGTCTGTCTATGGGTGGATAGGTACCCATGAGTGCTGGGGCCTGAGGAGGCCAGAGGTGTTGAATGCCCTGGAGCTGGAGTGACAGGTGTTTGTGGGCTGCTCAGTGTGGGAGCTGGGAAACAAACTCTGCTGCTCAGCGAGAGCAGTACATTCTCTTAACTACTGAGCATTCTCTCCAGCCCTGTTAGATTATTTTTTATGTATGTGTGAACCAAATGAGTTTAATTAGGGATACTTACAGGAATACAGGGGTGGGGTAGAGGGTAGGAGGAAGGGGTTATTTATTTGAGCATGGACAACTTACCGGTTGCTAGACCACTGAAGAAAGCTTTTCTGCTTCCCCCAGAAGCTTGTAACTATCTATAGACTTTCAGGGAGGAGTAAGGTATCCTATGTCCATCCCAATCTGTGTCATAGTGTTAATAGGTCCAGTTTTACGTAGACTTTGTTCAGGTAACTAAAGTTGCTGAGCTCTCAAGAGTGCCACAGTCATGGCTTAGAATTCTCACTTATTGTTTGGCTGTATTTTTAATTCACTTTGGATGAGCATGGATGGCTATTTAACAAAAGTCTCAACAATTTAGGTATAGAATTTTAATGATTAAATTAGAAGAAAAACAAGTGTTATTTCTGCATAAACAAAAAATAAAGGAGGATGGGTAAGAAATTATCATGAGGCCTCCTTCCTAAGAGTATTCTAATAATAGGAAATGTAGATCAGTATTACTGAAATTATGCTTTATAAAGATTCTTATTGGGAAAATAGGGTTGGATGTTGGGGAAATAATTGCTCTGTGATTTATTTTTCTCTAGGACACATATGATGTAAGTGATGAAAGTTCTAGAACCAGTTGTAGATGAAAAAAAAACAATATATTATCTTGCAAATATTACTTTTTTGTTTGGGCTGCATTGACAGTGTATCCTCACATCACATGCATTGAGAAATGTAGGAGAAGAGAATTCTGAAATTTTATTCATCCTTTATATCTCAGTATGACTAAGGTATCTGACATGTAGTGGGTGCTCATAAGATAAACTAATCTTTTATAATTTACTAAACTTTTCATAAAAAAAAATCAATGAAAGTTTTGGTAGAATTGTAGCCTTTTCACTAGTCGTTATGACTCTCTCTCTCTCTCTCTCTCTCTCTCTCTCTCTCTCTCTCTCTGTCTCTCTCTCTCTCTCTCTCTCTGTGTGTGTGTGTGTGTGTGTGTGTGTGTATTTGGGTGTGTGAGCACAAGGACATTATGGATTTACGTTATTTGTATGTGTGATTAGAATGTGGATACTATTCAAATGGATACTAATACAAATAGCAAATACTCAGTATAGCATAGGTATATATGTCTTTCTGTAGATACTTAACTGTTTGATATTTGACAGCTATTTTAGTAAGCAAAATAATCTGAAGAATTACTGCTTTGCAATGTACTTATAGATGTAGAATATATAGATATTATACTTATAAATTTAGTCATATATTAAATGCCTAAGAATTTTTTATGTTCAACTATGGGCTTTCTTTTCCCTTTTTGGGTTTGAAAAATTCTCATAGGGATGAGCTTGGGGAACCAAAGGAAAAAAAAAACACCCCTTAACAGACAGAGAAAAGCCTTTCACTGTATAAATCTTTTGATTTTGAGAGAAAAAATTCACTTCAGCTTTGTAGCAAAAAGAGCAACAGACAGGCAATTTCCCCCTTCTTTGGGGGTAAAGAAAAGATGAATTATTTTGTTAACAAGTTGTATAAACTAATGGAATTCCGCAAAAATAATGTCCTTAAAGTACACAGGGAATGCTCTTAGCCCACTCTTTCTTTCTCCTTCTTGCTGTTATGTAATAATAGTCTCTAGAATGAAAACAGAAATGGTATTATCATGAAGTTTTCCTCTCAGAAAGTTGGAGTGAATACTGAGGGGTCTGTCTGTTGATTAAAGACTCCCTTCCTTCATGTAGGAAAGACATCAAACCAAGTCTTATCCTGTCTCCTAAAGGGCAAAAGACCCTGGTGCCCTCTGGTATGGTCACTATTCTCATGATATCACCAATATTTACCTTTACTACATCCTTACTAGACATTTTCTTTTAGGATGCTCCATCCCACTCAAACCTAAATCAAAGCCATCTGAGTATACATATCCAGAGGGATTGTCATGTTTCTCAGTTCTGCGGATGAAGAATGGACAGACTGAGTTGCACACGTTTTAAAATTCCAGCTCCTAGATTCCAATAAAGCACCTAAATCGAAGGAAAGCATTATCATGCTCTAGTAATTAACCATACATCCTAAATTAGGGTCAGCAGGCCAGGCTTTCTATTGAAGAAATATTGAATAATGGTTCAATAAATATTTGCTGGTCAACTAGGCTTTATCTAAACAAGATCTTTGTATATCCTAACACTTACATACTGGTAGAAAAGACTACATTAGCTTTTTAAGAAATGATCCGATTCAGTGAGGAGAGATGACCATAGAGTAGGAGTCAGAGGCTGAGCTTGTAGTGTCTCTCCTAAGCTGTCAATTACTAAGGCTCCAGTGGCAATGGTTGGAAGGAATGAATGAACACTGTTCACACTCCCAGAAGGCAATCTATATGTTCCATAAATAGTGATGTATGTTGTCAGATAATAAATCTTTAAACTGCCTCAAGAACTGTTTTGTTCATGTTATCAATTCCATATGGAAAGATTCATTGCAAAATTACCTCTTTCAAAGAGTCATTGGCTGAAACTAATTAAACGTTATGGACAACTCATAGGTAAGAAAGACAAAATCCCCCATGGTAACAGAAATGATTGAAATACGTGGGGGAGGGTATTAGGAGATGCCAGCAGCTGAGATAACCAGAGGATAGACACACATCTTGAGGAATGAGCTTGTTTGGAGTTGCCTCTGAGCCCATCCCAATGTGAGATTATCTGACATTTGAAAGTGATCCTCAATCTTAACGTTTATGTGTACTTTCCTTATCCTGTAAATATCAGGTGAGCACAACAAATCTTGACTAAGAGTGACATCCTTCCTGAAGACTGCCAGACAAGATTATCTCCAGCTCCAACATTTTTTGATTCTTCATGAATTTATCAAATATATTTATGCAAGATATGTCAAGAGAGACAAGGTCAATAGTTACTAAGGGGGGCATTATAGGCATATCTGTCTTGGTTTGGTTTAAAATTGTGTGCACACTTGAGTCATGCCCTGAGTTTTGCCCAACAGGCACCAACACTTGACTCTGTGCTTTTTACATGTGCTGGAATTGTTATTACAGGGGCTCCAGTCAGCTGAGAGTTTTTATATAATGAGGCCATTGTTCTAATCAGAGGTCTCATTTTAATTTCAGCTAAAAAAATCCATTAATTTTCTTTTAAATTAGGCTTGGAAGAAATGGTAATCGGTAAATGTAATAAAATGGAAGAAGCATCCAGAAGTACTGTAATGCTCACATAAAACTCTTAATTTAATATTTTATTAAAGTTCTCAGAATCTAGTTTGCAACCCACTAGTATGTCATAAATATAGCTTGAAAGCCAATATTATTTCTTTTTCGTTGTTGTTCTTTAAGCATGGGCATTTATTTCATGCAAGAATAAAGGTAACTTATTAGAAAGACACCTATGTCATCATTCTTCTGCAGATGACATGAAGCTGAGGTTCCTGAGCATTCTTAATTTAGTGTCCTCATAGGAAACCTGGCTGCCAGCTCTTAGAAAACACGGCAGAGTTCCTGCATGCAGATAATTATAATTCATCCCGTTTGAGAAAAGACAATTTGTTATCAGTGTATCGTGAGAGTTGTTTTAGTTGTTAGTGATTTTCAATTGCTGTGGTCTTGCTTTTTAATTATAAATCGCTGTTGGTTTAGTTTTCTCATTATCAGTGAGTTTATTGTGGGTTATTTGGTTAACCCTATAGTATGAATGATGCATATTTGTTTCTTTTGCACTTTAAATTACTGTAGAATACTAGCCATTAAGCCAATCCTGAATTATGGTTGATCTGAGTTGAGCTGGTAGAATGCTTGCCTAGCAGAGATGAAGCCCTGGGTTTGATCCTCAGTACCAAATAAACCAGGTGTGGTGGCACATACCTGTATGTAACCTCAGCCCTCAGGAGATAGAGGCAAAGGTTTAGATGCTCAAGATCATCCCAAGTCACTTAGCAAGACTGAGGAGAGCCCAGATTATAACAGGCCCTGGAGACAGAAGGGGTATATGCGGTAATTTCGATTCTAATTGGTAAATCTTGCACATCTCATCACTCTTTGTGCATGTATTATTTGTATAGTGACACTATGTAGACACTAACTGTGGACCTCTGCAATGTGTTCTCATGGTACTTTTATGTCCATAGAACTAGAACATTGCTTTATAAGAATCTGTTAATAGATTCATTTTATCTCAAAACAAAAAATCAAAAACAACCAAACAAAAAACAAAACAAAAAAACATTTTATACAGGCTTCTTTCCAAGATTTTATCTCTTAGGACTCTTTCCATTATAAAGTTGAAATAGGTGGGCACTGGATATTTCTCTTCTTCACCAAGCTATGGTTATAGGAGTTTGAAGACTGCTTTTGTCAAGACAATTGTGTGACTAGAGATTAGTGTTCATAGAAGTTTAAATTAGAAACAATAACTGCCATAATGAAAACCCAATCAATCAAGCAGCCAATCAATCCCCTGTTATGAAACAAAATGATAAAGGGCAGAGGAATGCTGTGTTTGGAAGCTTCCAAGATACAGTTAAACCAAATGGAAATGGTTTGGTTGCTCCTTACATCTCTTCACCTGCCAAGAATGCAAAATGGTACTCCGGAATTGAGGTCACTAGGTGAACATTTGTAGGGCAGCATTTTTGACAGCTGCTTCCAGAATTATTGAGAAGATGGAGTAAATTCAGGGCTTGGTGAGTTGCCAATCTCCAGTCCTTCATCAGGCCTACAAGATCAGTAAGTGATCACATTCTACACTCTTGTCCTTGATGTTCCCTGAAGCTTGGGGCAGGGGAAATAACATAGATGTCCTATTTAGGGCTAGGCTTAGATAGTCGCTTATTTTCAGCACTCAGTATTCCTTCCTTATGCTTCCATATGGCATTTGTTCTACTATCTCCTCCAGTTACATTTTTAATTGGGTTTCAATATAGTAAATGTCTATACGGCTTTTTCATACACCCTTCATTTTGGTTAGCTCCCTTTCTTGTCCCCATCCCTCATACCTACTCCAACTTAAACCTTTCTGTCCCTAAAATTCCTATCTATTTTCATTTTACCTATAATTGACTATTCATACTCTGTCCACAAAACTTCCCCTCTCAGTTTTATTTTTAACGTACAGTACACTTAATACATGATACTCCTCAAATATTTTCTGGCCCTTTACTGGATGCAGTGAATTATGTTTTTCCTGTTATAATAGAGTTGACTTTTTTTTTGAAGTAATGTCCACTTAACATAAGCTCATATATTCTGGGAGGTAGCAAATGCTGGTCATGCTAGAGACTGTGTTTACACATAGCAAAGTCAACTGAATACAACTGAATAAATGAGAAAATGAGCCTAAACATTAGTCCTCACAACCTTGTGAGGTAGAACATCATTTCATTTTATGAAGAAAACCTAAAATAATAAGTTCACTGATTTGATTGAGTTCCTATAGCTTGAGACGTGGCATGGGGTGACAAACTGGAGATTATTTCCAGTGTCTGAGTGGAACTGTACATTTACTGTACACAGAGTCCAATGTGGCATGATCCTTTTTCCATCACATTTTACGTGCAACACAACCCTACATGTCAGCTAGTGTTATCTTCATTGTTCCACACAGCAAAATGTGGGAAATCATGTTAACTGTGTAAAGAGAACTTAGGTTATGCAAGGTCTCTTAGTCAAGCCATGCTTCCATCATAGCCACATAATGCTAGGAATACCAGCAAGATATTCTCAACCAATTGAAATTAGAGAACAAATTCCTGTGCAAAGACCATTGTTTTATTTTAGCTAAGTACCTTGCTTCTTGAGAGCTTTTCTTAGTCTCTATCAGGCAGTACTTTTGATAACATGGCTGAGGAATGCATTTGTCTTTATTTTGCTGGGCAAATTGGGGCACATGCATCCTGTTCTTTCTTTGCTGGATAAACAGCAACTCATCTGCAGGTACTTTTTCCAGGGATATTGTTTACCAGCAGACTCTGGAGACCCTTCTTTATTACACATAGGGAAGCAGCAGCAGAGGAGAAATTGTCTTAATTGGAGACCTTTTCTGTAATATTCAATATGAAATTGTAAATCATTCACACTTGGAAAGAATTCTTGAAAACTACAATCTAACTTTTCTGATACCATATTTTTTTTGGTATGTATCATGTTGAGACTTTATAAATTATTTAGAATATTGTAAAGTGGACTGACCTTTCTGGCAAGTGATTTGATCATTTGCAGCAGTGTCTTTTTGCTAAAATATTGAATTTTCTGACTTTCAAATAAAACATGCAAGGCCCACAGCCCAGTAATATGGTAGGTAGAAATTGCTTGTAAAATCAGACAAGAAATCTTCCTTTCCTATCCCTGTAATTATCAAATAGATATCTTCCTCTGCTCTAAAAATATCCCCATGACCAGTGATGGCACACTTTTGACAGACAACCAGCTCATTCTTACTCTGGAGATATCATTGCAGGCATCATTAATCAATCACAGAAAGTCTTACATTGAATCAAGGTTCTATCTCAGAATGACTGAATAACTAAATGTGTCAACAATGATTTTAAAGACAACCACAACAACTGCCCCCAGAACAGTCATCCCCCAGCTGCTACTACATACCATGTGTTGCATCATAGACTTGCCTATTTAGCTGCAAAAGAGCATTAGCTCTTTCTGGTTTAGACTATTCTTTAATGTACATCACATGTCCTTTCAGTGTGAGCCATAGTATTCATTTAAAATTAATTATTTGGGCACTGGAGAGATGGCCCAACAGTTAAGATTATTTGCTGGGTTCTATTCCCAGAGCCCACAGGGAGGTTCACAACCATCTATAACTCCAATTCCAGGGGATCAATGCCCTCTTCTGGCCTCTGAACCTACTGCATGAACATAAATGGCACATACATATAGGCAAAATACCTAGACATATTAAACAAATTAAAAAAATAAAAATAATGATTTAAATAATCAAAAAAGCTGATTCATATTTAGTGCTTAGAATAGATCCCAGAATAGGTTAAGCATGAGTGAAGAAGCATCATCCTATATCTTTGGGAATTAGAGAGCTGATTTTATTTTGTATGTCTTGACTTCACCCTGTTAATTATTTTTCGTTCAAGGAGTGGGGTGGGATGGAACAGCATGGCACACTAAACAAACCAGAAGTTCACACCATGCTTCTATTATTGTTATACTTATTGGCTCTAAGTACAGATAAGTAAGATAAGTAATTCTTCCTGTTTCATCCATTGAATGGAGAACCCCTATTTATAAAATCCCAGCTTTCAGGCATGAGCAGGAAATATTGAAAATGTGTGTTGTATATCTTCTCCAAAATAGCTGCTCAGCATGTGGTATCTTATTATACTATGAGATAACTATGTGACTGTCAGAAAAAAAATGAGGTAGATGGAATACTTGATATTGGCATCAATGCACTTAATATTTCATCATGTAATGAAGATGCACATATAACTTTTATAACTTGGCCTTAATTAATCACAGTCATATTTGAGTCTCCTAACAATAAAATCCATGTATTCAGCCCAACAAATAATAGAGGTTTTATGGTGAATCTCTCCTTTACAATACTCAATAGTTAGCCATGATTTCTAAGTCAATATGAACAGTTCAATATTTCTAGTGTCCTTATCCTAACAATATACTGTATATGTAATTACTTAAGGAAAGTGCTCTAGTTAAGTTTGGTAGTGCCTGTGTGGTGCCACCCGAGGGAAGTTTAGTTAATTAATAATCTATCAAAGGGAAGTATTCTGAAAGTTAATACTGTTGCTACTCTCAGAAGATAACCCAACTCTATTATAATCATACTAAAACAGATACTAGTCACATGAAATCTTATATTATGTTTCCACACTTCCTTGTGTGGCTTGGCTTTTTATTAACTTTAATTATCTCAGAGGCACTGGGGATTGAACTCAAAGATTTGCCAATGCTAAGCCTGTACTCTATCTCTGAGCCCCTTTCTTTTGATCATGCTGTTCCTAGGATAATTTATCGCCTATTTGTCACAGAGCCCAACTACTGAAGGAAGATACTCATAAATATGCTGATAAACACAGTGCTATCTAAATGTCCATGGGATTCATCCTAGCCTGCCATTTGTGTTTTGAAGTTATGCTCTCACAATTTTCTGAGTATAAAATGACCTTTGTATACTAAGACTTGCCCAAGCTGGGGCTGGGGAGATAGCTCAGTTGATAAAATACCTGCCATACAAGCATGTTGTGGACCTGAGTCAGGATGCTTAGAACCCATGTAAAAAAGCAGGGCATGGTTGTGAGCATCTATACTCCCAGTACTGTGAAGGCAGAGAAAGGCAGGTCCCCAGAGCTCACTGGTCAGACAGTTCTTGAGCAGTTGGTTCATCAAGAGACCCTGTTCGGAAAGATAAGGTGGAGACAATAGAATAGACCTTTGACAATGACCTCTGACCTCCACATATACATGTGCACAATGCACTTACATTCAAACACACAAATAAATTAGCATACATTTTATACTACACACAAGAATTACTTTGACCATGGTTGTGGTTCCATTGGTAAAGTGTTTGTCTGATATACACAAAACCCTGGATGATCCCAGCATAAATGGCATGTAATAAATGAATGTCCATTGCCCTAGACCTTAGGAGATGAAAGCAGCACAACCCCAAATTCAAGGTTATCCTTGCCTACAGAGTCAGTTTGAGGACAACATAGGCTATGTGAAACCCTGTTTCAAATGCCTAAGTTGTATGCTATCTAAAATTCTGGACCTTGGCAGAGAGAAAAAATAAAAAAAAGAGGTATCAGTTTCTCATGTTTTAAAAGCTTAGGGAATTTGGGCTATCATGAGAGAATATCCTGAATAGGCAAAACCATAGATTAAAGCTATTTTAAAATGATGATAAATTTGCAGTTAATGTCTCAGAGTCTCTTACTAACTGTATCCAACAGTCATCAGATGTGTACTGAAGGGGTCAAAGGCATTATCAAGCCTTCCTGAGTTCTTCCTGGAGCTTTATTATTTCCCTTTTACTGTCCTCATTAACATATTTCAAAATGCTGTTAAGGATTTCTGGCAAGCAGAGCAGCTGAGTAATTTTACAGTAGTGTAAAGGATTTATTAATTATAATCTTTTCATGAGTCTATTTATTTTCAATTGTGACATTAATAGGTTGCCAAAACAAACTAGAGTTAATTGTGTTTAATTAAAATTGTTGAAAACAAGTAAGAGTAGTTTATTATTGTTGTAAGTAGAAAGCCTTATTGATGTACTTGTTTGTTTGAATAAGGCTTAGTGGGAAGTTCTTTCTGCTGGCTATCATGCAATTCATCAAGGAAAAGCAATATAAAGATGCTAATTCAAGGATGTCCTCGTGATAGAAAATTTGGAAATAGAAGCTTCCCCTACCATTTGTAACATTGAATTTTGTGTTAGGTGGTTGAAGTATGTGTGTGTGGGGTAGCATCAAGGCAGAATCCCTTTCTTCCTTCTATGGTCCCTGGGGAGCAGCCATACATCCTATCCTTCCTTTATTGACTTGTTTGGTGGGAGGAAATGACTAAGATCTGGGCAAAGTCCTCTCCTGCTTCAAATGCAACTAGAAGAGGTCCAGTGAGTGTTCCAAGAGTAAATGATAGGGTCCAAAGGGCAAGAAAAAACTTCCCGGGAAAGACCACAGCATTCTCTTTGGAGCTGCCTTGCTGTGGAGCAGTGCATGCAAATGCTTTGAAGGCCACATACAGAAGGCAGAGGAAAAGCTGGCTTTGGAAGGAAAAGAGTGACTTAGCGCTCCCCTCCTTTTGCTAAACCTAAAATTTACATGAATACCAAATGAAAACTTTTGCTAATCACTTGCTGTGTGGCTGGTACAGTGCCAAGCATTCCAAATCATTTCATTAGCCTGCATATTTACCCCTCTGAGATATTTACTCTCTTCTTTCTACAAATAAGGGGCATAAGGCTCGCAGGAGTTACATATCTTTTCCCAAAGTGCAGACTAGTGAGTAGAAAGGCAGAATTTGAAGCAGACCATCTGGAAGCAGATGCCATGCTTGCTGCAATGATAGTGTGGAAATTGTGCCTCTGGCAGCATGCTTAGCTTGAGTTGGTGTGGGAAGCATTAAAGATGGAAACAAATGTATGTCAGGCCAGGGAAGGTGATGCCAGAGCATCTAGTCTTTCCAGTGTCAGCGGCTTAAGCTCCTTTACTGTTTATGTGGCTGTCTGCTGAGATTGGCTTTAAGTAGTTCCCTCCAGTCTGGATCCTGGGAGGCACCTAAAGGAGACAGAGCTGTTCACTGTGGCAGACAAGAGTTGGAGAGGGTCTGAACAGCAGGGCTGCTATTTGGGATTACCACAAATCATTTTTGTTCACAACTTTCTGCCTAGACCTGGTTGCATGGCTCAATCCAACGGCAAGTTCTTCCATTTGTAGGTATCCCTGCTTAAATGGCTTAGTTTGTCTTAATACTTTGGTGAGGCTTTAGGAACTTCAGTAAAGAAGGCAAAAGATATAATCTAGTGAACCCAGATCAAACTAAAAACCCCACCGAGGTCCCTGGACTGTTTTTTCTTTTAAGTGACCAAGTGTCAGGATTCACCTTTTCTTTGGCACGAAAGTGAGGAAAGCCTTTGAAAGGCCATGTGTACTCCTGTTCTTGAGTCTGTTGTACTTCTTTCCTGTCATGGTTGTGTCGTGCTTTCGCTTGTTGACTCTGTTTTGCTTTCCTCCTCTTCCTCACTGGTGAGACTACAATCTGGGAACTGATACCCAATTCAAGGAAAATTTCCACATGGGTCTCGAAGGTCCAAGCATTCACTACTACACCATCTAGGATGCTCCTGTTTGTTTTAGAGAAAATTGGGTAGGGCATATTTAGCAAGGAAGTATTTTTCTATTCTCATGGATATGTTTTTTTCTTTTTTAAATCTCCTTATTTTCATTTCTAGAACTGTGCTTCTTCCTGGTTGGCAGGCAGAGAGATCAGTTATGGATCAAATGCACCCATGTGTCATGGATTAATGCATGCAAATGCTTTGATGACAGCAGGAGACAGGGGCTTGTAAGCATAGATGCTGACTTGGGGAGAAAAAAAATTAATGAAGCCAGGAAAACAGCGATAGCAGAGAACATTGCAATTTTAGGTGCTAAATGACTTATTTTTCAAACCCTAGGAGTATGGCAATATTATTCCTCGCCTCCTTTCTGTAACTAAGTGTTCTCATAATGCATGGTGACCTCCACTGAAGGAGAGTTGTTGGGGAGTCAGGCTTCGGGAGAACTCTTATTTAACTAACAGAGTTTTTCCTTATTACCTAGAAAAGAATTCCATGCTCATGGGCGGTTCAGAAGGAGCTGAAATTCACCACTGTGTAGCTAAAGGAAGAGAATTAAAAACAGGAACACTAGTCCGGTCTGCCAACACGTCTGTGTGTCACAAATGTCATTACCAAACGCCGTTTTCCTGTGGACAGTTTAAGAAGATGACATTTGCTTGCCGGCTTTAGTTCTGTGAAACGTGACCATAATATCTGACCTATCTCCTAAGAGTGGAATTCAACAGAGGCAATTATTTTTGTCATGACTTTAAAGGCCTCTCTGGACTAGACTATCACACCCACACCCCACCCACACCCTCCCCACATGCACACACACACACACACACACACACACACACACACACACACACACACGCACACACACACACACACACACGCACACACATGCATTGTGTCATATCTTGTTAAGATACTACAAAATTATATTTTGGTAAAGAACAAGGTAAAGATTATCCCAGCAACCACCTAGAGTAAGCTTTCGTTGGATTTCTTATTTGCCTCAGATCATTGCCTGCCAAGTGATTGTTGACTCACTGATGATGGGGTCTTTGTCATGCTGTTTTGGTGTATGCTGCTGAGATTTGGGGAGTTTCCATTGTCTTACCTAGAAAAGGCTCTTTGGTCATGAAACTGAGCAGTCTCTGACCTGCTTCCATTCATAGCTTTCTTCATCACAGTGAATGGCAGCCCCAACCTTCCCATTGCTTCTACTAACACCTTAGCATTGCTCTCAGCTCTGGGCTTTCTCTCAGATTTCATATTGAATCTACCTGTAAACTTCATGATACCTCTAGACTCTAGTCACTTGTCTTCACCTCTACAGCTGATTATTATGTCCCCCAAGGTGGATTGTTGCATAAGCCCTTTGTGGACTCTTACTTTCTTCTCTTTCCAGCGGCAGAGCTATACAGTTAGACTTCATTTTAATTTATTTATGGCTCCACACCTTATATGGGTTTCATATTTCCCTCAAGGTAAGAGCCACAGTCCTTACAATGATCCTACACAGTATACTCCAAACCCATGACCCTGCTATCACTGATGTCTTTAGCTGTTTCCCCCTTTGCCTTCTTCCTTACCTACAATGGCCTCCTGCTTTTCCTTTAAAAGACAGACACACCCCTGTGTCACCGGCTTTTACTCTGCCTGGAGCACAGTCTCTTCCGTATCTACGTGATGCACACTCTCGCCCTCTTTTGTTGGGCTTTGTATATGGATTCTGTGATCCTGTAGGCCCCTTTATAGATTTTTTGATTTCTCCATCCTCCCAGAGGTCTCCATCTCCCCACTTCTTAGTCTGTTTTTGTGGCAGTAGCATTTGCTACTTTGAACTTACTACACCTCCCTTGTGCTTATGTTAGCCTGTCTCCTCTAAAATGTGAGTTGCACATGGGCTGTGGTGCTATCCTTTTTATCACCTGATAAACCACAGGGTGAGAAGTAAGTCCCTTAAATATCTGTGAAGCGAATCAATGAGGAAAAGGAATTTTGGAGTCTCATTATGTGAAAACTTTTCCTACGATTTCTTATTAAATATACAGAACTATTCCCCCAGTCCTCACCCCAAACCCTTGTCCCCCAGATCTTTGCTCAAAAAAGGAATACCTTCCTATCTCAGCTGTCCTGTCCCCAAGAACTGCAATGTCTTTGCTGGTCACAGGGGTGAGCATAGGGGTTATCCCAAGAACAAATGTGTTTGAGTGTGAGGTGGCTGGTCTAAGAAGGAGCAGGATGTGGAACATGTGTCCTTAGGCTGATGTTTATGGCCAGTGTGGTGCCAAGTCATATCCCCACCCAGAGAAGGTCCATTTCCACTTGATTCCCTAAGAGAAATCTGAAAGAGAAATTAATATGATTTTCAAACACTGAGCTGTTGTAAAGAGGGAAATTTGGTGATGTCCATGTCTTTTTCTTCTGACTCAGTAGTGTTTGCCTGTGATGTGGTTTTTGTCATGTGTTACACGAGGAGCACTGTGCATGAACTCACCAGTACCCATCCCTGCTATTGAATCTTGGCAATAACCAAAGGGGATGGAGACTTTTAGTCTCTTAATTTTTCAGATGAGAAAAATAATTTTCCAGTTTCATACAAGTCATAAGTGACACAGAGCTGGACTAAAACCCAGTCTGACCATAGTGTGTGCTCTAACCAGTGTGTGGCATGCTGGTCTGCCCCTAGTGTGTGCTCCTAACCAGTGTGTGGCATGCTGGTCTGACCCTATTGTATGCTCTAACCAGTGTGTGGCATGTTGGTCTGACCCTAGTGTATGCTTCTAACCAGTGTGTGGCATGCTGGTCTGACCCTAGGGTGTGCTTCTAATCAGTGTGTGGCATGCTGGTCTGACTCTAGTGTATACCCCCAAACAGTGTATGGCATGCTGGCCGGACCTTAGTGTGTACCCCTAACCAGTGTGTGGCATGCTGGTCTGACTCTAGTGTGTGCTTCTAACCAGCGTGTGGCATGCTGGCTCATGTGTACCTTCTTTATGGAGGGCAATACACCGTTCTCTTGGGATACCATTCTTGGTAATGTTCATCACCTTTTGGGACAGACTGGTTCAGTGTTTGAGAGCTCAAAGTACATCAGCGCCGTTCCCCCCCCCCCCCCCCCAAACTGGCTGCTTTGGTTTTTCAAGACAGGGTTTCTCTGTGTAGTTTTGGTGCCTGTTCTGGATCTTGCTCTGTAGACCAGGCTGGCCTTTAACTCACGGATATCCATCTGCCTCTGCTTCCTGAGTGGTGAGATTAAAGGCATGTACCACCACTGCCTGGGGATCAGCTCTCTTTTTATTTAAAGATATTGTTTTGTTACAAATTATGTATTTGGTCATGTTTTCCCCTCCCCAAGTTTCAACTTTTCCCATATCTTCCCCACCTCCCCACCCACCCAGCTTTGTTTATTTTCTCTTTCTTCCCCCCACCTCAGGAAAAATAACACCACAAAAACACAAAAAGCAAAGCAAAACAAACAAAAAGCAATTTTAAAAAATGCAGAAATGAAACCAAAATCCAACAAAACAAAACAAAACCATAAAACTATAAAACAAAACACGAGAATGGAGTTTGTTTGTGTTAATCAACTATTGGCCTTGGGCCTGCCCTGGAGCGTTATTTGTAATTGATACCTGTTGGCAAAGGGAAAATCATTTTTCTCCAGTGGTGTGTCTCTGGCTGGACCAACTCCCCTCCTCACATTTACTTGAATTATAAGAAAATTGTAGCTAGGGAAGATGAGCTTAGTTGACTTTAAGTTTGTGGGAGGTTAAACAGTCAAGGTATCTTTCTGACAAGAGCCATTCAGAGATGGTGAGTCAGTGTGTCCCTCTGACTCCCCCCTTGGCCAGGCTAGTTGCCTAACATATGATATGGGACAGTTGTGGACTGGAACAGGCCTCTTGCTGTGATACTCTGATCTTTTTTTAAACTACACGAATATCCACATAGTTACCCTGGTGACTGTATCACCCTGCCAACTCCTATTGAGTTCTCTATTAGTGAAGACCCCCAGGCCTTTTTCACACATGCCACACAGACATCATGTTCCCCCTCCCCCATCTCTGCAGCTGGCTATTTGGATCCCAGTGTGGACTCAGAGTTTGTTCCGGTTACTTTCTATCTCATTAGGTTTCAACCTTTATTTCCTCTCATTAGAAACTGTCAAAAATTTCAGTGGTCTTACAGCCACTGAATTCTCAGCTTAATGGTTTTGAATGAATGAATAAATCTGTAAGTTAATAATTAATAAATTAGTTTCTAAGCATGAATTGAGAATTTACCATGCTGATGCCATGTGAACACGTTATCATTTTGTGTTTGTGGGTAGGAAGATAGCAAATGTGTTTGTCATATAAATAGGAGGACCTGAGTTTGGTTTTCTAACACTCACATGAAAAATCCAGGCATACTCCATGTCTGTAACTCAACCTTGGGGGAGTGGAGACAGGAAGATGCCTGGGCCTTGCTGGCCAGCCAGTCTAGCCAATGAGAGAGGTTAGAAGTGCCTTGAGAACGATTGAGGAAGGTGCATGAGATTGACATCTGTCCTGCACATTGTAATACAAGTGCACCTTCACACATCTATGTGGGAGTACTTGCTGTGGATATCGCTCTATATAAATAAAATTCTGATGGCCAGTGACCAGACAGGAAGTACAGGTGGGACAAGGAGAGAGGAGAATTGGGGAAACAGGAAGAAGGAGGAAGAGACACTGCAGCCACCACCAGGATAAGCAGCATGTAAAGACACCATTAAGCCACCAGCCACGTGGCAAGTTATAGATTTATAGAAATGGGTTAATTTAAGATATAAGAACAGTTAGCAAGAAGCCTGCCATGGCCATACAGTTTATAAGTAATATAAGCGTCTGAGTGATTATTTTTTACGTGGATTGTGGGACTGCGGGGCTTGGTGGAACCTGGAGAGAAGCCTTCCAGCAACGAGTACTCACTCACTCTCTCTCTCTCTCTCTCTCTCTCTCTCTCTCTCTCTCTCTCTCTCTCACTCTCTCTCTCTCTCTCTCCCTCTCTTACACACACACACACACACACACACACACACACACACACACACACACACGAGTGTGCGCGCGCACACATGCACATGCACACACATTCCAGCAATGCATATGCAAAAGAGCAGTTTCAAGATGCTTCCTACACATATGATCTTAGAGATTGGAACTCCAGCAAAAATGCCCTAAAAGATAACATTAAATAGTTCATTCTAGAGTGAGGGATTGCAAAGGAAGTACAATGTGAGTCATATATAGCACAACTTTCTAGGAACCACATTTTTTATAGTTAGTTAAAAATATGCAATTAGAATATTATTTTTTACCCAACATATTCACAATGTTAGTTTTAATTTTTTTTTTCCTGTGCCTGCTGTTTACTTCACTTCTATACTTACTATACACTTCACTGCTTAAAGCAGTAGGAGTGTGTTGTCTCACAGACATGGAGAAGCCAGGTCTGGCATCAATGCAGGCTTGCAATCCTCCAAGGGGAGAACCAGTGCCTCCTTTGTCTCCCCCAGCTTCCTTTGGTTGTAGGGACTCTGATTGTGTTGAGTACATCACTGAGATCTCTATGTCCATACAACCTATTCCTCTGCTGTCTATCAAACCTCTCAGTCTTACCTGAAGGACACTTGTCTTTGGATTTAAGACTATCTAATCCAGGATAAGCTCTTCTTCAAGATTTGTAATCACTGTTTTTTTTCCTCCTTCTCTGCCCTATAAGGTAATATTTACTCACTGTGTGAAGTTATGATTGTAGGTTCTTTCTGCATGTCAGTACTAGAGTTAGGGAACATGGACATATTGTTTAGGGGGCATTATTCAATTTATTAAAATGACCATGCATGCTGTCATTAACAATATGAAATTATTTTATGAGTTGTTTAGTTTTTCTGTGGGAGTGCTTTGATATATGGTCTTGTACTGGCAATATGTTGGCATGCAGATACTCAATATTCACCATAAATTCTTTAGTTGAACAAGACCTATTCACACATTGAAGTTATTCTAATTATATTTAAAATTTTTCCTCTAAGGAAACTAAAGGCCAGTTTGAAAATTTAAATTACATAAATCCAGTAAGATTAAAACGCCATCTTGTTGGTCCCTCTGGTCCTGTATCAAGTCTTTGGTAGCCATGTGATCTGAACTTCAGAAGAACGAACTCTTCCACTTTCCATCTGGCAGGAGCCAAATGCCCTTCTCTATTCCTCTAATTAACATCTTTTCAGAATGTTAACTTGATGTTTTTTAAGATGAAGAAATAGGAGACTATAGTTAAAATGTCAAGAGAATGGATATAACTAAAAATGAGATGGAGAGTGTTATTAATAATGGCAAACAGTAATGTCCTATCAGTAAAACAAGCTATAAAGATAAAACAAGTTTAGACCAGCCCACACTTAATGGTGTTTTAAGCTATCTATCTTTTACATGGTATTTTGCCCAAGAGCTTTCTTAAGTAAGACACTGAGTGTCTGCTTCCAATAGCAAGCCCAGACTGAAATGTCCCCTCCTTCATACAGAAAGAATGTCCCCCCCCCTTAGAGGCTTCAGAGAGACTGTGAAAAAGCTCATGCATTACATGAGTCATATGAGCTTAACTTCCCTACCAGAAATAATTACACCAGCAAAAAGGATGCCACGGCTTCTGAGATGCTCAAGTTTCTGAAGTCTCCTGGTCCTTTGACTGCATTGCATCACTTAGGTGTTGAAATTCCTTCCTATGACAACTCAGATCTTATTTAAAAATGTCAGTATTTTCCCCCCAAAGGTTTCTTATTTAAGAATAGAAACTTGAAGGTCTCAACTGGGAATATCTTAATACAATCATTATTGGAAGAATATAAATATTCAATATGGACTAAGGCCTGGAATTAACCATATTGAGAGACTGGTGTATAAGTACTTTCCTTGTGGGATGCCTGGTGATGAATTTTACATCCCGTCTGGATTCTCATTTCATTCCACAGATGTTGCTGTGGGATACTGTGCTAATGCCGGTAGGTGCTAGAGAAGATGAATGAAAGTCTACTTTAACTCCAAAGTACTCACAAAACTGTAGGTGAGGCTCAAAAATGAAAAAGATGTAAAGCAAGGGGAAGTTGGTGCTTGAAGGAGCAAGGAATAAGAAAGAACAAGGATGCTGACCTAGAAGAGCCAGGCAAAGCCTACTAAGTGGAGGAGACGGTAGAGGAATGGGTCTGGAAGACAATTGAAAATAGTCATTTCCGTTTGTGGAGTTATTCTTGGGCGGCAGACTAGTCATAAAACCAGAAGCTAGTGCACGGTGGCCGGTCGTGGAAAAGGATGGAGAGTAAATGAAACAAGAAAGTCA
This sequence comes from Peromyscus maniculatus bairdii, assembly GCF_049852395.1. Taxonomy (NCBI): domain Eukaryota; kingdom Metazoa; phylum Chordata; class Mammalia; order Rodentia; family Cricetidae; genus Peromyscus; species Peromyscus maniculatus. The sequence continues at coordinate 118,553,231 of NC_134854.1, forward strand.
GAAAATTTTGTTAGAAAAAAGTTGGGGCCTCATTATGTAAACATCCCTTCCTGAATCCCTAGTAACACTGAGCTATACTGCATAACTCAGAAGGTTGGGTCTGATGGCTTCTATCATCTCTTGTACTTCCTGTGGCTTTTGTTTTCATTTCTAAATGTACATACTGCTTGAGACATATCCTATTGTGATAAGCCCAAGCCAGAATCAGAGGGAAGTGGTTCTCTTAGACTTAATCTCTAAATTATATCTATTTGAATCTTCTTATAGATTTTTCCTTCTCAGGCCTGTGGGGCTTATTTATTTACTCATTGGCCCTGCTGGAATCTGAGTCTTAGTATTTGTATTTTCTCTGAGATTTCCTCACGTTTTTTAGGACTTAAGCCTTGCACTCCTGTCTTCAAGTCTTTCTGAACTCTCATAAAAACAAACCAGTATCAGGTCTGTGTGGGAATCATCAGCTAAAGTTCTCACCATGCTCCTTTACCATCACAAGGAGCCAATGGCCAAACAGATGCGCCCTCTAATAAGATAAGTGAATACACCAGGAAGGAGTGTGTAAGGAGGGGTGCCAACGCCATCAACTGGCAGAGGATTAGTCAATGCCTGTTTTGATTATTTTTATTCTTTTCCTCTCTTCCCTGCTTTTTCTCATGCCCACTTAAATCCAAAGTGTTTAGTTCCCAACCCAAAGCTCCTCTGATCCCACTAACATTTGGAAAAGAAAGGATGGTAAGGGTGCCAGGCGACATCAGGCCTTTGCTGACAGTCTTACAGAGGTAGCACCCAGGGAGTGGCAGCTGGTAAAAGGAAGCATGGGTTTGGTAAATTCTCCTTTACCTGGCCCCAGTTCTCTGAGTCCTGGCCTATGCCCACCCACACTCCTCTAACTCCACCCTGCTCCTTTCCTACCACCTAGCTCTTCCCCACCCCTCATGTCTATCCTACTCTTCCTGACTGTCAAATTCCTTGTCTACATCTGTAAGAGGAACCCCAAGTCATTTGTTTACCACAGAAGCCCACCCTTTTTGAGTTTCCCTTTTATGCCAACCTGTTCAGTAAGATGAGAAGAATTTCCTCTGGACCTACATACTAAGTGACTTGTGAGACTGTTCCTATGGTCCCCCTTTGATAGCATAGGGATACTAGTGTCAGGATCCCCACAGATACCCAACTCCTTGGCTGTTCAAATGCCTTATATAGAACAGTGCAGCATTTCTGTTCTCCTATACTTTAAACTATCTCTGGGAACTCCAATACCCAGCAGAAGTGAATGTAGTATATGTTGACATAAATTGCTGTTAGATTGTATTTTAGAGTTTGCATTAGTATTCTATTATTTCTTCTTTTTCTTCTTCTTCCTCCTCCTTCTTCTCATTAAAATATTTTCAACCATGCTCGGTTGATTGGCAGGTGCAGGACCTGGGGCTACAGAGGGCTAATTCTGCACATAAATTAATTATTACTTGTATTTTCCTTCCACTCACCCTTGTTCTTTCTATCAGTCCCTCCAATCTCTCATTCTTTTCCTTTGCTTTCTGTCTTCCCATAGAACATCCTTACATTTCTATCAAAATTAAGTGAAAGGAGAAAACCTAGATTTCTATATGGTCGATGGAAAATATATATACTTACCGGTTGTTTAGGCAGGTAATGCCTAGTTGTGAAACACTTTTACAATAATGAAAAAGTGGTCAAATTGCCTTCAATTCTTGAGGAAAATAGATAACGCCTCTAGTAATTTTCTGCATTTTCCCATTGACCTAGTTGCTACTTCCTTGTGTGGCAGTCTGGGTTCAATTTTTCCTGTGTGGGAGCTTCCAGACTCACTTCCCTCCTGACAGTCTGGTCAGCTGTCCCCATTGTCACCTTCTCTCTGTCCTCACAGCTGGGGACTGAACACTGACTTTCCACAGCTGACATATCCGGAACACTCTACCTCAGGGTCATTCCTTTGTGTGCCTCTCTTTCCCAAGTATCAAATCATGAGGGTTTTACTCTTCTGTATTACTTTTCTTTGTCTTCCTTTTTATTTTTGCTATTTGAAAGCTATGTACAATGCAAGAAAACTACGTACAACGCATGGGTTTAACTTGTGATACTGACATTTACTTTGCAATTTTATGTCAGACATTGCTCTTTTAAAAAAAATTATATACAAATTAAATGCTCCCCTGATAGCATAGCATTGTTATATGCAGATAAGCTAATATGATATGACAAATATTAGCTTATGAATTGCTGGATCAAACCTATGTTGGATGCTTCCTTCTTAAGGAATGGATAAAAGGAAAATTAGCATATAAAGTATTTTCTCAAATAGGAAACATTTATTCTCTGTAGAAAGTGGAATTGAATGATGCTTTCTCTTTCAAAACTGTTTATTATAGACATTTTTGTCAGCTGATAAATGTTGAAAATAAAGTTTTTAACATGCTGGTGCATAGGCAGACACCATGTTGAGTTTCATCAATCACCCTTCAGTTAAGAGTTCACTTTTCAGATCAGTTTCTTTAAAAGAAGACAGCTGATAATAGAGCAGTAAGGTAAAATGAGAACTTGATCACACTAATGACAAGACAGGCAGTATGTTCACTCAGAGGAGCACATGTGTTCATTGTGATATGATGTATGAGACACTAGTGTCTTTCATAGGTGTGACATTGCCTGCTTGCCAATCCATAGCTGCCTCCTGAGTGTGTGGCTCAGCTTATAGATGAAGCTAAATAAATAAATGATTATAGAATAGAGAAAAGGGAGTATAGGAGTCAGGAGGAAATGAAATTTGGGTCCTCTTGAATGCTTGCTTCCCTTGACAGATGATAAAGCTCATTTTAATTGTGGTAATAAACTTGAAAGCAGTAGCAGCTGATATTCAGCATTTATGATCCACATACTAATCTCCTTGCTTATATAAATTCATTTATCTTTCCCAGTATACATTACCTGTTATGTAAACCTATAAGATCCCACTACTATTGATCCCTTTAATCTAAGAGGAACTGCAAAGTAGTTCATCTTTCCTGAAAATATCCGTCAGATGCCTAGCAAGCAGAGGAGTCAAGCTTGTGTACAGACTGTCTGATTTCTCACCCAAATCGCCTGTATTATGCTCTGGTATATTGTAGTAGGTCTGTAAGAGGTCCCTAGGCTGGAAGATGGCTCAGTGGGTAACGTATTTGTCGTGCAAATGTAAGGACCTGAACTCAAACTCTCAGATTTGAAAACCAGCTGTCATAATGTATGTCTGTAGTCTCAGTGCTGTTACTGTAAGGTGGGGGGTGGGGACAGAAGAATCCTTAGAGGCTCACAGGCCAGCTACCCTGGCATATGCAGTAGAAGTAGAGACCCTGTCTCAAATGAGGAGGGCATTACCAACACCAGAGGTTGTCCTCTGACTTCCACATGTGCGCTGTAGCACACACACGTCTGCTACATCACACATAGACAGATTCAAAAAGAGTGTCACAAAATGATGCTTTCTGTTTTTAGTTCTTGCTGTCTTTTGAGTTGAAGACAAGGAAGTTGCTATCAGTCTTTCATGTCCTCACTTGGCAAGTATTAACACTTCCTATGCCAGGAAGTGGAGCCTAAGAGTCTCCTTTTTTTGTTTATATGAAATAATGATGAAAGGAGAGGACAGGGATATTTGTGTGAATGTTTGAGTGAATATGTAAACTGGGGAGTGCCTAATACTATCACAGTGGAGGAAATAACCCCATTACAAACAGGCTATTTTCTATTCTTGTGTTTGTTCTGCCTTGTAGTGGCAGCTAGCTTAGAAATGTCCTAGGACTTGCTCATAAAGGCTCTTCAGTTCTCTCTGAAGAGTTTGCCTTTCAGGAATCCATCCAAAATTTACAGAAAAAGGCTGTTGATACAGTAGGCATTCATTTCTTCCTATTCTAGTGCTTCTCAACCTGTAGGTTGCTACCCCTTTGGAGAGTGAATGACCCTTTCACAGAGGTCACCTAAGACCATTGGAAAACACAGATATTTATATTACAAATCATAACAATAGAAAAGTTACAGTTATGAAGTAGCAACAAAAATAATTTTGTGCTTGGGGGTCACCACAACAGAGGTAAAAGGTTTGCAGCATTAGAAAGGTTGTGAACCATTGCCTTATTCATTGTTCATATCCCATTGTATGATTCTGAAAAGCCAAGAATTCTCTCTGATTTATGGATTGTAACTAGACCTCTTTTTCCTGTGGTGTATGATATAGTTATATCTCTGGTTTTCCCAGCCCATGACTACTGTTTCTTACATACAGTTTTGAGGCACTTTCTCACTATGTGCACATCTTCTGTTTGCTAGTAACTTTCTGTCCTCCTAAACCCAAGACTCTATGGTTCCTTGCGTTTTCCTTTATATTAAATACTTAGCGTATTTAATAACAGAATGAATGGCCTCCACTTGTATTGAAACTAATTTGTTTAACTAAGCTATTTCATGATGTCATGAATAACATTTTGCAGGATTTGAGGATTAAGTCGAGAGCTTTACATATGCTAGGCAAGCTCCCTGCCACTGAGCTGTATCCACCAACCAGCTCTTTTCTTTTAACTTGAATGTGGCAACCCTCCTAGTCCAGCTTGGGCTATAATTCTTACATCTTCAAAACCCTACCCTCTAATGCCAAATCTCCAATCTCAATGAACCACTGACTACAGCAGGAAAAAAATTCCAGATAATACCAAATGCTGAAGAGAATGAGAAACAATGGCATAGGAACAAAACCTGACAGAAACCAGAACAGTGTGCCAGGTTCCTTATCAAATAGATACTTCTAATATGGTTCACTGGTGTTCCTTCTTCATGTTGGCTCAAGAAAACAATAACTGATATTCATGTAATACCATGCAACAATATTTAATTGAGGTTTTATTCAAAATAAGTAAGAACCAAGAACTCTACAAATGTACCATAACAAGTGAGTAGACCAGTGAACTACGGATGTATCCGCAGAATGGAATAGGATCAGGGTACAAAATATTGAAACATACCCTGATATGGTGTCATGTTAAGTGAAAGAAGGCAGACTCCAGACCATCTTCTTCAGATTTTCATATATGCAGTATTCTGAAAAGGCAAAATTAGAGTGATGGAAAACTTACAGTGATGCCCCAGGGGCTGGTGCTGGGGCTAAGTATGGGGCAGTGCGAGGGTATTTTGAGGGGGATGGAAGTACTCTACATTGTGCTAATAATGGTGAGGTGACAGTTGGGTTTTTTCAAAACAATTCAGCAAAAGGATGAATGTTACTGTAAGTAAATTTAAAAATAGTGACTGTAGCATAAAACAGATTTTATGACATTATTTGTAAGTTTATTATTGATTTCCTATCTTGCTTAATGTCAGGGAGCCTGACACTTATTATTTTAACCTTTTTTACAATTTTCCTTGGGGGAAAGTGTCTCTAAGCCCAGTGATTTTTAAACATGTCGTGTTTCTCTTTAGGTGATGATTAGATACAGGCTTGATAAGTCCATGTAAGGTCAGGCTAGCAGCATAGGTATCACAATTCCTGTATTCATCTATTTGCCCTGTCCAAATCCTGGCCATTTTCTCCCTAGTAAATACTACAGCATGACAATTATTCTGTTGATCCCCAAATAAATATTGAGTTTGAGGACACTTCCTCCTCTTTGTCAAAGTAATTCCCATGAGCTAAAGAAAATGATAATAAAACCACTTATTCAATACATAGAACCTAGTCTGTGGCCATTCAAGATCAACAGAATTTTGAGTACTCAGCTAACACTTTGATGTTTATTTTTTGTGTTGATCCATCATTTGCTTGTTGATCACACGTCTAACACCTGCCAAGAGCTAAGCCCCCAGTCAGAAGCCAGCAAAGTCGAGCTCAGTCAGATTTTGTGAAGTCTGTTCTCTTGCATCAGATAGACTTGCTGTTTAGATGCAGTGTGATCACCAGAGCAAGGACATGGCCCCATGAGCAGATGGCGAGTGACTTCTTCTCTGGGCAGGTCAAGGAAGAACTGAGGGACGTGGTAGCAACTGTGTTATCTTAGAGAGTAGGCAAAGTGTTTATCCCAACAAAGAAGGGTAGAGAAGGACCCAAGAGAGGAACGAACACAGAGAAGAGCAAGAGAACATGAACAGCAGTGTGTCTGGAGAATTTGAGGACTGTAGCATTCTGGAGGGTGGGACATAAAGGAGTTTATGGTCTGGAGATGACACCAGGGTGGTGAGGACCACATTTGCAGGCCCTGGCTTATCACACTAAAGGAACTGATGGCACTGTCTTGTAAGCTGTGATGATGAACCTCCAGACTTCAAATCCTCCCATGACTGTCCCCAGCCCACAGGACCCATTCAATGTAACAGATTTGAAAGCTAATTTTTTTTATTTTGAAAAAAAAAATGTCTAGGTATTAACATTTTATGTCTAAACTGCAGTTTCAATTTTTCCCAGTGACATTCTTCTACTCAATAAAGGAGGTAATCCATTTTAGAAGAAATACAGTTCATCCATGGGACTCAGTAAAACGATTTTCCATTTTAGTGGGGAAATATTCAGCCTGTAAATATTTTAATCTTCTCCTCTGGTGTGTGGAAGGGGCTCTTTTAAATGGTTTTTGGCAGGGATGAGACACAGTAAGATTTGCATTTTAGAAGCATCACTCCAGAGGCAAGGTGGAGAGAGGACTCTGGCAAGAAAGAATTTACTGCTCTGGAGGCTCAATTTAAGCAAATCCATTTTAAGCATCTTATGGCCAGACAGGACAACAGAGCAAGAAAAAATATTCTCACCGTCTGCCATTTCTGTGTAAGTGGGAATACAGCCCAAAGGAAATTGTGTGGCCTTTGTCTTTTGCTTTCTGGGAGACTAAAGAGAAGAAAGGCAGGGGAAAACCATGAAGTACCTGTGCACACCATTGCATAAAAGCCCAGTGTTATCTGAATTATTGTATTCCACATGATTCTCAAATGATCATACCATTGAGAGGCCACAGAAGAGCATTTGAAAATTCCAGAACAATGCTTGGATTTTGTCTGGAATGCTGTCAGCAGATGTACCCTTGTTTTGAGTTGTAGACTACCTTGTCATATTTTGTCAAAACCATCACTGTCAAACACCAAAACAATAGCTCCCAGAGTCCACAACATCTTCCTTCTGCTTTATTTTTTTAATAAGTCATTTTGAATAAATGATAGATACAAAGGCAACTGAAAAAATTGAGGCAAATCATTTAAGCCTTTGAACACCAAACTTTTGTGTCAAAGGAATCATGAGCCAATTTACTGGGGAAGTCTGAATTTTGGCAGACCAGATCAGGAAATTTGCATCACTAGTGCAATAATTTTCATACAACTTTGCTTCATTTGTGTTTTGCTCTGGACTTAGATGCAAGTGCTCTGAGGCCATGAACGATATCTCTTCCTAGTGAACCACAGCACACTGTGTAGAGCGCAGACTATAGTGAGACCTTGTCATACATCACTTGTCTGAATGGATGATGCTTTTATGTTTGCATTGTTAATATATAGAATCCAGAGTTGAGTGGCCAAGATTTTGAACTACATGTTATTTGTAGTAGAGGGTATCTTTAAAACCCAATATAAAAAACTGCACAGAGAGATGGCACAGGGGTTAAGAGGACTTGCTGCTCTTGCAGAGGACCTGGGTTCAGTTCCTGGGACCCACATGGTGGCTCCAAACTCTCAGGCCTTCTCTGGATTCCATAAGCACTAGGCATGCATGAGATTCATACATGTCGGGCAAAGACTCATAGGCACAAAATAAAAATAAATAAATAAATAAAACACACTACACAGAGGTCAATGTTTATAGATTTAAAAAATGGCATTAATAGAAAAACAAACCAGCATAATACATTGGAAATGTTTGAGTAAAGTGAAAAAAAATGTTTTAAATAAATCTCCATCATCCAGTCATCATTACTTGGTAACATTTCATTATTTAGCCTCCCATGTTCTTTACAATCCATACAATACAGCTTCCATGCATTTTCATGAAATGAGGTGCATTGTATCTTTTGTTTGGAACCATTTTTTTTCATGTTAGAGGGCAACTCTCTAAATTTTTAAATTCTGTTTTACTTGCATTGTACCAGATTCTGTTTCAGCATCTTCCTTCCCTAGTTAAACTCCAAGTTCCATGGCAGCAGGGATTGTGTCATCCTCATCCTTACTTAGCCTCTGCCATTTGTCAGTCTGTACTTGAACACTTGTTGATGGATATGTACTGTCTTATTTCTATGAGTGGCATAGTTCTTTATTTTCTGGATATTGAATGATTCATTTCCCCAACCTTCTGTTGATGGAATTTTAGGTTTTAAGTACTTTCATGGGAAAATCCATTTTCTAGGTTTTCATGTAGAATAAATGCACTAAAGAAATTCTATGCTGCTGAGTGTGTGTGAGCATTTAGTACAACTAATAAGAGACTGCCTTTATTATTCTGCAGTTTCTTCCTACTCAGTGAGACCAATTCCATCTGACCATGATAGATAATTGTTTTGCTGCATATTTTTTTTTTTTTTTGTTTTTTTTTTTGGTTTTTCGAGACAGGGTTTCTCTGTGTAGCTTTGCGCCTTTCCTGGAGCTCACTTGGTAGCCCAGGCTGGCCTCGAACTCACAGAGATCCGCCTGGCTCTGCCTCCCGAGTGCTGGGATTAAAGGCGTGCGCCACCAACGCCCGGCTTTTTGCTGCATATTTTAAACAATACTTCAGAGAACGGTTGAGTTGCCCCAGATGTAGGCTTTTTTGAAACAAAGATTATAGTTTTGATAGTTCAATGGGAAGAAACTGGTTATCCTAAGAGATGTGAGGGGTGGTGGTGGAGAAGTGAGGCAGGAAAGAGAGGACAACCATTATGTTTTGCATCAATAGGCAGATTACTGATGGGGACAGTAGGGGCTCATGCCCACTAAAGCTTTCTGAGGTCTGTGCAAAACATGCCTCAGGGGAGTCCCATTTAAGGAATAAACTAATTATTCTACCTTGTCACCGGCCATGAACTTTACTTCTGGGTATTAAATGCACAGTTCTGACTTGACCTATGAGAGGGCTAAGCATGCCATGTGCTCATATTCATAGGAAGTCCTCAAGACACTCCACATGTATGACAATAGAGACTTCTGAACTAATATGATAGGGCACCATGAGAATGTCCTACAAAGATTGTGCTTTCTTGTGCACAGAGGTATTTCTGCTGGTACTCTGATGATGTGTCTGTTCATTGTGTTTCATCATAGTAACAAAATACAGCAACTTTAAGAGGTGTTTATTTTGGCTTGTGGTTTCAGTATGAACCATTATAGTTTTTAGTCCTATTTATGTAGGCTTGTTTTATGTTTTATGTAGAACATTATGATAGGTTAGCATCATGGTCCCCAGGAAGCAGAGAGAAGCAGAGAGGAAGAGCCCAAGGGTAAAATACTATCTTAGGAAAGTCTCAACTGAGAAATTGCCTAGCTCAGATTGGCATTGGAGGATTATCTTAATTGCTAATTGATGTAAGAGGGCCCAGCCCACTGTGGGTGATACCATCCCTAGGCAGACAGCTTTGGATTGTATAAGAGAGCTAACTAATTATGAATCTGTGAGTGAGTGAGAACGCAGTATTCCTTCATGGTTTCTGCTTCAAGATTGTTTTGAAATTCTGAGTACATTTTATTAAAGAAATATAATCCAAATTAAATTCCTTACTTCTCTGGGTAAATTAGCAGCAAAAAGCCTTCCTTTTCCTATGGATCACCAGGCATTTGAGGCTAGCCTGGGCTACATAATAAGTTAGAGACAAGTCTAGATAATTTAGTGAGACTCTTTAAACAGGCAAAAAGAAAGAAAAGAGTTGACTGAAAATACTATCTTGGTTGAAAAAATCTTTTCAAATAAGAAAGCACTATGTAACAAAAAATTCAATATCAAAGACATTTTTATTTTTAGGGAAATATTAATATACTTATTTGGATCTATGATTTCAATAAAGATGATTAAAAGATTCACCAGATACAACATATATAAATGGAGGCAGAGTTTTTCTGTCCCAACAGCCCAGTCCCAAAGAAACACACAAAAGCTTATATTACTTACAAAATGATCAGCCACTAGCTCTGGTTTATTATTAACTAGCTCTTACTTTTAAATTAATCCATTTCTATTAATCTATGTATTGGTACGTGGGCTGTGGCTTTACCAGGTCCTCTGGCATCTTGTTTCTTGGGCAGTTCATTTGCATCTCCTTCAGCTCTGCCCTTCTTTATCTCAGTCCTCAGTTTGATTGTCCCACCTAAATTTATCTGCCTTGCTATAGGCCAAACAGCTTTATTATTAACCAATGAGAGTAATACATATTTACAGCATACAGAAGGATCATCCCACAGCAAACATAAGCACTTGCTATTTTAGAAAAGAAATTAATTATAGCCTAAAAAAATAAAGAAATGGGTTAATCATGGACAGAATATGCTGTGAGTTCTTTTTCTCTGTTATCTAAGCATGAGACTGAAGATTCACCTTCTTTTTGCCCCTGAATTCTAAAAGAGGCTGAAGCAGCTAGCAGAATTTCAGTAGTTCTTTCTCCTCAATTTTTTCCCTAGATGATTCTGCATGTCTCAGATGCTGTTTACTAGAGTCAAATCTTCCTATGTTGTTTGGAAGTAGGCTGTTACCGATGGATGTATAAAGAACTCTTTCAGAAATCCCCTCCTCCATTTTCTGACCTAGAATGCCTATCCCCATCATTTCAGCTATCACTTTTCACTAATAGATAAAGACAAGAAAATTCATTACTCTTAGTTTTAGGATTCTGGTCTTGAAAGCCACTGGTTCAGTACCATATGTCCTTAGATATGAGTCCCTAACCTACCTACCTACCCTCCTTCCTTCCTTCCTTCCTTCCTTCCTTCCTTCCTTCCTTCCTTCCTTCCTTCCTTCCTTCCTTCCTTCCTTCCTTCCTTCCTTCCTTCCTTCCCCCCTCTCCCCGCTCTCTCTCTCCCTCCCGCCTCCCTCTTTCTTTCTCTCTCTTCCTTTTAAAAAGTATTTATTTATTTTCTGTATATGTTTTTTTTTTTTGTTTTCTTTTTGGCCTGAGCACATGTATGCAGTGCCAGCAGAGACCAGAATGGGGGCATTGGACTCACCTGGAACTGGAGCTGTGAGCCACCATGTGAGTGCTGGGAACTGAATCCAGACTTCTGCAAGAAGTGTTCCTAATCTCCCCCTCCCCCAAGCTATTTCTCTAGTCCCAGATTGGAGTCCTTTCTATAACTTTGTCTTTCTTCATTCATTCAACCCCTGCTCCTAGTTTATACCTTCAAGTTGTTTGTACTTCTCCTGACTCAAAGTAACTATATTTTTATATTTCTTTAAAAAAAATATATTCTCTCAGTTTCTCCTCACTCCTGTCCTCCCAACCCTTCCTTCCCACCTCCCCTCTATACCAGATCTACTCCTCCTCCATTTTCCTTCTAAAAAAAAAAAAAGAGCAGGCCTCCTAGGGATATCAACCAAACATGGAATAACAAATTGCACTAAGATTAGGCACAAACTCTCATATCAAGGTTGGATGAAGCAACCCAATATGAGGAACAGAGTCCCAGGCACAGGCAAAAGAGTGAGATACACCCCACCCCTACTCTCACAAGAACACCAAGCTACACAACCATAATGTATATGCAGAAGACCTAGCTCAGACCCATACAGGGACTCTGTTTGTCTCTTCTGTCTCTGTGAGCACCTTTGAGCCTTGCTCAATGGATTCTGTGGGCTATGTTCTCCTGGTGTCCTCCCTCCATTTGGCTCCCACAATCTGTCCTCCCCCTTTTCTGTGGGGTTCACCTGGCACTGCCTAGTGTTTGCCTGTGGGTCTCTGCATCTGCTCCCATCACTTATTGGATGATACCTCTTCTGATGACAATTGAGCTAGGCACTGATCTATGAGTATACAGAATATCATTAGGAATCATTTCATTGTTTTTTTTCCAGTTGTGTTTGGTTCTACACAAGCTATACAACTGTAACATATACGCAGAGGGCCTAGGTCAGTACCAGGGAGGCTCCCTGGTTGTCAGTTCAGTCTCTGTGAACCCCTATGAGTCCAGGTTAGTTGATTCTGTGGATTTTTCTTGTAGTGTCCTTCACCTCTCTGGTTCCTACAATCCTTCCTCACCCTCTTTTGCAGGAATTCTCCAAGCTCTGCCTAATGTTTGACTGTGGGTCTCTGCATCTGTTTCCATCAGTTGCTGGGCAAAGCCTTTCAGACAGATGTCATTTTTTTCTATAACAGCTGAGTAATACTTCATTGTGTAAACATCTTCTTTATCCATTCTTTGGTTGAGGGACATCTAATAGGTTGTTTCCAGTTTCTGGCTATTATGAATAAAGCCACTATGAACATAGTCAAGCAAGTGTCTGTGTGGTAGGATGGAGTGTCCTTGGGGCATATGCCCAAGAGTGTCATTAGCTGGGTCTTGAAATAGATCAAGTCCTAGTTTTCTGAGGAATGATCATATTGATTTTCATTGTGCCTGTAGAAGTATATACTCCCCTCAGCAATGGAGGAGTGTTCCCCTTGGTACACATCCTCACTAGCATGAACTATCACTTGTGTTTTTTATTTTAGCCATTCTGACAGATGTAAGATGAAATCTCAAAGTAGTTTTGATTTGCAATTCCCTGATGGCTAAGGATGTTGAACATTTCTTTAACTTTATCTCAGCCAATAGAGATTCTTCTGTTGAGATTTCTCTGTTTAGATCTGTACCTAATTTTTAATTGGGTTATTTAGTTTGTTGATGTCTAATTTCCTGAGTTCTTTATATATTCTGCATATTAGCCCTCTGTCAGATGTGGAGTTGGTGAAAATCTTTTCCCATTCTGTAGGCTGCTCTTTTGTCCTATTGACACTGTCCTTTGCATTACAGAAGCTTTCAGTTTCCTGGGGTTCCATTTATTCATTTTGTTCTTAGTGCCTGTGCTATCAGTGTTGTGGTCAGGAAATTGTCTCTTGTGCCAATGTGTTCAAGGCTAGTCTCTACTTTCTCTTCTATTGGGTTCAGTGTATCTGGATTTATGTTGACGTCTTTGATCCACTTTGACTTGAGCTTTGTGCAGGGTGATGGATATGGATCTGTTTGCTCTTCCTCTACATGCCAACATCCAGTTAGACTAGCACCATTTATTGAAGATGCTTTCTTCTTCCTGTTGTGTACCTTTGGCTTCTTTGTCAAGAATCAGGTGTCCATAGGTGTGTGGATTTACATGTGGGTCTTTGATTCAATTCCATTGATCCATCTGTCTGTTTTTAATGCAAATACCACGCGATTTTTATTTCTATAGCTCTGTAGTACAGCTTGAAATCAAGGATGGTGATATCTCTGAAAGTTCTTTTATTATACAAGATTATTTTAGCTATCCTATTTTTTTCCATATGAAATTGAATATTATTCCTTCAAGGTCTATAAAGAATTGTGTTGGGATTTTGATGGCGATTGCTTTGAATCTGTATATTGCTTTTTGTAAGACAGCCATTTTTACTATGTTAATCTTACTGATCCATGAGCATCAGAGAGCTTTCCATCTTCTGATATCTTTTCCAATTTCTTTCTTCAAAGACTTGAAGTTCTTGTCATACAGGTCTTTCACTTGCTTAACATTACCCCAAGGTATGTTATATCATTTGTGGCTGTTGTGAAGTGTTGCTTCCCTGATTTCATTCTCTACTCCCTGATCTGTTGTTTAATATAGGAGAGAGAGTGATTATTTTTAGTTAATCTTGTATCCAGCCACTTTGGTAAAGGTGTTCATCAGCTGTAGGAGTTCCCTGGTAGATTCTTGGGGGTCACTTATGTATACTATCATATTATCTACAGATAACAATACTTGGACTTCTTCCTTTCCAGTTTTTATCCACTTGATCCTCTTTTGTTGTCTTATTGCTCCAGCTAGAACTTTGAGTACTATAATAAATATATATGGAGATAGTGGACAGCCCTGTCTTGTTCCTGATTTTAGTGGAATTGCTTTGAGTTTCTCTCCATTTAATGTAATGTTGGCTGTTGGTTTGCTGTAAATAATTGTCTTTATTATGTTAATGTGTCCCTTTTATCCTCAATCTCTCCAAGACTTTTATTATGAAGGGGTGTTGGATTTTTTTCCAAGGGCTTTTTCAGCATCTAATGAGGTGGTCGTGTGTCTATTTTTTTTTCATTTTGTTTATATGGTGAACTATATTGACAGATTTTCATATATTGTACTGGGATGAAGCATACTTGATCAGGGTGGATGATCTTGATGTGTTCTTGGATTCAGTTTATAAGCATTTTATTGAATAATTTTGCATCTATGTTCATGAGGGAAATTGGTTTGTAATTCTTTTTCTTTGTTGAATCTTTATGTAGTTTGGGTATCTATATTCATGAGGGAAATTGGTCTGTAATTCTTTCTTTGTCAAACCTTGTATGGCTTGGGTATCAAGATGACTGTGGCTTAATAAAATGAATTTGACAATGTTCCTTCTGTTTCTATTTTGTGGACTAATTTGAGGAGTATTGGCATTAGCTCTTCTTTGGAATCTTGTAGAATTATCAAACTAAACTTTCTGGTTCTAGGCTTTTTTGGATGGGAGACTTTTAATAACTGCTTCTATTTCCTTAAGGGTTATAGGTCTATTTAAGTTGTTTATATGATCTTGATTTAACTATGGTAAATGGTATCTATCGGGTAAAATATTAATTTCTTTTAAAATTTGTTTTTGTAGGCACTTAGTTCTATGAACTACTTGCCTCTTAGAATTGCTTTCATTGTGCCCCATAAAATTGAGCATGTGGTGTATTAATTTTCATTGAATTATAGAAATTCTGTAACTTTTTTCTGTCTTGACCAGTAGTCATACAGTAGAGAGTTGTTCAGTTTCCATGAGTTTGTAGGTTTCTGGTTTTTCTCTTGTTGTTGAAATCCAGCTTTAATCTGTGTTGTCTGATAGAATACAGGGGGTTGTTTCAGTTTTTGTTTTGTTTTGTTTTGCATTGTGACTGAGTATGTCGTCAGTTTGGAGAATGTTTCATGAGGTGCTGAGAAGAAGGTGTATTATTTTGTGTTTGGGTGAAATGTTCTGTAGGTATCTTTTAGGTCCATTTGGTTCATAATGTCTGTTATCTCCAGTATTTCTCTATTTAGTTTTTGTCTGGTTAGAGTGGGGTACTGAAGTCTCCCACTATCAATGTGTGATTTAAGATTTAGTAATACTTCCTTTACAAAATTGGATGCTCTTATGTTTGGGTCATAAATGTTAAGAACTGCAAGATGATCTTGGTGGATTTTTCCTTTGATGAGTATGAAGTTTCCTTTCCTGTCTCTTTTGGTTAATTTTGGTTTGAAGTCTAATTTGTTAGATATTAGAATAGCTAGCTACACCAGCTTGCTTCTTAGGTCCATTTGTTTGGAAAATATATTTCCAACCCTTTATTCTGAGGAAATACCTATCTTTGATGTTGAGGTGTGTTTCTTGTATGCAGCAGACATATGGATCCTGTTTTTGCATTCATTCTGTTAGTTTGTTTCTTTTTATTGGAGAATTGAGTCCATCAATTTTGAGAGATATCAATGACCAATGATTGTTAATTTCTATTATTTTATTGTTTGTGGTGGTAGTGGTGTGTGTGTGTGTGTGTGTGTGTGTGTGTGTGTGTGTGTGTGTGTATGCTTCTTTTGGTTTTGTTGGTATGAGATTATTTATTTCCTGTGTTTTCATGAAGTTAACCTCCTTGGATTGAAGTTTTCCATTTAGTACCTTCTATAGGGCTAGAGATGTAGCTAGGTATTGTTTAAAATTGACTTTATCATGGAATATCTTATTTTCTCCATCTATAGTGGTTGAAAGTTTTGCTATGTATAGTATTCTGGGCTGGCATCTGTATTCTCTTAGAATCTTCAGGACATCTGTCTAGGCCATTCTGGATTTAGAGTCTCTGTTGAGAAGGCAGTTGTAAAATTAATAGGTCTGCCTTTGTATTTTACTTGGCCTTTCCCCCTTGCAGATTTTAATATCCTTTCTCTGTTTTATATGTTTATTTTGGTTATTATATGGCATGGAGACTTCCTTTTCCTACCCATTATATTTGGTATTCTGTAAGCTTCTTGTAAAGAAGCAATGTCCTTCTTTAGCTTAGGAAATTTTTCTTCTATGATTTTTGTTAAAGATGATTTCTGGACCTTTGAGCTGGGATTCTTCATCTATTTCTTTTTTCTTTCTTTTTCTCTTAGGGCCAGGTTGGCCTTAAACTCACAGAGATCCACCTGGCTCTGCATCCTAAGTGCTGGGATTAAAAGTGTGTGGCACCACCACCCAGCCCTATTTCTTTCTTTCTTTGTTTTTTTTTAATTCATTTTACATACCAACCACAGTTCCCCCTCTTATCCCTCCTCCTGCTCCCCCTTCAAGGGATACTCAATCATACCACAGGGACACTTACTCAGCTATGTTCATAACAGCATTATTAGTAATAGCCAGAACCTGGAAACAACCTAGATGACCCTTAAGAATAGATAGAGAAAATGTGGTACATATACACAATGGAGTATTACTCAGCTGTAAAAAAAAAAAAAATGACATCATGAATTTGCAGGCAAAGGATAGAACTAGAAAATATCCTGAATGAGGTAACCCAGACTTAGAAAGACAAGCCTGGTATGTACTCACTCATAAGTGGATACTAGATATAAAGGTAGGACAATTGGACTACAACCCACAGCTCCAGAGAAGCTAGGATACAAGGAGGACTCTAAGAGAAATGTATGGATCACCTTGGGAAGGGGAAAGAGAAGAGATCGCCATGAGTAAACTGGGGATGAGGGGGGCAATAGAAGGGAAGGGGTGGGGAATGAGAACATGAAGGAATGGGATGGTTGAGTTGTGGGAAGAACAGAGTGGGAGAGCAATGAAAGAGATATCTTTTTTGTTTTGTTTTGTTTTTTCGAGACAGGGTTTCTCTGTGTAGCTTTGTGCCTTTCCTGGAACTCACTTGGTAGCCCAGGCTGGCCTCGAACTCACAGAGATCTGCCTGGCTCTGCCTCCCGAGTGCTGGGATTAAAGGCGTGCACCACCACCGCCCGGCTAAGAGGTATCTTAATGGAGGGAGACATTATGGGGGAAGGGAGAAACCTGGAGCTAGGGAAATTCCAAGGAATCCACAAGGACAACTCCAGATTAGACTTCTTCTATTTCTATTATTCTTAGGTTTGGTCTTTTCATAGTGTCCCAGATTTCTTGGATGTTTTGCCAGGAACTTTTTAGATTTAACATTTTTAGAAGGATATATCTATTTCTTCTTTTGTATCTTCAACACCTGAGAATCTTTCTTCCATTTCTTGTTTTCTGTTACTCCCCATTCTTGTTTTCTGTAGTTCCATTCACTTACCTAGATTTTCCATTTCCTGAATTCTTTTACTTTGTGTTTTCTTTATTGCTTCTCTTTCCATTTTCAGGCCTTGAACAGGTTTATTCATGTCCTTCAACTGTTTGTTTATTTATTTATTTATTCCTATTATCAGCTTGATACAGTACAAATTCTTATCCTAATAGTGAAATGTTTCGTTGTGGCTTGCCCAGTAATTGAATAAAGCCAAAACTTATTATAAGCCACTGTCATCCTAGGGTCCCCCCTGCTATATAGCCTGTCTGGTTCTGTGGGTTGCAGTCTGATTTTTCTTTGCTTTATATCTAGTATCCACATATGAGTGAGTACATACAATGTTTGTCCTTCTGGGTTTGGGTTACCTCACTCAGGATGATATTTTCTAGTTCCATCCATTTGCCTGCAAATTTCATGCTGTCATTGTTTTTCTCTGCTGAGTAGTACCCCATTGTGTATATGTACCACATTTTCTTAATCCATTCTTCAGTTGATGGGCATCTAGGTTGCTTCCAGGTTCTGGCTATGTTTTATTTTGATTTTCTTTAAGGGATTTGTTGATTTCCTCCATTTCTTTAAGGGATTTATTAATTTCCTCTTTAAGACCTCTGTCATTGATAAAGTTGGTTTTAAGGTCATTTTATTATGCTTCAGCTGTGTTGGAATATTCAGGGCTTGCTGTAGTCGGATAGCTGGTCTTTGCTGGTACATAGTATCCTGGATATTGTTGATTGTGTTCTTACACTGGTGTCTAGGCATCTGGGTTTGGGGTACTTTATAGGTCTAGGAGCAGATTTCTGATTTATTCTTTATTGGATGGGTGTTTTGTTCCTTGGTTTCTGTTTCTTCTCTGGTCTTCTGGCCTGAATGGCTTATGGTTGAGAAGAAGGTCTCTACCTGAGTTGAGGCTGGACTTCTGATGATGGGTTTGGCCTCTGGTCAAGCAGATGTTTCTGCTGAATGGAGGGCTCGAGTTCTGAAAGCTGATATGAACTCTGGTCCAGCTTTGGATCCTCTTCAGGAGTTGTGGGCCAGGATATGGTGACTGGGAGGGTAGGGTGATTGGAGGTAGGCTGTGCAGGCACTGAGTGGAGACAGTGTTTAGGCAGGTGTGCTACTCATGGTTATGATGGCAGGTATGGCCTCTGGTCAAGCAGCAGGTTCTCTGCTTGAGCTGGGAGATATGGCAGAGGGTAGTTGGGTGGCCAGAACTGAGAGAGAGGGGTTGGTTCTAGGGTGGGATGCTTATTTGGGGTTCTTGTTGCCTGTTTGGCCTCTGGTGGAGCAGAGGGTTTCTCACCAGAGTTGTCGGCTAAGATATGGTGAGTCACTGAGCGGGGATAGATGGACATTGAGGGAATGTTGGTGGTCCACGGGTGGGACCCTTACCTGGGGTTCTAGCTGCCAGCATGGCCTCTGGTAGAGCAGGGGGCTTCTGCCAGAGGAGTTGTGGGTCAGAATATGGTGAAGAGGAAAGGAGAGGCAGTTGGAGGTAGGCGGGGCAGGCAGTGAGGGAGTGTTGGTGGTCTGTAAGCAGGGGGATATCTGGGGTTCTGGATGCCAGCATGGGCTCTGGTGGAGCAGGAGCCTTCTGCCAGAGTTGTGGCTATTTTCATTTTTTACTTAGCTTGGAAACTCAATAATAGTAGGGCTTTCTATTTTTTTATAGTTGACCACTGAAACCCTTGTGTCCCGCAAAGCACTCATAAAATATCCATTGGGTTAAAACATCTGAATTCCTTTCTTTTCATTGTGGGTATCTATTTGTGTTTGTTTCTTTCTAGTCTCTGATGGTGACCAGGTTAGACTGGCATTTTCCATCCTCCTGCCTTAGCCTCCCAAGTGCTAAGATTACAGACATGTGTCACCATGCTCAGCTTTTGTTCATAGTAAAATAGGAGCTCTCTGCAATGGCAAGAGGTCTTGGTGAGCCAGGCTGTGTCCACCTTCCTGAGTTTACTGCCTATTACTCTCCCCTTGCACACTTCCTTCCAGCCTTGACCTTCCAAGAAATATATATACTCTCTGTAGAAAAGTTCTACTGCCTTACATTGACATACTGTTTAGAGAGAGGGAGAGGACATGGAATGTTAAAGTGGTCCAAATTTCAAATCACAGGCTAGCCATTTACTTTTGGATATTACAAAGATGCAAAAGATTTTCTAGCCTTCAATTTTCCATTTCCAAAATTGGAAAAAAAATATTCCCCTGGCAAAGGTCCTGTGATTGGGCTTGGCATAGAGACACAGGTAGTAATTATTACTGTCAATGATCATGAATATATCATCCAGATATTGTTGTGAAATAAATATCTGCACGATCTCAGGTAAAGGGACATTTTTATACTTTTCTGGGCAGGCCACTACAGGTTAGCAAGGGATGCTTCTGCTAACCTTGGCTGGCTTTCTTATGTAAGAAGGCATTGGCTTACCTCAACAGTTCTGCTCTGAGTTGTGGGTCCAGCCAGGCCAGATCTCTTCAACACGTCTGGTTCAGGTTGTTGAACACAAGCCATAGGGAGAGAGATCTTGCCATTTCCAAGGACCAAAAGTGAAAATGAGGCATCTTAAGAATCTTGGCTCAGAACTGGCCCGGCATCCCTTATGTGCATGATCTATTGTCCAGACAAAGTCATGTGCATGAGCTTTACTTCATTTTGAAAATCAAGCACTGGAATTAAAAAAGGGGGTCTCTCTTCTAGAGAGAACACATTGCACATCCTCATGAAGGCTGGAATTTGAAGCCACCAGGAACTGTTAGTAATGTGAAGTAACAACTTCAGGATACTGTCATAATCACTGAGTTTTGGGAATTTGCCTAGTGGCATATTTTAATTACATTTTTCTGCTGGCAACATCTTTGTCCTAATAGGTTTACACTCCCCTTAGATCAACTGGAATTCATTTTCTCTTATCCTCATGGCTTATGTAAGCCATATTCCCATTGAGGATACTCCATTTTCAATTGAGGTATTGAGTATAATATAGTTAATTTGGCATTGGCTTCCACAATTTGAAGCAAACTTGTGTCTTCATTTAGTTTCTGTACTACATGGAATATTGTTATGTAGCTGCAAATAATGTTTGTGGTTGTTTCCTGGCATGAAAAGCTGTATTTTAGAGGCTGTTTGTATCAGTGTAAAATAATTCACCCTCTAACCAAAATATTAGCTAACCAGACCCTTAAGAATATTGTTCCATTAGTTCTGAAAAACACTGAATTTCAACTTTTAAAGATTCATTATTAAAATACTGTCTTATTGCTGGGTGATTGTGGCACATGCTTTTAATCTCAGCCCTCAGGAGGCAGAGGCAGGCAGATCTCTGTGAGTTCGAGGCCAGCCTTGGCTACAGAGTGAGTTCCAGGACAGGCTATAAAGCTACACAGAGAAACCCTGTCTAGAAAAACCAAAAAAAAAAATACTGTCTTATAACTGTGTCCCCAGTTTGGAATGATACATTTTTTTGTAAACTTTTAAAGCAACAGGCTGGCTATGAACAAGAACCCTAGAAATAAATCAGTAAAATTGTCTATTAAGTTCTCATTATCTTACTGATAAGATCAATGTTGAGTATGTTGCTTCTTTGGTGACAATAAGTATTGATTGAAGGCTTACTGTGTTCAAGCATCATGATAAGTATGGCACATTGATAATCCCATTTAATCCACAAAGCACCCTCTGTGGAAGATGCACCAGCTGAATTTATAAATAGACACAGGTTCAGAGAGGTTAAATAGCTTAGTTTTCTATACAGCCAACAAGTGGCAGATCTAAGATTTGAATTCAGGTAGTTTGATTCCAGACCCTGAATGGACAGTACTGTATAGACAGAATACATGTATATATAAAAGTTAAGCCCAGTGAAACTGTATTTTATGAGTACTATTATGTACACATAGTGGGTTTATTTTCTGGTGCTGGAAACAAACTCATAGTCTTGTGAATGCTAGACAAACACTTTACTATTGGGACTGTACTGCAAATTGATATTTTACAAAAAAAATACTATTAAATATGTACTACTTCTACCATATGCTATCAGAACTATTATATAACGCTGTACGCAATAAATACCTGGATAAAGTTTTTGTTTTCTCAGTTACCCCTGTACAGAATCTATGAAAAACCATTGTTCTAATATTCTAGTAGTTGAGCTTATTCTCCTCACATGTTCTTATTCTCATAAAGGCTTTTGAGTTCTACATACATCATCTTTATTAAGCACCCACAGTCAGAGCCATTGTCTTTCTTCTGGATGTGAATGAGACACTGCCATCTTTTGGTATAAGGGGCTCTCAAACATGTGATTTCCAACAGCCTTTTTTTGAATGGTTTCTGTTACCTCCACTCCTTCGGGAGCCATTAGCTGCCTAGAACTCTCCATGGAGGGGTGGGGTCTTATAAGCCCGTCTCCCATCCATGATGGAGTGTTGATAGTCCCAATCTCATCACATTTTGGGCTGGTAGCCCCTGCTGCTGTGAGTTCATGGGTACAACAGACATGCCACGGTCAGAGGGTACCACTTCATAGCACTCCTCCTCATCCTTCAGCTCATGCGGTCTTTCCACCCCTCTTTCTGCAGTGTTCTCTTGCAGGGAGTGATACAGATGTCTCACTTAGGACTGAGCATCCAGTAATCAATTAGTCTCCATACTCCGACAAAGCTTTCCATTGAGTTTATCTAACTTACAGGAGTGACAGTAATTACATTTAATTAAGAAGGGCACTGTACTCTCTGGAATGAAGTCATGGATCTTTTTCCCTTGGGGTGCCATGTAATTGCCCAGATGGGAACTCTCTCTCTTAGTAGCAGGTGAAAAAGTTGGTTAAGCCATTTGATTGGAAGGAATAGACATAGGCTCACTGAGATTGTTTAAATGGGGAATGAGGATGTACTGGAAATATTTACCAATATGGAACCAAGGTTGGTAGGTGGTGACAGGTGACAGATCTAAAGGCTTTAGAAGCTTCCAGAGCTCCAAGACCATTGCTCTCCTATAGGAGATGGGGATTCAATTGGTCTCTGACCTTTTGGATTCTGTAAGTGGGTACATTTAGCCAGGCATCCCTGGGAAATCGTGCCCAAGCTACAGTAGCCGTCTGCACATCAAGAGACAGAGGCAGATGTAACTGTATAAAAGTCAAGTAGGAACCCAGGTCCCATGGAGTCACTGAAATAACAAGCCCAGAATGACCTGCTGCATTTCTGCTTTAGGAGTTACAACTCTTGTTAATTGAATGATTGATTTCTGCTGGTCAGATACATTTTCATCCTTTTCTTAGTAAATAATTCATACTAATTAGCATAATATCTATGGTTATACGAATGTGTTGGTCAAGACACGTCCATATGAGATTCATAGATCTTGAAGGTGGGCTGAATGAAGGCCACATACTACTGGGTGGACTCTTCACCATGCAATTCTAGAGGCACCTATTCCATAGTCTATATTGTATGTCATAGCTGTGCCTCAGTCCCCTGTTTTCTCCTTAGAAGACCACAGATGGTCTTAGTTTTCTGTATTCAATACATAGGATATTCAGAAATAATAAACCCTCCACCTTTGGCTATAGTGCCTGGGGCAGGGCCAGTGCAGAGGGGTCTGTTGACAGAGGATGTTTCCTCTTGGGGACCAGCTCTTGTTCAGCCACCAGGCAGGATGAGTGTGTGACAGTCAAAATGATTTGAATGTCTCTCTTTAAAGGAGGCTCATGGTCTGTGGATGAAGAATAACGGCAGTGGTGTATCAATCACATATGTGTTTTATTTTAATCCCTTAGAGAACAGAGGGTGATGGTCTCACTGTTTCCCCAGACTAAAGAGGAATAGAAGCATGATTTGTGTTACTGGGGACACATGAATTCTGTGTGTCAGTAATAGCACCTGAGTGGAGATTTTATGTCTGTCTTGATGCCCGGGGAAAGGTAACTGACTGTGTGGAGCTGGGGGGAATAGTCCACCTGGGGCTGGTAGTAGAGCAAGGGGAGGTATAAATGCCGATTCCTAGTACTCAGGGGAAGACAGGTCCCTCTTCCCGTTTCTCAGATAGTGGCACAGAAACTGTTGTTATGAGAGAAGCCCTGTCTTTTCTGTGAGAGCAGGGGGAGAATATTTAATCTCCCTCCTGGAAATAATTTTCTTCTCTCCCCAAATAAGCTTTCTTAGGTTGTCCCGATGCTCTTCCAGATTCCTGTTAAGCAAAGGAAGCTGAGCAGGCACACTTGGATACACCTACACAGAGCTGTTCTGGGGAAAGGGTTTGGCTAAGACTTTGGAGCCAGATGTTCCTGGTTCAAATCTTGATAAGATCAATTCCCAGTTCTAGGACTCCGGATCCCCCATATATCTTTCCCAGATTTTGGTGTTTATATTAGGCAGAGTTTTCTAGAGTCCCAGAACTTATAGAATGAATCTCTCTCTCTCTCTCTCTCTCTCTCTCTCTCTCTCTCTCTCTCAATATATATATATATAGACACATTCTGTAGAATCACCTCTGTCCCCAGCCATTCCTGTCATTGCCCAATGGGCCCATACCCATAAACAACCCAATTTCCCCATGGCAATCTGAATCTATCACCCCTCCTAACATTGTTATTCCTTTCTTAGCCTGTTGGCTAAGATATAGTCAAGTTGACAACCAAGAATAGCCATCACAATCCACCCATCGTCAAGTTGACACACAATTATATATCCTTGTGTCATGATTAATTTCCAAATGAAAATAATAACCAGATCATAATGATGCCTAAACATAATGTAACTATCCCACATGCTCTCAAATGCATTATGTATTTAACCAGGTCTTAATTATGCCTAACTTGACATAACTATCCCTTGTACAACTGCAAACATATTATAAATTTAGAATATGTGACAATATCCCTTGGAGGACATTCTTTTATGATCTCAAACTTAAATATGGTAACCATTGATATTCTCTTAATTGATGTCAATGAAATCAAAGGAAAACACAATATCTGCACAAACGCATTCTTAACAAAATACAGCAGAAGCACTCATGTCAATTATAATCCTCATTTCTGCCATGGTCACATGGCCTTAGATAGTATTTATATCTACCTTCCTCTACTACCCATTCTGTGTTTCTTCTCCCTTCTCCTAGCATCTCAACAGATCTTGGCTCTTTTCTTGGAGGAGTGACCCACACCTTCATTCCTGATGGGTCTGTACCCTTTGTCATCCTGCCTGAATTCAGATGTTTAGTTTCCCATTAACTTTAATCTTAGGGCATGGTAGCACCAAGAGATGCCCAAAAGCATCTCCTGCACTCTAGACATAATACTTCTAACCTCCATTGTGGAGAGGCAATCCAATTTCCCCATGGTAATCTGAATCTATCACCCCTCCTAACATTGTTATTCCTTTCTTACCCTGTTGGTTTAAGGGCATTGGAATCCCAATGTAACCAGGAGAAGGTCTGACCTTCCAGTTCAATGGAATGTTTGTTATACATGGCTTCTGTCAGGAGCACTACCCACTCTGGAATCAAAACTTCTAGGCTAGCAGAATTTAGGGTTGTGGACAGGAAGCAAAAACTTTCCTAGTGGGTCACTAGGATAGTGAGTGAAAGTATTCCCTTTTCTACTTGTTGACTCCTGGACACATAGATCCTGGCTATGGGAGAAACAGTACCATATATTGGATGCTGATTCAAAGCATACACTGCTTCTGGAGAACCCTGCTCCAGCCCTCCATGCTGCTGCCACCTAACTGGCACTGTAACTGTGTCTTTAAAAGGCCATTCCACCTTTCTCTCAGGTCAGACGCTTCAGGATGGTGGGGAGCATGGTAAGACCAGTGGATCCATGACTGTGGGCCTACTGTCACACCCCTCTGGCTATGAAGTGAGTTCTTTGGTCAGAAACAATAGTGTGTGGAATACCACGTCAAAGAATAAGTCATTCTGGTAAGTCCATGGATGGTGGTTTGGGTAGAAGCATTACATGCAAGAAAGGCAAATCCATAAGCAGAATATGTATCTACTCCAATAAGGACAAAGTGTTTTACTTTCTATGGAGGAAGTGGTCCGATGAGGTCAACCTGCCCCTAGGTTGCTAGCTGGTCACCCCAGGGAATGGTGCCATATCTGAGGCTCTGTGTTGGTCTCTGTTGTTGGCAGAGCTCATACTCAGCAGCAGCTGTAGCCAGGTCAGCTGTGATGAGTGGAAGTCCATGTTATTGAGTCCATGCATAACCCCCATTTCTGCCACCATGGCCACTTTGTTTATGGGCCCATTGGACAATGACAGGAATGGCTGGGGACAGAGGGTGATTCTACAGAATGCGTCATCCTATCTATTTGATTAATGAACTGAAGTCACCTTTTGATGTGTATTTACACGGGACACAAGTATCTTCACGTCCTTTGCTCATTTGGAAAGTTCTATCCACATACTTCTTCCCCAGATGTCTTTCTCACCAATTTTCCAGTCATGCTCTTTCCAAGTACCTGATCATCCAGCCAGTCCATTGTTTACACCCCATGAACCAGTGAGCAATTGTACATCTGACCATTTCTTCTTCCAAACAAACTGTGATATCATGTGTACTGCCCAAAGTGTTGCCCACTGTGAAGATTTCTCTTCACCAGTATCTTTCAGGGTTGTCCCAGAAAGGAGTTGAAATGCTGCAGCTATCTACTTCCGCATAACATTCAGAACCATCAATAAACCATGTCCTAGTCTTCACTTCCTCAGTCAACCAATCATAGGGAACACCCCATGAAGCTATAGGTGCATGCTTAGCAGTAGAAGTTATTATAATAGGAATAAGGACCATAGGCATTTGGGAAACTTCCATGTAATTTGTTTGTGCCTTTAGGACCTGCTTAGGCCTGATCACATATGTACCCCTTCCATTTGATAATAGATCGCTGCTGTGTATGTTCTACTTTACAGCTTGGTGGGTCTGAGAACACCCAGTTCATGATGGGCAGTTCAAGTTGCATGATAACTTGATAGTCCATTGTCAAATGTTAAGTCTCCATTAAGGCTCAATAGCAGGCTAAGAGCTGTCTTTCAAAAAGAGAATAGTTGTTTCCAGATCGTGTTAGAGCCTTACTCCAAAATATCCTAAAGAACTCTTCTGTAATTCACCTATAGAGGACTACCAAAGGCTCCAAACAGCATCTGTATCTGCCACTGCATCCTCAAGTACCATTGAGTCTGCTGGATCATATGGTCCAAGTGGCAGAGCAGCCTGCACAGCATCCTGGACCTGCTGAAGATCCATCTCCTGTTCCAGGCCCCATACAAAGTCAGCAGATTTTCAAGTCACTTGGTATATGTCTTGGTATATGAGCTGAGGTAACACACCCAAGTGAGGAATGTGCTATCTCCAGAATTCAAATAGGCCTACGTATCCTAAAGAGGTAGGCTCCAATGCCAGTGAAGGACTAAATGTGCTGGCAAGGTGAGAAGAAACAGGTGCAGAATGAACAATCTCTTCCTTCTTCCATTGTCTTTATATAGGATTCCAGCAGAAGGTGTGGCCCAGATTCAGGGTGTGTCATCCCACCTCAAAATCTGGAACAAAAGCTGTTGTCTTCCTAACTCAAGATCTAGATCACAGATGTGCCCTTCATTTCTGGATTGTAGTTCATTCCAGATAAAGTCAAGTTGACAACCAAGAATAGCCACCACAGGGTTTTTGCCAGAAAACCTGACAAGCCTTAGTTTCATTTTCTTCAGAAACAAACTTTGAAGTCAGAGTTCAAGCATTGTTCTTTCAGGAGACAGTTACAGGACATGTGTGTTGGAAGTGAGGAAGAGGTATCAGAAAGGGAGAGATCCAATAAAGGATGCATTCTCAAACTAGCTAGTCCTAGAAACTGGAAACGGAGGCTAGGCTTGAGATTTCAGGTTTGTCTCAGTCAAGGCTCAGACTGAGGGACTCCTCACTGATTCATCTCAGGGGGCTCCCAGCGTATGATCAGAGGTGTGGTCTTTGGAGCATCCCACTTGCCCTACATTTGGTAAACTGTTCTCAGGACATTAAGAGAAAAGGCCTCTCTACATAGCAAGAAATGGAGAGGGCACGGGGTTGAGTCCCTTTACCTCCACTATTCCATGCAATGGTACCTCACTGTTAGAGGGCTATGGTGTTTCCATCAATAAATGCTTTCCAGGATGGCCCACAGAAAGTTCTAGCTCTCTGCTCATGGCCGTTTGTGTTATCATTAGAGCTAGTCCTCTGTGTGAGAACCTGAGAAAGGAACTGACCTAGACTCAAGTCCTGCCTCTTTCTGTAACCACTGGAGGGAATAGATTTTCCTCTTCTGGGACAAGGTCTAAATCAGTGACAGACTTCTGTAAAAGGCCAATTCATAATTATGTGGAAGCTATACAGATGGTTCAGTGGGGAGTTTGGATCCAGCACATATGTAAAAGCTGGGAAACAGAGATAGGTAGATTCCCAGGGGGTGCTGTTCAGTTAGGACAGCTGAAACAATAAGCTCTAGGTTCAATGAGAGACCCTGTCTCAAATACTAAGAAGAGTGATAGAAAAAGACACCTGGTCAACCTCTAGCCTCTATATGCACATGCGTGGATGTGTATACTAGCACATCTATATGCACACACAGGCTTATAACATATACACATTTAAAAAAAAAGAATTGTTTCTTTACAGGCCTTATAATATGTTACTTCTATTCAGTGTGGCCTTGTAGCATAAAAACAGCTATAGACATAATATCTGTATGTGGATGTGACCCTGATTCAGTGAAAATTCATGAACTATCAAAGGTTGTCCATTATTTTGCACAAAAGCCAACGTACCTTCCTCTATACCTGTATACCATTAGCTAAAAGGGCTTTTACTTCTCAAGACACAGTAGAGAGAGGCATGAAATATGCTCTCTACAACACTGCCTGCTTTTGAACTTGAGCTTGAAGGGTTTTCTCTGTAGAGACTTCATGCAAAATGTTTACTATCTCATCATTATGTTTCTCACCTATAAAATGAAGGTGATGAATGCGCCTACTTCATAGGGTCATTTGGATGATTTCATAGGTTAATCTATATATTTGGCTTGAAATAATATCTGGCACATTTAAAATTGAAAAAAAATGTTTATATTACACCTGTTTAGATTTCCTCTCTCTCTCTTCTCTCTTGTCTTTACTAAAAATCCATTAGAATTATTTCGGAGTGAAAACTACAGGATTGTTCCCTAGATCCTTCTTAAGATTCAGATCTGGTACAGTTACTTACTAAAATATTTGAGTAACTTTTAAGAACTGTAGAGTTCGAACCAAAGGGCCATTTGATAATTCTAGAGGCTTTGCAGGTTGGTCTAACCATGGAAGAGGGAGCTATTGGCATGCCGTATGTAGAAGCCAATGATGCTAGCCTCTTTGGCAAGATTTATTTGCTTTAAACTGGCATTAATGCCAGACTGAACCCCTAAATTAGATATGTCACTACTGAACTCTTAACCTCTAATATTTGACACAGTGTATGTCATAATACCACACATGATTTATAAATTATCATCATAATTTTTCTGGCTCATGGGCTTTGAAAAGATGGATGGAAATATTTTGTCAAGATAAGTACACGCAGTCATGGAGGGTAATTTTTTTCTTTCTTTTTTTGAAAGGCACTATCATTGAACAAAACTCTTGTCGGGTGCTTAGTTGGTGAAAAATGTGTAATTTATTTTCTCCTAAATCAAATTTAAACATTGCCGAACTGTTTTGACAATAGGAGTGGTGTCC
This sequence comes from Peromyscus maniculatus bairdii, assembly GCF_049852395.1. NCBI lineage: Eukaryota > Metazoa > Chordata > Mammalia > Rodentia > Cricetidae > Peromyscus > Peromyscus maniculatus. The sequence continues at coordinate 118,582,381 of NC_134854.1, forward strand.
TTTGCATTCCACATCTTTCTATCAGTCTGGGACAATTGGAGCTGACAGAGGACAGCCCCCCAAATGCTGGTCTTTGTTGAGATTTAAAGAAGCCTTTTCTCCATAAATGACAGAGGTGTCTGGCAGTGGAAAGCCTGTGAGACTGTTATTTCTAACTATTGAACTCTCAATATTATGACAGCGTGGCTTTGAAGTGGAATACTCCCATTCAAATGCTCTCTCTTCTCAATTTCACCACACTGGAGCAATTACTAATAGCTCTTTTCCATCAAAATCTCACCATGACCTCTTTCTCTTATTTCTAAATATGGAGATCTTTCAACTTGACAGATATATTTGCAAGAGAATTTTTAATTAAAAAAAAATAAACAGGTCTAGCTGGTGGCTAGGGAGGTCATAGGCCCTGGGGGAGAACCTACTACTAATGCTCTGCTAAATGGACAGTGTCAAACTGCCTTCTAAATTCACTCTTTGGCAATTTGATATAAGTATATAACACATTTGAATTACTCTCATCCATATCCCCCCCACCTCTCTCTCTCTCTCACTCACTCACTCTCTCACTCATGTCAACCCTCTATCTTCCCTCAAAGTTTCTTTCCCATATTTTCATATTTGCTGGTTTTGTTTTGTGACAGACTGAGTTTATAATACATGTGATCATTGGTTTGCAACTATTCATTGGAGTTTGGTAGACTCCCTGGTAGCTATACAACTAAGGCAATGGGTTCCTTTTTCCAGAATCTGTCCATTGCCAGTAGCTCAGCATGGAGGACTAGGACCCCATGAGTCTCTCTCCCATCCCTGACTAATTTTCTTTTACAGCCTCAGTGCTGATAACTTTGGGTCCCCTGAGATCATGGTTTCAATGGTTGTGACATACCCAGAGGATTGCTGTGTACAATTCTTCCCCAGGCTCTTCATGCTTCCTGTCTCCTCTAGCACTGTTCTCAGCATTGGCCACAGAATTTTGTTTTAGAGAGGACAGACTCAGAAATGGTCAAAATGTGAACATTAAGTAACTTTGGGGTGACCACCCCTAGACAGGATGTTTTTATTGCCTGCTCTGAGGCTCATGGATTTACGGAAACTGTGTTCACTTGCACAGACTGGGCCCATCACCATTTCATTATGCAATGGGAGGGACTTCTGAGGCCCCACCCCTCATCTAGGAACTATAGGCAGTTAATGAGTTCTGGGGGAGGATTGTCATTTTCTTCAGTGGTATAGTCACTGATAAGTTGTCCACAGTCTAGTAAATTAGCCCCCAACTCATGCTCATCCAAGCAACTATAATTAAACTCAGTGACACACAATCACTGCCCATGCCTCATCATAAGCCATCCAAGTACAAGAAGAAAAGTTTTCAGCAGGAGATGGAGTGGGATAACAGGGTAAAGGGGTATAAAAGTGACAAAGATCTGTATACATTTGTGGAAATGTCAAAAAATTAAGTGCCTTTCATAGGCTACTTCTGCCAAAAGTCATTTCTTAATGACTCCTCTTTTGACAGGCAGCTTTCACCTGACCATCAGCAGGTTCCCATGGCTACTGTGAGGCTTCTAATGCTCTTATGAAGTGTTTCCATCCTCCTGCAGCCCATATGGAAGCTTTGTGATGATTAAAGAATAGTATCCTCTGAGAAGACTTACACTACAACCAAGACATGGGGTTTTGATCAGGAGGTCTTGCACAGTTCCCAACCAGTGCACTCTTATAAGGCATATTTGAAAGTTGTACTCTAGCCAGCTTGATCTCCTGGCTTCATATCTTGTTTGGTCAACCCCATTCATCTTACTTGTCAATCTGTTTGATCAATTATTCATCTATAATTCCCACAGTGTGCCTGACACAATATTGAACCATACAGTTTTTCCTATCTGGTTCACTTTTGGATGTTGGTCAACTGTTAATGGCTAATTTTGAAAAGATGAGTCATGACTCATTCAGATAATACATGACTCTCAAAGATTTGATTCCACTTTTAGTTTGATAATAATATTTTACAGTTGGTTTGAATGAGAATTGGATTTACAAAGAATGACACTCCATCAGGGATACTCACTTTTGTTTCATGAGCAGAAACCATTTGCCTTGATTTGGACAGGAGATATTTATGTCACCAGCATCATCCACAGCTTATTTTCTCCTTGGAGATACAGATTGGTAAAAGAGAGCCAGAGTAGATGTATACTGATGGAATGGAATCAGAATCAGAGCAATGGTTCTCAACCTGGGGGGTCACAACCTCTTTGGGGGTTGAATGACCTTTCCACAGGGGTCTCCTAATACCATCAGACAAGCACAAATATTTACATCATGATCCATAACTGTAGCAAAGTTACAGTTATGAAGTAGTAATGAAAATACTTTCGTGGTTGGGGTTATCAAAACATGAGGAATTGTGCTAAAGGGTTGCAGCATTAGGGAGATTGAGAGTCACTCTTCTAAAGGGTTTGGTATATGTTACCCAGCACCCTGCAGTAGCCATCCCTGGTCTAGGCCTTAGCCTTTGACATTTCTAGCAGAGATGGCCACTGCAGATAGGATGAGAATGAAAACAGACGCAGTGTGGTGTGGAAGAAGGTGAGCCCTATTAGTAGGAAATCTTCTAGGTGACCAAGTCAAGGAGGATCTTAGTCAAAATTGTTTAAAATGCCACCCCTCTTCTAGATGGGCTACTTATTTCTTTCCAAGAAATCACCTATACTTAATTTACTCAGGAAATGAATATCAAAAAAAAAATTCCAAAACCTTTTTATTCAAAAGTATTCTGCATGTTAGGCGACCGTTAATAAGGGAGCACAACTTTCTCCACATTCATCTGAAGTTTTTGTTGGCCTTAATTTTCCTCACAACATTTCTATTATATGGAAATTCTTAGGGTGTCATAAGCAAAGACAGATGGAAAACTACGTTTTGGGGCAGAGCAAAAAGCAGGAAGTTGGCAAGCTCTGCGATGGAATTTGTGTGTTCAAGTACCCTTTCTCTGCAGTAAAATTTTGTGCAGCTCATCTGCATCCTTACTTGTTTTCACCCGAATTAGCATGGTGACCTCGATGGCGGCATTCTTCTTATCAAGCGGTGGATCGGGCACACAGACAATGAGGACGTTATTCTTCCCCATCCGGGTACATGGCGTATTGGCAGAGATTGGCACATTCAGGAGTATGCTGCCTACCTTGATATCCCGCACTAAGAGCCGCATCTTCTGATTGGCCGTGGCTTTTAAATGCAGTATGCCCACACCCTTTTCTTTAAATTCACTGTCTTTCTTGTACAATAGTTTACATCGTTTGGAGTAGAAAACATCCTCCTCCTTCTCTTCCACGAGGACCGCCTTGGGTGGCTCATCCCTTCTGCCTTTGTGTTCATCACTGCTGCCTTGTGCTGGACTGTCCAGGGCGTTTGCAGGCACTGGTTTCCTCTGGGTGGAACTTTTACCTGTTAAGCTGGAGCTTCTGGTAGATGATGAAGCTCCATTCATGAGACCAGAGCTTAAGGAAACCCAAACTTGGCTTTCAGTCGTGTTCTTGCCAAAATCACACGAGGCACTTGTTGCTCCTTGCGATGGGTCCGCTTTCTTCTCGGCTGCAAACTCTGTCTTTTCAGACGTGGCTGACTCTGGCTGCAGATCAGCCGCAACATCTCGGGGAGGAGGCTGTGTCCCAACCCAGCCCCTGTTGGGATCTCTTTCAAAAAGACAGCCGCAGCTGCTATGGAGCTGCTTCTCGATGGCAACCAAGTATTTCTCATACTGTTTAAACACAGGCGTCAGGTCACAGAAGGGGTTTGCGTTCACATGCTTCACTATCCAGTCCCGGACAGAGCAGTTCAGGCCAGTCAACTGCCTGTGGTAGACACTCCCAGCGTAGGCTTGACTGAAAGCCAGGCCGGAGAAGGCAGGATACTGACTGTGGCCGTTAGTCTGGGGATCTGAGATCTGTTCACGGTCCAAAGAAGTGGGGCCATTCGCAGTAACAGAACCTAGGACTGCCTTGGGCTCTGCTGCAGCCCTGGCTGTATTCTTTCTGGTTGTTAGTCCTTCCCGAGCCTCCTCTCCAGGGCCACTGCTAAATTCTCCTCCCCCTGAAGGCACAGCCAGACCTTTAATCCCTTTGGAAGCTCCTCCGTCATCGGGCTGGAGTCTGGTGTTTCTCCGCTTGGCTCTCTTTATGGTTCTATTCCTCAGGACATCCTGACTGGCCAGTGAGAATGTTCCCTCCTCTTCAGGGCTTTGATGCAAGTTCCTGCCTGTCACTTCCTTCTTGGCATTTTTTTTGGCCATATGTGTTGACTCTCCCTCAGGGTTCCCACAGATCTTTGTGGGTTCTGAGGGCTGTCTTTATCAGAAGCCGGGAGAGATTTGGTTGTCAGCAAATCTGGCGTCTCGAAAACATGTCCATGGCCCTCCCTTGTATCCCGCACTGAGCGAAGGGACTTCTGGGCCGGATACCTCTTGGGGAACGGCGACCACACAGCGCGCTCCAGGCTGGAATCTCGGGGCTATTTAAATTTTAACGGACCTTTTTCAGGACTTTGGTCTGCATGCCTGAGAAACTGGATATTCAAGAGGGAAACAAGTAAAATCTAGGATTTTTCTAATAGGAATGAGAACACCACATCTGCCATTTCGGCTGCTTCATCTTCTTGTATTTCTCCTCCTTAATTTTGCTGTCCATTTTTAAGGTACATGAATATAGTGATCTTCTGCTTTTACCAAGGCAATAGGTTCCAGGCCCTCAATGAATGCCTGCAACTGTAGATATCGCTGAACGAAGTTTGCATACATATATATGCGTGTATGCATATGTGTGTCTAGGTAAATATATGCCATGGCTTCATATGTATATATCCTTTAAAACAGTTTTTTAAATTATGTTTAAGATAACAACAGTGATAAAACATAATGCATCTTTACAAAGTTATTTGAAACTTATCTGGTGTTTATTTCTTGAATTTTCTGTTCAGTGTTTTTAGAGCACATTTAACTGCTTATAACTGAAAACTTAGAAGGTGAAACTGCATTTTAGAGAGGGACACTGACTCACTCTCCTTTCAAGGCAACTATGTCATCACATCTGCCTTTGCTATTTATTGTGTAACATTTTATTTCTTCATAATTTGTGTGCTGTAGAGTCACTCAAATGATCAGTGAAGCTTCCAGCAAAACATCTTATATAATAAAATTTAAAACATATCAAAATAGCCATCAGGGACACCTGAACTTTTCTGGATTCCAACTTATTTGGTAGTGAAATCAACTTGATTATACTAGGAATTAGTAAACTATGCCCTGTGGCCTGGCATGAGGTTACAAACAAAGTTTTATTGAAATGCATCTATGTTCATTGTATATAGTCCACAGCTGCCTTTACACAGCAACAAAGATAAATAGTTACAACAGACATTGAGTTCCCTGTGAAACCTCAGCTATTTATCATTCATCATTTTACAGGCAAAGTTTGCCACCCTGTGAGTTATGAAAGAGGTTAGAGTTAATGTTATCTGTTTTGTAGTCATGCATTCAGCCAATATTTAATGTAGCTACTAACGTTTAGACTATGTCCTAAAATTTGCAAGTGAACTGCTGGTTTCCTTAAGTATTAAGATTCTCAAGTTGTTAATTGGATACTAGTGTGTACCACTTTTGGTAATGCTAAAGGATGCCCTTAAATCTTAGTGTTGAGATTTTCTTCTCCATATCTTGGTTTGGGTTTTCCTGCAAGCAAGCCATCAGACAAAAACTTGGGTTCCAGAACTTCCACTGGGTGGAAAATAAAACAAACAATCTGACAAGCCACCTATCATCCTTTGTGACAAGGTTAAGACCTCTGTGGATAAAGTCTAGAAAATATGTAAAGTTCATCATCAGAGATGGCCCACCTAAGTGTGGTGAGTAGGGACATTTGTTTCCCAACTTTAGATGTCAGTTGAAAGCCACTCATGGGTTCAAGGGCAGAAGATGGGAAAGTCCAATTTCTGTTATTCTCCATGTAGTCAGAGCCTTGATAGCAGCAAATTTTCCTTCACCATATGTTGCTCCCTTCCCTTACCCAAAGGTACATGTCTTAAGACCCATTTCCAGACATGTGCATTAGTTCCACAGGAATCTGTTCACTTGGTTGTGAAATGCCATCATTGAATAATTTGTATTTCATGATACAGAGTTGGTACTGTCCTCATGAGGCTATGTTGAAACTTGACCTTGGTTATCAGACCATGGGTAGACCTTGAGGACAGTGGTATGGTCATCTTTCAAGGCCTTTTCTTGGGTCAAACTTCTGCTCAGCTCTTAAGCAACAAGAAGTAGCTGTTGTTCTCTATCATATCAGATATCCCCACTCTTCCCTCCCACTAGTTTCCAGTCTGATCTCTCACCAGCAGAAAATGAGAGTCTCTTTTCATGTTGTTCTTCAAAACTGCTGGCTTTCTTTCTTTCCCTGAGTTGGTATTCAGAGCACTTTATTCGGTCATTTCCTTCTTTCTTCTCATGGGTGACACTTAACAGCCCTCGGGAATTCCACAATCATTCCAATGACCATTGCCACTGTCTTTCTCAGGAGCCAGAGAGATAACACAAACCACTGTATCTTCCTCCAGCTATACCCCATTCCAGGTTACCCCAGGTAAGAGTCATGGCAATTCTGATAGCATAGTATACACATAGTCTAACCAATAAGAGCAATTCTGTTTGAGTTAGCCAGTTTCAAGTTTCTAAGGTTAATTATATCCCCACCCCCCTGCCATGTGTATGTGATGGGTGTGCTTTTTTGTGGAGCCCCAAAGTTGACATCTTGTATCTTACCTGGCTTATTCTCCACATTATATACTGAGGCATGATCTCTCCTTGAACTTCCTGGAGATCATCTATTCTGGCTTGTCTTGCTAGCCAGCTTGTTCTGGGGGGTCTCCTGTCTCTGCCTTCCAAGTGCTGATATTACAGACAGCTGCCATGCCTGCCCAGCTTTAAGTATGTCCTGGAGGTCTGATCTTTAATCCTCAGGCTTGCAAGGCAAGTATCCTACACACTGAACCATTTCCTCATCTCCTTCAAGGGTCAGTTTTAAAGATGCCTTTCCTGGAGCTGGTGAGATGGGCTCAGCAGGTAAAGGCATTTGCTGCCTCGCCTGATGAACCTGAGTTCAACACCATCAATACTAGGGATACAACATGGTAGAAAGAGAGAGAGAGAGATGCTTGTCTTTTGACTACCATATGTGCACACACATGTGAGTGTGTATGTGTGTGTGCCTGTGTGTGCAAATTTAATGTTTTTTTTAAAGATAACCTTTTCTAAGACCATTTTGGTTTACAACTGAAGTGCCTAGTTCATTCTTGTTTCCCCACGACTTTCTCACACAGTAAACACACACTGTTTTATATCCCCAACAAACAAAAACAAGACTAAAATAGAACCAAATGGAAAAAAAAAACTTCTCAATTTCAGATAAATTTGAGCTGCTTTTCTTTATATGATCTTGTTTTGAAATTTGATCGTTCACTTTCCTTAATCTCTCTAATTCCAACTGTCTTGATGCCATGTGTATATGCTAAGGTGAAATTTTTCTTGGTTTACCTAGAAAACACAGGAGGACATATTAGTTTGAAACAGTGGAGATAAAACAGCTAGTCAGGATGCCAGTACAATATCACAGTGAGCAGCTAGGGCTTAATCCCATGGGAAACTGAGAACTACAGCTAAATGCAAACTTCCTTAAATTCCCAACAGGGCATGAAGGTACTGGGGAACTGGCAAATCAATTCCCAAGATTCATTGGCTAAGAGTTCTTCCCAGCCACCATTAAATTCTAGTATTTTCAGTCATCTGACCTTGGACAGGGTGACTTGATTTGAGTTCCAGTATAAAAAGCAACATGTGGTCCAGGAAGCCCCAACTGCAATTTTGGAGGTGTCATTGCAGGTATGGGGTTATGGAAGCAATAAAGAGCATTTATCACCCATGAACTTTGTTTGTATTCAGATCTACTTATAGCCCATGTGAAGCTGATTTCATCACAACAAAGGAGGTTCTCATTGACTATAGTTTATAATAAGATACTTAGTGAAAAAGAGGTGTGAATCTGACAATTATAACTCAGCTGTATTGAAACCACTTTCTCTCCTCTCTTGTCTTAGAATCCTGTTACCCCTGGCCAATAGTTCTCTTCCTTGAGTGAGGGCAGAGCTGCTTTTTCTTGGCTCAGAGTCAATGTATCTTCTACACTCTGCAAAGGGAGCCCTGGATAGAAATATGCACTCTATGGATTGTTGTCTGAGAGCTCAAATGCTATCTATGGTCCACAGCTTCACTCTCTGCTTTATGGGCTAATTCCCATCACTTAAAGCAGAGCTCCCATAGCCACCAAAGCCAGCTTCCTGCATCAGCACTGGAAAAAGATGACACTGGGTATCTTTCTTACCCTCCTGTGACTGACAGCTTATTTCATTAAGTTAGTGAGAAAAATATCAAGTTCACAATGTCATTTAAACATAAATCTATGCTCATAAACTATGGGAGGATGGAAGAAATTTACTTTTATATTAGAAAAAATTCTTTAAGTATAGTTTCATAGCTTGATATTTTCAAGGTGTGATAGACAAAATATTGGGTCTATCCAAAGATGTTCCTTCTGCATCCCTAGGGCAGATCCTGTGAATACCATATTACCATATTTTACATGGCAAAGGGGACTTTGCTCATTTGAGAAAGAAAGGATCTTGATGTAAGTGCATAGAGAAAAGCAATTACAATAGCCTTATCATTGAAAGAGTTAGGAGTCATTCAGCATCAGAGCAGGAAATACAATAATGTGTTTGTGTTTTAAACCATTGAATATTGTAGTTTCTTGATGATTGTGGTGCTTTAGTTGAGAAATGTCTCCTATAGTCTCAGACATTTGAATGCTTGGTCCCCAGTTGATGACACTGTTTGAGGAAGCTTAGGGGTTAGGGCCTGTTGGAAGAAGCATGTCACTGGAGGGAGACCTTGGGATTTTAAAGGCTTACTCCACTTTGGAGTCCACTTTCTATTTGGTGCTTTTGGCTCAGGATGTGAGTCCTCAGCTTCCTGCTCCTGCTGCCATGTCTTTGCTTCACTTTCGTGGACTCTGACCTTCTGCAGCGATGAACCCAAATAAACTCTTTAAGTTGCCTTAGTCATGGTGTTTTCTCACAGCAGCAGAACAGTAACTAATACAGTGGTGTAGCCTCAATAAAAATATTCATTAGTATATAGATCATACATATTAGTGGTAACATTGATAATGGTTTCTCTGTGAATTATGATACAGGTGCAAAAATTTAGTTAGTGAAATCACACTTCACAGCTCTATTACATATACTCTGTGACCTTCAGAAAGTTACCTAATGCATTGAGCCTTGTTTCCTCATCTGTGAAATGGGAGTAATAACAAACGTATCTCAGGTTGTTATGAACATCAACCAAGATGATTTATAATCTATATAATGTATATCACAGAGTTTCTGGCATATAGTAAGAACTAAAATATAGGCTTACTGCAACATAATGACAACAACCTTTATCCCACTTCACAGTTCGCAAAGTATTGTCACATACACAGTCACTACTCTTACTCTGTACTTAAGCTTTCTACTGTTGAGGCAGAAAGGATAAATATCATCCTCAAAGTCAAAGAGTTAGTGGCAGAGGTGAGATTTGAATTCAGGTAGCCTGGCCTCAACTCCTTATCAAAAGAGGTAGAGAACACATCTCTAATAGTTTTGAACAAAGGACAGATGAGTTTTGGCAGTCAGAAGGGAGATTGCAGGAACAGTGCCACTAAAGAGCCCTGGCCTCTCTGACAGCACAAGGCACTCATTATAGTTGTGTCCCTATTTACAACTCCCTCACCCATGGATTCAACTGAGGACTGAACTTTTTTGGAAAAAAGTTGCATGTGTAGTGAACACATATAGACTTTTCTTGTTATTCTCTAACAATACAGTACATTATTTATGTACTATTTATATGACACTTAATGTTATATGCAATCAAGAGATGCCATATTAAAGTCCATATAGGAATGTGTTTGAAGGCTACATTAATAATATGTAGTTATATTATACATATGTGACTTGATCATTTAGCAGTGTTGGGATGATGGAATATTTTTGTGCATGGCATTAGACAAAAAATAGCCAAATTCAGACAAAAAGCCCCACGGATAATCTTTATCTAGTCTACAATTTAGCAAAGGGCCAAGCCGAACTAAATAAATTAAAGAGTGAATGAAATAAGTACTTTTGTGAAGTATACTACTTGGATTTACAGACTGTTAGGCATTCTGAATTCAAGTGCCATGAGAGAGTAATTGCTTAAACTTAGGTGTCTGAGCTGAAATTCCCTAGGTCCAAGTGAATCTGTCCCTATCATTAGGATTATATGGTGTGCTGTTTAGGTTTTGTTAACCTGATACAGGGTGGGGACATTTAGGTCATGGTATTTATCAAAGCAAGAGAGCAAATTAGGACATTAATGTTAGAACACTCACCTAGCCTCATTAAGACCTCCCTTTGGTCCTTAGAACCAAGACACATAGCACATACACACAGACACAGACACAGACACACACACACACACACAGACACAGACACAGACACACACACACACACACACACATAGACACACATACATTCACACATTCTTTGATTCTTTAAATGGGTACAATTATAGCCAATCTGCTGCTCACATCTCACTCAGGAAATATAAGAGACAATTGGCTCCTGATTCTTCTAGTAGTCAACCTGGAAAGGAAGAGATGTTTGTCTGTAATGTCTTAGTATTATCCTTAAACTCCCTCAGAAGTCTACCTATCAACAATGCATGCATATGTGTCTATGTTCATGAGTATGTATGTATGTATGTATGCATGTATATGTGTATGTGTGTATATGTGTATACACTTATACATCCTTACAAAGGATCCTTTTCTTCCTTTGGAGGTGTGGCCTCCCCAAGTGGTCAGTGCCTGCCTGTCTCCTGGCAGTGACAGTACTCTACTATTGCATAGCACATGTATAGCTGCTTCACCTACCACAACTGCATCACTATAGTTTTTATACCAACTGGTTCCAATGGAGAAATCCCACACACGCAGATCCTGGGTGTACAGTGACTAGTGGAACTTCATTTTGAGACTCCAGGGTAAATGATTTTATTTTAATAGTGTTTAAGGCCATGGCATTTGATCTGGAAGAAATAAAGCTAAACTGGTGTAATTTCAGGCAAAGAAACATATAGTGAATGGGGATATTCCAGATTAGCAATTGATATGCAGATGCTTTGCCAAGAATCTCTGCACTGAGATTTTATAGCAAGCTTATTTGCTCATGAATGGCGTCACTCTGGGGCCCCGTGAATGTGGAGACCCTGGTGTCCACTGTGATGTGGACTTAGTTTCCTGTTGAGCTGTGGCTCTTTCTTTTCTCATGGAGGTCAGGTACATATGCCTTAGGGGAAAGATAAAAGAGTGAAGAGGTGGGCGGGAGAGAGGCTGTATAATTTTATTGAGCAATATTTCTTTTTTAAATGGACTCATGGATAATTCAATTAGGTAGCTTTTGATTGCTCTTTTTAGTGGGTGGGCACTACATAATGAAAAGGTGAATTCTTGGAATCTCACCATCACAATCCATCATATTAGGGTGGATGGTTGGACTGTCTTAGTCACTGTGAAGAGACATGACAGCCAAAGCAACTCTTACAAAGGAAAACATTTAGTTGGGACTTTGCTTATAGTTTCAGAGGCTTAGACTATATCCTCATGGCAGGGAGCATGGTGGCAGACAGACATGGTGCTGGAGGAGTAGCTGAGAGCTACATCCTGATCCATAAGCAAAGAGACTGGATCTGTCATGGGGTTCTGAAACCCCCAAATCCACCCTCAGTGGTACACTTCCTCCAACAAGGCCACACCTCCTAATCCTTCTATTTCTTTCGACAGTTCCACTCCCTGGGGACTAAGAATTCAAATATATGAGCCTGCGGGCCATTCTTATTCAAACCACCACAGACTTTATCATGTAGTGGCCTTGCATAGGTTTCATCTCTGTACCAGCTACACGTTCCTTTTCAATGTCTCACTTTCTCTTTCCCCTGACTCCCAGCTGTATATGTCAAGTTTATTTCTCAGAGTTGTTTGGACAGAGCTACTCCCTGAAAGTGAACTTGGCTTAAGCAGAGTAGACAGGAGCCACCAACAGCACCATGAAACTTCCCAGTGGACAGTGCCACAGCAGTCCACACAGGGGTCTCTCTGTCCCATCCATGCTACACCATGTAAGAGCCCATACCAGAAAATGTTAATGACAGGCAGTGGGCTTTGAGAAGGATATTAAATGAGTGTCTCATCAAAATGTGGGTTCTGCATTTTGAGAGTGAAAATGACATGAGTATAATTTTTTTAAAGAAATGTGGTGATTGATTTCTTCTTATATGAATAATTCCACCTTTAATGTAGTTGGTATGCCTCAGGGAGAGTGGGAAGCAGAAGTCTTGAGAAAAGGAACTAGGTTGGCTGGGATGGAGTTGTGGTGGTATTGTGTTCCCCAAAATATTGTGTACCCTAATAAACTTACCTGGGGTCAGAGAACAGAAAAGCCATTAGGTGCTTAGGATAGGCAGTGGTAGCACATACCTTTAACCCTAGCATCCCAGAGGCAGAAATCCATGTGTTCAAGGATACAGCCAAGCATGGTGACTCATGCCTTTAATCTCAGAAAGCGAGCCTTTAATCCCAGGGAGTGGTGGTAGAAAGCAGAAAGGTATATAAGGTGTGAGGACCAGGAACTAGAAGCTTTTAGCTGGTTAAGCTTCAGGCTTTTGAGCAGCAGCAGTTCAGCTGAGAGACAATGGGATGAGGACACAGAAGCTTCCAGTCTGAGGAAACAAGATCAGCTGAGAAGTTGGCCAGGTGAGGTTAGCTGTGGCTTGTTCTGTCTCTCTGATCTTCCAGTGTTTACCCCAATACTTGGCTCTGGGTTTATTTTATTAATAAAGACTCTTTATTCATGCTACATGGAGTAGTAATCAGTGTTGGAACATGAGGTCCAAGTAGGAATCACATCTTGTGCTACAACGTTAGAAATGATCTGGGCATCAGGAAGGGCCCTGTTTATCACCTCACTGGAAGCTTGAAAAGATGGGATTTAAGCCTGAATAACAGATGTATTTTACACAGGATATAAGCACTCAGGATTATACATAGTGTCATGAGAGAGTAGATTCCTAAGTAGAACAGATATGTAAGTGAAGAACAGAGCTAGCTAATGATGAAGATATATTCAGAGGATCCAGGAGCGGCCTCTTATTTTTGAGAGTGAGATCATGTCTTCTTCAGGAAGGATCTTCACGATGGTGTAAGAAAGGTGAGCAATGAACCCAGTGTGGTTTTGCCTTTTTGCTTTTTCTAATTGCACTATTTATTGCTCATTAAAGACAGGGATGTTTCTTTATGGGCACATGAAGTAATGAATTTACAGTAAAAGAAAACCCAGAATTAATTTCCATGTGTGATTTTTTTGTTAGCAGGTTCCTTTTAAAATAAAGCTTATAAAAATATTAAAAATGTGAAAATGACACCTCAAAATGGATAGTGTCTTCTCTAAATTTGTGATGGAAGTTTGTGGGAGCTATTCTTTTTATCACTGTAGTAGAATATCAAAAAGAAGCACTTTAAGATAGGAAGGATTTGTTTTGACTCACAGTTTAAGGACATAGTTCCTCCTAACAGGGTAGGTTAGATGATATGGTGGCTACAGGCTGTGACAGTATATGCTGGAGGTGGCTTGATCACCTCTTGGTTTGCTTGCAAGGCAGAAGGAGCAAACCATTTGGAAGCAGGTCAGGCTATAACTGCTAGCACTCAGTTTTCTATGGCTGGGAGGGATTTAAGAGTAGGCAGAATCATTCATCATTCTGAAACAACAAAAGTTAAGCTTTAAAAGGTGAGGAATTTTCAATGTTGAATTTCAACATCCAGAAACAGGGTGGAAGAGAATTGACTGACAGGGTGCCGCTGTGAGGGTGGGTTTGCAGCAGTTGGAGCCACGGAAATGAAAACAGGAAACGAGTGGCATAGAAAGATGGCCAAGCTGGAGCACAGAACAGCAGCTGGGATGAACAACTGAATGAATGACTAAATGATGAGTGGATGAGAGAACAGGGTAAGTGGTGGGGATCTGGGAAGGGCTCTTTTAGCCCTATGTATTTATTCATTGTTTATCTGTTCATTTGTTTGCACTTGTGGTATACTTGGAGGATGGTGGAGGACGTTTGGGTGTCTTCAGCCACTTTCCAGCTTTTTAAAAAAAGATTTTTAAGAAGATTTATTTGGTTTGCAATCATATGTGTGTGTTTTGTCTACAAGTAAGTCTGTGCACCATGTATGCGCCTGGTGCCATTGGAGATGAGAGGAGGGCACTGATCTTATTCTGCAGCCCCCATCATTTTCAGAGGGGCTGACCCACAAGCTCCCAAGGTCCTTCTGTCTCTGCCCCCTCCCCTTAATGAGCAGTTACAGGCACGTGGGACCACACCCTGCTTTTAAGTGACTGCTGGGACTTTGAACTCATGTCCTCCTATTTGCATTACAAGTTCTCTTACTCACTGAGCCGTTTCCACGGCCTGTCTATCAGTTCTTACAGGAAAAGCATCCTCTGAAGTATTTTTTCAGCCTGGCGGGTGACAGAAGAACCACTCCTGTCTCCTACCTCTCAGAGGTATCTATCCTCTCACTGAGCAAATCAGCCCAGAATTTGCTATTATTTGAATGTAGGTTTTGTGTTTATTAAAATGAAGCAACTGTCATATTAAAGTAGAAAAGGAGTAGCTGCACATGCAAATTATTTCTAAAGTTCATCTGCTGCTAAATGAGATGCAATTCTCCTAAACTTAGAAATGCTTGATATAAATTATGACCTAATTAACATTTGCATGGTAATCCGGACTTCCTACAGCTTATTCTGCTAATTAACACATGACAAATGAGCACACATTAATATTTTATTGTAACATAACTTGCCCAAGAAAGCTTCTTAATGCCTCTGAAAACATTTCACACTTTGTGTATTTTTTTTTGTCATTTTCTGCCTGAGAAGTGTCTGATTATGGTTTTGTTGTTATATAATTTTAATAATAAAATTGCCTCTCGTGAATTTAATAAGATTGGACACATTTGCAGACTCTAGGAATCTCTATTTTCTTCATTTAAAGGCTTTTAATTCAATTTATGGCAACTATCTGTGTTTTTGAGAAAAAGAATTCATAATGTGTACATTTCAGTTAGTGTCACTTTCCCTGGTGGATCCTGAGATGGGTCCAGAGCTGTGGTTCACAAAGACATCAAAACCCATCCAAGAAAACAGCATCACACATAAGCCTAGATTTGTACTATGCAGGTGACATCCTGTATATTGTAAATGCAGTGAATTAGTGTTTGTCATCTCTTATCTAAATTACAGTTTGGGGACGTTCAGGATAGTCTTACTTTGGCCTGGAAGAGAATGGCTACCTACATAGATGCATTTTAACTGATTTTCTTGCCTTTGCATCACTTTCTGTTTTGATGGGCTTCCCTTGTGTGTTACAGGACTTTTTGTTTGTTTTCCTTGGGATTTCTCTAGTATAACGGCAGAATGCATTTTCATCTGATCATATAAATCTGATTTGTGGCCTTTAAACTGTGAGAGAAGACTTTCCTGGCTAGAATAAGAACCTTTACTGGAATGGATAATGAATTCTGTGTTTCAAAAGCATGTTTCTAGGGCATGTAGTAAGTCCCTGAGAAAGTATCTATGTCTTACTTTCTATGTTGACATATGCTTCTGACATTATTGAGCAAGATTTCTTGCCTAGTGCTTGATTTGTGTCGATGGCTTCCCAAATCTAATACAGTCAAAACTCCTTCCCTCACAGAACTTACAGGGGAGCCTACGAGCATGGTGGAGGGCACAACCTGGTAGTGGAGAACTATGTGAGTGCTTCATTTAATGCTAGGATTTATATGTGTGTGTGTACAAAGAAATATAGATGGGCATCTATGAGATATACATATGTGCCAATCATCTATCTACCCATCTCTTTGTATTAGCTCCAAATTGTATACAACCAAAGAGTTTGCCATCAGATGGAAAAACTAGACTGCAGTAAAACAAATCATGTATTGAGTTACTATTTTAAATTTGGAAATAACATTGGTTTTAATTGTAAATTGCTAAATGCAGTTTCTACCAATCAGGTACTTTCCTTCTCTCCATCCTTACATCCTCCTCTGTATCCCCTCCTTTCTTCCTTCCTCCTTTTTCCCTGCCTTCCTTCCTTTCCATTCTGTAAGCATTCACTAATTGACTGTTGTGTAGTAGCTCTGATGACAGAAATCTGAATGAGACTCGGTCCTTGCTGTGCAAGAATGACAGAAGGGCAGATGCATGAACAGTTAGGACAGCTAGAAGGAAAATGTTTCTATTGAAACAACTCTGAATGCTCAGATAGAACTGGGAAGACAGGTGTGGCTGTGCTGTGGGGGCTTTGTCACAGTTCCTGTGGCTTCCTCTGACATTACCATTCTTGTCATTCCTCACTGGTAGCAGTGTCGTCAATAACCAAAGACAAGAAGCCATGGCTGACCTTTTGGCTCTGGAGGACAGTGACTAGAGATAGGGAAATAATGAATACTCCCACCTTATTTCAATCATAACATTTCCCGTTGGCTATGAGATGATAGATAAACTAAATAACTTGTCTCAGGATGTGATGCCCATAAAATGAGAAATGCCACAAGAAGGATTTTGGAGAACATTGTATAACATGTCATTTTGCCCAGAAAAGATTAATCAGTTGCGACTGGCCTCCACAATTCTGCATTTTGATTGGTTGCGGTCTCCATCTGTGGCAAAGAGAAGTTTCCTTGATGAGGGGTGAGATTCCACTTATCTGTGGACATAAGGAAGGACAAATATTTAGAATATGGTTAGGGTTCATGCTCGCTTAGTAAAGAGGTGGTTATAAGCTTTCATCTAAGATCCATGACTTCATTAGCACTACAAAGTTGGCTAGGTTTGCAGTACCAAGCATGACTTTGCTCTTGTTGAGGAGGTCTTAAATGCAACTAGACTACTGTTGGTTAATGCTAAGGTATGTATGACACTACCTCACCCTTAGGGTTATTGTGCCATATTAGTCATTGTTGTGGTTCGTAGATGCCATAGTTGGGTGGGACTGTTGGTTGTTTCTCTTCTTTGGAAGGTTATATGGCTCTTTCTGGTACTGTGAGTGCTAGTCCTCAGGGAGGAAACTTTCATAGAAGACTAATGTATAGGTTTTCTTCTAGGGCTTTCCTTCTAGGGATTTATTTTGGACCCGTTCTAGAAATAACATTTCTATGCAGCTCAAAAAGATCCCTCTTGTTTATATGCACTGGATTTTTCTGTCGTCCTGGGGTTTGAGAATTCATAGTACAACCATGCTGACGGCTCTAAGCTTTTAAATCTTTAATCACTTTAATTCCTGTACTTGGGGTCATGTTACTTAAGGAGGCGCCACTGTTCTCAGGAATAGCACTGCTCAGATAAAACCATATTTATGTCTTTCCTTCCCCTGTGGTTTGCTTGAAACAAACCCCAAGAGCATGGAACTGGAAACCATAAACTTCTTATTTCCTCCAAAATTACACTTTGATCAAAAAGAGCTCATGCATTATGGCTTTAACTAGACTGTTTGCTTTCTCTCTCTTTCCCCCGCCCTACCTTTCTTTGGAATTAATAAGAAAAATTGTTAGGTATTTGTTTGCTTTCTTCTCCTTGTATCTAAAATGATTCAGAGAACAAAAGAATGATAGGAGTAGCATGTTTGTGTGTGTATGTTTGCATATATATGTGCAACTATGCATGCATGTGTAGGGGGTACATGTGCAGGTGTATGGACATGTATGTAGAGGCCACAGGTCAACCTTGAATACCATTCATTAGTACTATAACCTTGCTTTTTGAAGTAGGCTTTCTGACTGATCTGGAACTCATCAGTTTGGGTAGGCTGGCTGGTCATGGAGCCCCAGGGATCCTTCTGTTTCTGCCACTAGCACTGGAATTACAAGTGCATAGCATGAAGCTTTCTTACATGATGCTTGTGGGATTGAATCCAGGCCTTCATGCTTACATAGCTTATACTTTACCAACTGTATTAGCTAATTTTCTATTTCTATGACAAAACACCATGACCAAGGCAACTTATAGAAGAAGGAGTTTATTTGGGCTTATAATTCAGGAAGGTTGGTATCCATAATGACAATGAAGGTGTGGTGGCAGGATCAGGAAGCTGAGAAGTCACATCTTGAACTGCAATCACAAAACTGAAAGTGTACTGGGAATGGCCCAAGGTTTGGAAACCTCAAAACCTTCCTCTAGTGACATACTTCCAATAAGGGCACACCTCCCAAACACTGTCACCAACCAAAGACCATATATTCAAACACTTGAATCTTTGGTGGGGGACAGTGTCATTATCTCCTTATCCTAGAGGGCTAATATATTTTTGAGTATTCATTATATAAGAAGCTGTGGTAGATTCAGTACCATTCTTACATTTTTTAAAATCAGTCCTTCATAGTGTTGAACACACAGTCTTTTATAAAGACTGCTAGTGCTATAGGGTCCTGGGTTCTTTCCTTGAAGCTTTCCTTCAGTATGTATAGAATTCTATGTAGAATTCTGAATTTGGGTTACTTCTGATAAAGGGAGTAACTTAAATCCTATAGTTTTCAACATGTTTATTAGAATGCTCTACTGAAGGTGACACTGGGACAATGGGAAATGACAGGTATAGGAACCATAACAGATAGGTCCCTGGCATGAAATTAAGAGGTCTGTGTCAACTAGTGATTATATCTTGATAGTGGGAGTGGTGAGGCGATGGGAGGAAATTAAGGACGGTTTCTGAGAGGTAGGTTCATATACTTTAAAATTGTAGAGCCTGGAGAGCCATGTTCCCATGCAATGGCAAAGTTGTTAACCTGTATGTACCTTAGATTTTTATCTCAAAAATGGTGCAATCATTGAAAAGAATAAATAAGTTAAAAACCATAATTTTCTTAGAACACTATCGGAAATATTGTAAGCATTATTTGACATTCATTCTCATTATAATTCTATTACCAGAGGTTGTAATCCTTGAAATGAGGCTTAAAGAATGAGGAAGAGTCAGCTAGAAAGAGGCCCAGATGTGGTAATAGCAGGTGGCTTTTGAAGCATAGCTATGATCATGAGCAAAAGCACAGATGTGAGAAAATGCCTCATGTTGCTTGAGCATAAAGCACAGGATGGGAGGCTAGAGAACTGGGCTGAGGTCACACTATAGCTCTTAATTTTGTATTACAGATTTTTAAGTGATGTGAATGCATTTTCAGGATGAGAGAAAGAGTGTGATTTTTCAGCTATTGTTAGGCGGAAGATGTGGAACATGGAGTTGGATGAGTAAGACTACAGGCAGGGTGAAAAGTTGGTTGGTCCTATAGGATTCCAGGTGCAAGGTGGTATAGAAAAAGAATGAGGATAGTGTTATAAAATACTCAAGACTGGGTAATTTCTGGAGTGGAAGTTCATTTGGCTTGTGGTTCCAGCAACTAAGACTTTCAAGAGTGTGGCCTTGGTGTCTTCCAGCAGGTAGCAAAGATACTCTTGAGGCATGGTGGCATGGCAGAGGACACCCCATGATGAGACAATACCAGTGTGCTATCTTATATCTCAACTCTTCTCATTATACATCACTAATGTCATCAGGAGGACCTCATACTCATGACCTCAGCTAAATAGCTGTCAGAGATCACCCGATTTCCAGACACCATTTGAGGATAAAGTTTCCAATACATGAACTTTTGAGGTGACATTCAAATCATGGTTGATGGATAAAAGGATAGCCAGGGAATGTTTAGGAGTGAATGAACTTGATACATCTTGTTTCATTTTATTTAGTCATTCTCTCATAAAATATATCCCAACTGCAGCCTCCTCTGAATCCTCTCTCCTAATCTCCTCCACCTCCCTTCTTCCCCAGATGCACTGGTTCTCCATTTCCACTCAGAAAAGAGCAGGCCTTCCAATTTTATGCTTAGAAGGAAGAAGGGAGCCACAAAAACAACTTTCTGGCCTTGGAACTAGAGCAATGACAGTGACAGATAATGTACACGTTTTTACGGATTGGCGGCTTTTTGTGAAATTTGTGGTATCACGGGATGTTCCTAGACAGATAAATGCATTCAGTTGGACATTATGAACTGGAGAGTGAGTGATGGGTCTTGTCTGAACTCTGGAACATGTGACCTAAGAGACAATGAGCGTCTGGTAACCTGAAAGGAACACTACCTGCTTAAGGCATGCAGAGCAGTGTGGATGTGTTTGTGCTGTTTTCAGCATTAATTAATTTGAGTTAGAGTACAATGAACTCCAGTGATATTTTCCTAAAAGGGAACAATGCTCTCTTCCCCCAGCTCATTAGAAGGATTTCTGTAGAGAGGATCTTTGTTCAATGACAGGCGTTTGAATTTCAGGCTTCCAAAGGAAATTAGCAGACAGGCCATCCTTGTTCTGTGTTAATTAGAAAATGAGTAGATAAATAATGGGAAAGACTTCCTTTGGGTAGCCTTTTCTACTTGTGGGATTCTTGAAGGATTACTTATGCCATGGTTTGGCTTTGTGATAGGAACACATTATGCTTTTACAGAACATTAGATTTTAGTAAAAATGATGGCGTTGACAGCACATTTGGTGTGTGATTTTTGTGTGGCTGACATTTTGTATGTAATCAAGGCTGTGAAAAATTTTAATCCCAAACTCTGAACCTGAAGTTCAAATTCCTGGAATTGCATCCCAGGGTGGCTTTTACCTACTATGTGACCTTGAACAAATATTTAAATTATTCAAGCTTCATTAATCAAAACTAGAACTATAACTGTCTATATTAAAAGAATATGATTAGATTGAAAAAGAAAGAAGCATTTGGCAAAGCTTGCAACCCCAACTTTGCAAGGGAGGCCTTTTATCCCCACATATCAGAAGACTGAGATTCTATGAGGTGAAACAGTAAATAGTTCATTTTACGGTAGAGCTGAGAGATCAGCCGGGTGCACAGAACCCTTAGCTTCGTTTGTAGCTGCCATGTACATTTCCTTTGGATAAGTCACTTCAATCTTCAATCAGGAAAATTGCTCTTGTATCCAGAAAATGTATCTTTCTTAGGCTTCTTACTGTTTGATTTTTTTTTTGGTAGAACTATGAATTGACTCCAGAGTTTTATGAATGCTGTACAAGTGTTTTGCCACTGAGCTACATTCTCTCTCTCTCTTTTTTCTTTTAGTTTAAAACAGTTTTTTGTTGTTGTTGTTGTTACCAAGACTGATATTGAACTTGCTATATATCCCAGGTAGACCTCAAACTTATGATCCTCCTGTAACAATTCCACCAAGTAGCTAGGATCACAAGCCTGGGCTATTATCCCTAATATACTTACCGTTTGCTATCTCAGATTGGTTTTCATTTAGCATTCTATTTCAGAATCCCCTGGAATTGTTGCAACAAGATTTACCCACTCTAACATTTTTTTCTCTCAAATCATGTCAGGAAGCTGACAGTTAACAAAAGGCACATACTTTATATGGCTCCTTGACATAGTTATGTCACATAGACCGAGGGTCAATAAATAATATTTTTGGAAGAGTATTTGAATCTGTGACTTTCTTTTGTAAAGAATTTCCTTGAGACTGTCATAGTTGGGTACTGCTTTGTATGCACTACATGACTCCTGCTTACATTTATGTATGGATGCACTGATGATGGTAGGCATAAACTTAGCTACATTTTGTTTTTTTCCATTGCAGTCTGGGGCCTACGTGACTTTGGTTTTTATTCTTGGGATAATCGTCTTTTAAGTACTATCAATGTGATTCCTTCCACTATGATCCTCTCTCACAAGATAACCAGAAATCTACTTGGGATTTTTGACAAGAACGTTGAAAAGCTAGCTGGAATAGTGCATTTAACCATTCTAAATAAAGTCTATTTTGGTAGAACAATAACAAATTGCCTATGGGCTTAGGTGCTAAGGATGACTTTTTCTAGGTAGGTATATACATACATACATACATACATACATATGTATAAATAAGCTATTAATTTCTCAAAATATGATTTCAATATCAATAGGATGGAAAATTAGTATTATGGCTTTTTATGAACTGTTGTTTATTATAAGGTAATCTGTTTTCCAAAGTTTTCCACTATTTACAGTTTTGGTGGCTGAAGACTGTCGAGACAACTGAAGCTAGCAGCCAAGCACAGTAGGCTGTGGGTGATGGTGGTGAGGGGTTAGTGTTCTGTGTGTCATAATAATTATTTTAGGTTCGCTTGTCCCACTACACAGTGAGTAGCTTGAGGGTAGGAACAAAGCTGTATTTATATAGTGTTCCCTACGACAGACACCATTTTGGTTGCTTCAGGTTCATTTGAAAAATGCAGGAGTCCTGAATCCAAAGAATTTGAGTCTCTGGGCTGTAAAAACCCAATTGTCATTCTCCATTCTCTTGCTGTTTGACATTGAGGAAGTCACTGCCCCTCTTGGCTTATCCACTTTTCCATACAGAAGGAGGAGGTATCCTACCTGCCCTTTGGGGATTCTGTAAGAATGTATTTAACATTTAACAGAGAATTTCCCTTAATCTGCCAGGAATTAATATTTAATATTAATGAAGTTCATGGCCTTCCTTTGAACTCTTTTCTTTGTAGTTGCAAAGTGCTCAGCAGCTGAACAGAGTATGAATGAAAGAAGCTGAAGGCCATGGCTATGGCATGCACGTGCCTAATGAGAGACTGCCTCTACAATCAGACGAGAGTTCCGTCTAGTGACAAAACAGTGTTCTGGGCAGCAAGGAAATTAATTGAGGAGCTTAACTGTACCCACCCTTCGACCTACCCTGTTCATGTCTAGCTAGTTATGTATTTCAGGTGGTAATCACTTTGCTTTGACGGTAATCACATTGTTTCTGTATGACTCATCTGGATTTTAATTGCCTGTTTTCTGTAGATTTTATATGGAAATCATTTAAACTAAAATTGTACATCAGAAAGACTGGACAAGAATGCTCCAAAATGGTCATTACATGAGAGCAGTGTGATTATAGTTGATTTCTTTGTTCTTTCTTAGTCTAAACTTGGTTTAATTCATCTCTTTGAGTGGCATGGAGCAGAGGCATTAAGACTAGCACATGATCAACAGACCAATGAGCTCTCTTGGGATTTTTGAACTGGCACTGTGACACTCCAGAGGTTTATGGGAAATGGAGATGAACAGCTGCATTGCTGTAGATCTCAACAAAAGTTCCTGAATGTCCTTGCAGGTTGAGGCTATAATTATTTTTTTGGTCTTAGCTTTTGTTTTTGGCATGTTTTTTTGTTGCTTCTGGTCAGTTACTGACTAGAGAGCATTGAGTGTTTGATTCATTCATTCTCTCTCTCTCTCTCTCTCTCTCTCTCTCTCTCTCACGTGTGCTTCTGATTTTCCATGACCCCTACTTCTCTACTTCTCCATAAATCAGCTCATCCACCAGTATTGCTTGGCAGTGTCACTCTCGGTCACCTCCACAGCCTCTTTTCTCTTGCACAATCTCCCGTGAAACCAGCACAACAGGATGATCATTCATATTTCCCAGTTTAGTTTTGCAGAGTGAGAACCTCAGCATCTCAGCCCATTTCACTTTTGACAGGACAGTGCTATTCACGCCAGCATCCCCGTGTTCCCAGATGGACAGATACTGACTATTTCTGTCAGTCTCGGAGGTGACCTGACATGTGACTTAGTGGATATACTTCATCGCTGCCACCGTATGGACTGTGGAAAGGAAGTTTCCCTAAGCGGGGGATAGTGGATTGTAGACCTCTAGCTACTATGTTATTGTCATTTGCTGTATATAAATAAATTAATTACAATGTTATGATAATATAATACATATTTTTATGTAAGTGCATATGATTGTGTTACAGTGTATAGTTACATTGTTTTTATGGATTTAATATATATTTAACATTAGGTTAAATTCATAGCTTAGAAAAAAGGCCATTTTTCTTTGTGTATGACTTTATTACATTAATAGCTATTTCCTACTTCATTCATATGCTGGTATTGTTAGTACTTGGGAGGTTTTTCTAAATTTCTCTACATGTATCTCTAAAATTTAAGTTTTACCTCTAACCCTTCATTTTGCCTCCTTTGAGAATTATTTCTCCTATGATAGTAAGAATTAGCTGCCTTCTCACATTATAGTTCTTCCAGCCTTTATTATAGTGCCTGTTATTATGTGCCTGGTGTTATTATGTGCCTGCTGCATATATTTGCCTTCCCTATGATGCAAGGTCTGGGTCATGGAAACTGTAGCTTTTGGGCTGGCTGTTTGGTCAGGGGGCATGGGGTAAAGGATGGCTCAGTTGGTAAAACACTTATCTTATGAGGAGTCCCATCTCCAGCATGTACTTATAAATTCTGAATATAGTGATATGCATTTGTCATTCCAACACGGGAGAGGTAGAAATTGGTGGAACTCTTGAGCTCATTGGCCACCCACTGTAGCCTAATTTTTGAGTTCCAGACCAATGACAGTCCCTCTCCAAATGATGTGGAGATCTCTCCTGATGGTACTTTGGGTTGTCCTCTGGCCTTCACCTGCTCCCACACACATATGAACACACACCCACATTCACACACACATGAAACAAAATTCTATTTCTTTATTTGTTTGCATTTTTCCCATCCTCCCTAGCACCAAGTGAGTGGTATATGCATGTAAGCTCAAATTGAGCACTTGGCATTATAATGTAAGAGCGATGAAATAATCATGGGTTAGCATTGCTCACCTGCTATGTGTAAACACACTTTTTATGACTTCTGAGAGTTGAGTGTTAGTATGTTCTTTTTCTAATAGGGTAGAGGATTATAATTCCAAAATTAATAACTAGTGAAGAAATTCTATGCTTAAACATTTAGAAGCTGAGCATGATGTACAAGCCTGCAATCTTGGGAGACTAGAAGGCTGGAGAGGATTGGCAATATTGTGAGACCTTGTCTTAACAAAAAAAAAATCCCTCAAAGAAGAAATGAGAAGACGAACAGTGAAACTTGTTTTCTCTACAACAGGGTTTGTGAAGGTCTAAATGAAGAAGCACTCACTGGGAATCTTTGGGAAGGACACCCTGTATACAATACTTCCTCACTCGTGTGATTAGGATTAATGCATGAAAGGTGGCACTTAGAGGCAAGGGAAATAATAGCATTAGGGTTCTTTAGTAATTGCTCCCCTGCAGGTTTTAAGTGTTATTATTGTCAAGTCCAAAGGAAATTCCAATTCACCAAACTAAAAGGCAGTTCAAATATCTAGAAACAAGCTTGATCTGGACTATAGGAGGATATTTGATGGTTAGATAAGAGCCAGAATTTCTCAGGAACTTGTGAAACCAATTCCTACCTGCCAAATGAAGACATTTCCTTTACCTCTGGCAGAAGGGACATATGGCTCTCCACTGGCATATACTGGTGGCTTATTATCAAAGCCCATGCCAGCCTCCAGGCTTCTTTAGTATCACAAGTACTTGTTAAACATTTCAAAGCCCCAAGGCCATCCCCCCATCCCTGCTCCTCACCATCCCTATAACTCCGCTATTCTCACTAAGCTCTTTCTATTCTCTATCCTGTTATTCTCCCTTTTTTTGCAGATGAGCCTAAGCATGTTCAGTCTGCTGGCCATGTTCAGTCTATTTTCTCTCTGTACTTTAGACTCTTCCAGATGCCTCTGGTCTTCCTCTGTCTCTCTTATTTACAATAAAAGCCTTACCATGGAAGGGTCATGTCACAGTTTCTTTACTGCACCTCCTTGTATACATTTATCACTGTGACCTGTGTAAGAGTAGAGATTAAGATGCTACTTTCTGCACAGGTTTGAAGGGATTTTGATTTGTTTTATAAGCTTTACCCTGGCTCCTAAGAGTATACCTACTCATCCCACTCTACCATATTTGGTTATGAAACAGCAGCAAAAACAGACATGTCAAAACATTTGTTTCCAGCATGAAAGGTTCTAACAGTGGGTCTTGATGTTTAATGCAGAAACTGAGGAATAATGTAGGTAGTTGAGAAAACTGACATCTGATACTTGACAAAACCCATCATTGTACTTCCTACTCCAGTGTGGGGCGTTTACCCACCCCCCCCACAGCTTCCCAGAGTTTTCTTGAGTGCGATCAGCAGGAAACATTAGATAGAAGGATTTATAGCTGAGCATCTTGTGGAGATAAACAGATAGAAATTAAAGGATAGCCTCGAGAGGGCCTGGAACCTATTCCAACGGGCCCGGACTGTCTCTGGTCCAGGGTTTTTATAGAGACGCCAAGGGGTGGAGCAAAAGACCTCCTCCCCCAGCACAGCCAAGTGCAGGCCATCTCAGACACCTGCACTCAGGCCCGTGGTCCTGATCATCCTCTATTCGGACCTGCTGGGTAAAGCCACGAGGAACCCCGGAACAGGCTCCCACACTCCAGGGTTTTTTTTTTTCCTTTCTTTTTTTTTCTCTCTATTCTCAGGCAGCACAGGCCATTGATAGATACTGATAGTCTAAATTATAGTCAATCATTAGCATGTCTACAAGTGAGGATTTACCAATTTAGTGATCTAGAATGAGAAACACATATAGTCTTTTCCTCTTCTCTCT
This sequence comes from Peromyscus maniculatus bairdii, assembly GCF_049852395.1. Lineage (NCBI taxonomy): Eukaryota > Metazoa > Chordata > Mammalia > Rodentia > Cricetidae > Peromyscus > Peromyscus maniculatus. Next base: position 118,609,140 of record NC_134854.1, read on the forward strand.
TAAAGTATTCTAGGAAACGAGATGCTTCCAAGATGTTCTCCAGATTTTTGTGGGTATTGTCTGTGGGTATTTTCAGTCTGGATAGGGTATCAGGTGTCAGTAACTGTGTAGAGGTCAAGTTATGCTGAAAGCTTGGAGATTGGTGTTGTTTCCTAGAGCGTCTGCTCACCCTTTTCTTTGATCCTTGATTTTAGCAATATGGAATGGCAACTTGCATGTCTATCTCAATTGCTGAAACTATCTCTAATTGCAGTGTGCTAAAGCAACACTCTTGTTTTTTTTTTTTTCATTTTCACTTCCTTTTAAGTCATAACCAACTATATAAAAAGCATTCTGACTATAATTTTCCCTTCTTTTTCCAAAATTTATACCTGAATTGGTTTATTTCGTAAAAGCTCTTTGTTCTGTAATGAGAGTGAGGGGGAAGAAAGATGAGATATCGCTCCTTCCTTTTAATGTAGTCTAAAGCATAAGGGCAGCTTGTTGATAACAATGATTTTGAAGTTGTGAAATTTGCAGTGAAGTAACCTATTATGTTATAAACCCATTTTTTCTCCCAGTGTCCTGGTGGAAAGTAGTCTTTGATGCTAGCAGATAACAAAAGGTTTTAGGTAATGCTATCTTAAATGATTTACTAAAAGAATCCTCCCCCTTGATCAGGACCACTGAGGTCAATGTGGGATGTTAGAGCATTATTCTTGCAGGGTCATCGTTTTATCAAAATGAAAAGGGTTTTCAACAAGACACCCCACAATTCCCAAGACAACAATTATACTCTTGGAACTGAAAATCTTGCATGTTTGCAGACATTTTAGAGTTTGGCATTTGTGGCTTTTTGCACACTATGAAATATTTATGTGCTGTTCAAATAACCCTGCTTAGTTACCATTGGATACCCACTGTTGTACAGGAATTGCATTTGGAATGGAATTAAGTCTGATTTGCAAAATCCATAAGCTCTCATGCCCAGATAGTCGGAGACAATAGTTAATAGTGCTGGGGAATAGATGAGAATTCATCTTGGAGGGGTTTTATTGTTGATGATGGTGTTAAAAGAAAGGAATTAGTCTCAAAATGTTGTCTCTCATTTAGAAAACATGCAATTGACACTTAATTTACATTGTGTGTACTAAATATTATGAAAGAATAATTCAAGTAATTAATTTTGTTAACACAGACCCACAAAAACCAGATTCTTGATAGATGTCATGTAGAGAAAGCATGTTAGAAAATACCTCCCAGACTTCTTATTGTTCTCTTTCCTTTGTTCCTTCACACACTTTTCACCTAGTTTCTGTTTATCTATTCATATATGTAAGGCTGGATATGGTAGCATATATTTGTAATGTTAGCACTTGCAAGGTCAAGGCAGAAGGACAGAAGTTCAAAGTCATCCTGGGTTTCATAGTGAGACTGTTTCTTGGAAATAATTTATATATGTTGATTTATTAATTCAGTAAACATATCTTAAACTGATGCTATGTGCAGGTATCAGGACTATGACCATATGTTAGTCAGTTTTTTTTTTTTGTCATGGAAAACATTTAAAGGTAGAGTTTGATTTTTCCAGCACTGTTTCTGAGGTTTGGGGACATGGTTGTTTGGTTCCATGGCTCCTGGACCATGGTGGAGTACAATGTCATGGCAGAGGAGTGTAGCAAAGCAAAGGTGTTCACCTCAGCATCTTGGAAGCAGAGAAACTTTAACAGAACACAAAGAAAGAAGCAGCCCACAAAGACATTTCTTTAATGACCTATTTCCTCCAAATAAGCCCCACCTCCTGTCATTTGTAACACCACCAATATGGGGACGGCATTTCAAATTCATACCCTAACATGCCAGATGCAATGTAATCCATTTTAAAAATCTATCTATTTTGTGATAAATATTAAAACAAAATCATTCAAATTTAGTTAGGAATAAAGTTTTGTTTTGTTGAGATGGTTTTCATCATCAATTGAGAGTCACTATTACTGGTTACTGTTCTCCAGGGCTATAAAAGATTTTTTTATAAATACCAGTATAATATGAACTTTAAAATAATATGGACTCATGTAGTGTCCATGGACTAAAGCATCTGAAAAATCACAGAGCAATCATATTAAGTCTGAAATCCCACAGCCACAGTGAACTAGTGATGTCAGGCATGCACACTGGCTTTATCCTTCCAAAGATTCTGGTTTTATTGATCACCTGTGGTTTTGATGCCCAGCAGTTTGTGCTATACCAACCAAGTAGGTAGAGATTGTGAAGTCATATCTGAAGCACTAGCCATGAGCTGGCAATTCTCAGCACTAATCTGAGTTCAGCTGCTTATAAGCACCTTGACATTCGGAGATCATCCAATATTCCGGGGCTTCTGTTTCCTGCCCTGCAAAAATGAAAGCATATTGCTAGATAGTTCCTTAGTTTATATACATCTAATAGTTTTGAATGTGTGTGTTCTTCATTTAAACCAAAATAATTGGATATTTTAACTGGATGTGTTTTCATTACATTTATCAATGCAAGGAGAGGTAACAAAATAAATGCCACAGTCTTCAACCACGGGTCTGCTTGATAGATCAAGTTCTAAAGGATTATCCTCAGTCCATGTGTTTGAATAGACTGTAGAAAGTCTAACATCATAGTCAAAATCCAAAGATTATTTCAGGTGATACACTGAGCAATTATATCAGGGTCATGAATGATGAGAAGAAATAGTCCTGATTCCATTTAGTGGTATAGCTGCCTGAACATGCTCCCAGCTAGGATGCAGAGCAAGAGTGAAAGGGGTGTATTTGCTGGTTTGAGTAACTGGATGGACAGTAGTTGCCATTCCCTGATATGAAAGTTACTAAGATTTCTATGGGGATGCACAAAAGTCATCATGGTGGTGTATGGAGAGCACGCTCAGTATTTTGGTTTATACATGCTTGTATTTGAGGACTGAGGTTAAGTATGAAGTTAGACATACTTGTATTGAGTTCAAGAGAAAGATAAGCTTGTGATTTAAATGTGGGAAATGTTAACGTTGCCAAAATGATACTGAGGCGATCAATCTCAACCTTCCTCAGTTTTCTTACCTACAAGTTAAATGTGTTTTGTGAAGGTTAAATAAATAATGAAAGCTTTATACAGTATGTATAACACTGCTTAACGAATATTATTTAAGTAATAAGCATCGTCTCTTTTTTTTCATTGTGACAGAGGGTATATTAAGGAACATGTAGGTGCTAAATTAATGAACATGAATGCTCTTAATGTCAGTTCCAGAGGCTTGACCAATCTCAGACACGATGAAGTTAAAACTGGGCTTCTCTGATTTTTTGGTATAGTGGAGGAACCTAAGAGAAAAAGGAAACATATTTAATTGAATATATTAAGTGGTTGTTAATTACACCTTCCAGTGAAATCCCAGGATCCACATTATCCAAGATGACTATGCCAACTCTAGGTTTTGTGGTTGAAATGTGGTTCTGACCATCTTTGCCTAGATAGAAATGTAGATTGGGAGAGCCTGTAGAGTCCTTGAGATGCTCAGAGAGAATCTGTTTAATAATTCAACCAGTATTTACATGGTCCCTTGATGTCTGAGTTAGGTCTTGTTAGGAATAAAGGATAAAATATTAAAGAGAGAAATATAAACAATCCTGCACTGAATTACAATTTCTACTTTTAAAACGTGTTCATGATTCACAGGCGCTATTATATGTATGATCTCTGAAAATGAGATTGGCTGGTTGACCTCCAAAGAGGCCCTCTTAAACACTCAGTGAATATTTCATTATAATGACCATGACTTTCCACTTAAGGTTAGCAGCCTGAGACTTTCTGTTCACTAAGAATTCCCTTGGAGCTGGATGTGGCAATACATGTCCTTAATCCCAGCACTCAGGAGGCAGAGAGAGGCAAATCACTGAGTTCAAGGCCAGTCTGGTCAATAGAGCAAGTTCTAGGACAGCCAGGACTACATAGAGAAACCCTGTCCCAAAACTAAGTAAGTAAGTAAGTAAATAAATAAATAAATAAAAATATAAAGACTCCCTCACTCATTCAATCACTAAAAATATGAAAAGCAACTAATAGAAGTCTTGATGACCAAGCACCCAATGTTGCTGGAATCTTGATATCCTAGTAAAAACTGTCAGATCACCCAGGCATCTTCATCCAACACTCTAAATGAACAAGCCCTATAAGACTTACATTTTAGTCGCTTAAATTAAGCATTGATTTATAGATTGAAACATATTTGTAAAAAATAGTAGAGAAAGATCCTATGTACTTTTTAACTCAGGTTCTTCTTTTTTTTTTTCCTTTCTTTTTCTTTTTTTTTGCATTTTGAGTTTTTTTTATTTTATTTTATTTTATTTTATTTTACAATACTATTCAGTTCTACATAACAGCGACAGATTCCCTTGTTCTCCCCCTTCCTGCCCCCCCTCCCCTTCCCCTCAGCCCATGCCCCCATTCCCACCTCCTCCAGAGCAAGGCCTCCCCAGAGGACTGAGATTGACCTGATAGACTCAGTCCAGGCAGGTCCAGTCCCCTCCTCCCAGATTGAGCCAAGTGTTCCTGCATACGTCCCAGGTTTCAAACAGCTAACTCATGCAACGAGCCCAGGACCTGGTACCACTGCCTAGATGCCTCCCAAACAGATCAAGCCAATCAACTGTCTCACCTAATCAGAGGGCCTGATCCAGTTGGGGGCCCCTCAACCTTTGGTTCATAGTTCATGTGTTTCCATTCGTTTGGCTATTTGTCCCTGGGCTTTATGCAACCTTGGTTTCAACAATTCTCGCTCATATAAACCCTCCTCTTTCTTGCTAATTAGACTCCCGGCGCTCCACCCTGGGCCTAGCCATGGATGTCTGCATCCAGATTCCTCAGTCCTTGGATGGGGTTTCTGGCACAACTATTAGGGTGTTTGGCCATCCCATCACCAGAGTAGGTCAGTCCCGGCTGTCTCTCGGCCATTGCCAGCAGTCTTTTGTGGGGGTATCTTTGTGGATTTCTGTGGGCCTCTTTAGCACTTTGTTTCTTCCTTTTCTCATGTGGTCTTCATTTACCATGGTCTCCTATTCCTTGTTCTCCCTCCCTGTTCTTGATCCAGCTGGGATCTCCTGCTCTCTTTCCCTCGACCCTCGCCCTTCATTGCTCCCACTCATGTCCAGGCTGTTCATGTAAACAACCTAGATGCCCTTCAACTGAAGAATGGATAAATAAATTGTGGCACATATACACAATGGAATACTACTCAGCAGAGAAAAACAATGACATCATGAGGTTTGCAGGCAAATGGATGGATCTAGAAAAAATCATCCCGAGTGAGGTAACCCAGACTCAGAAAGACAAATATGGTATGTACTCACTCATAGGAGGATACTAGATGTGGAACAAGGATGACTGGACTGCTACTCACATCACCAGTGAGGCTACCTGGAAAACAGGACCCCAAGAACGACACGGAGGTTCTTCTATTTTTAATTATACTTTTAAAATGTTTGAAAGTAATGTATCTACATCATTTATGATAACTTCTTTAAAAACCACAATAGACTATCCCAGCCAGCCACTGGTGCTTCATTTTTTTACATTAAGATTTTGCATAGGGCTAGAGTAATATTCCATCAGTAAAATACTTACCTTGCAAACATACCCCAGAACTCACCTTAAAAACAAACAAAAAAGCAAACAAACAAAAAACCCAGGTGTGATGGCACACACTAGTAATCTAGCACTGTAGGGGCAGATGGATCCCTGGGCCTTACTGGTCAGTTGCAGACAAATGAGAGACATCATCTCAACAAACCAAGTGTATAGCACCAGATGAAAGACATCTAAGGCTGCCCTCAGACCTCTACATGTGTGAACACATAACATACACCCACCAAGGCGTGCATCTGCACACACACTAACATGCACACAGACATACACACCAACACAACTTGGTGTAATTAGAATCACAAATGCAAATTTGAATTCTTAACTCTAAAGATGTGCAATGACATCTTAGCTAACACCTTTTCTCTGTTTTCAGGCTCTATGTGTTTCTCTTCCATCTATGGCCCTGCAGGTGTGGCTAGTCCTCATATATACAGCAGTTTGGTGTACACTCAGCTCAACAGTAATTCCTTCTTCAGTGTTACTTTTCCTTTGTGACTATAACCTCAGAGGACAAACATTCTATCTGCTCTCACCACAGTTTCTATAGCATCTGGCAAGGTATCTACCATGCAGAGAAACTGGATGCCTTTTTTGGGGTGGTGAGAAAATCAGCTACTCTCCCCAGCTGAGATGCTTGCATTGCCAAGAGTTAGATCAGAGAAAAACCAGATTGTGAGTGTTGGTGCTACTAAAAAAAAATCAATGGCAGTGAGATTTTTTTAAAAAGAGCCTAAATCTAGATCCTTTTATAAGGTTTCCATGTATCCCATATAGTACATATCTATGTGCTCAGATACATGGGAAAATATTATTCTTCAAAACCATCAAATGGGAACTAAATACCAAATAGCTAGACACCAAAATATCTTGAGAGCAAGTCAGAAACTGTGATCATTTCTAGACTGCTTTCTCAATGGAGAACATATCTTTTGCTCTCTCGTGTTATCTTGTCATCTGGACAAGCTTCAGGAAATGATTTCTCTATGTCACAACAATGCAAGTCAACGCTTTCCTAAACCTTCCTTGTGGCCACCCAAGGCTCCGCAGACATTTCTTTTTCTAGGGATAGGAGAGCGCTGAGGATTGGGTATGTTGAGTGTCTTGGCAGGTTATCTGAAATAAATTCTGATAAAGGAGCCCATCCTCCTGTCTCACTCTGAGCACACGTGGAATAGTTTTATAAAGTAGTATTTAAAAATTCTTCTTTTGTTTATTTTGTGTGTGTGCATGGGTGCACGTACATGTGTACAAATACACACATACACATGCCACAGCACGTATGTGGAGGTCAAAGAAGAGTTTGATGGAGTCAGTGGCCTCTGTGAGTTCTGGGATGGGAACTCAGATTGTCAGGCTTGGTAGTCAAGGCCCTTACCCACTGAGCTAGCTATCTTGGCAAAATGCTTATTATACCTTTGTTTGTCCTGCCCTTTTGGAGCCTGGAATTACTGGTTTGTTCTTTCTTTATGCATCTTTCTCCAGTGCTCTAAGCCATAAGATTAAGGACTTAAGTTCCTAGGTTCCAATCTGAGACCTTGTACGATTTCTGGTTGTTGCATGCACTGTTCCTTCAGCACTGAGAAGTCACTGGGATAAAACAATGAATGAGGCATTACAGTGTCTGTCTTCAAAGAGCTTATTCCCACCCCCTCCTTCATTTTCCATTTTTGAAAAGATTCTTTTCTCATATAATATATCCCAATTATAGTTTTCCCTTCCTCTACCCCTCCCAGTTCCTCTCCACCTCCCCTCCTCTCCAGATCCACTTCCATTCTGTTTCTCATTAGAAAGGACCAGGCTTCTAAGAGATCGCAACCAAACATGACAAAATAAAATATAATAAGATAAACCAAAAACTATCCTATCAAGGTTGGATACAGTAACTCAATAGAAGGAAAAGTATCCTAAGAGCAGGCACAAGAGTCAGAGACCCACTAGCTCTCACAGTCAGGAGTTCCATAAAAATACTAAGCTAAAACCTATAATATATACACAGAGCACCTGTTACAGCCCCATTTGAAATCTTAGTTTCAAACCTGATGAGCAGACAATTTATCAAGTAAGGAGACTCAAATACTTATCAACTCTGTTAGGCTAATTCAAATTCTTGAACAAGTTGTGAGTGAGAAAGGCAGGTTGAGGAGATGAAGGTGGTCTGCACACAGGCAGCTTCAATGAATACTCTCCTACTAAACATGAACACTTTCACAAAAGACCACCCTCAGTCAAGGTCAATATGTAGCTGGGATGGATCATGACAATTCTCTGATCACATCTAAATTTAGATGAAAACATGGAATCTACCATCTCCTTTGTATTCTAAGTGCAACACATACTGGTTTTTGTTTTTTCTTTGCTAACCAAATACCACCTTATTGTTCTGTGTTTTTACCTAAGAGTAACATCTTTCATGCAAGAGTAACTAAGATACCCAGTCATAGAATTATGCCAGCTTCCTGATAGCCTATAGTGATATTGAGGAAGGTGCTGAGAAGGTGGGGGCAGCCACTTTGGTAAAAAGCTATAAGAAGCTCCTTGTTCATGGGGAGAGATTTCAACTTGTTCAAATTCATGTTTTTGATCAATGAGAGAGTTCTTGTGACAATTGGGCAGGAAAGAAGGAAGAAATTGAGTTGCTACCAGTAAATTTATTCTTCTATCTCAGGCATATCTTTTGTGGGACTTATTAAACATTTTGCTTAAAGGTTTTATAGGAGTATCCATAGGCAGAAAAACACTTCTTCCTTCCAACAAACAATTCTCAGAAGTCCTAAACAGAAAGTCTTAATTTTCTAGACACATCTTAGAATAGTCATTGACCTCCCCACATGTGCCAAGGCTAAATCAGCTGACTCCATGTGCATGTAGAAGATTGCAGGATAAGTCCTATGGGCTGAGTAACTGGTGCTTAGACCAGGGATTAGAATTTACATCCCACTTAGCTTTATTGTCTAGGTGAATAAAGCCAACTGTGAAAAGATTATTTGTTGGTATTTTATCTTCTCATTCATTAAATACTGTGTTTCAGAATAATTCAGTCACTAATAGGTAAATGCCCATTCCAATGGATGGAGAAATCCACTTTTGTGAAGGTTTATGTCAGCTTAAAAGTTTTCCATTCTTCAAAATCTAAGATGGTGATAGGTGTAGAGAAAAAAAAAAATGATGAAAGCTGCAGTGTCCAGGGAACTTTTGTTGACTTTTCTTGACAGCATTCTTTCCAGCCCTGTCTCTATGAATCCTTTTATTATGTCTCTTAGGTTGTAACTGATGAAGCTGACATCTGTCTGTCTGTCTGTCTCTCTATCCATGTGTTTGTTTTGTTCATAGCAGCTTTCCTTACCACTTTTCCCTCTTTCTTGGTTTGATGTGGCTCTGCCTTACCATTATGAGGTTAGACTAATGTTCACCACCCATAATTTGGCTGTGAGTAGAAAGTTATCTTAGCAGACCGGTTCCAAGACCTTCTTGCCTGACACCTACTATTTGCTTCCTCACCTCCATGCCCCCCAAAAAGGAAAATGCAGGAAACTTCTAGATGTTTCCCATGTTATCAGTGAGCCACAAAATGGGGTGTTTGGATCTGGATTGACAATGTAGCCATTTTTCTGTCTAACTATGCCATGAGGCCATTCATATTCTTCTTTAACTGATCTTTGGAAGATGGATACCCAGCAGTAGTGTTCTCCTGGAGTTACAGTGGGTGACACTTAGGCAACTTTCATTGCTCCATTGTGTGATTTCACTACCCCATTTGAGGATTGGTCCATAGAAGCAGATGAAAGATGACAAAAAATAAAAACTCGTCTCTATGACCTCCCTGGAAGCATTCTCTGTATCACCCATCAGTGTGCATTTGTGTTCACTCTTGGGATTCCTCTACCTAGGACATACAGCATATGGACATCTTTGCTAGGACTTTTCATATAGGAAGTGAGCTTTTGAACTTTCCCCTCTTTTGACAACACCTAGCTGCCAGAGCTATTGTCTTGTTATGATCTCAAAATAAATCTAATCTGACAGTCCTCATGGAGCAAGAATTCTGTTATTCCAGATGATGCCTACTCTTTCTCTATGGCTTTGAACCCCATTAGAATAGAGGATCCCAGGGTATTGTGATTAAAGATGAATGAAAAATACATCAGTTTAATAGTCTTAAAAACATTACATCTATCAAAGCTCTAATTCTATTTAGTTATCATTTCCAACTTTGTTGGGCTTATAGATGTTTAAATTATTCATCTCCTCTGAGCCATTTAATCTTTTTTTTTTTTTTTTTTTTTTTTTGGCTTTTCGAGACAGGGTTTCTCTGTGTAGTTTTAGTGCCTGTCCTAGAGCTCTCTATAGACCAGGCTGGCCTCGAACTCACAGGGATCCACCAAGCTTTGCCTCCAGAGTGCTGGGATTAAAGGTGTATGCCATCACTGCCCGGCTGAGCCAATGAATCTTTTTCTGACATGTAAAATCATTTGTTTATCTGTTGGGGTTATAATTCACTGTCTTATTTTTTCCATTAGAATATGAAATCCACAAAGATGGGTTCCTTAGTCTCTTTTGTGTCCTAATACATATTTGATGCCCAAAACATTCAGTTGGGACTTAGAATTGTTCACTGAATGCAAAGAGCATACTTTGTTTCTACCCATTTAGTAACAAGTACAGAAATTCAAATCTTGTACATAGGTGAAAAAGTTATTTGTCATTCTGATTGAAGGATGCTTAGGCAATGTCAGTCTACAATATTGGAGAGACATTTGTCAGTTCATGGAAGATGGGAAAGAGGAAAATGAGTTATTTCATCCCTGCCACAATGGCAACATTCACAAGAGTAAAATAGGATTATTTGTCCTTTTTTTTTTTTTTTTTTTAAAGGAAATAATGGCTCTTCAGTGAATGTTGATATCCTTCTGATTTCACTTCCCAGGTTTTAACCTTTAGTCTGGTGTCAAGAGACAGAATTAAAAGGTAATGAAAATGAATGGGGATTTGGTCTTCATTCCTCATTGCACATTACTTTGGCAACTTTGGAACATCTTGAAGAACTGTGGCAGTACACATAGGATTGTACAAGGCCACCTGGCAATTATAGAAACGGGCTGTGACCCTCTCTCAGGCTTTCCGGTGTCTTGGCCTCAGGCCTGTGTCATTCTTATCCTGTCTTCACGCAATGGGGAGGTGATTGGATGTATTCCAAATTTGCTTAGAGCTTTTGGGCATGCCTGCTGCATCCATATTGGCTGGAGCTCTCCAGACCTGACTTTGCTTCTTACAAAGCCTCTACTTCCTCAGACCCATGACACCCACTTCCCTTTCCTTGATAGTACTTCAGAGAAGAGTAAATAGAGAAAGGTTTCCATCGAGTGGTATTTTCGTTTTTTTAAATGCATTTTGTTTTTAAAAAGATATATTGAGAGACATTTGTGCAATGAGCTACCTCTGCCTGGTGTAGCTCAAGTCTGTGGGCAATTAGACATGAAATATTAGGGAACTTTTAGTTCTGAAGATCTGGGCTGAGGACATATTTGTAAGGTGCTCACTTGGCCAGGTTATCTGGGATGGCAGTGATGATGATGATGATGATGATGATGATGATGATGGCATTTGTAGAAGTAGCTGTGATGGACAGCACTTTCTGAGAGCATCTTACTTTTCCAAACACTGTCCAGCACCTGCCATACACTAAATAATTTAATCCGGACAAAATATCCTGTGAGTTAAGGAATGTTAGTCCCCCTATTTTGTACATAAAGGAAGTGGGTTCAGAAAGGTTAAATGAACTGCCAGAGTATTAGAACAAACTTCAGAGAATTTCCTTTACTAAAGATGTATTGGTTCCATTATTTGTTTGTGTCTTGGTTTTTTTTTTTTTTTTCACTAAAATTCCATAAGGTCAGCGCTTTAGCTACTTTTCCAGCCAAGGACACTAAGGCTCACAGGAGGAAGTTAGGAGACTTCTCCCTGGTCAGACAGCTTGGAATGAGGGCTGGGATTTCAAACAACAAACACAGTGCTCTGAGTTTCCAGTCTGAGTTAGCTTCAGGTGTAATGTGGCTTAAGGTCCTACAGAAAGATGCTGACAGGTACAGGAGATGTGTCTGGGTAATATACAAACACACAAATACATGCAGATATACAGATGCACATGAGAGCACTTGCATGTATACACGCACACATATATGTGTATGTATATATATATACATATATATATACATACACACACACACACACACACACACATATATATATATATATATATATATATATATATATATATAATGTATTTTAAGAAAGTAGAACCACAGGACACTTTTGTAAGACTTAAAGGAGAGCTTGGCAAAGTTTCTCTCATAGGTAATGGGAGAGAGTAACCAGATGGATTGGAAGGTTTTTGAAAACATCTAATTACCATCCAGCAGGTGTGTACCCCAGGGCACCCTCAGCAGGTAAATGGTACCTGGGGATCTTCGGAAACACTTCTTTGAGTAAATGCTCCTTTTCTCTCTTCAGCCTGCTCCTGCAAGCCAGGGGATTTTGATAACAGACACTCAGGGCTCATTCTTATTAAAGGAAAAGAATTGTGTCATCTGTGTGTAGATGCATTTCCCATGCATGCATCTGCCAGGAGTATATCCTGAGAGAAATGATCTCCTCATACACAAGCTACAGGGACAGTAACCTGGGGCTGGGTTTCTTGTGATTACAAAGACAGAATCTCAGCTTCATTAACACCAGCTTTTACTCCAGACGCTTCTTTCCCATAATAACCCTCATTTGAAAGGAACACCTTTCAGCCCCAGGGCCACAACAATTATGTCGGGTTGGAGAGCAGTTAGTTTCTGCTTATGGTAGAGTAAACAAAATAAATGATTGTCTCTGGCTGTTTACCTTCTCTATCTGTATTTGCTTCTGTGTTTATCAGCCAGCACAGCAGTACTCAACATCCCCTTTCTGCCCTAAAATGAGCTTTGGATTAAATGATCCTCTTTTTTTAAAAATTTTTATTGATTCTTTGTGGATTTCACATCATGCATCCTGATCATCTCCCTGTCCCTTCATAGTATCTGCCCACTGCCCTTGAAATACGCCCCCAATAAAATAAAATTAAAAATATAAACCAAAACAAACAAACCATCCCCACAAAACAAAACAACAACAAAAATCTCAGCATGGACGCTGTCGTGTGGCCCTGTAAGTCACACACTGGAACTCCTTTTGGAGATCCTGAAGCTTTGGATATGCAGGTCCTTCCCTTTCACAAGCTCCAGCAGATCATAATGAGGTGGATGTTGGGGTGGGCCAACTCATAGCCCTGGTTCTGAGCCTGGGTGATAGCTGGACTAGTCAATCTACCAGCTTTCCCTCATAGTCACCAACTGGGTGAACTCTCTAGCCCTTCCTGGGATAACTCACCCAATGCAGTAGGCAGCAAGGAGAGGGACCAGTTCTGTTCTCATGCCCTGTGGTCTGACTCATCCATACCCACACCACCTGGGCCAGCTCTACTGTTTTGCCTAGGCGAGGTGCATGGCCCACTCTCCTTAGTGTTGCAGTTGGTGAGGGGCAGGACCAGCTCTCCTGCTCTCATGGCCCACGAAACCAGCTCTCCTGACTACCACAGATGGCAAAGGGAAGCATGTGGGGGGGCAGGGTAAGGGAGTAGAAGATGGCCGACATCTTTCCTCACTGATGACACCACATGGCAGAAGTGGGGTGTGAGATCACCTCCTATGCTCTCACGTTTTCGGGGGGGGGGGCGGCGGCTCCCTTGCCCATTCCACCTTATGGAAGATGAAGGGTGGAGCCAGATCTCCCCCCCACATTCTCTGGCTAGTTTTCCTTGTCTCAGAGTAGTTATTAAAGTTTTGAGTCCATATATACTCAGTTGTCTCAGTCATTCTGCAGTATAAGAGAGAAAAAGGCAAGTATGTTCCCTTCCTATATGCACCTTCAAGTCCAGCAAGAAGACAAGGTAGGTTATTTTGTTAGACTTGCTCATTGTTGTACCTAAGACCTGGCATTAATATGTGTTCAGTAAAAACTTATTGAACAAAGATATACATAATAAAGTATAGTTCCTGGGGTGGGGGAAGGATACAAAGATGAGAAAGAAGTAAGTAAAAAGAGAATCCCCAAAGTTTTGTGGCCCTGACATTGGCCTCCATTGTCAGATAAATACAAGTCTAAAGCCCACTTCTTCCCACACTGAATATGAAAGCATCAGCATGTTGTCCCTGTGAAGCCTCAGTTTTCTCATATGCAGAATGGGAAATTCTCCATGGGGTGCTCTTTGTTAGGGACTAGACCATGCTGGGCAGTCAATACTTGTAATTGCCATTGATACTGAAGATTGATTGGCTTCTTGCTGCACAGAATTACACCATTGCTTTCAAATGAAACCTAAGTGAATTCAGTGCCTTAACAGCACTGTAATGGAAGTCAATAATTGGATGCATCAAATAGAAGATGGAAACAAAAGCACACTCAACTGATGCCATTTTGATGTCTGACTGTTTTGTAAAATGTGTTCACGGGCTTGAAAATGACTGGCATCTTCTCAGGCAGAGCCAGCTCTTCTAGTCTACTGTGCTGCATCTCAGCTTTTGTCTTGGGAGACGCCCCTGGACCTCCCAGTGTTTTAGTTTCCAAACATAACAAAAGCCAAAGAGTGAAAATAGATGTGTAAGGGCATTGCCTTCTCCATCTGAGAGCCTCACTCTGCACATGTCTGCCCTGCATCTTCCCCATTGCTTTACCAACCCATCAACAGCCACTGGTCTCTGGTTAGATGCAAAGCAGTAAGGTAGCCAAAGAATGGGCTACCTGATGAGTGGGAACATGTGTTGAGGAAGCATGCTGGTTGGAAGACAGATGTGCAAATGAGTACAAGGGGTAGGAAGTAAGAAAGACTGTTGACAGATGCTCAAGGCTATGGGTGTGTGGATTTGGGGTCTTGGCTCATTCTGGTACTCTGGGGCTATTAGGTAGATGCATTGCCTTTTGAATCTTGATCCCCAATTTAGTGTCTGATGCTGCTTATCAATAGACCTTTCCTGTGTATTTGGACTGCACCAATCCTAAACCGTTCTTCTGGTTGTTCACCATTCCTTATTTCATGGGTCTAATCATTCAACATGAAGCCCTTCTTGTGTGTTGTGTTTCTGATTTTCTGCTCTTAAGTCAGAGTTGAGCAAGATTCTCTCTCCTTAAGAGGTCAAATAAATGATATAGCCCATATATCAACAAACAGAGACCACGACTGAGAAGGAATTCGTACTCCTGTTTCACATCTAACCAGCACCATACATCTAATTACCTGCCATGCTAGATGAAGGAGCTAGATACTTCTATCCATGTGACAGAAAGAGGCAAGGAACCTGTCTCAAGATATTTATATTTATATTTATATTTATATTTATATTTATATTTATATTTATATTTATATTTATATTTATATTTATATTTATATTTATATTTATATTTATATTTATATTTATATTTATAGCTTCTTGGTTTTGAGGAGGAGAAGGAGAGCACAAATAAAGATAGGTAACAGTACCTCCTGGGTCCTGTGAGTGGGCTGAGGCTGAGAGATAACATCTGAAAAGTGGTATTCTATTTTCTCCTGAACATAGATGACTGATGTTTTCTCCTGGATATTTCAGGCATATCATTGCAATTTATAGATTCATGCTACAGCACCCTCTCCAAGGAATCTGGCAACTCTCCTTTGCTCTAGGAAGAAGTATGGTTGCTTTGGATGACTTCTTATTTGGTCATTCCTACCTGGACACCTTTCAGGAAATTCATATAGATCATCTCAAAGCAAATGCTTCTGGATGAAGGAGTCTTGCTTATTTTTTCTTCAAGGTTTGGTTAGAGACAGGTAGTTTAAAAAGATCACCTGTATTATCAAAGATAAAAATTCTTTACAGTCTCTTTGCAAACAACAATAAAGATAGATGTGTTGGGGTAGTCATATGTTTGACATTCTGCTCTGGAAGTCAGGCCTTGCCTTCAGATTCGATGAAGATTCTGTCTTTCTTTCTCCATAGAGGGATGAGGCTGGCCTGGGCTGTGAGGCTGATAACATTCTTAAAGATGAGAAGACTATAAACTTCCTGTTCTGTTTAGCATTTATCAACTTGACAGAAACTCAAGCCACCTAGGAAGAGAGTTGCAACTGAGAAAATGCCTGCATCAGGCTTGCCTTTAAGCAAGTCTGTGGAACATTTTTTTTTTTTGAGTAATGTTTAGTGTGGAAGGACCCAGCCCACTCATAGGCAGATGTTTCTGGGTCATAAGAAAGCAAATGAGAGAGCCATGAAGAGCAGGCCAGTAAGGAACATTCTCTGTGGCTCTTGCCTCTGATCCTACCTGAGTTCTTTCCTGATATGCCTCCAAGATGAATCGTGATCAGGACTTAGAAGCCAAACTGTAGCATGAATCTTAAAAGTTCTTAATAATAAAAATCAAACCCGGAGCTAGGTATTGGGGTGAATGCTGGAAGATCAGAGAAGTAGAACAAGCCACAGCCACCTTACCTTGCCAATTCCTCAGCTGATCCTGTTTCCTCAGACTGGAAGCTTCTGAGTCTTCATCCAAATGGATCTCAGCTTAACTGTGCTGCTCAAAGTCTATAAGCTTAGCCAGTCTATAGTTCTTTGTTTTCAGGCCTTAAATACCTTTCTGCCTCCTGCCATTATTCTCTGGGATTAAAGGCATGAATCACCATGCTTGACTGTATCCTTGAACACACAGAGATCTAGGCAGATCTCTGCCTCTGGAATGCTAGGATTAAAGGCGTGTGCTACCACTGCCTAACCTCTATGTGTAATATTGTGGCTGTTCTGTTCTCTGACCCTGGATAAGTTTATTAGAGTGCACAATATTTCAGGGAACACAATACCACCACACCAAACAAACCCTTCCTTTCCCCAAATGATTGCTGGTCAGTGTTTTTATTACAGCAACAGAAGGTAACTAGGACATTTTCTACAATACAAGTTCTAAACTGCCTTCACCATTCTTTAAGTACCCTAGACTCCCAATTCTTTAAGTAACCTGGACTTGGGATTTCTTTCCAAAGCAGGGTTGGGTTTAATAAGGGTATTTTAATATAGGCCTAAGCATAAGAGTTAAGGCAAAGAGGCATTCAGAAAGAAAGGCACACTTCAGAGCATGGCTGTATACTTCTCAGAGATAGCAGCCTGGGCTTAGGATTTTAAAGGCTGTTCATTTAATACCAGTCATTATCTGCTTTTCATGGAACTATGATATCACAACTTTGCAACATCCTGTACCTCTCTGACCCAGCATTCATTATGGATATAGCAGGGATGTTACACTATCCTAATTAATAGGAGATCCAACTAGGAACTTCAATGTCAACTAACTGATAATACACACAAGAATCTCTCATCTTTATTTATTGTTTTCTTGAATGATTGGTGCTTTGGATGGGACTGAGTTTAAGACCCATGCCCCTGTAGAATTTAGTTAACTTACTATTATGTATCATGATTTTCAGCAATTTATTGATGAGCATTTTGATACCTAGACTCTCACATAGTTTCAGTTAATTGCTGACCTTTACCATTTCCCAGAAGGCCAGTCACAAGACCTTGTTTATTCTTATCTCTCCAGTCATGTATAATCCATGGTTCATTTAGATGTCAGCTAGTTCACTCTAGGCCATATCTTGGGCTCTGCTTTTCTTCCAGTCATGCCCTTCTCTATAGTTGGGAATCCTTAAGTATAAAGCTATATTCATCTTGACCCCATATTCAGCTTCCACACCATTGTCTGGGTACTAAAGGCTTTCGCCTTCTCAGAACAAGTGGCTTTGAAGTTCTTGAAGTTTCTTTCTTCCCAGAGTTTCCCTCCCCAAGGCCAGAGAAGCATTCTAGGGGTATATGTGGATAATTATAGAGGGTGATTACTAGGGTAGACATGAAAATTTCTCAGCCTTAAAATTATGTGCTCAGTCCACCGTAGTGTAGGTTGGAGTCATGGGTAATGATGGAGAGAAGGAGTGTGTTTATGTGTGTGTGTGTGTGTGTATGTGTGTGTGTGTGTGTGTGTGTGTGTGCACCAGTACTCTTGCTTTCATCCCTTAAAGTATTAGACAGATGGAGTTATATCTGACTACCTGTTAGGAGGAAGTATAGGGAAAATAGCTGTAGCCAGGGCTGGTCTAAGTGTTGTGGGATAGGTACATATTAAATGTTCCTTCTCTTCAAATGTCTATTAATGACATGTCATTGATAATTCTAGCCTCTTTGATTAATTCCCCTATTTTAGATGTTGAATTTGTGCTAAAAATCTGAACAGTTCCAATCAGATTAGTGCTAATACATCCATATTATATACTCAAAGCAATTAACATTTTCTGTGCATCCACCCCATTAGCCAGTCATTGGTTGTGATTTATGAAGTGTCTAGGACCACTTTGGAGTTCTCTGGGTCTGCTGAGTGTGCATTTGAGCACTATAATCATCACCATCAAATAATAATAAAAGCAGCAATTGCTGGTAGCCTCTACTCACTGCTTATTTGTTATGTGCACCTCTGTTCTGAGCACTGTGTGTGGGTTATATCATGCAATGCCCATGGAAACAGTAAAATAGCTACTTTTATTATCACTAGCACATGGACGATAAAGTCCAGAGACTGATAGTCCTAAAACTGAAAGTTAACAAGAGGCGGCAGCATAGTGAGGACTTGAACTCAGGTTGTTGGCTTAAGATTCCCAGGCATATCCATGCATACATGTGTCTTTTGGCATCCCAGTTTATTGATGTATCCTATATACTCCAAGATGCAGCAGGGATTTGAAGGATCATTTTTAGACAGCTTTCTCATAATAATTAATATTTATTGCCCTTGTTATAATCATCACATGTGGACTCAGTAGCCACTTTATACCAGTCTCCTATCTTGGTCATTAAGGAACTTGGGGGGTTGCCAAATTGAAATGTGTCTACTGTATTTACTTAGCTAAGTGCCGAAGTAATAACCCTATATCAAACCATTCCAAGAATGGTTCTTTATGAATTTTTACATTGTTCAATTAAATGTTCATTATCTTTTCAAATGTATGCAAAACACAGAAGTTTTAAATGAGACAAAGTATGTAAGAATTATAAAGTATTCTGACAGAATTCATTCTATCCATATTATGGTTTAAATATCACATTCCTAGAATATATAAAACGGTCTTTAAATGAGATGAATCATCCTTAAATTACATTTATTTTTACACAAATTGTATTGCAATGAATTTTCTCTTAGAAAGGCTCGGATTAATGAGCTGTCACTCCAAACCAGGGTTCTGAAAACTACAACCTGGATTTAAACCACATCCTCAGCTTTTTTTTATGAATACAATTTTGTTGGACAGTAATGATACTCACTGGTTCACATGTTGCTTATGGCTGTCTTTATGCCACAACAGCAGAGTGATGTAGCAGCGGCAAAGATACCATTAGAAACCTGGCATTTTCATCTGATCCTTCATAAAGAAAAGTTTGATAACTTCTGCTCTAAACAATTTCTTTCAAGCTAGAATCTTTATAGATGTATATTCACATAACATTTGATGACTTCTGATCTAAATTAATTTCTTTCAAGCTAAATGTTTATGGATATTCATTCCTATAACTCCCTAGGGTCATTGACTATTTGAGACTTTCCAGATGGACAAAATACTCTCATTTCAAAATAATTTGAATAGTCTAAAATGTTTAGTTAGTTAAAGAAATATTTTATTTAATTGAAACCTGGCTTGATTTGAAAAAGACTCAGAGGTTATCTCAGTCTCATAGTTGGTCTTTAATCATAAAATATGTTTATCAAAATTCACTAAATAAAGAGAAGGAAAAATAAATACCAAAGTCTGTGTGAGAAACACATCTTCCCATGATTCTAGTTTCATGTCTGTTGCTGTGGTAAAATATCCTGATAAATGGCAACTTTAGAGAGAAAAGGGTTTATTGGGCTTATAATTCCAGGTTACCGTCTGTCATTTCAGAGAAGTAAAAGCAGGAACTCCAACAGCTGGTCACATCTGATCTATAGTCAGGGGCAGAGAGAGAAATCACATAGTGGGGCTTGTTCCCATTCTATGCTCAGCTAGCTTTCATCACTCATATGCAGTGCAAGGTCCAGCCAGTGAGAGGCACTGTCTCCCACATTTAGGGCATGGCTTCCTACCCCAATTAAATCAGTCAGAAAAATTGCTCACAGGCCAACCCAAACCAGGTAATTCCCTAGGGAGACACTTCCTGGGTTTGTAGGTTGTGTTAAGTTGACAACTGAAGGTAACCAATATACCCACTAGATAAACCAAAATGGAAAAGAAGAGACAACAACTGAAGGTAACCAATATACCCACTAGATAAACCAAAAGGGAAAAGGAGAGACAGAGTCTAGAGAAGCTCATAGCTTCCCTTTTGCACTAAGGTTTTCTGTAGAGGCCTGTCTATGCTTTACAGATGAAGTGAGGTTTTGTTCCCATGATTTGGTGGTTTGGTAGCTTCCATTTAGGAAGAAGTTGACTTCCTTGTGTGCATTTAGACTGCTTCTCTGTGTTTTCTAGGTCTGACCTACCTAGTGTCAGACATCAGTTTCTCAAGGCCTGTAGACAGTCTATCTGGAACAGAGTTTGTCCTGAGAGACAAAGTGCAGTTGGTAAAAATATCTTTACTTAGGAAATTCGGTGGGCACAATTCAGCTACAATTGCTAGAATCTAATCTTCTATTCTCAGGCATGCCTACCCCTTTGAAAGGAATTTTTAAATGTTGAAAAACATTTTTTTAGTTGTACTTTCAAACACAAAAGAATTATACGGTGGCAGAAATATTTCAAAATGTAGCTGGGACAATTTTAAATCCATGTGCAAGAGCTAACACTGTGCCATACCTCCCGTCACATTAAACTGGAAACAATAAAATATATACAGACGGTGTCCCTAAAGGACATTGAACAATGGTGGAAATGTTCAATAGGTGCCTCACCTTATGTAATAGAACCTAGTCAATAAATCAGTTGGGGATAGAAATGTAATCAAATTAAAGCTTTACTTTTATTTACTTTCATAACAAATGTCAAGTCACTATATGTGTCAATTGCATCCAATATTTAAATTCGAGAAGACATTTTAGGAACAACTATGTTTTGGTTCGGTATACTTTTTAACATAAAAAGCGCAAACAATGAGAACAGCAACAACAACTACAACAACCAAAGGTATATGAGGGCAGGCAGTGTTGTTCAGTGGGTGAAGCAGCTTACCACCATGCCTGACGACAACCCAATTTCAATCTCTGGGATCTCTCTGATGGAAAGAGAGGACCAAATTTTGCAAATTGTTAAACCAAAATAACAATTGTACCAATGTCCAGCTTGGAAAGCCAATGGGTATATTGGGTATGCACGGGCCCATAGGTGGAGGGAATGTACTGGAGGGGGACAACTCAAAGGACAGCTAGACCACTGGAAGGCCTGCCCTAGCATGGGCAACAAGTCAGAAATACTGCAACGCTGGAGCTGTCCAAATGGCTGGCAGGCAGCTCAACAGGGCAGAGTGTCTGTCCCTGTGCTAGTTCCTCCCACCCTCCAGCAGGTGCTTACTGCTTTCATAACCCTAGGGAAGGGCCTCCTGACTCTAATTCAGCTTTCCCAGATATGCGGTGATTGTTTGCTTTTTAGGTCTCCTCGGTATCCTTTCTGCTTCCTGGGGGAAGGTTTTGGCTTAGAACTTCCAACTTTGTAGACTGAAGGAGCCACCCTCCACCTGGAATGTTTCAGCTAGAAGGAAATTGCTTTAGATGTCCTCTGACCTTCAGGCACAGCTCCCCACAGCCTCCCAAGCCCTGTGCATAAATAGATGTAACAAATTTTAAACATAAATGAGACTGTGTCAGCACAAAAGTCATACTTTGTAAACAGACAGTTATGACAATGAAGACGAGGTATGAGTGGAAAAACAAACACCTTTAACCAGAATTCCTGATTTAGAGTATAAAAACTGTCAATATGCAATACTAAGAGAGAAGGCATTTTAATAATAGAAAGACATTTAAAGTAAAAAGGCAAATAAGTATAAGAGAAGAATCATCAGTTATAGGGACAGTCAGAGGAAAACCATAATGATAAAACATATACCTAACAGTATGACTAACTTAAAAGGAGTCAGTGTTGATTGCTGGCTAGAATGCTGAGTAAATGGAATTCATGAACTTCATGGTAGGAATGTATTTGCTTTTATATTCTGGTCTGGCCACTTTTGGAAGCTTGAAGTAGAACAGGATGGATGTATTTATTTATATCACAGTAATTAAAAAATGCTGAAATTAGGAACTTAGACCAGGAGGAGGGGAGAGGGAATGTTAAATGTTTATCATTATAGCATTACACATGACCCAGCAATTCTAGTACCAGACAAATTAAAATGTATATCTATTCATATGCCTGTATTAATGTTTATAATCATTTTATTCAGATCTTGACAAACCAGACATGACCAAAATCTCTATGCAGCAGGAATGGATGAACAAATAGTGATGTATTCACATACAGAATACTGCTCAGCCCAAAACAAAGCAACCAAAACTACCAACATATGAAATGATGTCTACAAACGTAGTCTTTCTGTGGTTTAAGAGTAAACGGGATATCTGCATCACATCTCTACTTCTAAGCTTCAGGGAGCTTTCTAAAAGAGGGGGCAGAAAGATTTTTAGAGCTGGAGTTGCCAGAGGAACACTGTTAATATATATAATGGAGTTTTTATCTGAATCTGTCAAATGTTAATGGACTAGACATCATTAATGTAATTTTTGGCTGTATATATTGTATTACTTATTGGATAGTTTTTCTTGTATTAATTAGAAGCTTTCTTTAATTTTAGACAAAAAGAGAGGAAATGTGGTGGTATTGTGTTCCCCAAAATATTGTGTACCTTAATAAACTTATCTGGTTAAACAGTGTTGCACATATGAACTCAGTGTTTATGACAGCAGACACAAGACTTGTCCAAGCTCAAGCCAGAAAATCCCAGCATGGGGGAGCTCTTGGCCCTTGGATAGCTTTTGGGAGAGGGAGAGTCAGTTTTAAGGATGTGACCTCTGGTAGGTCAACCACACTCCAGGGCATGTCCTACACCCAAGAGTATTGAATTCCACAAACAGGATTCAAAGAACATGAAATTGGGTGGGTTGAGAAGTGGGCGTGGGTCTGGAAGGAGCTGGGGGAGGTGAATATGATTAAAGCACATTGAACTAAATTCTTAAGGATCAAATAAGAATAATGTCTTAAAAATTAAAAAAAAAAACTGCAATAAGAAATTGAAGTCTTAGGGGACAGGAACTGGATCTACTATATCTGTTCTTATCTTCCACATTCCCTTTTCTGAGATCATGAAAAGTACTTATGAATTAGAAGATAGGTTGTCGTTACAATTAACCATCCAGTAGACTTCACAGATAGGCCAGATCTTTCATGGAGGCTCAAGAGGTGCTCAGGGCTTTCCCTTCCATGAAGAGCCTGGAGTGGTTGGCTTTCATATGATTTCTGATACTCCCATATAACACCAATTAGTAGCATGCAGATTCAAATTCAAATTCAAAGGGCAAAAGTCTTTTAGCACATAATTTATTGTCAATTTCAATTTGCTGCTTGTGTTTTTATTGATTTTACAGAGGCTCCTGGATGGTTCCACCCTAGTCATTAAAGTACTAATTTTGTTAAACACTTATTAAGACTAAATCATGGAATCATGCCAAACCTTATGCTTCAGTGCCTAGATGGGGAAATGCAGAGACTGACAGGTTGGATGATTTCTCTTTTTTAAAAAAAAGGTATTACATTCAAATATTTTTGGCCAAAATTTAAGACTTCTATATTAGCAAAAGTCAAATAACTTTTCGTAGATAATTATTGTATAACCTTATAGGATCTTTGTGCTGAATGATATGTAAGAATTTATTGTTTCCGTCCTTTAAGGTGTTTATCTCATGTGGTAAAATGTAGAAACTTGTTCAGATAAGGGCTGGAAGACTTGAATTTAAATGTGGGAAGCCACTTGAAGTAAATTGTACTATAAATACTTTCCTAATAAATCAAGAGGTCTTAATATAATCAAAGACAAACTGAGACCACAGATGTTTGTAACTTAAAGATAAGGTAGTGAAAGTGATATTTTACTTAAAGTTTTTGTATATGTGTAAGGAGTTAAGTATCATGATGTGTTCTAGTCTTTGGCACCTAACACCCCCCCCCCCCCCCCCCGTTAAACTGAGAAGTGCATGGCAGTGCCTGATTGGTGAGTACCCAAGGACTCAGGTTCTTGGAAGGGCTTCAGGCATTAAATGAGAACAAGTTAATCCAGGCAGCACAAACCTTTACAAGCATATTTAGTAATTTCTCACACACCAAGAGCACTGTTGCTGATTAGATGTAGACATAAAAACATACCCAAGGGAAATGGCCAAAATTAAACAGACACAATTGAAAAATTCCCGAGTTGTTATCTGAATCTGTTATTATAAAATATGTAAAAACAATTAAGATAAAGCAAAGGTCTAGAAATACAGTATAATAGTCTTTACTCTATTTTACTCTATAGAAGTAATACGCAAGTGTCTATAGAGAGAAATATTTCAAATTAAAGCTACATGATGTTATACATTCATCTCTGTAATCTGTCACACAGCTTGCATGATTTATTCAGCCATCCCCATGGTTACTTACCATTGCATTCTTTCATTAAAAAACACCTACAGATCTTCTGAAAGGCTACCCACAATCAGGCTCTCAGAGTATAGAAAGTCAACTCCCTGTTAAGGAATATTTAGATTTTCTAGTCTTTCCTTCTTATGCTTCAGATTCCTATACTCAATTACTAAATTGGCATCCACTGCTGTGTCTTTGGATACAATGCTAAATGCAGATTCCTTGGTTGAAAATAAAAAGGAAATATTCTCTTGGGAGAGAAATTGAATGACATC
The DNA here is from genome assembly GCF_049852395.1 of Peromyscus maniculatus bairdii. Classification (NCBI taxonomy): domain Eukaryota; kingdom Metazoa; phylum Chordata; class Mammalia; order Rodentia; family Cricetidae; genus Peromyscus; species Peromyscus maniculatus. The sequence continues at coordinate 118,633,794 of NC_134854.1, forward strand.
AAAATGGAGATTTGGAATGAAGGCTAAAAGGAAAGAAAACCAGCTTCCTCTCCTTAAAGAATACATTCATAAAGCCGTGACTGGGTCAATGATCTCCATGTGTTGGCCAGAGCTTTGTCATGTCAACTTTATCAAATACTGAGTGGACCTTCTCTGAGCCAGCACTGGGCTTCCATTCTGTGTGCTATCACTTCCTTTATATTCCCTTCAGCTGGTAATTAATTGTGACACTTTTAGGCAAGTCTCTCCATATCTTAAAAAGGATTTATTACCTTTGACTGGAGGAATTTGCATGGATTTTTAAAAGAATAATGTCAGTATTGCAAGAGCTATAAATGTATAATGTATACACATATCTGTAACACACATACATGACTACACACATATGGACATAGGAGTACATACATATACAAGGGGGGTTATGGTAGGGAGCAAACTGAAGGCCCTGTACATGCTTGGCAAGCACTCTACCACTAAGCTACATCCCTAGTCCACTGTGAACAAACTTAGAGTGGTGCACAGGGGACTTGCTGAGGGAGAATTTGCTGAGGCCTTGAGCTAAGGCCTCTTAGGAAGGAGAGTCTGAGAAGAGTTTGTGTGAATCAGAAGAGTCAGCCATTACCAAGTCACCAAAAGTCTTCACAAACAAGTTAGAAACATGAGCAAATAGATGTTGAGGCAGGAAGAGTGTCTAGTCAGAAACTATGGACCAGAGTAAGAAGGTGATGGTATCAAAGTGACAATTGGATAGGAACAATTCATATTTTGAATTTTGCTTTTAATTCAGGCTAGTAACATTTGGTGTAAGCCTCTCTTGCAATGCTGGGTGGCCACAGTGAGGTACAGCTCCTAGTCATACTGTGGCACTGTGAGTGGACAGCTGATACTCCATATTAGTTGTGGACTGTGGGACAAGCTCCGATGTTGGATGTTAGATGTACTCAATGCTTACAGTGTTGCTTGCCATATTGCAGACTGAGAAATATCTTCGCTGTGCAGGTATCAGAGATATCAAAACTACAGCCCACTATGATCTCATTCACATGAATGGCTGCCTGGTTTTAACTGTAAGTGATGTAATCCTGCTTCTCCATGGCCTAGACCCCAGGGCTGGACTAGAATCACCATACTTGGGCCCTGAAGAGATGGTACAGAGGTTAAGAATCACCATACTTGTAGAAATATCCAAGATTTCTAGGGCTCACAATAAAGGGAATTGTCCATAGAAAATGCTCCCATAATAACATTGATGCAATCAGGCCTGGGGGATGGCTTAGTGGGTCAGTGAGCTTGCTGTGCAAGTATGACAGTTTGATCCTCAGAACTCACATAAAGGTGCAAGGGGGAGAACTCTGTACAGTCAGTTTTCCCCTTCTACCTTTATTCTGCCTGCAGGTTTGAAGATGACCTTTTTCTAGACATACAATTCACTCTTGGCCACAGGTTTCTTTCCGTATATTGAGACTATCATTTCAGTCCACTTCTTACCTATTCGTTTTGACCAGAATTCTGCTACTAGAAAAGCGTGTGTGTGTGTGTGTGTGTGTGTGTGTGTGTGTGTGTGTGTGTGTGTGTGTGCCAGGAAGCAGCAATATAGTTTGCTTTCTTGTGTGCCTGGTTATCTTAGACTGTGTTATGGGCATTGAATTGGAAGTGTTTGTAGAAATGACTGGAGCCCTAGAAACTTTGTGAATCTCTACAAGTAGGGTGATATTATTCCAGCCTCAGGCCTTGGCCATGGAGAGGCAGGATCATGTCATTTACAGTGTTAGACATCAAGAGCCTGATGTCTTCACAGTCAACTCCCACTGAGATGCCCTCCATGTGAAGTTTGGTCCTCTTTGAGCTCATACTTACCCTCCCCATCCCAGAGTGTCACCTTGGGGATTTCAAGCCAAAGCAGGAAATGCCTGTAATGGAACCCACTCGGGTAGGCTCTGAACTCCTCTGTTTTATGACTATGACCTCTCACAGTTGGTTGTTTGAGCATCTCCTCCTCTAGACTAGAGGTGATCATAATCTGCCTCCTCCTAATGTCCCACTGCAATTTGTAATCGGATTCTGCAGACTCCACCTCCAGAAAATGCTCTTAGTCCATGACATCTTTCAAGCTGCACTACCATCCCTGTCCTGTTTCCCTTACCTCTCATTTCTTTCTTATGCTGATCTCCAAAGATACAGTTAAACCCAGAGGGCCATTCATGTAAATGAGACCATGGTGGGGTGCTGTTTTGATATTTCTGAAACTTGAACAGTGAAGATGCCCCTAAACTTTCAGTACAGCATTCCATGATGAACACATCATTATTGCATCAATATTCATCACTATTTCCCCATTTCCTAACTGATAGAGATTTGCATTAATTTGAGTTTAGGGCTTCTTATAAATAATGCCAATATGTGCAACCTTGTGAGTTTCATAGAATACAAACGCAAGTCTCTTTTCAATAGGTGGTAGCTTGAAAGAGAAGTGTCCCCCAGTGCTGGGTATTTGAATACTTGGTTCCATTTGGTGGCACTGTTTGGGGAAGCCTGGAGGTACAACCTTGCTGAAGGAAGTTGGTCACTGGCTTTGAGAGCCACGCCTCTCCTAGTCTCCTCTGTTTCTCTGTGCTCTGAGTTGAAATGTGATCTCTCAGCTTCTGTTACAATCCCCACACCTGCTGCCTGCTGCCATGATGAACTCTTATGCATACACATACACACACACACACACACACACACACACACACACACACACACACACACACTATATACACACCATGGCAGTGCTATCTGAGGGACCAGGTGGAGATTTTGATATGTCTGGGTAGAAACTCACAGTACTTAAGACACCTCCCAGCATGTTTTGTGCTCTGCTCCCTGGTTGTTTTCTGTCATGCTGAAGGTTTGTCTGTGTCTCTTAATTTTACAAACTGTCAGTGTGAGCAGAAAACCCATCAAGATACTTACAGAGAAACAGAGGAGATACTAACCAGAAGGTACTTGAATGTGTATATGTGTTTGTATGTGTATGTATATGTATGCATATGAGTGTTTACATACATATGTGCATGCATGGATGTTTATGTGTGTTTGTGGTGTGTGTGTGGTGTGTGTGTGGTGTGTGTGTGTGTGTGTGTGTGTGTGTGTGTGTGTGTGTGTGTGTGTGTGTGCCAGAGGGAAACTTCAGGTTTTATTTCTCTTTAGGTACTGTGGATTCACCATGGTTTTTGAGACATGATCTCTTATTTGGCCAGACCAGCCAGCTAGGGATATTCCTGTCTTTGTGCGCCCAATTCTGGGATTACAAATTTAACACCATACCTGCCCTTTTTAAGTAGGTGGTAGGGATTGAATTTAGGTCCCCATGCTTGTATGGCAAGCATTTTACTGACTGAGCTGTGTCCAGCCCCTATCTCATTTTGTGACAAGAAAAAATTTTTTTTGATGCAAAGCCTTGCAATACTGTGCATCCCATGTCTTTCATCACTGTAAAACTTTCCTGGGAAAAACAAACTTTAGGAGTGAACCACCCTTGAGTACCAATGTCTGAGACCAGCCGTTATTAAAATCTATCAGTCTGAATCATTCTGAAGTATCCCTAAGAACTAACATGGAATTTTAGACATGTACATTATGCAAATGTATCTAGCATTCTTAGATAAGTGAAATGTTAGTATCTCAAGCCACCATGCTACTTGTCATGCATGGGCACCGTTAGCCTTCGTGAAGGAGGAAATGATGTCGAAGTATATCACTGATTCAGCATCACTGCTTCTCTGCTTCTTTTGAACATGAAACTAACAAATTATTCTCAACTATATTTAGAAGAAAAAGATTATTTGGCCAGAACTCTCACCAGTAGAATCTTTTTTGTAAATTATTTTTTTCCTAAATATTTCTAAGTAAGATGTCTTGAACAAATCCTTATTTTTGATCATAAAGAACTAGAGAATGGAGCAGTGGCTACCCAAGGTTGGGAAGGAGAAGGTGGAGACAAGGTGCTGAGTTGTTACAGGACATGCTTGGATAGTGAAGTGACTTCTAATGTTCTCCAGCATGGTAGGGCAGATATCATTGTCAGTAATTGACCAAACATTTCCAAATAGCTGGCAAAGAAGAGTTTGAGGGCTTCTAGCACATGGAAATGGTAGATATCTGAGGTTCCAAGCATAGTCAGTTACTCTGACCCAATTATGGCATGTGTGTATGGAAAGGTTACACTGTAACCCATAAGTAAGCACAGTTACTATACACAAATAAAAATTATTTTTAAAAGAATTAGTGTTCTGCTACCCCTACAGTAAGGACAGAACCAAAATCCCAAATGTGACTAAAGAGTTCGATTTTTATTTACTGTTCAATATAATTATAGAATTTCTTCTATTCAACTCCTCCCATACCCCGGCTCAAATTCATGGTATCCTTTTCTATAAATGTTATTGTCACCCACATACATAAATATTTAAATATAACCTTCTGTTCCATTAAGTGTTGCTTATGTATATGTGATTTCAGGGCTGACTCTATACTTAACATGTATATGATTTCAGGCTTGGTATTGGATAACAAATTAGGGGACTCATCCCAGGGGAAGACTAATTCTCCTACTCTCAGCATTCCTTAGTTGCCTGTATGTTGTTGTTATTATTATTTTATGAATATAGGTGGTTTGTCTACATGTATGTCTGTGCACCATGTGCATGCCAAGTGCCTGTGGATGCCAGAAGAGGATATCAAATCCCCTGGAACTGGAGTTGCAGATGGTTGTGAGCGTCCCTGTGGGTACTGGGAATGAAACATGGTTACTCTGGAAGAGCAACAAGTGCGCATAACTGCTGAACCATCTCGCCAGTCTCTTTATCAATAGGTTTTGGTCTAGGGGTAGTGACCCGTGAGATTTCCCCCATCCCATATTGTCATATCTATCGGTATTGTCACTTAGGCAGCCATATTGTTTATGTGAAGATTCTTTGTCATTTCTGGGAGACACGCTCTCACAGCCGAGTTCCTGGGATTCAGACAATCTTTCTGCCTCCTCTTTTGTGATATTCCCTGAGCTTTATGTGCAGGAATTGTATTGAAGATTTATCTGTCATAGCTGGTTTCACCATGAACAGTTGTTCAGAGTTTGAACTTGAAGCTGATCCCACTGAACTGCTATTGATTTGTCAGGTTTGGAAACCAATAGTTTGGAAGAGTTTAAACTGCCTCATTAGAAGGAATATGGTGGTCATTTAACTTCTGTTTGCTTTTCCATCACCCATGTATTTGGGTAGAACGTTATGAAAAGAAAGACTTCTGGACCTTCACCCCTGGCTTCTGACAGGCCATATGGAGGCTGGCACCATGACACCTGGGCCAAATCCACTTGTTTGCCGGGTCTTATAAATAAAGTTGTTTTTGAACACAATGTTGCCCAACAATTTACATATTATCTATGGCTCTCTTCATGCTTCAGTGAGAGGCAGAGCTGTGCAGCTGGCAGCTGAGTCTGCCTGGCCTGCAAAGCCCGGAATCCTTGTTATCGGCAACTTCTCAGAAACTGTGTGTGCTTGTCCTGGAGTCAAAGAAAGGGCAGTGCATAATGCCTTTTCCTTAACCATGTCTGTCCTAAGTGTCTGATGGAAGTACAATAATACAGTCCATGTCTTTTTTGTGACTGGCTTGCTTCACTTCCCATAGTATCTACATGGTTCATCAACACATGGAAGGCCTCCCTTTGCTTTTAAGGCCAAATACTCTTTTGTTGTGTGTATATATTGTATTTGATTTACCCAGTCTGCTTACTATTGAACATTTTAGTTGCTCCTACCTCTTTGCTATTGTGAATACCCTGCTGTTAACATGGGTGTACACACATCTTTCTGGGATTCTGTTTTCATTATTTAGGGTAAATATCCAGAAGTGAGAAAGATAAATTGAGTGATAATTCTATTGTTATTGTAGTTGAGATTGTTGAGAAACGATTGTAATATTTTATGTAAACTACCTTATTTTGTGTCCTCACCAACAGTGCATATGGGTTCCTACTTCTCCATACCTTTGTTATTTTTTAAAGTTCTGTCGAGTTGGTTTTTATGGCAGTTGCTTTATGGTTGTAAGGTGATAGCTTGCTGTGGTTTGTGTTTGCATTTTCCTGAAGATGACTGGTACTGAATACCTTTTCATGCCCTAGCTGGTCATGTATGTGTTCTTTGGAAAAGAGCCTATTGAAGTTGACTCAGGTTTCAATTGCATTTGTGTATTTGTTCTTCTTGGTTTGTTCTGTGACCTGGGCATGAAAAACCTTGTTAGATATGAATTTTGAAATATTTCCTCCACTCTGTAGGTTGCTTTTGTATTTTTGATTGTGTTCACAGATGCACAAAAGTTTTAAATTTTTACGTTGCCCAGTTTATCTGGATTTATACCCATTGCCAGTTCTTTTGGTTTCATGTCCAAGAAGCCACTGATAACTCAGTGTCAAACAGCTTTACCCCTAAACACTTTTGCTAAAAGTTTGATCTAGCTTAGTTCTTTGATCTATTTTGAATTATTTGTGATCACGGTGAAAGGAAAAAGTCTAGCATCATTTCTCTGCATGTGGCTGTCCAGTTTTCCCACCAGCATTTGTTGAAAAGTCCGAGTCTCTGTGTTTTGTCCTTTCACCACGTAGGTCAGGAGTTACGTCTGGGCTCTCTATTCCACTCCACTGGTCTAGCTCGATGTTGGCCATTCTGCTGTTATTGCCTTGTGCTTTGATTACTGTGCCTTTGACATAAGCGAAATTTGAAAGCATGAGATCTCTAACTTGGTTTTTCCTTTTCAAGCTTTTATTTTTTGGAGGGGATCATCTATATAGTTTTATATATGCACACTTTCTTGTAACTGTATGTCGTGAATTTTGGATATGCTCCAGTCAGAAAGTCACTCATCTAGGTTAAGAGAAGGGGAAAATGGAGCATCTATATGCAAATGCCTGTTGGTTGTTTTCAATCAATTCTTCTTTGAAGAGAACTATGAAATCCTTAACAGAGGGAGAGAGCACAGAAGTGGTGGAGAATGCAGAAGAAGCTCATCTGACTTTGTGACTTCCGTAGTGAGACTCCTCTTCATGTCCTAGTGAGGGTCCCAGCAATGATAGGGTCTCACCTTGTGAAGTGAGGGTGGTAATCCTGGGGAAACATGGTCATTTGGAGACACACTGCTGCCATCTTCATGATTCATGCAACAGGTATTTATTTTGTGCCTGCTGTTTCATGAAAATTCATGAAAGAAACTTGCATTTCCATGAGTCCCTGGGGACTGATTTTTCCACAACTTGTGGTAAGAACTCTTCTTTATGCTCTCTGAAGAATGAAAGGTACTATCTGCAGCAGTAGATGCTGACACGTTCTTATGGATGTGACTGCCTGCTTCTGGTCTTTAGTTATGCTTTATTTTTAAAATTAATGTATTTCAGAGGCAGGCAGATCTCTGTGAGTTCAGGGTCAGCCTGGGCTACAGAGTGAGTTCCAGGAAAGGCACAAAGCTAGACAGAGAAACCCTGCCTAGAAAAAACAAACAAAAAAAATTAGTTTATTTCCCTGTATATGTGTATGTGAGTAATGTACTTGTTCACATGTGCGTGGGTGCATGTAGGCACACATGCATGTGGAGGTCTGAGTTTGATGAAAATCTTCTGTTGCTTTCTACCTTACATTCTAAGGCAAGGTCTCTTACTTGAACCCAAGCTCTCTGACTCACCTAGCACAGCTGGCCACTTTGCCCCAGGATGCCCTAGTTTTCCTCTGCTCTATACTGGGATTACCATGCCCTCCTGATATTTGTGTGGGTGCTGGGGATCTGAGCTTCGGTCCGCACACTTGTATGGCAAGTACTTCATCCTCTGAGTTATGCCCTCAGCTTCTGGTTCTGGTTTTCATATGACACATACCTGAACGTTAATTCAAGACCATTGAAGAATGTTTACACAGCTTGAGCCAAGGGCTAAATGAGAAATTCAAGCCCTTCCTGGAATCAACAGTCTCCTTCTCACAGTAGTGTTTTCTTTAGTATTAGTGAGCTGCAATTAGGCCAGTAGCATGAGGATGAAGAGGCAGCAGATAGAACATGAAGGATTAATAAGGGAAGAATTTGATCTTAAATCCCTTCTACTAAGATTTTAATGGAACCTGAAAAATGCTTTGGATAATGCATTCCATTCTAATTATTCATAGGACGCATTTTAATTAGACTTTTCAAATGTTGTCCATGCATATTTTGGTCTGTGTGGATAAATGTATACATAATTCCATATATATGATGTCTTTGTATATGTGCATTCATCACTAGGGTTGAAGCTTCCCAGGAGTTATAATCAGGGTCTTCTGCTTCAATAATTATTAATGACACAGAGGAAAAAAGATGACTTTTTTGTGTTTTTGACAACTCTGGCAGAACTCATTATTCTGTGTTGGTGGATCTTTCACATATGCAGGCTTATTTTTGGTGTTCTAAGAAATCTGAAGTTCACTAACAAGGCTTTTGAAGAACACTCTTGAACTGAATGTACGGGCTACAGTTGAGAAAGAACAGTGTGTGTCTGGAGTGTGAATGAACCAGCTGGGACACTAAGTTCTCCATGGTGTCCCTAATTCAATAATCACAGGTTTTCCCATTCTTCCCAAACAAGGCAGCATCCATGATTGAAAGTAAAAAGCCTGAGATAAGTAGGTATGGTTTCCTGTTTTGTTCAGTATCAGATTCTGTCATTTAGCTCAATCAAAATCCAGGCTGCTCTGTGACTTTCAAGAACAACTGACAATGAACTGAAGAGGGGTATTGTCAAAAGTTTGAGGGTGATTCCTAGACAGGAGCCATGTAATTCTGTAGGGTCATCCCAGCAGTGTGGGAGGCCGGCAGGTTGTGCGGGATGTCTGCATCTGTGTTGTGGGCTGTTATGCCTATTAACACCAACGGTGGTTTAGAGAGTGCAGTCTTTTCTCTGTAAGCCTAGGAGACTGCTGTATCTACAAGCAGCGTTTTATATCTACGACTACCTCTTTTTTAAAATGGATTTTTAGAAATGACACAAAATAGTAACTTTCAGTGTGGCACTTCTCTGCATGTGTCTTATACTGTACTGTCATTGGCTACAGGTCATCTTCCTGTTGCTCCCTTTCTGCCCCCCAAACAGTCTCCCCTTTGCTTTCATGTCATAGACAGATATAGTCCACGTGTAATGTATTGAGATTATGTGTGTCTGTCCCATGGGTTCCACATATAAGAGAGAACATGTGATACTTGGCTTTCCTTTTCACTTTTTGTTGTTGTTGTTTTGTTCTGTTTTCCTCTCCACATAATTTCTTTTCTACTTTTGTATTACACATATTTATAATATGATATATATATGCTTATCTATATTTATTCTGGATTCAGAATGAGAGGAAATGTGATATATATCTAAGTCTGATTTATTTTGCTTAATATAATGATCCCTGCTTCTATCCATTTTCCGTCAAATGACGTTTCATTCTTCTTCATGGCTGAATGAAACTTCCTGTGTATATATCAGTTTCTTTATCTGATTCATCTCACATATCTTTCTCTCAGTCTCCATTTTACAAAGAAAGAAACCAGGGTCTTCCATTAAGCATGGATCTGGCATTCCAAATAATCTGAGTCAAATTTCATGCTGCCTTTCCCAGCCAGGTCCCCTGTTCTTTATACTAGTTTTGGGGCTTTCTATATTAATTAAATATTCTAATGATTCTGAGGATTTGCTATTCTGGTTACAACCCATCTTTCTGTTGCTCCTGATAATGACATCAGAACTGGATGGAGCAATCCTTTCATGTATAAATTTAATGGTGTTGATGAACACATTGGATCATAAGGCATGCTGCCTTGTGTATAATGTCAGTCATAAAAGCATAAATAAAATCAAGAAAAACAAAGGTTGAAAAGAATTATAAATGAGATGAAGATAATAAATAGGTTGAGTGATTCAATAGGGCAAAGCACATTGTGTGACTTCATAAACAGCCCACTGTGGTTGGTTCATATATTTTGCACCCCAATAAACTTATCTGGGGTCAGAGAACAGAACAGCCACTAGATAGACACAGAAGCCAGGCATGGTGGCACACACGCCTTTAATTCCAGCACTTGAGATCTCATGGTTTCCTTGGGAAAGACACACACCTTTAGTCCCGGGAAGTGATGGCAGGAAGCAGAAAGGTATGCAGCAGTTCAGCTGAGATCCATTCAGGTGAGGACTCAGAGGCTTCCAGTTTGAGGAAACAAGATGAGCTGAGAAATTGGCAAGGTAAGGTTGGATGTGGCTTGTTCTGCTTCTCTGATCTTTGAGCGTTCACCCCAATACCTGGCTCTGGGTTTGTTTTTATTAATAAGACCTTTTAAGATTCATCTACATCCCACCTAATGGGAACACTTACTTCTTGATAGGGAGAAAACAGAGCTGAACATGAATTTCAAACCATATTGTAGTGAAAATGGTGTTGAAACAAGCCTCAGAGTAACCTTTGACAGTATTTTTCATAAAAGGTAAAGCCTGGAACAAAACAAGTTGTTTCTCATTTGGTAAACAGAATTAGAAACAAATGGTAAATTCATTTATTAAGACTTTACGTAAGAAAAAAAAAGACTTCACGTACTTTCGCGTAACTTGTTTGACACCATTTGTGTATGTATGCATGCATATGCATAAATATAATGTGCAGATACACATCAATTTTCACTTTACATATATGTCATATCATATATGTACACATATGACATGTACACAGCACATTTTCCTGAATCATTGAGGAGTAGTAGCAGAGAAGAAAATAACAATGCTTAAAATAGCCCCCCACTCCCCACCCCGTGCACGGCCACACACCTGAGTATGTAGGCAGCACTAGTGGGACTCTGTGTTCTTTTTATTTCATTTTTAAATGAGGGCATGAATTTGGGTGAATACAGAATAGGGGTTGAATCTGGGGGGAGCTGAGGGAGGGTGATGAAAATGTTCAAAATGTAATGTATTAAATTCTCCAAGAATTTATAAAAAATATTTTTGGAGTTAAACTATGATTTAAAACAAACAAAGGACAATACTTTTTTTTTATGTGTTTGATCTTTAGAGATTATAGTTGCCACTGTTTCTGAATCTCTGAGTTCTGTCAATGTTTCCTAAGTCAGGTCTCCAGTGTTAGTTGCAAAGGATGGTAGACCAGTTAATGCTGAAAATGTTGCCTTATTGACTGACGTGATCTTTTGCTAATCTTCCTGTGTAGAGAGTTTTAGGGTTATTTTTTTTATAAGTTAATGTTGCCTTCAGCTTAATTAATTATAATTTTAATTGTGTTGGCTGCAAGCCTTGCCACTCAGTGGTAACAAGGGTTTTATAATTAGCAGGGGCTATGGGATGAGAGATTTAAAAAGAAATTCTTCCTCTTAGCAATGAGAGCAGCCTCTGGTCATTCCTTATTTTCAAAGAAATTTCCTTGAATAAAATTTCTGTGAACTGGCTACTTTGTAGGGGGTCTCCATGGGGTGGAAATGTCTCTGGGATTGTGTACAACATAGTGTGTGTACATGCACTTCCAAAAGGGGCCTGATCACAGCATTATCCTCTCTCTCTCTCTCTCTCTCTCTCTCTCTCTCTCTCTCTCTCTCTCTCTCTCTCTCTCTCTCTCTCTCTTTCTCTCTCACAGTACTGCTGAATCCTAGAGTTTTCTGCATGCAAGGCAAATGCTCTACCACTGAGCTACACCCCAGCCCCTTCCTCTAACCTTAGAGAAGTGGAATGTAGTGAGTGCAGGATCTGTAATCTAACTTTGTGGCCATGAATTCCTGCCCGGAGCTCACTAGGAGCTTCAGTCTCAGGAGATCTCAGTGCATGTTTCAGGTTTGATTTCCTCACCTGTAAAACTGAGCTGATCATAAGGGATTAAGATGCATCCCATAAAGTGCTGGAGCAAAGCTTGGAATGTGGAGTTACCCTCACTTCCATTGTGTTTACGTTAGCACAAGTGTTATCACTGCTGTGTGTTGAAAGTGGCTAGAGAAATGTGGCCTTGGCTTAAAGATGTGGAAACTCGATGGGTCAGAAGGCCTTGGTTTTGGAAAGCTCGCAGATAGGAACCCGGCGCAGGACTTTCTGTGTAGGCTCCAGGAGGAGACTCTTACTGTATTCTTATTAAAAGAATGGCGGCAGAGTGAGGTAGGGTGGCACATACTTGTCATCCTGGTGCTTGGGAGGTTGACTGAAGTAAGTTGGTTGTTAGCTCAAGGCCAGCCTGGGCTACATAGAAAGTGTCTGTCATAAAAAATGCAATATTATTCTGTCATTAGTATCCTGCATGGCTCCTTCAACTCACTCCTCTTTTGAGCCATCAAGGTAGACAGTACTCTGGGAGGCTTATGAATAACCCTCTAGCACAGATGCACATAGACTGTGTCTGGGCTACATGTTCTCCTGATGAAGCCCCCTCATGAAGACAAAATTAGTCTGCAAATAACCCTAGTTACTGAGGATGAAGGCTAGTGGGTAAACACAGCAGTTTCCTGTCCTTCAGATAGATGAGTCTAGAAAGTGCTCTGTGCACTTGTAGGGTGTCCCAGAGGATTCCCTACAGCCCCTTCTGTCTGTACCAGAAACTGCCAGGACACACTATTTGATTGAGTTTGCCCTGTTGTAATATCACTGTCCCTGCTGCTTTGATCCTATGTCCTTTGATCACCTTGGAAATAAACTTTTTGTTCTGAAGGCCTGTCTCGGTCTCTGCTTTGTGGGGACCCAAACTGAAGCGTACACTTCTCTAAAATCCTAATGCAGAAGCCAGTGGCAATGTACATCTATAACAAATGCCATTTGTCCTGGTCGGTACTGACTCCCCAAGGTCTGCCCCAGTGTCTGGCAGCCAGTAAGCATCATCAACTGCTGCCTGAATAACTGAGACAGAGAGTGAGCGAATCAACATGCTTCTAGGACCCTGATAATGAGCAGGTCAGCTGAGGCTTGCTTGGTTTTATTTACTAAGCACTGCATTGGAGACATGGCAAGAGGATGTCAAAAGTCTTGGAGGGCTTTATGCTATGCCTGGTTGGCTCCATCTTTAGTCATGGCATGTTTTCTGTTTTCCTTATGGTAACAAAGAAGGGGAAGTTGGTAAATATACCAGTTCTTTGTCTCCAAAAGCTGTCTCTGAGAATATATATATAGTTTTACATGTTGTCAAATATTCATCAAATAGGCTGCTTCAGGTAGAAAAGGTTGAATGCTTTGATGCACAGTTTGTAAGAAGTTTGGAGATCAAATGCATGGTCAAGGATACATCATAGTGAAAGATGAGGACTATGAGAGAAGCTGTCATTAGAAGTACATCTTGCTTTGTGTGGGTTCAGGTGACCATCCCCCACACCTGCTAACATCATAACACCAGAGGCATCCTCACCCGATTGAAGAATGAGAGGTATCCCCTTAGCATGGGCATGCTCCTGCCTCACATGTTCCAAATTAACACCTGGCATAGATTCTTCAATGCAGTAAGTTTGTAATTTTACTTCTTTAATAGAGGGCAGATTTGAGTTTAGGCTTTATAGAATCTACCTGCCCCCACGATTTCAGATATTGATCAGAGGCAGCTGGTATTACTGCTGATACACAGTGTGGATAGCAGATCATTACTGCAAGAACAATCAATGAAAGCTGCATACTCAAGATGGATCTTTATCAGCCAAGTTTGGACACAACAAGATCACAAGGTAAAGTTCCTGTCAGAATTCTAGAATTCCCTTCACAGCTGAGAGACCCACTTGGTCGCTAATGAGGAGTTAGAAAACAAGGAGGAGATCTGTATAGATGTGTGTGGCTATGGAATGGGCCATGTTTAGTGTTTAATAGTAAGGCACTAAAACCCCTGACAGTATATGAGGCAGATGATGAACAAAGTTCAGGACAATTGGATCTAGATAAGAGGATCTAAGCTTGTAGTTATCCAGGCTTTCATCTAGTATCTTTCTGGATGACTTTAAAACTGTTTTTAGTTACCACATGGCAAAATATGAGCCTGGTTGAAATTACAATGGAAGGGAAATGTTGAGATTCCAAAGAGATGTTAAAGACTCTTGGAGATTTGGGCTGATGGGTTTGGGTAGAACATGGCTGTTAGTGATGTTGCTAAGGTCATGATGATGACGACGTAGTAGTGGTTATGGTGGTGGTAATGATGTTGATGATGATGATGATAGCGCTTGTGCTGCTGATGGTGATGTTGGTGATGATGTGGGTGATAGTGATATTGAGGGTGGTAGTGATGGTAGTGGAGGTGATGATCATAGCATTGATCATGGAGGTAACAGTTTTGGTTGTGGTAATGATGGTGGTGGTGTGATGATGGAGATGCTGGAAATGTGGATGGTGGGGATGGTTCTGGTTGCTAAGATGTTGGCAGTGATAAGAGTTAGAGGGTGGTGGTAATGATGGTGATAGTGTTATAGTCATGTTGGTGATGATAGTCATAATTATGGCAGTGTTGATGATAATGGCATTGTAGTAATGATGATGGTGACAATGGTGATGACGATGATGGTGCTGGTGATAGTGATGATTGTAGTATTGATAATGGAAATATCAGTGCTGGTGATGGTGCAAAAGTAGGTAAAGGTGATGCTGATACTAATGGTGATGAATATTGTGGTTACTGTGGTAACAGAAATGATGCTAATATTTATTTTGCCTTAGGAGCTCTCCTTGTCTCTTAATCTTCATAATCACTCAAAAGTTTATGGTAGGTATCATTCTCATTAAAATTATTGTTCAGGTTAAAGCTAGAGGAACAAGCCTCAAGAGGTCCCACAATTAATATGCCATGGAACCCAGACTCAAAGCCAGACAGGCTGATTCCAAAGGCCACATGCTGAATTCCACATAGCCTTTATTCTAATCTAACATCTTATTTTCCAATTTAAACTCATCAAGCTCAGGACCATTTAGATTCAGTTCTAAGCAAGACCCTATATCCCACTGCTAAGGGACTTCTGAGTGTAATGAACAGAAAATTGTGCTCAGATCCTGGGGTTAATGGCTGGGAGGCAGGACTTTGCAAACCACAACTTTATTATCCAAGCAACAATTTCATTAAGTAGACAAGCAACTCACAAGGGGACTGTGAACAGGATGATGTGTTTTAAAGGTCAAAAGCTGGTTTCCTGTAGACTTAAGTAAGTCAAGAAAAAGGTGAGATGTGCAATGTGGCTTTATGCCTTGTCTGAGCAGACTCCCTACTCTGGCATGCTCTAGAATTCTTATTGCTCTGGGATCCACACAATACAAGCTGTCTTACACTCTACAGAGAGGAAATCTCGCTACTTAGAGCTACCTAGGGGCTTATGCAGCCTCAGCGGCCAAGTCCTTATCTCTTGCCAGGATTCCACTATTCCTCACATTACTCAGTAACATGAGTTAGCACAAAGGGAAGTATTTCCAGAAAACAAAACAAACAGCTTTTATGGCAAGCTCATTTCTAGGAAACATTAACTTACTTTCTAGAGTAAGTGAAAATATGTGGCTTCTGCCTTTTGTCATTTAAACTTAAATGTATGCATATGAATAAATAATGCTAAAAGAAACTGGAAGTGGGGGACTAGCCTTCTTCTCATCTTCAATGATGCCATCATTCTCCAAGAATCCCAACATTGTGGGGTCCTTGTGTATTCTCTAAGAATACACGACTAATATTGCATAAAATAATAAGTATTTCTAAATATTTAGTAGATGATACGAGCATGCCAGGTACTGAACTCCTAGGTAAGATCTCAATAAATATTCATGACAAGTACATTGTCATCTGTCCTATACCGGTTAGTCAGCACTTGGGGAGGTTAAGCAAAAATGGTCAAGGCGGGATTTGCACCCCTTGCCCGACTTCTCTGTCCTCTGCTACTTGTAGTACAAAGTGGAATAGACGTTATACTAACTAAAGCACTGATCCACTGGATCTAGACCTCTTAGAAAGAACACTGTAAACTAAGCATGGTAGCACACACTTCTCAATCCCAGTAATTAGGAAGCTAAGGTAGGAAGATTGAGAATATGAATCCAGCCTGGGCTACACAGAGGAACCTTGTCTCCTAAACCAAAATACAAAGAACAGAAACAAACAGAAGAGTGACTTGGTGTAATGGGTGGAGGTTTACATATTGGTTTGTGGGTAGGATAGATGAACCTATGTAAATCACTCCATGTCTCCCAACACTCATTTCTCAATCAAATGGAAATCCTAATAGCCAGCTCTGAGGGATTCTTGGATTAAGGGAGATGTTATTCCCCAGCTACCCCACAGGAGTGTCTCTTTGCATTTTGCTCTCTGATCAATGCTCACATCAAGGCAATGGCTCCTTAAGCTGATCAATCTTCTCCAAGTTCATAAATAAAAAAATTTTCACATGTTTTCCTTCTGGGAGGTTTTGAATTTTAACCTCTAAAGACCTTCTGGTACCTAGTAGTAGTCTTTTCATGTCTGTAGTACAGGGTTTAGCACACCAGGTTCCATGGCTCATATAATGACAGAGAAAGTAAAAGTTCCTTCTTGAAATCAGTTTGAGAAAGACGGTGTGGTACTGAAGCCTCCCATGTATACTAACCCACTGCAGGGTCTGAGATGTCCCACAGTGCAGCTTCTGAAGAAGTCTTGCTCAGTGACATGCCTATTTTCACATTTCTTTGAGCAATGTTTTGAAACACATGGTTCATTTTGAGAGATACTAGCATGATAGCTTAAAGACTTTGATCGTATTTATTGCTGATTAATTAATTTATCATAGCAACTCTTCTAGGAACAGGGATGCCCAGGCCTGTAGAGCCACTAAGTCTCAGTGACATTAAGGAGTTGACCCTCTGCAGTGGAGGCCTCCATTTAAGAAGCTGGGAACACAACGGTCTGAAATCTTTTCTTGAATTAGTGTTGGATAGAACCACTACCTTCTAAATTATTTAATTCTAAGAATTTTAGACACTGTGCCAAAGGGCAAGCAAGAGGTTTTGCTCCAAGATGCTGTTCCAGGCCTTTTTTGCTGATTTCCATCTTTGCTGCTCTCACACCCTGTCTTAACCACCTACCATCCCATAGCAGCCTCCTCTTCCAAGTCTGCCCTCTTCCTGTCTTCAGGAAGCCCCCTTCTCCCTTCAGGAGTGATGCATCCTCATCCTCCACAGCACAGCACAGCTTTCTCATTCCCCTCACCCTCTGAAAAGCATCTATTTCTTCTAAAATAAAATCCCAAGCTTGTATCACAGGCTAGGAAGCTTTTCTACTCCTTGTCCTGTTCTCCGACCTCCTCTCACCTCACTTTCTCCATATTATATTCAAACAGCATTTTTCTCCCTCCAATTTATTAAACCAGTTTCTGCCTCAAGGCCTTTGCCCTTAAGGTGTTATTTGTCTAGAAGCCTCCCTCCTTGCTAGAAGGTAGCCGAGGTGGGTCCTTCCCCTCCTGAATATCTCAGCACACGCATCATTTTGTTACAAAACATCCCTCTTTTCCCCCCACGACCAAGGCCTCCTCTTTGCTCTTTTCTGGTTTCTTGAATCATCATCTTTCAGTTACTTTATCATTTCTCCGGTGATTGGCGTATGCATCGTCTGCCTCCTTCACACAGAAGACAAGATCTATGAGATAGCAGAGTCTTATTCTAACTCTGTATTGCTGCCGCCGTGGAACTGTGGAATGCGTGTAACAGAGTATGCTTTCATTAAATAATGTGCCTTACCTAATTTGTGGAATAAATTAGTACATAAAGAGTGGCCAGCTAAGAAGAACAGGGCCCTCTCTGAATCAGCTAAGCATGGCACATCCAAGCTCATAAGAGACTGAAACAGTAAGCACGGGGCCTACATGGGTCTGTATCAGGTCCTTTGAATATATGCTAGAGTTACTAGCTTAGCATTTTTAGGGGGCTCCTGACTGAGAGAACTGGTGGGTCTCTGACTGTTGTATCTGCTCTTGGGACTCTTTCCCTCTTACTAGGTTGCCCTGTCCGACTTTGATATGACAGGTTTTTTGCTTCATCTTATTATATTTTATTTTGTCATGCTTGATTATTACCTCTTAGAAGCCTGTTATTTTCTAATGAGAGACAGAAAGGGAGTCCATATGGAGGGGAGGGGAGGAAGAAATGGGAAGGAAAACTAAAATCAGTATTACATTAAAAAAGAATCTATTTTCAATAAAATAAAAAACAAAAGAGGATGCCTGTTTGAACTATGCTCCTTCAGAAAGATTTCAAGTTCCAAGCACCATGTATGGCAGGTCACTTGTAGTCTGAAATCCTGACTGAGTGGTGTTTATTTTTTGCTTATAAATGACTCCCATACTTTATCTATGTCCTATCCATTCTGGGTGATGGACAGTATCACCCCTTCATGATTATCTCTGTGCACAAATGTACACACACACACACACACACACACACACACACACACACACACACACACACACACACACACTCACGACTACTGCCTGTCAAAGCTGTTTTTGCTGGCCAATTAGTTGATTTCTGTTCTCGCCAGAGGGTGCGCAGGTTAATTACCTCTGAGCCTCCCCCTCCTGCATCCCTGCTTTTATTTTCAACTTGCCTCCTGTTGTTACATTGTTTCCCTTACTCGACCCACAGCTGTCTTTATTCGTGTCTCCCTGGGTAGGTGGAATGAACTTTGTAGCTGTTGTTGTGAACTATTCAGTGTACAATGATTGTCTATTTCTTATCTCCTGCCTGGGCTGTTGGATGGTATGTGAACCTTGCTGTAGGGGGTGGGGCTGCATCCAACCAGTAGTGTTCAAAACTCATGATTTAGAATAACTGCCATGTGGTATTTGAGTTCAAGTCCACCAGAGTCCTAGAGCCTGAACTGGAACCCTGTATGTGGACTTGACTCCTTAGTGGGTTTTGTGTCTCAGTTTCTTCATCTGTAATATAGAAACAATTACAGAACCCCCTCATCTGATAGAGATAGTCTATGGAACCATTTGACCCAGTAGTTGGCACCTACTAAGCACTGGGAGACAGATATTATTGAATCCCTTGAACTTGTTAGCTAGCCAACCAGCCTATCCTACTCAGTGAATTCCAGGCCTGTAAGAGACCCTGTTCTAGGAAAACAGATGGATGATACCAAAGGAATGACACAGAAATTGTCCCTGTACCACACAAGTGTACCCACACATGTACCTACCCCCATACCCCTACAACGCATACAAACATGCACATACAAAAAGTATAATTTTAGGGCAAGACACAATTAATTGGACAGAGAGTTAAGGAAAAGGGACTTGAAAAACATGGACATACCTCTGAAGTCATAGTGGATACCTAGCATTTTAGGAGATGTAAGAATTGGGCTGGACACTAGAACAGGGGTTGGATACAGTTAAAATGACACCAATCTGTGATGATAATGGGAAAGGAAAGCACTAATTTATGGATAGATTGAAGAGGAGGCTGAAATGGTTGGCCCTGTAGAATTGACTTTTGGGTGACAAGCCCAATCATTTTTGCCTACAATAGGTGTCTTAGTCCAGGTAGCATGCGCTTGATGAGGTGTGGTAACCTAAAGAAGTTAGCACTCTTGAGTTCACTGTTGCCAATGGAGGAGATGGTATCTCTAGAGAAGATCACATGGCTATAGAAGCAAGCTTTCTAGAATGGTATATACAAAGAGGAAGAGTGACCATGTAAACTGGGCAGTGGGATGGAAGGGAGACTCAAGGTCAGAGTATCCAGAACAAGTGTTCTGATGTGAGGGGAAGGGCACAGAAATCCTGCAAAGGCAAGAGTGGGTTGCCTCAAGAGACATAGGTTGTATTCAAATTCTTTATGAGAGAAGGCTTTGAAAGGATCCCTGAGGTATATACAGTGGTTACCTCATCATAGATAAGTTAGCCAACTACAACATGAAACACATTCACCTGAAATCTTGCATGGTACACATTTGTAATACCAGCATGTGTGAGGCTAAGGTGGTTGTGCTGTATGTTTGATGGTGGCCTAGACTACATAATAAGAACTGGTCTTACATCTCTACCAAGAGACATATTAAAAAGATTCATTTGCAGTGAATATATTTAAAAAGTGCTTTTGTGCTAAACATATAAAAGCTTTTTGCTTGTCATTATTACATCAACAATATAGTATAACAATCTTTGTATAGCATTTATATGATATTAGACAACCATCTAGAGATAATATAAAGGGAACAGGAGTTGCATGTAGGCTACATGAAAATGCTGCATGATTTTATGCAAGAATCTTGACAGCCTGGGTGGACTTTAATATCCACAGAAGTCTTGAATCAAACCCCAGGATACCAAGGGAAGTCTGTAGCAGCTCCTTTGTCAACTGTAATTATTTCAAAGTCCACAGGCTCCTTATTTAGCTGCTGTCATTTAGAGTGACATGTTGAGTGCTGGGTGGCTGTTTGCACCAGGTTGAGGAACATTTGGTTCTTGCTGTCAGTCAGTGTCAGTGGCCTGCTGGAATCCATCCCAAGTACATTTCCTAAGAGCTAGAGTATTTGAACTGAGTTAACTTTGAAACATGGATGTCCTGAAAGTTAGGCTTTAATCAGAGATTCTAAAATATTTATGGGCTTGAGTGGAGAAGAAACTGTGGGCCCATGCTGTTGGCCTGGAATAGTTGACCCTGTTGGGGGCAACATTCAAAGATGGCAACAGGTCAATTTTTGCATCTCCAGAAAGTTCTGTTTTGTGGTAAGATAAGACATGAATTCTGATTCCTTTTCTTTCTTACTCTAACAACATTAAGTTCTAGTTGAAACCAATATGGACTTCATGGAGTGCTGTGGGATATTCTGCATGGCAAATGTGTTGCTCTGATTGGTCAATCAATAAAATACTGATTGGCCAGTGGCTAGGCAGGAAGTATAGGCAGGACTAACAGAGAGGAGAAAGGAAAGAACAGGAAGGCAGAAGGAGTCACTGCCAGCCACTGCCAGGACAAGCAACATGTGAAGATGCCAGTAAGCCACGAACCACGTGGCAAGGTATAGATTTATGGAAATGGATTAATTGAAGCTATAAGAATAGTTAGCAAGAAGCCTGCCATGGTCATACAGTTTGTAAGCAATATAAGTCTCTGTGTTTACTTGGTTCGGTCTGAGCGGCTGTAGGACTGGCGGGTGACAAAGATCTGTCCTGACTGTGGGCAAGGCAGGAAAACTCTAGCTACAATGGAGCAGATTTTTCAGCTGATTATGACTTAAATGAACTACAGGTCACACATACACATCGTACTCCACATGTGTGGAGGTCAGAGAACAGCACTGTAGCTAGTGCTCCCACCATGTGGATTCCAGAGACAGAACACAGGTTTTCAGTCTTGGCAGCAAGCATCCTTTCTTCTTGCATCATTTCCCTGGCCCATACTTTCTGGTAGAGCATGAAGTTTGAACCAGAAGAGGTTTCTTCAGGTTCCGTTTTTACCTTCTGAGTTCCTTCGTGATTATGAATTCACCTTTCAGCCACCTGTATAACATTGTAAATACATAGCGCAAGGATTTGAGAGGGCTAAAGGAGCACATTACAACCAAACCAGATTCTTTGAAAAAAGCTTTGCTGACAACTTAACTGATCAGTTTCCTATTACATCTCACTGGCTCTAGACATCTCTCCATAAGCCTTGCAAATGTAATTATTTGGCTGGGCACATCCATCTGCTTTCAAAGAGGGGAGGAGAATAGAGAATTAAGGTAGCCATGTCTATTAGTTACTTTCCTATTGTTGTGATAAATACCATGGCCAAGGCAGCTTATAGAATAAAGAGTTTATGTGAAATTACAGTCCAGAGGGAAAAGGGTACATGATGGTGTAGTGGCTGGAGAAGGCAGCTGAGAGCTTACCTCTTGAACCCAAGAAAGAAACAGAGAAAAAACTGGGGACGGTATGTTGCTTTGAAACCACAAAGCCCATCCTCCCTGGTGACATATTTTCTCCATCAAGGCCACACCTCCTAAACCTACCCAAATAATATCTCCAACTGTGAACCCTGTATTCAAATATCTGAATAAATGGTAGGCATTCTCATTTAAACCCCACACCACTGAACAATATCTGTCACAATGCATGTTTAGCTTGCTGAAGCCAAAAGGTCTATGATTTCTTCCCTGGCAGCATCCAAACTCATGGTCTAGGACACATGCCTAACGTGTCTGAGGTTCCACACTTGAATGCTGACATTTCTGATGTCCAGGTAGTGTGGAAGAAGAAGCAGATGCTGGCATGGCTTTTATGCAGAAGAATGAACTTTGGCAGGTTGCTAAGCAACTTTAGGCTTGTGTTTTCTGGTCACACAGCACCATCTCCGATAAATTGTTTTGAGGACTGAATGGAATTATAAGTAAAATGACTTGGCTTTGTGAATTGGAACATAATAGATGGTTGATAAATGTCAGTGTTACTTTTTTTTTTTTATGCACAAAGTTGGAGGTTGTTCTTTAAGGATCATAGCATTTGGACTTGCCAGATCATTTATTTAAACAGCTGTGATGGAATGAAAATTTTAGTTTCCTTATTCCTTTAAATCTGTCAAGATTCTTTGAGGCCAGTGAGATGGCTCGGTGGGTAAGGGTGATACAAGCCCAGTGACCTGAGTTCAAATCCCTAGAACTTGTGTAAAGGTGGAAGGAAAGAATCAACTCAGCATTGTCCTGAGACCTCCAAATATGTACCATGGCATTCCCACATTCACCTGCACCTCTCTCTCTTTCTCTCTCTCTCTCTCTCTCTCTCTCTCTCATACACAAACACACACACACACACACACACACACACACACACACACACACTCAAAAACCTCCTAATAATTAAAAAATTCTTATTACATTTAAGCAACTTCCAATAGGATGAAGGTACATTCTTTTTGTCATTTAGTGGTTGTGTGCATGTATCTCCCATGCAATTACACTTTTCTTCATTCAAACCCAGGCAGTTTGGCTGCAGTCTAATAAATGGAATAAATTTAACTTTCACATTCTTAAATAACTCTCAGCCAGGAAATAAAGCAGATAAGACTTGAGGAAGATAGATGTGTGTGCATTCTGGTTTTGACTGATAGATTTTTTCAAGAATGTGAGATGACGGACTTGGATTTTCATCACAGTTGAAGACAGCAAGAGCCAGAATTTCACAAGCTCATCCCACGTGGAGGAACCCTGCCACACCAAAACTCCACAGAAGAAGGAAGAAAGTACAGGCAAAGCATTAACCTCAGGGTTCTGTTAGACGTGGCTCTACACGTGTGCATTTGGAATGTGCTTCGACTTCAGTCTATATATCCAGGGCACAGCTCTACTGTAAAGCAAGACACACTCACAAAAGGACAGAGCCCCTTCTGGCCCAGCAGAGTCATGTTGCATTTATGTGATGGGGACAGGAATTATGAGCTCTGCAGGGCAGCTGCTGCATGTCTGATGACAAGTTGCATGCCACTTTTCCATAGTGACTGTTCTTTACCTGGAACAGATTCTCCATGGCAACCTCTTCACAGGGTGCTTCTGTCTTTTTAAAACATACACATTGGGAAGGAAGTAGAAAAGAGAGGCTGTGTCCCTAAGTAGAGAAAAGGGGGGTTTGTAGACCCTGGGGAAAGAGTCAAGTGTCTCTTTTCTTCCAAATTTCTGACATTTCTTCTTAGATGGGTATAGGTGAGAAAGATGAGATTAAAGTTCACTTTGTAGATGACATCAGTAAGCATCCCTATGAGACATGGTTTGGGTCAATTAGTTTACACTGTTCTTGGTCACTTAAGTTTTGGCCTAGTGATTTGCTAAAATGTCAAAGGACACTTTGGCCTCCCTCCACCTGCTCAATAAAGACTGCTCACCAAAACACAAGTTCTGAGGACTCAATGGCCAGAAAAGAGTTTCAATACAGTGTTTTCAAAGATAGGAGTTTTCAACAGACAGGGAGGGCTGAGAGCCCCAGAATGACTTTTTCATTATGGGCAGAATATTTTGCTAGCTGAAGTCTTTCTCAAAGTCTAAAATGGGAGTTCTTTATAACAAAATCTTTCCTTTGCTCACATGGAGTAAGCACAGAAAACAAGGCAAAAATAACAAAGAAACCCTCAGCATCCAGTTCCTCAGACTACTTCACGCAAATGCCCCAGGCTGATTTTTGTTCCTCCCCATACCATTCACCTCTCCTCCTCCCATCAACACTTCAGCTTTTAAAAATAATTTATCCTATGACATTATACTCAGAGACAATATTTAATTTTAAATTCAGGGAGTGTGTAATACATTGTAGTGTACTTGTAAGTAATTTGTGGTAGAGGACAGGTGCATATTGCAAAAAATAGAAAGTTCTAGAAAGTTGTTAGGTTCCTAGAATATAAAAATGGCATATGGAACAAAGACAAGTACACTAGTGGCTTCGGGAGTTTTTCTCCTCTGAGATCTTGCTTTTGTTTCAGTGAAGTAGAGAAAGAGAGTGATGAAGGATGAGCATCACACAAGCTGCTGACCCTGGTCGGTGCCCCTTAAACCTGCAGTTGTGTTGGTCAGTTGTGGACAGAAAGTGAGAATATAAACATTAAATCATGGCAGGCATGTAGGGAAAGGTCCAGAAAGGTCATCTTCATATCTGTCTGGCACTAACGCTTGGTACTTCCCCATAAAAACTATTGAGAGGAAATAGAGGCTGTGATTTTTAGCAAGAAATAGTGATAGTTCTGCTGGTAGGCACTAATGGTCTAAAGATGTTCAAATCTGCTTCTTAGTACTCTGTAATTTACTTTCTCAAAAATATTTTCATATTGTCAACTATTCTAGCTGAAAATAACATATCCTTACCTTTATTTGTTTGATTGGTGTGTGCATGTTAAGTGTGTATATGGGTGCACACATGCATGTGGGTGCATGTGTACATGTGGAAGTCAGAGGATGACCTCAGATGTTGTTCCTCAGGTGCTTTCCACTTAGTGTTTTTGTGGCAGTCTCTCACAGACCTGGAACCTCACCAAGTAGGCTAGGCTGGGAGATCAGTATGCTCCAAGGATTTACCAGTCTTTACTTCCATTTCACCATCAATGGAATAACAAGCATGCGCCATCTTAGTGGCGCATTATGGGGATGTTATAGCCATCAGTTTTACATTAGTTATGGGGATCACACTATGTCCTTTGCGAAGCAAGTGTTTTACTGACTGAGCCCACATATGCTAATCTTAGCTAGTAAAGAAAAAAATGTAGAGTCAATGAACATATTACTTACCTCCTAAAAATTAGGGTAAAGAACTTGAAATTGTTTCATGAATCTCTCTGCAAATGCCCAATGTAGAGAATAGCCGAGGAGGTCACCTACTACATAAGAGTAACATATCAGAGGTTTCATATGCTCCTTTTCATCTTTCTAACCTCATTGAAGCTGAGCTATGTAAAGACATCATCTACTGAATTAAGATAGATTTGATATTTATTTTGGGGCTGAAGCACTTATGAGCCAAAGGTTCGAGATTCCCACCCCTCTTCTCCAAGGATTATGACCCTTATTGGGACAGCAGTGGGCATGGGAGAGGCATGATGTCAAAGTTGTCAGGAGCATTGTGTAGATATGTGGCTTCCATGTTAAAATAATCATGAAATGTATATTGCCAAGGTTTGTGTTTGTATAGTATAAAGGAACAGATAGAGTGCTTGCTAAAACTACACTTTGGAATCAAACAGTGTTGAAGTGGAACCCTAGCTGTTGTCCTTATGCTCTGATGGAGCACAGGACACTGTGCCACTATTTCCTTGTGTGCCTGATAGGAACTCCTTGCCCTTGTGCAAGTCATGTGAAAGGACCAGTGCAAAACTTCTAGTACATGGTGTGGATTCAATCACACCGATAGTCATCCTCCTCATGTGTCATTATCAAGAGTTGGCTTCCATGATGAGAGACAATTTCCATGAACCAATATGTGACAGTGCTTCTGTTTTATGAGTTACTGCCTTTAACTGTAGCACTCTATTTCATATTGGCAGGGAGAATTCTGAGAGTCATTACCACCTTTTAATTGTTAAGGAATTCCAGTAGGATTTCTGATGCATTGTTATAGCCATCATTTTAAGGATAGTATTTGTTTATGTTAACTCATGCAAATATTGATATACCAAATGCCAGGTCAATTAGCCTTAGAAATTAATTATGTATTTAAATAGCAGTAAGATGAGAAATACACACCACGGAAGTTAGAGTTGGGAATAGATTCTGTAAAGTGAACACAGTTTCAATAATATATGGGGGATGAATAATTCCCCACCAAACACCAAAGTAATAATGTGCTGTAAGTACTGCTTTCCCCTGTAGACACTGCCAGGAATTCAGTGGGAAACAAGTAACATTATGAGGAAATATTGATTCACTGTGGGCACAGTGAGTCCTGTTATGATAAAGACAGTCTGTGGCCATTTGTTTTTTCATTTCCTTCTTTAAAGAAAAAAACTAAATATATGACTTGCTTACTGTAACCAAGACATTTAGATTGCATCCTTTTATAGAATAAAAAAGATTTATTGGGCTTCAATTCTTTCCCCCGTGACTTGGGTACCCCGAGGTCATGAAAAAGTGAACTCATTCCATTACTCTAGCTCTGGGTTTTATACTTACATTAAGTCTGGAGTCTGGTATAGGAATCCATTCCAATCAGTAGAAAGCCTCATCTGACTTGTCTGGATCCATGCAGTGTTGTATCTTAAACTGTGACAATATGACAAAATGGAGCATATTGCACTTCACTGGGGGCTGACTCCACTGTATACAATATTGGGTCAAGTTCCTCAATGGTACTCAGTGTTTCACCTGAAAAGTTGAGATAGTAGTTCTTCTACTCATGGAGGAGTTGTAAGGATTGTGTAAATGGTGCACATAGAAAAATAAATACATATTACATCAATACTAGGGCCCACTCAAGTTGATGTACCTATGGGTGATCTGACTTCAGTTCAATTGTGCATCTCAAACTACAGTGATTAACTCCCAGTAGAAAGGACTTAAAGCAGCTTCACGACAGCCTGTCGTAGCAGCCAAGCACATTCAGTTTAGGTGGGAAGTATTCTGGTGATGGCAGTACTTGGCATTGATTTGTCAGTGCACTTTCTTGGGGACGAGTACCTTTCTGCACTTTGAAGGAAGAGATGGGGAATTATTAGAGAGGTTGCTCTGAACAGCACTTTCCCCTTCAAATATCCCTTCTAGATTAAACTATTGCATTTTCCCATCAAGTAATAGTCTTTCTCATTTTGAGTACACCCAGTGATTTGAGATTACCTTTATGTATGGAAGGAATGTGGAGGTCAGTGGGATGGTTCAGCTCAGGAAGGCATTTGCTGCACAAGCCTGGCAACCCGAGTTCCATACCTGGAATCCATATAAAGTTAGAAGGAGGGAAAGGATGTCACACACACACACACACACACACACACACACACACACACACACACATTCCTCACACACTATAAATAGATGAATAAATAGCACTTAGAGAAAGTCAGGAACACTCAGTGTAACCACTACCTCTACTTTATAGGACAGCGAATCATCTCAGGATAGTTGAACCATTTTTTGTCTGGGGTTTCCCCACTAAATGTACCATAAAAACTAGACACATAACCCTTTTATTGCTCTGCTTCCTAGAATCCACCTTTCAGAACTATGCATATGCTAGCCTGTCTTCCTTAAAAGTCCTCATTCTCAGAAGGACCTCATCAGGCTTATGTAGAAGTTCACTGAGCCTGCTCTGGAGAAGGACATGGTGGAAGTATCCTAGGTTAGATTGCATCTGGCCATGGAGTTAGTTGACCATGGATTTATGCTTAGACTATTATACCCAGCCTGTTCCTCCCTTCCTTCTCTAAGAGCCTTAGCTGTAAAGTGTGGGAATACTAAAATGTAGAGAAAGCTTAGTGTCCAGCAGTAGTTCATGAGGTTCTGTTTCCTCAGGCTGCCAAACTGCTGCTTGATAGACAGGTGATATGGTATGTCCTGATGTGGACATGCTTTTAGTGAGCTCACAGAAAACACTTTAACAGTCCCGCTGTTCCCACTCTCCTCTCATTTTCAGCCCATGCCCAATTCAGTTGGAGCCTCCCACATCATATGACAGGCAGGAAGGCAGTTGCAAGGATCTTTTTTAACAAAGAGAACTGGAGTGCTGGGCAAGACAGTCGAGAAGACGGGCATCTATTCTGCTGGTTTCTAGTTAATTCTTTGCCTTCTCAGTCAACTGGGCTCAAGCTTGGTCTGATGGCAAGAGGAGACACAAGATCAAGGAACAAGCAAGAGAAAATACATTCTGATTTCTCAGGTCGTTTTTGGGAAATCTGTTTGGTCAGTGGGCCTTGTCAGTCAAAGAATGCATGCTTGGCTGTCCTTGATGCTGCCTCTACAGGAGCCTTCAGAAAGAATGCTGCAGCCCACACAAAAAAGGCAATTGGAAGGACCAGCATGTGGTAACTTATTTTGAAGCTAGGTTCTTCCTCATTCAGACAGCTCATTAGGCGACTCATCTGTGATTAGTAAGAATGTATAGATGTCTTCCTTTTTAATCCTTAAGATAGTCTCAGTTGACTTTCAGTTCCCTGCCACCAAAAAGGACCAGTTCAGTAAAGTTTTTTCATCTCAGATCTTTTCAACCTGGGTCGCTTTACCTTTTGGCCATGATGTGACTCTATAGAGTCCCCTGATTTTTGTTATTTCATTGTTTTCTTAAAGATGGTGTTAGTATTGATCTCTTTTTTGGTTGTGAGGGGAGTAAAACTTGTTAAAGTTAAGTAAGTTGCCCAAGGTCTTATGCTGGCTACTAGTGAGTAAAACTGGGGTCCTATGTTGTGTATTCTCACCTGCATGTGATAGGAAGGCAAACTGGGAACCTCTAACCTCCCTCATACAAGGACACTTTACATCCAGACTCCTTATTCTCTAGGGTAGTATCCATAGTTCTTTCCTTAATTCTGTTTCCATGGTGCACTGTACATTGATGTGCTTTGAACATTCTGGCATTTGCTTGGGGGTGGGAAGCCTTTCTCCAGACCTCAGCTTCAGATGCTGCCCACCTAACCATCTGTGGCAACAGATTTGTGTGTTATCAATTAAAGTCTAAAGGAAGTTGGCAAAGCCTCCTACTCTAACAGGATGGGCTAAAGACGTTCCTGTTAAGACAGAAATGGGTTGTGTCTATGATGGTGGTGGTTGGCAGCTTTCCAAGAACACTTTAAATATACCCGTGTCATGAATCGCCTAGCTTACATTCACTTCCAGACATTCTTCCCAGAAGTAGCTCTCCTCCATAGAATGGACCAATGCATAACTTGACAGGGCTACAGTCTGGAAAGCAGAGCAAAATGCACAATTTGGAGATCCAGCCCTGTGAATTTCACATTGACATTCACTTGGGAAGTTACCCCATTAAAAAAAAATCTGTGAAATCTTCTTATATCTATAATGCTAAGTTCCATTTATAACCACAGAGTCCTTGGGTTCAGCTACTCAGGAAGACCATGTATCTCTTTGAGTTGGCTTCCTTGGTTACTCCAATGGTATTAAGTACACCAGATGAGCAGCTATTCTAACGCAGACAATCTCAGGCCCATTCTCAAAATCTGTGAAAAAAAAATCTTTCACAAAACTGGATGAGTTAAATTTTAGTATAGAGGTGTATAAAAAACTATGTTGATGTATCATAAACTATGTTTACTATATGTTATTCCCTATGTTATATCCCAGGAGATTACGGATTAGCAATATGTAACTTCTATTCTGAAAGCACTTACCAGCAACTAAGGCTAGCTGTTTAATCTATCTCATTACTTTAAAAGGGTTTTTCAGGGTCTAGAGAGATGGCCCAGCATTTATGAGCACTGGCTGCTCTCCTAGAGGACCCAGGTTCAATTTCCAGCACCCACACAGTGACTCACAACCATCTGTAACTCCAGTTCCAGGGGATCTGTCACCCTCTTTTGCTCCCCCAAGCACTGTACACATGTCATGAACAGACATCCATGCAGGTATAAGACTCATACACATAAAATGAAAATAAATGAAACCTTGTAATAAAGGCTTCTACAGTGGCTTATGAAGCAATGTGTCCCTGAATTACAAGAAATTTAGCCTCAGTAATAGTTAGGCCCTTATATTACAGACATCACATTGTCTACCCTCCTGCCAGCAGCACTGTGATTCTATCATTGCGGAGTTTATCACTCTCAAGCATTAACCTATGAGCCCAGATGACTCCTTGTTGTGAGGTCTATCTCAGGCATTTCACCATCCTTGGAATCAGCCACTTAGCGGCACAAGTAACCTCTGTTTCTTCAATTATAACAAAGAAGGACCCCCCCACACACACACACACATACACACTGTCACATGTCCCCAAGGGTGGGTGTAAAGAGGGGAACTCTCTCCAGATTGAGAAGCATGGAGTTAAACTAAGATGAGTGGTAGGGGGTTTACAGTGAAATTGGAGAAATGATTTCTAATCTTAGTCCAGTGTTCTCTAAAATGGGAAGAATTTGATTCTCTGAGGGTCCCGAGAAAGTGATTGGGAAGATGAGTCATTCTTGGAGACAGAGGGATGGACTAAATGGTTTCTCAAGATCCTGCATGACCCTTGGATTTTATGTCATGTTTAAACCTATAACCAAGCCCCATTCCTCTCTGTCCCTTTAACTGTCGCTAGGACAAAAATTGTGCCTGATCGGCAGCTTATCTTCGGCATGCCCTTTATGTCACCAGAAGCTGGAGGACTCTTTTTTTTTAAAAAAAAGATCTTTTTGTTTTTTAGAAAACTTGGCAGAAGCACTCTTTTTGAAAGAGGGAAAAAAATCAAATTTCAGGGCTGTGGAAAAATAACTTTCTGTGCTCCTAGGTTCCAGAATCGACCATTTGTTAGAACCAAGTGTCTGCTGGGGTGTGAAAAATTCTTGGAAGGCATTTCCTAAATTTTGTTATTGTTGTTTTATCACCTCATTCCCATGAACCTTCTCATTTGCTCTCTGCTGTCAAGAGAGGCTTGGCTCATCTTTCATTCTTAAATACCTAATATGTAATTCATGGTGGAGATACATATGTTTGTTTCAGCTTGTCTGTTTAGACAGTATTCTTTATTTCAAACCAGGAAGACAAGAATGTGTTTACTAAGAACACATTTTGATCACATATTTTACATTAATCTCTCTTGAAATATTGTTCAGCAAGTTCCTTTTTAATTTCCAACTTTGTCTAGTAAAAAAATTTTCACCTAGATTTCGATGTGAAAACCACAGCCGCTGTAATTAGATTTCATATCAAATCACAACTCCTGATATTTTTCTTCCCTGATCTTTGACCTTGAGCTTAAGTATAAAATCTTTCATCAACCCACAGAAACTCCATTGGAAAGTAGGATGATAATAAACCATGTTAGAGCGTTGGCATGGTTACAATATCCAACAATGATGTAGGTGCCATCAATTGCCTAGCTTGTTAGCTATTACTGATGAACTGCCATTTGTTAATGCTCTTTGACAAAACACACATAAGGCTTTATTTTTCACATAGTATGATACAGATCTTGAAAATATTGCTTTGGTTCACACAAGACACCATTTACTGAATGGACCATGTTGCTGCCTGTTTGTGTAGGTGTATAGCCTGCAACATTCCTGGATTATATGGCTCTTTGAGGGAGTGAAGAGTAGCTACAGAAAGACCTGCTCAGGACACCTTGGGAAGGTTTCCTCAAAGCCAGGATGATGGAAGTTTGGAAAATGCAGAAGCCATGGCTCCCATCTTGGTACCTACTTGATGTATGAATGAGTCCAAAAAGATTCTATGTCCTACTCTAAAGCAATTGAAACAGAGTAAGAAAAGAACATGCTTTATAAGGTTTAATGTAGATTTTCCCTTGGATTTTTCATATATCTTTAAACTAGATCACAGTCCCCTGTGGGAGACCTGGAGCACTTGCCCCTGGTGTGTAGTTGGAAAGAAATACTTACAGAGTTTTGGGAAGATCCTCTAATTAAAATAGTTTATCTGATATAGCATAATGTTGATTATTGATTATGTGTACATGCTCATCTTCTGAAGGGGTAGAACTATTCACATAATATATTTCTTGCTTAAACAGACTTAAATTACTGAAATCAACTTAGGAATGGGGATACAAGCTGAAACAGAATGAGTAGAAATCATAAAAGCCTTTAAATGCTTATTAAGCAGATTTAAAAAAAAAAAAACAAACCTATACTTTGATGTTTTGATAGAAATCTGGCTGGGGTGTGCCTGTTTTCACTAGACCAGAATGTAGTGTTATATTGGGAACCCTAATAAAATTTGCCTCCAGATCAGAGGAAAGAACACGCCACTAGATTAAACATAAAGGCCAGTCAGTGGTGGCACACACCTTTAATCCTAGCACTCAGGAGGCAGAGATCCATTTGGATCTCTGTGAGTTCAAAGCTAGCCTGGACTGCATGAAATTGACTTAGTCTAGGATAGAAACAGAGCCAGGAAGTGGTGACACACGCGTTTAATCCCAGGAAGTGATGGCTGGGTGAAGACAGGTATATAAGGTGTGAGGAGACAGGAATTAAAGGCTTTTCAGCTGAGGAACCCCTTTCAGCTAGAGGCCTTTTGGCTAGAAAGCTTTTTCAGGCCAAGGAGTTGGTGAGGTAAGAGGTGGTAGCTGTGGTTTGTTCATTTGTCTCTCTGATGTTTCAGAACTTACCCAATATCTGGTCCTGTTTTTTTTTTTTTTATTATAAGACCATTTTAGAATTTGAACACCACCAGACAATTCTAAGAAACAGCAAGAATGAATTGCATCAGGGACAGACTTTCAATTTGCAGACTAATTAGTACAGAGGTGTACCTGTGCTACCTGGCCCAGATGTCTAAGGAACAGTGATCTTCTACCTGTATCATCCAAGGGTCAAGTATCAGCAACTGGGCACCATCACTATGGTATATAGAAAACTTAAAAACCAAACAAGAAACCAAACAAGTTAGACAATCTTAAGCTGTTCACTCTGCTCTACATTCTTAAGGAAACCTAATAAAACTCACAGAACTCCTTGTCCCCTGCCATCTGTTGCAGTCTTCTCACTTGGGACCCTCCCAGCCCGGGAGTCTTTCCCAAGGAACTCTGTGTGGCATGGCACACCTTCCAGGTTTAGTGGCTGTAAATAAAGACTCATCTTGACTTAAACTGGGGCTGAGTCCTGATAAACCTAAACATCACTAGGTGGAAACTGCATTCCTTCCATGCACCTGACATTCCAAAGAGAATAGTTTGGTCAAGCCTACCTTAAAGATGCCAGGAAAACTTGCATTCAGCAGGCAAACTCATCTTACACAAAGCCTATTTTATAACAGTGTTAAATAGCCCCCCATAACTTACTATTGGTGAAATTATTGAAGCCACTCCACATAATTAAAAGGGAGGTTTATTTTGTGGGGTAACTCACAAGTGAAGGGATAGATAACAGGGTCTGGGAAAGGTGTAGCGCAGTCTGGCAGTGTTCTCTGGAGAACTCTGCTCCATCTACCTCCAGTGTCCAGGGTCCAGGAACCAAGAGAGCCAGCGCATCCAGATCTCGGGTCTTCTGGGTCCTCTCTCGGCCCCGCCTTGTAGGTGTGGCAGTTACCGAAGCCTCAATGGGGTTTGGAACTTCCAGATCAAAGCTGGAATGGCTACCCACTACAACTTGCTGAATACCCATATCCAGAAATATTGTCAACACAGACCATTGTTGAGACTTGGTAGTCTCATGATAGGGGTGGCTGACAACTGTAGCTCACCACCACTACTCAGCATCACTAGAGATTGTGAAGCCAGAAAATGATTAAAATTCATCATCCAAAGCAGAGTATCTACTCAATGGGTATCACTTTCATATCATGTAAGTCTGCAAAACTTGATATTGAGCTTCTTGTAGGTTGGGGAATGGCTATGTAGTGAAGCACATTCCTGAATTGCTGTCTGCTCTAGTAGCCATAGCTAATGGATCCAAACATAAAACAATACACAATACCGTCAGAACAAATGCCATTGAATTCACGACCATCTGTGACCACCTTTGATTCTGATCATTGGCAACTTCAGTGAAGCATTTCAATTGTTTTATAGCTATTTCTCAAATGAGTCCATTCTTTGCTCTTTCTACCCATCTGATGATAGACATGAAACAGAGAAATTTGTCTACACGACCAGTTCTTTGTAATTAAAGTACCCAGTTCTTTGTGAAGGAAGTAGGGTATACCTACTTTGCCTACTGCTTATACCTGTTGTGAAAATTTACTGTGGCCTGTACAAAATAAACACCTTAAAAACCCTTGGTAGAGCAGCATTCTAAACACATTTAAGATGTTGTTGGGAGACAAGCTTACTGCTTGGAAAGAATACTGTCTAGAATTAAGGAAGTTGTTGACCACATTTGTACAGCATAGAAATTAGAAGTGATAAATCAGGACACTGCTCTGGTACTGTTTCTATATTTGGCCTTTGTCCAGGGTCTGGGTGTGATTTATTCTGTGTGGGAAAAGACAAGAGAAACTTGGTTAGCTGGTTTATCTAATGAACAGTCAGAGATCCTTTTTAAAAAATCCTTTGCATCTCTTACAGATTTAAGGGTTGTTCCACAATGGCAGAGTATTATTCTTTCACATTTGCTCCATATTGGTTAAAAGCATGGTCTCAGAAGGCCAGAAGAGCAGGCTCTTTCCCAGGAGCATATTCGTTTAATCTCTTGCAGCATTTTGAATGAGTGTATTCTGCCAGCTGGGTCCCTTATTAACTAATAGGCAATAAACTTGGACACACACTCGGATCTGTTTGCCTCAGACATTTAGCTTTATATTTGTAGTCTGCATGGCCTTCCTATCAGACCCTCGGCTTCTCACTTCTGTAATGGCATGCACTTGAACAAGTCAGTTCTAGACAGTATCTCAGAGGATTCAAAATAGCATTTGGCTTGTGGCCTGGATCCTTGTCGCTTTTCTGCTCTGACTTGCTCACAGCTCCTGAGGTGTTCAATGTTTCTCCCAACTCCATTGTTTTTCTTAAGTAGCTCCCAGTTCTTATTAAGCCACTGAGAAGTCCAGCTCCCACTCTAGAGGAAAGGCACAGGGGTCTTCTTCCCATGCACAGGGCAGCACTTTATACTAGGGACTTTTTTTTAAAAAAAATCAGTATTATATGATTCAAGTTCAAGATGCTTGATAAAAATCCAAACCCAAGTTCCCAAATGCAAAAGATTCTTTCAAATAAAATAAACTCAAACTGTGGGACTTGGAAACAAAATGCTCTTTCAAAAGCAGCAACATTTGTTTCTTTAAGTTTATTTGTATTAGTGTCATGTAAGGTACAGCCACTTCCAGGAGTAAACTGGAATGTTCATGTGCCTGAGTCAGCTAAGCATTCAGGATGTGTTATTCACTACATCCCCTTGCCAAGCATATGTACCAAGCCACACTTTCCCCACACTTTATGGTTAAGGAAACTGATGCTTGCCCTTAATATTCACTAAATGCTCACTTTGTGCTAGCCATTACTCAAATACTTTCCATC
The DNA here is from genome assembly GCF_049852395.1 of Peromyscus maniculatus bairdii. Lineage (NCBI taxonomy): Eukaryota > Metazoa > Chordata > Mammalia > Rodentia > Cricetidae > Peromyscus > Peromyscus maniculatus. The sequence goes on from NC_134854.1 coordinate 118,669,353, forward strand.
ACTTAAGTCAATAATCTTAATTTATTTAACTAAAACAAACCCAAGTATTAGTCAGTGTTGTTATCCTGTTTAATGAAAGGTGAAACTGAGGTGTGGGGCTTTAAGGAACTTACCTGAGTATTCTAGATTTAAGTCAGGGTGTCAGAAGCAGACAGACTGTATTGTAGAGGTCAAGTGTGGTGTACACTAGCTTCTCTATTGTCGGGAAAGCTGGAGCTGTTGGGGTGGGGCTGCGGGGCTGGAGCTGTGGGCTGGAGCTGTGGGCTGAGTCACCTGCAGTTGCCTTTACCTTGAGGACTTTCCCTGGAAAGCTGTGTTTATTTCATTTGAGTTGCTGCATAGGTTTCAGCACCGAAGGAAGGTCTCTAGCACTGTGAGGCAAATGCTGTAATCATCCACATGACTTGGTTCTTTATACAGTAATATGAAAATTGTCAATTATGGATGAATTATGGATGCTACAGATACCTGTAATTTTCGGCTGCAGCTTTGTAAACACACACAGCTGCCTTTAATTGCATTTTACCAGTCATGTAATTCATTAGCTCACACCTGCAGCTACCCGAGACACCGCGCCAAATGAACGTAGCTTTCGGTTTGCACTTTCTGTGTTTCCTGTGCTCCGGTTTAATTACCGCACTCAGAGGTTGGGGGATTGGTTAAAAATAGGGTTCATCTAAAGAAGAAGCCTGGTGATTATCCTCCAAGCACATGCTAAGGCTGCCCTCTCAGACATTGCAGTACATCACTGCTTTATCAGTCAAAGCCCAGGGCAGTGAGGAAAAGGAGAAAATTGTAAAATGGATTTTTTTTTTGCAACTGTTGTGCCAACAAAGGCAAATCTTTAGAAAATGAATGTTGGGAAGTCCTACCACCAAAGCCATGGAGGGTGCTGGCAGATTCTGGTGTCCAAGGGGAAAGACAACACAGGTTGTGAGGTTGTATCTTGGAAATGTGGTCTCACAAGACTAGATTAGCAGGGTGTCTTTATTTTAACTTTCCATTTTCTTCTTTCTTTCCCACCAATTGAGATAGTTGAGTTGGTTTGTTTCTAGTTTTTCTCCTTTAAAGCATTCAATGACTTTAGTGCTCTTTCTACCAAATTCTATCCATATCTTATCATTTCCTTAAAAATAGGATTCCTAGTAAACAACAGTAACAACTACAGTTCTGCTTTGGGAGAACATGCCCAGGATCCTATTCAAAATGTGGAGTTTTCAGTATCACCCAATGGTATTGACTTTCCTCATTGTGTATACTCAGGATCCAGAATTTAGAGAAACTAAGTGACTTGCTTGGCTTGAAGGTTCACTTGGAAAATGGGGTCTCTGGTTTAAATCCAGGCTGGCTATCTCTCATAACCATCTTCCCTATCATGATGCCACCTGCCGTTTCCTAGTGTATGAAGATTCTAATCATTCCTTCTACACCTGTCACCACTGACCTCCCCCTTTATGTAGTTATACCTGTTGTACAAACTGCAGAGCATTTTGTGAAGATCTTCTTCCATTGCTGGCAGTCAACATCAGCCTCCTGACTTAAGATTCAGTGTTTTCAGAGATAACAGCTCAAGCAGGCTGAAGCATAAAAGACAATTTGTTTGCTTATGTAACATACAGCTCGGTCCAGGTACCTCTCTCTCCTCTTCATGTTTTAGCTCACTTTTCTTTTTATGTTTAGTCTTAAGTAACTACTTCCAAAGTGGCGATGAGGAGGTCCTCACTAACAGTGGGAGTGTATTCTAGCAGATTATACCTCCCAATCACAGAGCCAATATTTCAAGAAGGTTACTTTAAAAGTGCTAGGATTTGTGGCTCAGATGATTTCTATCACCTGGCTGAACAGAATAGAAGTTTAAATGATGAAGTTCCATGGGTGCTGTTTGTGGTCTTGGGACTGGAGGATAAAGGCAGTGCAGGATGGAATCAACCACTCATTATCCACATAGAGGAAGGGGCAAGAGAGATTGGTTTCCAAAGGAAGGCTGGGTCTTAACTCTAAAAATAAAGAGTCTGGATGCTGGGTAGATAAATCAATCAATGCCCTTCTGACCCATCTCTAGATAAAATGAGCCATTCTCTCTTTGCTCATAGTTCAGCAGTCATTCCTCCCTGATGGTTAAGTTTAGCGAAATTTTCTCAGTAAATATTTTAAATGGTACCCAATCTAGTAATCCAGTCTGTGCCAGCTGTGTCTCTACATAGATCAATACCAAACTTTTCACATCAGACCCAATTAGTGTTCTGATTGTATTCATTTCCCAGATGCTTCAAATTACTAAAACGAATAAAGTGGTTTACGATGTGTCACAGGACACTTTCAAGGACCATTTAGAAACGGCTACAGTTGGAGAGCAGGAAGGTCATGGTTGGGAACTGGTAAGAAAGACAAAGGAGTAGAGAGAAGGATGTTTTGTTGAGAAAGTGGGAAGAGGTAGATAAACGAGGACTCACTGTCAGTTGAAAAGCTCCTCTAGAGCTTTGAATGGCTTTAGAATCAAGCTCTCAAAGGCTGCTTTATTATTGTTGTTCATGTTTTATTTATTTTATACCTCTAGGTTCCAAGTATTAGCATCATTTGTGTTTACAGAGATACCTTCATAGAGCAGTTAAGATTCACACATCAATCTGATGATGCTATGGAACTCTCATGTCTAAGAGACAACACTCTGATGTTGACATTTTCCTTGAGTGAAAGAGCCCTGGGTGAGACTATGTGCTTTTGACATTAGTATTGCTTGGGTTGATACATAGAAAATCCACCTGTCAAGAAACCAGTTCAGCCGGGCGGTGGTGGCGCATGCCTTTAATCCCAGCACTCGGGAGGCAGAGCCAGGCGGATCTCTGTGAGTTCGAGGCCAGCCTGGGCTACCAAGTGAGTTCCAGGAAAGGCGCAAAGCTACACAGAGAAACCCTGTTTCAAAAAACCAAAAAAAAAAAAAAAAAAAAAAAAAAAAAAAAAAAAAAAGAAAAGAAAAGAAACCAGTTCATAGACTTAAGTGTGACTCACATTATGTTCATTGTTTATTTAAATCCATTTGCTTCCATGTTCTAGCTTTTCACTTTTAATTATGAAGAATTTATATTGGTCGCCTGACTACTAAAAATGATCAATGCTAGCTCATCTATTACATGGCATATAATTCTTTTTCATTTGTTTCTATTATTTTAAATAGTTTATTCATTGAAAGAAAGTTTCACAAATATATACAATGTGTTTTGATCATGCCCATCTGCCCCTTCGGTTTCTCATAGTATATCCCTCATCCTCTCTTCCAACCTTGTGTCTCTTTTCTATTTTTATTAATAACCCCTGAGTTCAGCTAGTGCTACCTGTATATACAGGCATATATGGTCATCCACTGGGGCATACATAAATGACCAGTGACCACAGACTTCACGGAGAATGATTCTTCATCAGCGGTTACCAACTGCCAATAATCCCTCAACTAGGAGTAGGGCCTCAGAGGCCCTCTGCCATGCATGCTCATTTTTTTTAACTGGTTTGGTCTTATTTATGAAGGTCTTGTGCAGCTGTATGCAGCTGCAGTGGGTTGTTGCTTGCAACAGGTATGCTATGTCCAGAAGTCAGCTCTTCACAGCTCACCTCCCAACCCACTGGCTCTTACACTCTTGCTGCCCCATCTTCAGCAAAGCTCACTGAATCTCAGATGAGGGGAAATGCATACAGGTGACCCATCCACAACTGAGTATTTAATGTTATTTATACTTGGCCCATTGACTAGTTATGAGTCTCTTCATTGACCACAACATACTGCAAGCTGTGATGTTAAATGTGATTCCTCTGAGTTCCCGAAAAAGGAAGAAATGTGTTCTGTGAACATTCAGCCAACTTTTTCTTTCATCTTTCCTGGGGCTTCCTTTGGCTTTTAGACTATTGTACAACTTTGGGAATTTAGTTAGAAAATCATATCTGTGTATAAATTATGTCTTTGCTGCCGATCCTTGTACTGTGTTATTCAAACTTGTGGTGTTTCCGAGAGGCTCATAGTTGTCTCTTCTCATCCCCTTCTACTCTGGGCTTTACCAGTGAACACTTGTGGATTTTCCTTCTCTGGACACCTGAAGACTGTTTTGGTTGTCTTGTCCTGAGGGGCCTGGATGGAGGTAGCAGTTCTTGCCACTCTCTCCAAAATTTATTTCCACATAATTTTCTTTGTTTCAGTCATGGGAATGGGCAAGCGCTCGCACGCACACGCACACACACACACACACACACACACACACACACACACTTCTTATATTATCAATCCAATGCACATTAAACATTTAATCTCTACTTTCTGTGCCAGAAAATTCCTAGAGCAAGAAAATATAGGAGGGCTTGATGACCATTGTGCAATAAAAATAGGAGAGGGAATATAAAAACAAAACCCTCTAACAATGAACTGCCATACAATAAATAAAAGCTGACATGACTTTGGTCATCCTCCTTTATAATCTGAGAAGAATAGCTTGTACTTTTGGGGGCCACAAGCTGACAATTAACAAAGTGTTTCAGTAACAATAGGCCAACAGAAAGGGTTAGATCTGGAGAAGCTGCCTGAGGCTTGATCAGAGTCCAGCTCTGAAGACAACACTTGGAGAGGCCTCGTTCATATCTGGGTTCCTTTGTTTGCAGCAGTTCTTCATGAAAAACCAGTTTTATGCAGTACTTTCAGGGTATTAAAGTTGAACAGCTTAAAGTTATGTAATTAATTGCATTCAGCTTCAGTTACAATTACTAATTGATCCAAGCCTGCCAGCATCACACCTGGCGATAGACAGGAACACAACAGTGACACCAGGCAGGTGGTGGCAATAATTAGGTTATTACCTTTTCCCCCCTTCAAGTACCAGGTGGTCCAAACCCCAGGATCAGGCAAGCTGCAATTGGCCCACGGGTACCATTTCTGATTCTGAAGTTATTTTGAAGGAACTAAGAATAGTCGCAAGAATAACTAGTAGGTGGGATGAGGTAAACCCAGTACCAAAGTTGCCATACTAAGACAAGCTTGAGGGATGAAATATCAGACCTTGAGATTTTTCAGGAGAAAGATTAGGTCTACAAGAAAGAAAACCTGCTGGACCAATGGCCACTGTGCCTGTAAATTCTCTGACTACCAAGCTACCCCTTGAACCAGGCTCTCTGGGCATAAAGGATGAAGTTATAGAAGTAGGCCTGTGATCTGAGGATATGGACACTGTGTGTAGAGATCTTATGTGTCAGTTTTGAAATCAGGTAGACTTATTTGTCTGGGCAGTGGGGTTTTTTTCTTCCTGGGTTTTCTTATTAAATGTGATACTTTTACAAATTATATTACTTTCTGGGCCTTACCTGTAATTATTATGGATGGGTGGTCAGTTTGCTCACTAAAGAAGAAATGTATCAACATGGCTTAGTGCAATGCTGGCTGCACAATAAATTATCCATTTACAGAAACCTGTTTTTACCTTATTGTATCCAAAATAGTAAGTGGTTGGGTGACTTAGTAGTCAGTTAAGATTGATTGACAGTGATCAGAACTTTTGAATGACAAACACTACCACCATAATTTAGGAAAGAGGGAAATGTTCTTGAGTTCTTTTTGCAGACTTTGGTTCTGGGCTGTCCTATCCTACCTGCTGTGTTCCCATTCAGATTGATTTCAGAAGCAATCAGTGTGGGACAGGAGACATGTATTTGGAGAGCGTTCAGAAAGGAACAGGGAGAATTATTACCAGTGTCCTTTAGTTGTTGATTTTCCTCTGGTTTTTTTTTTTTGTGTGTGTGTGTGGTCTTTGTGCTTTCATGCCTGCTCTAGAGCATCCTATAGAAACTCAGGCTAAGGTTCACATTTAGTGATAGACAGAAGACTTCAGTGGGTCCATCATCCTAAGTCAGAAGTAGAATATTGCCAGGAGGTATCAAGAGTTATCACAGTCAACATGATCACAGCCCTGTCCATAAAATCTGATAGATAAGCTTTTCTTTTACTGGAAACAAATTATCCCAACTGAAATAGGAGAGGCTAAAACCTTGCTTGGAAGGCATACAGGCAGACATGAAAAGATATAGCTTCTTTATTTTTGAAATAGATTCCAGTCTTTCTGGAACTGTCTTCTCATCAATAGACATGGCTAAGAAACCCCACAGTCTCATCTCCCAGGCTTATGCTTCATATTTATTTACCCAAGACGATGAAACCTCACATGTGGTCTCTTCAGTCATTTCTAAGTGGAGCTGGCATCCTTCAGTATATCTCCAGGCAGCTGTGGCTGCACATTTCACATTCAGGTTGTCTTAGTATGTACAGTGCACTATAAGGAGCCCACCACCTTCAGATCCTGTATTAATGAAGACAGGGCTCCTTGGATATAAGGACTTTGATTAGATGATGAAAAACTATCTTACCTTTCAGCCCACAGAAAACAGCTGGAAGGCTTCACTGGTAGTTCCTTCCCTGTTGATCTGTCCTTTCCTCCACGGGGTTAACCATTTCCACAGATCAATACCTTCCTGCTAGAATCAGTGGAAATTAAAACCAGCCATGAAGCTTCACTCAAGCCCTTTAGAAAATATGCCCCTCAAGAGCAGCCCTAATACTGGGGCTTCTGGTAGAATGGCTTTGCTGGACCTTTATTCTCTTGCCAGTCCTGGGCTGAGAGGGAAAGGGCTTCTGATTTCAGTACATCTCTTACAATAGCGTTCATCAGTATACTGCTGAGATTTCTCAGCAACCTCTCCAATTCAGAAGCATCTGCCCTCTCTGTTGCATGAGCCAGGCATCTAGCTTCCTAGCAACCTTTGGAAGCCCATACCCCCTTATCTATAGCTCTGCACACAGGGACCTTTTGGAACATAGAGTGTAATGGAATGCTATCTTTGTTCAAATTCAACTTAGGTGGTATTAATTGTGTGAATTGCTCACAAAAACTCTGTATGGGATCTTGATAATTAAAAAGTTACTAAGAGTTTGACTCATTATGCACATTGTACAATTTTCTGGGAGCATAGGTAAGGATATGGACTCTGGTCCCAGGTCACAGTGTCAGCTGAAGGCAGCCGTGGTTAGAAGATGAGTAGAGAACCATGTACCTGTAAAGACTATAAAGCAGAGCTGACCACAAGGGAGGAGCCTCTTGACATCACAAGCAGTGATTAAATTCTCCTCCTCATCTAACTAGCAATGTGCTGTCGTTTCTTCATCTAGAAGGAAACAGCTAGACCAGCAGTTCTCAGCCTCCCTAATGCTGGGACCCTTTAATATAGTTGCTCATGTGGTGACCCCTCCAACCATAAAATTACTTTTGTTGCTACCACATCAGTGTAATTTTTCCACTGTTATGAATCACAATGTAAATATTTTTGTAGACATAGGTTTGCCAAAGGGGTCATGACTCATAGGTTGAGAACCACTGAGTTAGACTATGAGCCCATAATTTTCCAGGTTGTGCTGCCCACAGCAATAGTTCTTTATAGTTTTATCAACAGACCTACCAAAGCAAGAACACTAGAAAACAAGACAACATATGCAGCATATGTATGAACATTAGGCGTGGAGAACTCCTGGAATTCCTTAAATAAGGTGCGAACCTTACTTTATAGTAGAGAGAAGCTAAGGTAGGAGAAACAACGTTCCAGAGAATATGCCTCTTCATTCTAGAGCCTCTTAGAGCAGATGCCAGTGAACTTTGTCTATGAAAAAGTAAGAGAAGATATGTAAAACTCTGTGATCCATTCATTCCCTATTGCTATTGCTCAGCTCTGCTAAGGAATATGAATGCAAGCATAGGTTATATGTGATTGAGTTGGTATAGCTATGCCTCAGTAAAGGTTCATTGACAACATTTTCTCTGGGACCAGATTTGACCACTGGGTCATAGTTTGCTGGGTAAATAGCTCCAGATATATTTCTTTCTGGTTTTGTGAGTCAACATAGGATGTTCTCTTCCACCACCATTCTGTTTTTAAACCTATGGTATGGATGTAACAATAGTAGAAATGTCAGAGTGGATGTGAGGATAGAAGTTGATGTAGAATAACTGGAGTAGTGCAAGCTTCTAGTAATTTTTTGTTTTATTGGCCATTAGTGGTAAGACTCAGAAAACTTCACCACCTTCTCTGCCTCTTGTGATTATTAATACATATGGACAGAATTTCTACTCAAGAAGTCAGATTCTGGACTCTTCTACTGCCTTCCTGGGGCTAGATAAAAGGATTTGGCCCAGTTTGTCTAAGCCCAGAGCCCAAGCTGCTAAACAGGACTTCTGATCACTTATTCATGGTGGGTAAACTTTGTAGGTCAAAATGTAAAAGCCCATGTATTCAGAGTATGGGTGACACTATTTGTTTAGAACTACATGCTAAATGTATTCCAACCATGCCTTTAATTCTTTCTGTTAGAGATTCTAATGAAACTTTATATTCTATAACTCTCTCTGTCTCTGTCTCTGTCTCTGTCTCTCTGTCTCTCTCTCTCTCTGTCTCTCTCTCTCTCTCTCTCTCTCTCTCTATGTGTTATATTATGGTAGCATTTGGAAGTAAAGCTAATTCAAATATACTTCTCTGGGTCTGTTAGAAAGCTGTTTATCATAGAATCATGTATTTTCCTGTGACTTAAAAAGTTTGATATGCTGACCAAAATTGAACCTTTCAATTTTAGGTTCTTATTATATATAAAAGACTCAAACCTCTAAGTAGCCCTCACTATTCTGGTTTAGAATTCCATCTGTGACTTCACCTCTAAGAAATAAGTGGTCTCCAGACAAGCAGCAACAGCAGCCCCTGAGAACTGTGAGCAATGTGAACTGTTGGGTCCCATTTCAAACCCACTGAGTTGGAAACTATAGCACCCAGAATGTGGTGGCACAACCTAGCAGTCTGAGTTACAAAGACCAAATAACTATGATACTGATGTCATTTGTTTATTATTTTAAAGTATCCTAAAACATTCCCAATTTCTGTTTATGCCGTTGTTATAGTGAGTAGACTTGATGAGTAGAAGATTACAGTCAAGTCCCTTTGCTGGAATTCTACTCTTCTTAAGTTTCCTTGCTTGCTTATATTTAGTCCTGTTGGCATGCAGACTTCATCTTTCCTCCTTGGACTAGCCAGATTATGCTGACACCTTTTTGTTTCTATCTTGAGATATATAGTTTCTTATTGTGGTGCAGGAATAAGAAAAACTAAAGCCCTCTGGACCAAATCTTTCCCATGGCTTTTTTTATATAAATAAAGAATTATTGGAGCACAATCATCCTCATTTTTCAATTATCAAACATACATTGTGCCAGCAAACCTGCAGAGTCACAGAAGATGTTGGCTAGTTCATAGAGCAGAAGTTATTTTGTATTTGTTCCTTTATAAAGACTACGTTTTGTCTAGAGGTATAATTTCTACAAGTAAGACAGCTGAAGAGAAGAGAAGGCTATTAGCTTCAGTTTCCCACTTTTGAATTCAATATCAAAGACTCCCCAGCTCTTCTCTGAATATGTTCCTCAATTTTCCATCTCATTCTTTGCATGGGGACTATAATTTTTCCCACCTGAATTAGTAAAACTAAATTTATTCACTCTTTCCCCTAAGGCTCAGTAGTGTAGTCTTTTGTCAGTATTCTGTTAAATTATCACAATTAAGTCTTCTTGGGAGTATCATTACATGAATGTGTCTCAATCTGACATAATGAAATTGTGAAAATACTCCAAGAGGAATATTTTGAGTCCAGACAAGAAGCCTAAAAGGATACAATGTACTATTGCCTCTCAATGATGCAATCTGAAAAACCAAAGTGCTTTACAGTGTGCACTGTGTCCAGACTCAGAATGAAGAATGACAAAAAATTTTAGATAAATTGGTTTGTGAAATATTTATGTGCACTTTGGTGGCACAGACAGGAGGTAATGTGTTTTGTATTGAATCAGCTTGGGATAAAAAAAAAAGCGCACAATGTTAATGAGATTTTTTAAAGCTACTTTTAAATTCATGTTGGCAAAAGACAAATAGTCAAGACTTTTAATTTCTATAAACTTAACGGCTAGAGAACAAATAAAGCTTTATTAACTTAAATAAAAGTAGCTTTTCTGTCAAGGGCACTGTGATTTATTTTTCTTTCCATGCAATGTTCTGAAGGGCCGTTCTTCTTTATGTATTGATCAGCCCATTCCAGTGTATTGGCCGGGTTCTTACTAAGTACTACTGAAGTTTGAAATGTCACTCAGTGACTCCAGAGAGGTATACTGGTCCAGAGGTTAACCACCAGCTCTTCTAAACAAATCATGCTATGACCTTGATGTATAACCTTGGGCCAATACATGATCTCTGCATGTTAGTAGTTGTTTCTTCCAAAATTTAAGATTTAAAATGGACTGAGCATCTGAAGAAGTCGATGCTGCACTTAGATGAGCTAATCATTCTAGGAAAGTGTTCTAAGAGCTCAGTTAATCCTGAAATATGGGCAGCCAATCTTTTGCCTCCTCATAGTCCTGTCTGATCAGCTCTGTCTTTGCATAATTAATTATTCTGGCCTAAAATTATGACCCTTTACAAATGGTGATATTCTTAAGTATTGATTATCAATAGATTCCAAGTGCCCAGAAGAGTGTGGTACTAAGTTCATTGTGGACGAACTAGTCAAGAGACAAATTTTAGTGAATAAGCTGGAAAATCTGCTACAAGGATAGAAGGGTGTGTGTGAGCTGATGGTGGACGCAGTCAGAGTCTATTCAAACTCTCACTAAACACATTCTTTTGAAATAAGCTGGGAGTACACAGGTGACTCCTCCAGACTTCTTCAGTGTTAACTCACTTCTACAAAGGCTGAGACCCCTTTCGAATTCCCAGACTGGGTCTCCCAACCTTCTTCTTTATGTAAAAATGTGGTTTCTGCTGACCGCTAGCAAAATGCCTTGGCTTGGGTGACTGGATAGTCTTATTTTTATTTTATTTTTTAACAGATATGCTAATCTCAGGAATGATGCATTGCAGCTCCAACATCATTAAAACAGTGTCTCATTGCTGCCCTGCAGCTCACTGCTGAGTCAGCACCCTCTACCAGTCTTTTTTTTTCCCCCAGAGTTTTTAATTTGGCCATAAACCTTCACTCAGGGCAGAAAATTGACACAGAAAGGGCTTTCTTCTCAATGAGGGATTTTTCGAACTGGATCTCAAAGTAGACTTTTTAATGTGCATGAACCTGTTATGAGGTTCACACATATTCAAGCAAAATTCTGAAAGGCCCTTAAGACACTGGAATTTGTGTGATCATCTGACTTCTGGCATTATATCTTGGAGGTGTCAACAGCCAAATTTATTAAATTCTTTCCCCAGTCCCAGGCACATTGTGTTGAATAGGTGCATTCTTTCAGTCTCAGGAAGTTCAACAAATTCTTGCTTTTGTAGAATCTCTTCTCTTTTTTTTTGTTATAGTCTCTTTTTCATTTCTATCTGCTTTTGAGCTCAGCCAGTTTTTTACCTTGACTATGATATTCTCTCTCTCTCTCTCTCTCTCTCTCTCTCTCTCTCTCTCTCTCTCTCTTTCTCTCTCTCTCTCTCTCCATGTATGTATGTATGTATGTATGTATGTATGTATGTGTATGTGTATAAAGACTATATGAGAGAATTAGATTAATATCCAGTTCTTGGGGGCAGCTCACAGTTTCCCATATGATTACTTACTTTATGGGTTATCTATAAAGCACTTTTCCTTCAATTCTAATTTTCCCTTACATCTAGAAGATAACTTGAGTGAGTCATCTCCAATTCTCTAAGACACACATAGTGACTGTAACAATCTTTGGATGGTCCTCTTAGGTGTATCACTTAAGGATGGTGTTTTCCCCTCAAATCTTCATTAAAAATGGGGTGACAAACTGGCCCACTGGGTAAAGGTGCTGCCAAACCTGACCACCTGAGCTCAATCTTTGGGACCCACAGGGTGGAAGGAGAGAACCAACTCCTGAAAATTGTCCTCTGACCATCACACATGCATTATGGTATGCTTGTACTTACACCCCCATCTAAGTAACAACAATAATAATAATAATACACATAATTTTAAACTCCATAAAATATGTCCAGAGTTAATTATTCTAATGTTTCTCTGTACATGCCACTACTTTGTAATATTCACATTCTCTTTCTTCCATTTTGTAGATAATTGGGGCTATTCATACATGAACTCTTCTCACAATTGTTCAAGATAAGTAAGCTTAGGCCAAGGTGCAGCAGACTAAATAGAATGTAACAATGGAGGATAGCCTTGAAGCCTACAGTGTTGTGTCCATGGAGAGCCTTTATCTACTACCTTTTCAGAATCTCAGCTTATTCTTGGTGAGTGACACTACACACAAACACCTCTAACAAGAAAAAGTAGTGATCAAACTTGAAGTAATATCTCAGACTTGAGGTAGATACCCACCAGGCTTAATCAGCATCCATGCTGGGTGATGAAACTCCCCATGGATTCTGTCCCAGTCAGGACTGACTCCTATGATTAGACAAGGCTTTTGTAGGGGAAGACCCTGACTATATATTCTCAGGATAAATTGCTCTCTAATGTGGTCTTGTAGAGTCTGAATACAGAGTATTCTGAAGTTGTCAGAGTGCTAAGCATAATTTGTTCACTCATGAACATCTGCTCCACATCAGTTCTATGTTTTCCTCTACAGATGGAAGAGGTGAAAATGAAATCATCTTTACCCTCAAACTCTCTTAAGTCTATTATGCAAAACATCATTTTTCTTGGAAGATGTTCTCTAAAGGCTTTTTTATTCAACAAATATTCAACTATTAAATTCTTTCCAAGTGCCATACGTTCTCCTTAGTCGTGAGTATACAGCATTGTGATATACATGCAAGACCTGCCTCTTGTCTCTCAGAAATGGTAGACAATACAAAATAAGGATAGGTAGGAGGCAAGCAGCTCTGTTTTGGCCAGTGTTGTGTCCCTAGAATGAACTACAGAGTCTGGCACATAGCATGTATTCAATAATTATTTAGATACTTGAATTTAAATAATTGAGTAAAAACAGTAGTAGAAATGAGGAAATATTTTCATGGCAAAGTGGTCACAATGAACAGAAGAAGGAACTGTTCGTTCTTACCATGTGGGCCAGGTCAAAATACAATCTCACCTTGGACTTTTCTACACTATTAAAAAAGAGGTGTGAAGGAAAGTAGCAATGGCAAATGAAGGGAGGGAATTCCAAGTAAAGCCATGACAAACCATAGCACATCCTACTCCTGAAAGTTAGTGTGATCAGAGCTCAGAGACCACACGGTGGGGCAGAACATGATTGCAAAGCTCTTATTTGCCAAGGACAGGTTTTGCTAGCCTACTGAGATGGAAACAGCTAAGATTTCTTTTTTTTCTTGTTCTTGTTCATTTTTTTTAAAAATCAATGACAATAAAACAATAAAATCAATGCATGCCACTCACTTGTACATGTATACACACACACACACACACAAACACACACACACACACACACACACACCACCACAACAAAACACAAAACAAACAAAAGAACAAAAACTTAGAATCTTATACAGTCCAGACTGGCCCAGAACTCTTCTTGCCTCTACCTTCTAAGTGTTAAACCTATAGGCATGTCTACTATGCCTTACATATGACTATACTGGTCTTGAATGCATGTGTATTTCTTGTTTCTTCTTTTATGGGCTCTTTATCCTATACTAGTTCTGGTGTTCTTGCTTCCTTTCAGGGTACTATCTGTTCTCAGATAGTCTTCTACTTGTCATGTTATAACTCTTTACATATTTCTATGGTTACAGTAACAACATACAAGCAACAGAAATAAGCTTTGTGTGTTTTTTTTTAAGATAACAATAGGCCACCATGAGAATCCTAGCAGAAGAAAGCCACATAACAGCTAAAATATGTGCCTCACAAAGTACACGAGATGTCAACAGAATGCTCACAATGGTGCAGGGAGCCAAAGGAATTTGATGTTCCACATTAAAAAATAACACTGTGAAAGGCACAACAAAGCCTGTCACATGCCTCCCTTGTGAAGCCCATAATGGTAGAAGCAACCTTCCCCTGAGGACAGGAAGAGAACATTTTTGTATAGAGGTGACAATTGAATCATCAGAGGAAAGTTCTAGAATTAAATGGAGGGCAAGACTCTCAGAAAGAGGCTGAGGGTTTAGTTTCCCATTCATGGACTTACAATCCCCTTACAGGCATGTGTTAGGGCCAGGGAAAGCACAGTGGCCACAAAGCCTCAGACTAGACATGTAGGGCTCAGTTTCTGAATGTTGAGGGGTGAGGATATGTGCTGCTCATCTATGTTTGATGCCTCTGCAGTGAGAATGCTGTCTGAGGAGCTTGGAAGTTTGTGAAGCCTTTGAGAATGTTGCCTCCTTTTCTATTGTATAGCTACTTTCCCATTGACATTACAAATACCTAGCTTAGCACCTGAAGAATAGAAGGATTTATTTTGACTTATAGTTTGGGGGCAGAGTCCATCATAGCTGGGAAATGATGACAGCTGACAGCAGGAGTTGGAGGTCATATTTCATCCTCATTCAGGAAGCAGAGAGAGATACATGCTGGTACTCAGCTCACAGTCCCAACCCTTGGAATATGTCATCTACCTCAGCAGTTTTCTCAGTTGTTCACTGTTCACTGGAATCCCAGTAAAGTTACCCTAGGTCACATGACTGGATGGGACCATAGTTGACACATGGGCTCGGGTCTGCTAAATCTCTGTGTTGAATGTTCCCTTGGTGCTCTAAAAATATGACTCATGTTATGATACTCAGCTCCTCACAGCATTGTCCTAGAAGACTACTTTGTAATGACCCTGGCAGAGTTAAAAATGAAGATTTTGGGGCTTCCCTCTGCCACCCATTCTGGAAGGACTATCTCATTGGTCTGCATTTGAAAAACAAGAGCACTGAGGAATTCCTAGCACATCAGAGTTTAAGAACCAGTACGCAAAAATAAACAATTTCATTATAGTCAGAAATATTTAATAAAATTATAGAAGTCCAAATTCATTCTAAGGTAAAGCTTAAATAACTGAAGAAGAGCTGGGTTGATGATTCGGTGAATAGAGTATTTGCCACACAAGCAAGGGGACCTGAGTTTTGACACCCATCACCCACATAATCTAGATGTCAAAGCAAGTGTTTATAATCCTTAGTGTTCCCACAGAAAAATGAGAGGTGGAGATAGGCTAACTGGAAGCTCACAGACCTGCTAGCCTTGCACATGCCATGGCAAGAAAGGAACCCTCTCTCAAACAAGCTAGAAGACAGGTTGTCCTCTGAACTCCATAGGTTATAGCATATGTATCTCACTAATACAGACACACACACACACACACACACACAAAGATTTAAGAAATGAAAATGATTCTTTTCCGTATTTATTTTTTAAATTGTACTATTTACTTCCTTCTCTTCCCTCCTCCAACTGCTCCCCTGCTTGACTCCAAATCAAGGTGGTTTCCTTTCTCCCAAACCCAAGAGTCCTATAGAAAATCATCTTACTGGAAACAGATGCAGAGACCCACAGCCAAACACTAGGCCAGGCTTGGGGAATCTTGCAGAAGAGGGGAAGGAAGGATTGTAGGAGCCAGAGGGGTCAGGGACACCACAAGAAAACCCACAGAGTCAATAGCCTGAGCTCATAGGGGCTCATAGAGCCTGAAGTGACAACTGGGGAGTCTCCATGGGACTGACCTAGGCCCTCTGCATATATCTGACAGTAGTGTAGCTTAGTCTTGTTGTGGGACTCCTAACAGTGGGATCAGGGGCTGTCTCTGCCTCTGTGGCCTGTTTTGGGGATCCTTTCCTCCTCCTAGGTTACCTTATCCAGCCTTAATAGAGGAGAAGGTGTTTAGTCTCACCCCAACTTGATATACCATAGTGGTTGACATCA
Source organism: Peromyscus maniculatus bairdii (assembly GCF_049852395.1). Classification (NCBI taxonomy): domain Eukaryota; kingdom Metazoa; phylum Chordata; class Mammalia; order Rodentia; family Cricetidae; genus Peromyscus; species Peromyscus maniculatus. Next base: position 118,685,242 of record NC_134854.1, read on the forward strand.
ACAGAGATGTCTATTTCTGAAGAGAAATTGAGGAGGAGGAGAAGGAGGAGGAAGAAGAGGAAGAAGGGGTGAAAATGGGGTAGTGGAGGTGAGAGGTGTAGGGACTGGGAGGAGAGAAGGGGAAACTATAGTTGGGATGTAAAAAAACAATAAATAAATAAATACAAAAAAAGAAAAGCATCTTAGTACTTTCTGAGGAACTGTATATATACATTCAGAGGTATTTCTAAAGGTCATGCTGGCCTGAATACTAATACTATCCTCTATTTGTCATTCAGTTTTTCACTAAAAAATTAGAAGAAACTGATGGTTAGCATGGATTTGGATTAATTTTTGTTTATTTTTTTCTCATACTTCAGACACACACACACACACACACACACACACACACACACACACACACACACACACACTAACAAAGACCTGTTGTGTTTTGATTCAATGGAAATCATGGGGACACTGCTCCTCATAGTGGTGGTTAGAACTGGAGTGGCTTCCTAGTTGGAACTATTTGGGAAGGTTTAGGGGTGTGGTCTTACTGGAGGAGGTATATCACTAGGGGCAGGCTTTGAGGTCTCAAAATCCCATGCATTTCCAGTGTATTTTCTCTACCTCATGATACTGGATATGTCTTAAGATGTGAGTTCTCGGCTACTGCTCTAGTGCCATGCCTGCCTGCCTGCTGCCATGCTCCTGGGCATGAGAATCATGGATTCTAAACATCTGAAACTGTAAGTCCTAGATAAAGTCTTTTTTTTTTTTAATCAGTTGCCTTGGTCATGGTATCTTGTCACAGCAAGAGAAAAGTAAGTTAAACACTCATTCTGGCTTCTGTTGCCCTTACCCCAACTGCATGTACTCTCTGTATAGGAAACTCTGATAGGTGAATGTTGGCTTGCATATCCAGTCAACAGCCAACACCAGTTACAGAAATCCCTGACTCCCTAAGAAGCCCAATATAAGAATACAAGTAGGTTTTCAATACTGACAGTTACATAACTTCCTGTTTCTAGAGATAGTCACCGTTCTTTATATACTGGTTAGTTATCAGCAATATCTGGTTAATCTGTATTCTAATCATAAAAGGGTAAATTTAGAAACTATTACCTTTGCTTCAGATTCTGGAAGCAGATTCTAGTTGTAATCAAGAAGTCAGTCCCAAAATTATTCCTGATAATTTTGATTTCTCCTGGGCCCTTCTTTGAGACTGTAACTTATTTTACCAACCAAAAGGTATAAAACTGCTCATGATCTTAAAAAATCCAATAGGCATATTTTCCTTTAAGTAAAAAAAAAAAAAAAAAAAACCTTATTGTGGTTAAAAGTAGATGTTGTAGTGTCTTTTTACAGGAGCAGACAGTGCACTTGTCTCATATAAAATGAACAGTGATTTTTCTGATTTCTCTGTCATAACTGAGGCCCTCTTAGCCTACACTCCTATTTTGAAAAATGGATGCAATTCCTACTTTTACTGAATTTTCAAAGTGTATCATCTTTCTTTCATTTTTGACACATGAGTTATGTAGAGTTGTATTGTACTGGATGCATGCTTTTATTCCTATGCATAGAGATTGGCACTTGTTTAAGAGGTGGCTACATCTATAAATATTTATACCCTGCAAAATAGTCCTGGGTAAGTTAGATACTATGGCAGATGCTTTTTAAGATACTCATGAATGATTTATGTTACCATTAATTTGTGCCCTTCTCCAATTGAAGCAAGTCTGGCCTCAGATGACCAGAAGGTGACAAGTGTGATGATGAGAACCTTCCCAAGCTGGAGTTTTCATACTTTGGAAGATACCAGCTGCTATGCCATGATGACTTTCAGACAATCCTTTGATGGTACCGTTATACAGAGCAACTGGGCCACTAAATGAAATGACCATCTACTTGCCTTCTGTTTGAGTAGCCTAGGAGGTTTACCCTCCATACCCAGTCATCCACTGACTACAGCAAGAGGGAATTCTTTGTAATCTCCCCAAAGAGTGTCCCAGTTTCCAGGCAGCAGCAGTAGCTGCTTGATCACTAACCCTGAGCATCCATGTAGTGTAGACATTCTAGGAAGGAATGATAAAAAAAATGACGCAATAATTCCTGGGGGTTTTGCTGTCTATAAGTTGAACCCCTGTTTCAAAACCTGAAATGTTCCAAACTATGAAACTTTTTGAGCATTAATAAGGTATGACCAGATAGGTCATAATCAAAATGAAAGCATACTGAAGGTATCACATTAAATTACATTTAGGGTATATATTTATAAGGTATATTTGAGATATGAATTAATTTACATAGATACTAGATCACAATCCTAAATATCTTATTATTTATGTACATATTCAAAAGTATAAAGTATCTAAACTCCAAAATGTCTGGTCCCAAGCACTTCAAATAAATAATGTTCAACCTGTACAGAATTTTATCATCAAAAGCAAGAGGAAGACAAATAAAAGGTTTATGTTATTAGATACAGCCAAAATCCATGACAGAGATGAGTCCCTCTAACAGTGTTGATCATGTGAAGGGTTTTGACACATGTTAGTTTTTAACAAGGTTTTAGAAGGAAGATTATGATAATGAGGCAGGGAAAAGTGATGTATCTGCTTCAAACATTTGTCAGATGGGAAGCTAGCTGCCTTTAGTGGGTGGTCAGAAAGCTGGATGTCCTGTTAGCGATGGGTATGTTAGTTAAAGAAAAAATGGAAAGATAAGAGGTTTTAAGAAGGGCTTTCAGGGGCTTAGACCTGTCTCAACTGACTGTACCAGACTTGGCCGACTCCCCATAGGAGACTTTGCCTTGGACCAGAAGGTGGGAAAGAGAGGTGAGCTGTGGGGGAAGACTTGGGGAGGGGAGGTGAGAGGAGAGGGGAATCTGTGGATGGTGTGTAAAAATGATAGAAAATTTAATTAGATGAAAAAAAGACAATAAAAAAACTTAAGGCAAAATTGGCAGAAATAAAAACTATACAAATTGAATAAAAAGGGGGCTTTCAGAAAGACCTTCTAGAGTCGGGGAGTAAGGATTAGGCTCTACCCTCAATCTGCAAAAACTGAAGCAAAAATCTTTCAAATCTTACAGAATTCTTATCCTTCAAATCTTACAGATCAAACAGTAAACTAAATGCTTATTATAATAGTTGGGACATTTATTTATGAAAACAAGTAAATATCAGTAAGAAGGGCACAATTCATCTAATTTTTGACCTACCATATTCTCATCACCCTTTCAGGTTTCCAGTCACCTTGGAAGCCAAAAACTTCACAACTATAGTACTGGTAAAATCCAGCAGTGTGTCAGTCACTGGAGGGATCAAAGCCATTTGGGGGACTTTCCCAAAGGTGCATCACCATTGTATTCATCTAGTAACTTCCTCGGAATGCCCTATTTTGAGAGCTTGATTGATTTAGTCTGACTCAGTTTTCACTGTGCAAATAGCTCTCTCCCTGGGGTATCTGGAAAAAAAAATCAGCTGCAATTGTTTAACATTTCAGCTCTATAAAGCAGTGGCACCGTGAGACAAACAACAAAGAGGCTGACCATGAACTTCAAAGGGAAATGTGGGTCAGGAGATGTCCACAAGTGGCACTAGAAATATTCCAGCATATTTCTGGGACATGAGGAGGAGCTTGTTTTCAGTTTCTAGATTACATATTTGAAATGTATAATTATGATAAGGGAGGTTGAGGAGTTCATGGCTCAGACACAGGAAGTAAGCCCAATGATAAAAAGTGTCCCCAGCATGTCTATGTTAGACTTGCTTATACCAAGGCTTTAAATATGCTATTATAGATAGGATAAAAGAACCACAGGAAACTGTCTTGAATAATTGATGCATGATAAAACAACAATATCTTGCCTAATACAGATATTCAATAGAGATAAAGGCATTATAAATTATCTAAATGTATATTCTCAAGTTGTGAAGTACAAAAACTTGAAATGAAAGTTTTACTTGAGGATAACAAAGCAGTTTCCAACAGGCCATGGAGGGGGAAGAAGAGGAAAAATTGATGGAAGACAACATTGACTTGAGATAGGTCAAATGAGATCATCTAGGTTAAGTAAGAAAAAATAGTAAAAAAAAAATAGGTGAATAGACTTGCAACATCTAGGACACCATCAGATGTACCAACATGTAGAAAGAAAGCTAAGAAAGAGAAGAAAGAAATAAAGATTTAGGAAAAAAATAAAAGAAGAAAGAATGGTATAAATCCATATAAAAATGGCAGGTTTAACTCCTAATTCATATGTAATTACAACAAATTACAGCAAATCAAACTGGACTGGACAGTCCAATTAAATGACAGACGTTGTCAGAGGTGGTAAGAAAATACAATTCAATTAGATTATACTTTATAAATTTTTATTATTTTTATTTTACAGTGTTTCTATTGTGTGTGTGTGTGTGTGTGTGTGTGTGTGTGTGTGTGTGTACATGATGTATATGGGTGGGATGAGGCATACCACAGTGCATGTGTGGATGTCAGAGGAGAACTCAGTGGAGTTGATTTTCTTCTTCAACCTTCACCTAGCTTTCAGGGATTGAACTCAGGTCCCCAGGCTTCCTTGGCAAGCGCCTTTACCTGCTGAATCATCTTGCTGGACTCAAGTATATGATGTTTATAAGCAATGCATTTTAGTTCCAAGTAAAAGGTTGGAGGTCAAAATATGGGAAAAGAGACAGTGTCAAAAGACAAACCGAAGGATCTGGAGGTACTATACAGATGTAAGACAGAATAGGCTTAAAAAGTGCTGATGGAGACACAGGACAGTTTATAATATGTGTCTGTCCACAAGGAAGACAGAAAAATTATAATCATGTCTGTACTTAGTAGTAAACTCACATCACAAAATTTACATAATTAAGGGAGCATAAACATTTCTAAGAATACTTATGAAGTTCAGTGCTAGATATAATAACTAAGAAACAAGACTTGAAAAATACTGTACACTGGCCAGAATTAACAGATATTTACAAAATTGTCCACCTAACAATAAGTGAATTCTCCTTTACCTTACTGGACCATGTGGAACATTCTCAGGGATTGCTTTGTTAAATCAGAAACAAATCTCACAATATTTTAAAATATTGAGATCATCCCAAGTATTTTCCTCAATACTAGAAATAATAGAAAATGTTTGAGGACTCATAAATATATGTCCCTAGTTGGTGTGTGTGTGTGTGTGTGTGTGTGTGTGTGTGTGTGTGTGTGTGTGTATATATATATATATATATATATATATATATATATATATATATATATATATAGAGAGAGAGAGAGAGAGAGACTACACAGCACAATACTAAAGAGTCAAAGATAAAAATTTCACACACACACCTTAGGAAAATACATTGAGATTAATGTAGTGTAATATAATGTATCTACACTATCTACACTTGTAGAATCTGTGAGAGCCATGTTGAGAGGGGAATTATTATGTGTAAATGCCTACATTTGGAAAGAACAAGCATTAAAAAAAACCCTCAAGCTTCCATTCAGGGATTTTTTTAAAGAGTATCAAACAAAATCTAAATAAAGAATAATGTTGAAAATTAAAGATTAAAGTGCAAATAAACAACAAAGAGCGGGAAAACAGTAAAGAAAATCAATAAAGCAAAAAAGAAAAGTTCTTTGTAAAAGTGAACAAAATTGACAAAGCCTTTGCTAGACTGAACAAGCAATTTAAATTACTATGATCAGGAAATGAATGGGGGTCATCACTCCTCATCTCATAGAATTGAAAAGGATAAAAACCATGAAGACCCACATACAAGCAAATTGGATAACATAATGAAATAACAAATGCCTAGAAAGATACAAACTACCAAAACTATCAATGAAATAGAAATGTGAATATACCCACAGCAAACATTAAATGAGTAGCCACTGTCTTCCCCAATACAACTCAGATTACAAGCCTTTACTAGTAAATTCTATACAGCATTTTCCTCAAATGTATTTTTTTATTTTTGAGATTATGAGATAATTACTTCATTTCTCCTCTTCATTTTCCCTTCCAAACCCTATCATAATATACCTCCTTGCTCTCTTCCAAATTCATAGCCTCCTTTTTTATTGATTGTTGATACATTTCCGTAAGTGGTTGTATATGCACACACACACACACACATACACACATATTACTAAATATAAACTAATCTGTCTGTATAATGTTTTAAATGTAACAGTAATCCTTCATATAGCCTTTAAAATAGAGGAGGCTATAGAGATGGTCCATTGGTTAATAGGACTTGGTGTTCTTTCAGAAGATCCATATTCAGTTCCCAGAACCTACATTGTGGCTCACAACTATCTGCATCTCCAGATCCAGGGTATCTGACACCCTCTTCTGGCTGGCATAGCACTGAATGCATGTTATGCATAAGCATGCATGCAGACAAATCACCCATACATATGAATGAAAATATAGTAAAAAAATTAAATAAGAAAGTAATGTTTCCTAGTTCATTGTATAAGGGCAGCTAACTATCCTGATACCAACATTAGACAAGAGCCAATATACCTTATAAATAAAGATATGCAAAATTTCAACAGAATTCTACTAAGCAGGGACAATGTACATATATATTATAAGAGATTATACACTATAAAAATGGGGGCTAGCTTCTGGAAAGTAAGATTGAGCTAACAAACAAAGTATAACAAAGCCTGTTAATATTGTAAGAAACCAAATTACATGACATCAGCAGAGACAGACAGAACTATTTTGAAAGTACTAATGGGTAACTGCATTCAATCCAGTAGTGACATTTTTATTAAATAAGAAATAATTCCATTTATAATATCATCCTAAAGAAAAAGCATCTAGTCATATATTTGACAAAAGAAGTATAAGACTTTGATAATGAAAAGTATAAATATTAATAAAAGAGAGTAAATCTATAATCAAGTTGGTAGTCATCAAGCTTGAGAGATTGGAAGATGACTAGGATGGCAGCCCTCTGCAGATTGATCTGTTTATTCAGTGTAATTTATGCCAAACTTCTGGAAACCCTTTTATCAACAGAGTTTGTCAAGTGGTTCTCAGATTCTTGTGCACTCAACAAGAGACCCAGTATAGCTAAAATAATCTTTAAAAAGATTGGAGAAATAATGTGTCCCAATTATGAACTAACTATGAAACCACACTCTTCAGAACAGTGTATTTATTGTATATAAAGATACATGAATACACACAGTAGTAAGTCCCTACACAGATTCATATTATGATCATTGACTTTCAAAGTAGGCTAGTGTGGAAATTAAGGTTTTCAACAACAAGTAGTTTTCTATAGAATAGTTAATTTGGATCGATACCACACACCATATAGAACTTCATCTGTCATGATGATCAACTAATACATAAGTTCTAAAGTTTTAACAAGCTTTTAGAGGAATGTGTAGACATAAATATTTCTAACTTTATATTAGGTACCATTTCTTCTAAACGAAAAGATAAACTGATGAAAGAAAAAAAGATCAACTGTTTTATCAGTATTCAAAACTTTTATGTTTCAAGGGACCTCATTAAGAAAGTGAAAATACAATTTCACACTGGATATAGTGTTTTTAAATCACATACCTGAAAAATATCTCAAATCCAGGATATTTAAGAGTCCTTGTAACTCAACAGTACAGGCCATCTAATTTTCTAACCTGGGGAGAAGATTTGAATAAACATCTCTACAAAAAAGATACCATATAAGCAGTGAAGGATGAGAAGATGTTCAGGTTTTGGAGATAGATTTGTAGTTCTTCTGAATGCAAAACATAGAGTTATGTGACTCAGCAGTTTCACTCCAGATATATCCCCAAAGACTTATCATCTATTAAAATCACACACACACACACACACACACACACACACACACACACACCACACACACACATATATATATATTCATAATAGCATAATTCATAGCAGTAAAAATTAGAAACAATGGATAAATAAAATATATATTAGAAACATAATGGGATATTATTCAATTATAAAACAGAAAAGAAAAAGTAATTCATGCATGAAAGTCACTCACAGGAAGTCAACTAGTTGGTATGTGATTGTATTTTTCCTGGTTAGTTTTTCTTAACCTGAAACAAATTACAGTCCCTTGAGAAGTGGGAACTTCAATAGTGGGAGTGCCTTTATTAGATTGGCCTATGGGCATTTTCTTGATTAATGATTGATGGAGAAGAGTCTAGCCCACTAGGGGAAGTGCCACCCTGTGGACTGATTGGTGGTGTGAGTTGGACCATAAAGAGGAAGCCCATGAGCAGCATTCCTCCATGGCCTCTGCTTTAGTTCCTGTCTCCAGGTTCCTGCCTTGAGTTCCTATTCTGTTTTCCCTTGATGATGGACTCTAACCTTTAAAATACAGTAAACCCTTTTCTCCTCAACTTGGTTTTGGTCATGGGTTTATCACAGCAACAGAGAAGCAAATACACTACAATATTTACACAAAATTTCCACAGTATAAAAATCTATAAAAATAGAAAGGATGTTAGAGGCAGTACAGGAAGTGACACCTGTCTCCAGCAGTAGTCTTTCCTTTCTAGAAGGATAAAAACATTGGATTGCCTAATAGCTAATGACTGTCCTAAAACTTCTGAATTAAAGGGTAAATTTTATTGTGTCTGTTACCTTTATTTATTTATTTACTCAGCAGTGTGTGTGAGTGTGTGTGTGTGTGTGTGTGTGCGCGTGCACGCGCACGCGCACAGGCACGCTTGTGTGTGTGTGGGCACGCACATGCATGTGTCATCATGTCCATGTGAAGATGTTCAAAGGACAACTTGCTGAAGTCAGTCCTCTTCTTCCACCATGTGAGCTCTAAGGATCAAATTCAGGTCATCTGATTTGGCAGCAAACACCTTAATCTGTTAGGCCATCTTGCCAGCCCTCAGTTTTATAGCATTTGAATTATAGTTCAATAAATCTATTGCTTAAAAAGACATCTTAAATAATACACATCGAAACTGTGGACATTTGAGGTTTTTGTTTGTTTGTTTTTGTTTGTTTTGGTTTTTGTTTGTTTGATTTTTTTTTTTTCAATCCAAATTCAGGAGCCAGAACAAAGCTACAAGGTTGCTGCCTTGGTACGTGACAAAGGTGCTGTGGCTAAGAATTTCATTGCTAACATCCACTTGCCTTTTCCCCTAGCCTATAGGGAGAGCCAGCTAGGACTCCTAGCTCAAATCCAAATGGCAAGTGTATGTGTATTATTTAGCCAAAGTTTCTATGTTCCAGAGTGACATGTGGCACCTGAACTAGGGCAGGAAGGAAATATTCACTCTAGAGAATCACCTTTGGGGTTTGCGTGTAGAATATGGTGTGTGTGTCAGGTGGTGGTGGTGGGGTCATGGTATAAAAAGCCAAGAGAGTGGAGGACCTCACCCAGAACAAAATAAAAATCTGTTTTGCATTTCATACAATGCTTTGTTTTCCTGAAAGGAAAGCTTCAAATTCTTCAGGCTAAATGACTGTCATAGTGACATCTAGCTGTACCTCTCTAAAACATGTCTGTAGGATGGTTTTATGTAAGTCCAACCCTCTTACAGCACTTGAATATTTTTCTGGAAGCCTTTGCATTTTCTCCTTTCCAACATAGTCACATTTGTCATGGTACCTAAAATTTAAACTATCTAAATTCTCACCAATGTTATGTTGGTAGAACTCCAGCCACAGGACATGTGGTCATATCACTCACATCCCATGTGATAGAATGTCAAAATTGTGAATCATGCGAGTCATTCAGAATCCACTTCACAAATATTTAAGTGGCAGTTTACATCCGGAGATATATATGTTTTCTGACAAGTTGGAGGTGTAATTCATCGAGGGAATGTGTCAAGATGCATATTCCTTTCTGTAGTGCACTGAAGTGGTTCTTCATATCTTTCTAGAGGTCTACTTTTCAATCCTGGGGCATATGACCACAGCTACATAATTTGACAAACTCATCAAGTTTAATAGCTTGTTTTGTGATATGGGTATGTTTGTTTTAGAGTGGAATTCATTCATTTTCACGAATATTTGATATATCTAATATAACCTACACAATAATTTTCCTACTAAGCATAAGGACTTTTGTTCTGGATCTAACCCTTTGCTGCTCTTTAGGATTTCCCCAGTCTTCCCTGAAAGCAGTTAGCAAAAACACTATCTTTATACTGCAAAAATATTTTGTCTCAGTCCATGTCAAGCTGCTATGGCAGAACACCTCACTCTGACTAATTTTTAAAAAAACAGATTTATTGATTTATTTTCTTTCAGGTCTGGAAGCTGAGAAACTCAAGATCAAGGTGTCTGGCCTTGATCTCAGGAAGGTTTTTTTTTCTGTGTTATGCAATGGCAGAGGGTGGGGAAGAGCAAGAAAGGAAATAGAACATGTGTTGTAAGAGAGAAAAACTCTTTATGAGAGAAGTCTCAGGATGATAGAATAATCCATTCATGAAGGCTTGCTCCCATTCTTCTTTCAAATCCCTCCCGCTAGGCCCTACCTCCCAACATAAGAACTTTGGGTACATTCAAACCAAACTCTATCACCATGCATTGCACAGGAAAGAAAATAGAGCAAAGAAAACACTCTCCTTTGATATGCCTATCTTACCATTAGCTGGATTATAAGTGTGTATATTATATATTATAAGCATGGAAACCTCAAGCACTATTACAGCTTGCAGATTACAAGACTTGCCTTCTAGGAGAGGTCATTTTCAAGATGAAGACAATTTCTGTGTGACTTTTACTGAGGAGGTGTGAGCAAATGTCTGTTCATTCCAAGTAGGACACCACACAACAAAGCATTAATTACTCTACCTGAGTCTAGCTAGGTGAAGCAGAAGTTTATTTTGGTTCTTACAGGAGCGTGGGGTAACTCAAAGGCAGCTGCCATTCATCCCAGAATGAATGGCAACTCTGGGAAGCTGTATCCCTGGCACTTTCTGCCCAGTTTGCAGACAGCTCAGTGAGTTTCCTGCTTTTGAAGCCTTGGGGAGAAGCTCTGTGACCCTATGCTTCCTGAGCCTTGCAAGTGGCCTCAGCTTCCTTTTCCTCAAGACTCTCCCTGTTTCTTCTAGACAGGGTCATTTCCATTTGAAAGAAGTTACCATTTGACAAAGATTGAAGACATTGTTCTTTTCAGTCTGACTGGCTTGACTGGGATTCTAGAACATTTGTGCTTCACTACCAGAGGTGACAATCAGCTTGCCTGTCTTTCTGCATGGTGCTTTTGGACCTCTTCCTTTTTTTCAAGGTCATAGTCTTCTAGAAAACTTGAGTTTTAAAACAGCACTCAAACCACCACTTATAGGTATTTAGACAAGAAACTGGTTTAGGATGCTTTACTTTTTAAAAAATCTGTATCATATGCAATGACAGTATCTCTTTGGATGCAAATTTTTCACCCCACAGATTTTTAAAAGTGCTTCTGATATAAAAACAGTGCAGTGGTAACCACAACCTCTCACAGAAATTCCATTGCAAATACATACAAATGTACATGATGTGGGTCAGCAATTGGTGAGATATTCAGAGGGCCATACTTCTGATCTACAGACCCAACTCAGAATTTGAACTAGATTCTGCTTTGGAAGCACATAGCATTTCCAAAAGCACCAGATTGCATGGAACAGAAAAAGATGGTTGATATTTGGGTTTGAAATCCAAGTTGTTGTCCAATGCAATAAAGGATGTAATGTAAATAGAAGCACAAATTACACCACATTCATCTCCTGTTTGATCTTGAGGTACTTTTTAAATTGGACATGTTGGCATTAATTCTTTTCTATGATGATGACTAATGTTATTACCACCTTGATATCATACTCATTAAAATATACATAATTCATATTTGCATTCATATACACATTTGCCACTTCTGCATTCCAAAAATATCCCACTGAACCCTGACCAATGTGTTCGCACATTTCTACAATGCTCCTTCTGGGATCCCCAGGCACATAACATAGCGAAGAGTTCATTAGGACCATGTCACCAGCATAGCTATAATTAAGGCTGCATCAGCAATTTCAGGGTTTATAACTCTGCTGTAAAGTTGTTCTCTGGGATGAAAGTCAGCACAAAAGCTCAACCTGGGAATATATCGTTTGCCAGATCTGGGGAGGGGGGGGGATTGATTTGGTTGTTTATGATTCTCTGTACTGCTCATCTGATTCTTTGTGCCATTTGAATTGGGATGTTTTATAGCTTGGTGATCATCAAGAACTGACATTTTCACTAGTGTCTTTGTGGTCCTCACTCAGACTGTAAATATTACAGTGACTCAGCCAGTGTTCCTGCTTCTGTGCCTGGAATGGGGACAATGTGTATAGGAGTGCAGTTAACATGAAGCAGGAGTTACTCTAATTAGGTGAGAACTGTGTCGTTTCATTCAAGTAGATGCACTGAATTCTGCAGTTGTCAAGCAGATACTGAGCAGGCACCTGCAAATTGCTCTGCGACATGTAATTGGTAAGTCACTGCAAATAGTCCGATAGGTTTAGATCCAGCTCTGTTAGAAAACTGCTATCCACACTCCTAGCTGAGGAGCAGTTGATGGCTGCTTGAGGACCAGTGTAGTCACTGGGAGCTTCCCAGTACCTCAATGGATGACCCCATACTTGTGCATCCATGTGCACATCAGGAGCACTAATAGGACTCAGTGTAATAAATAAGTAAACACAAAAATCAATAATTATAAGAAGAGGAAATAAAGTTGGAAGGGATGTGATGGTGGAATTTGGGAAAGTTGGAGGAGGGGAGTGGATACCATCAAGACATATTGCATATATGTGTGAACTTTTCAAAGAACAAATAAAAATTAAGAAAGAAACTATAACCCACACTTCATAGTAACTGCAGGAGAAACTTCCCAGCTGGAAGGCCCCAGATTCTGTACATCCTTAGGCTGTTTCCTATTGGCTTTTCTTTTTATATTATTTTTGTTATCTGAAAATTTTATGTATGTATAAAATATATTCTGCTCATTCCCCAACCTTGTCTCTTCCTCCTACTGCTACCAATATCCCCTCATAGATATCAGTCTTCCTTCCAGATCCATGAATGTTTGGTTTTGTTTTATGACTCATTTGGTTTAGCCAAGGCCATCTGTGCAAGCATTAAGTTGGAACTATCCATTGGAACCTGGTAGGGTCCTCAGCGAGTCTATAACTCAAGATAATAGTTACCCCTTTCTTTGAATATATCTATAGCAAATAGTCCAGCAGTGAAGGTCGAGCTTCCTTATCCAAATCTCCATCCAGTCCTGAGTGTTGCCCAACTCAGTCCAGGCGTCTGTAGCTGCTGCCAGTTCCTGATTGTAATGGTTGTGTTTTGCCCAGGAGATGACATTTCTCAGCCTTCTCATTCTTACATTCTTTCTACCCTCTTTCCCCCAAGATATTCTCTGAATCTTTGAGGTAATTGGATAAATGTCTTATTTATGGCTGAGCATTAATCCATCACTTGCTCTCAACACCATGAGTCTCTGCACTTACCAATGTTCACTGGAAAGAGAAGCTTCTATGACTAAGGCTATAAGGAGAGTGTGCCTGTAAATATACAGAAGGCAGTTTGATGCTGTGTCAGTTTATTAAACAATAGTATTCAATTCCTCCCTAGGGCCTATGATATCCTTGGTCCTGTTTGGGGGGTTTTGTTGTTGTTGTTGTTGTACAAGGCATGCTTTTTTCCCCCTGTGGAGCAGGTCTCAAATCCAGTTAGACAGCAGTTGGTTGATCCCATAACAGTAGGGCCATTGTTCCACAGTGGACGCATCTTCACTGGTAGATTGTTCTTAAGATCATAGATTAAGAGCTGTATAAGACTATTATTGATGCCTTTTCTCCGAAGCAGCCTGCATAGCACCTCTGGGAATGATGAAAGTTATCTAGCAGAAAGGAAGCTCCCAGCTTAGTTCCAGCAGGATTTCTCTATATCATGCATCCAAAGTGCTGTCTTCAGCAACAGGGTCTTATCCTTATCTTCTCTTTGGTGGATGTTGCCATCTTGAGACACCTGACTGTAGTACTCAAGAATGGAACAGGAGTTCACTCCTCTGACAGTCAATTTGTGGTTAGATTCACTGTCATATTTGGTACAAGTTTAAATGTAGTCTTAGGCAGTTATCCAAATAATTAAAAACCCATACTATTTTTCAGTGAGGGATTGACTATTAATGGCATGTGTAATAATTACAAGCTGAAACTCCAGCAAAATTAAATAGGATTCAAGCATTCTTTCACTTCTTTTATGTGTATGGCTTTGGACAAATGACTTAATGCCATTAAGCTTCCATTTCTCATTTATAATATATAGGTACATACAAGGAGTTCTGTAAAATATAAAATTTGACAGCCCTACAAAGCATAGCACTTATTGACATAGTGGCTATTATGTCAATTTGTATTTGGCCTAATTGGAATGGCTTTTTAATTTGTCATTTATCATTTGTTTATTCACCCATTTTGTCATGGAGTTGCTGCCACTGTGCCAGACACTCTGATGTGATGCTGGCGAATATGCTGATCTGGATTGTTATAATCCTTTTATTTCTTAAATAAAACTCTAGTCAAAGGGACAAAAAATGGATTGGACAAATAAAACAATCATAAATTTACACAGGTGCTAAGAAGGAAACAGGTCACAGGTTATGATGGAGACTAACAATCAGGAGATCAAAATGAGTTTAAATTTCTAGTATTCAGGGAAGACTTTCAGGAGAAGGTGTGTATAATGCTGATGATATGGAACATCCAGTGAAGCCTTCCAGGAGAAGGTGTGTATAATGCTGATGATATGGAACATCCAGGGGTGTCTTCCAGGAGAAGGTGTGTATGAAGACCCACTCAGGACAAGGCACCCCAAACCAGCAGGATCCTGTGGTGGAAGGTGATTGGGATGCTCAGTTATCTAAGAGAGGGATGGTTTACTGGGCCACAGAAGGTTAGGGCTGTTAGAATCTTCAGGTTCTTTCCTACCTAATAACCTGAGTAAATAACCAACAGTTCCTGGAGCAAGAAGGCATTCCTTTTGATGACAAGTGAATGATTGGACAAGGGAAACTCAGACTCTAAGGGAGCCTTCTTCTTGATGGATCTGGGAATGGGCTATCAGGGAGTGTGATACTCATGCTGCCACCAAACTCCTCATGGGAAGGGAGCTCACCTCTGCCAGCCCAGGCACCATAATTTGGACATAGTTGAATCTGTCTGGTATCATTATAATGAAACTAAGTGATCTGGAGTTTAAAATGGCATTCAGATCCAAGCAATCCTGTTTGGAGTCCCCTGTGGTAACGTGGTAGATATATATGATATCTTGGCATTTGAAAACTGAGATCATGAGGTTTCAGTATCCAGGTTTGAACTTTTGCAACCAAGAGGCATCGGACTGGCAACATGACAGCAATCAGTATTTTAGGGGCTTAGGCTGGCAAAAATAAAAAGCTATGAATAGCTTGGAGTGGGAAAGGCCAGGGAGAGTAACAACAGCTTTTCATTCATGAAAGGAGTTTCCATTCCATTTGAGGTGTGAGGTGCAGCCCAGTAGAGATGATGGACGGTGGTATTAGGGTTTAAATACAAAACACCTCCAAAAGGCTCCCACTTAAGTATTCTATGCTGAATAAAATTTCATCTGCCTGTGCCTGTTGGGGAAGTTGGGGGGACTTTAAGAGGTGGGAAAAGTAGATTACTAGGGGTGGGTATGTGAAAGTTTGTTGTCTCCACCCTTCTCCCACACACTTTCTGTCTGCCATGAGGTGAACATCCCATAGGCTCCTGTCTCCATGATACTCTGTCCAAGTACCTAGGGGGTAAAACATTGTAGACTGGCTGCTTTAAAACAGAAAGGGTTTAAACACAGAAGGATCCTCACTTCCAGTTCTTTCAGTCCAACTTCAAGAAGCATGTCTCAAGTCGGTCAGTGAAAGCTATTTTTCAAAAAGACGATGGTGACTCTGATCTTCGTCACCGAGCAAAAGGGTTATCAGCAAACAACCGCGTCTCGGGCTGTTTGTATCACAGTGTGCAGTAATAGATACGCTTGGAGATGTTAGATGTTCTCATTTTCAGTGGGCAGAAGATGGCAGGAGGCGGTGCTAGCAGGGGTCCTAGTTGGAAAAAAGTCACTTCTCATGGCAGAACCATTCAATACTTCGGTGCTGCAATTTGAAAACACGTATGGTGTCATATCATAATCCCATCAGGTTGTAACCTGTTCACGTCCAGGAAAATGATGTGCTATGTCCCTCCCACACACCTCCCCTGTATAAAATACCATGTATGGTGCTTTTAGAATTTAAAATTCAAGGACATGTACAGGATCAGTGTATTTTCCTCATTTTCTCCCCTCTAGACACACACTATGTCTAGGCTTGTTACATCATGGTTTTTCTAAACAACCTTCAGAACTTAATTTGAGTGCCCCAGTATCACCAGGTGAACATGGAATTCAGATTTTTGTGAGAATTTCTTTTTGTTGTTGTTAGCATCCTGTTACCCCAGCTTAGTGTGTTGGTTTTTTTATTCACTGTGAAAACTGCACTGAGGGTTTTTTGGTTTTGCTCTGGGTGTGTTGTTAGATTATTAAATAATAATGTAACCACAAGCAGTAGGCTGGTGCTTTCTTCAAGGACTTCTTATTTGCAACTCCACACTTAAAGAACGCGGGAAATGTATTCTCTGTCAACTTTTCAAAGTAATTTTGTCTGGTCTTCATCTTCTTGATTTACTCTCTGGATGCTACAGTTATTATTTTCAAGTAAAGAAGTTGGATGATACATAGAAGACATACCTTCTCTTAAATTATGTTGGAGGCACAGTTAGGATCTTGAAGAGATGCTCATGGTATCTGGAAGGCGTACCCTTAACTTGTGGTTCATCCACCTTGTTTCTTTACCTGTGTGTTATTGTAAATGCAAAGTAATTATATACAAGGTTAAATGTCAGAAGACCTTGATTCATCTGGTATATACCAAACTGTCATACTCACATGACATTGGTTCCTGCTTAAAGCATGCAGTGTTTTGGTTATAGATTCATGGAGGCTAGGCTGTACATTATCACCTAAAAGAGGAGAACTGGAAAACTTCCAGTAAGTGAGAGATAGAGGATGCTGCAAGAGAACAAGTCTTCACCTTCAGGCAAGTTTTGATTGGACAACTTGTGTCTGAGTAAGACATTTGCTGGTTTAACATAAAAACTGGGTTTTGTACCTTTTGAAAACTCACGTGATTGGAAAAAAATCAACAAGAGCTAAGTTCTCCATGTTTCTGATGAAGGAGGTGCCTGTCTTCCTTCTTTGGTAAGATCCCTGCCTCTGCTTAGTTTCCCTGGGATCTGATAGGATTCAGCCATTTATAACATTGTCTGACCTCTGTACCCTCAAGTGTACAGTCTCCAGGACAGTGACAATGCCTATGTGGGAGGAGGCAGCTTCTCAACTGGGCTTCAGGGATCCTCTTTCTCATTCTCATTCTCATGCCCAAGTGCCTTCTTTCTCCTAGACAATGATTTGGGTCTAAGGAGTTTCTTCCAAAACTACCAGAATAAAGCAGAAGTGATGGGATTCCACTTCTGAATTTGGGTCATAAAATGCAGAGGCTTCCTCCTGCAGTTCCCTGCTTACTTGTTCTCATGATACAAGCTGCCCGTTGAAAAGGGTGTAAAAGTGAGGGCCATCTGCAAGAACTGATGAGGACCCAGGCTACACAAAGAACAGCCTAGGAACTGAATCCAGCTAGAAGCCACAAGAGTGAGCCTGTCTTTGCTTCCCCTAGAGAATGTGGAGAAGAGCTTTAGCTATGGCTAAATCCTTGGCTACATCCCTACTAGCTACCCAGAAAGCAGAGGACCTAGCTAAATTGTACCTAGATCCCTGGTTTATAGAAACTGTGTATTGCTTTATTATTGGTTGAAGTATTAAGGCCACTCCACGTAGTTAAAAGGGAGGTTTATTTTGTGGGGTAACGTACAAGTAAAGGGATAGGTTACAGGGTCTGGGAGAGGTGAAGTACAGTCCAGTGGTGTTCTTTAGAGAACTCTGCTTGGTCTACCTCCAGTGTCCAGGATCCAGGAACCAAGAGAGCTAGCACATCCAGATCTCAGGTCTCAAGAGCTCCTGTCTCATCCCACCTTGTAGGCATGACAGTTACCGAAGCCTCAATGGGGGTAGTACTTCCAGGTCAAAGCTGGAACAGCTACACACTACACTTTGTATTATTAAATTTTATTCTAAGTCATTAGGTAGCATCAGATAAATAATATACCTTGCTCTAGAAAAGACAGCTCATTGAGTAGAACACAAAGACATTTCCCTAGGAGTTCTCTCTGAAAACTATGAACTTTGTTACTCCTTTGTCTATAGTTTTAGAGAAAGGTTGATATCAGAGTTACTCAGCAGCTATGATTTTAAATGAATGAACGGTGACTCATGGTGGGTGAGTCAACAGTCATAGAGTCTGGCCTACTAATATGTTGTTTGTTTGAAAATTATTCTTTCAATGTCCAGTCATGTGGCACATGACATTTGGGGTTATAATGGAGCTGAAAGCTTCCTATCATCTAGTGACACTGTAGCACATAAGGCATGACTTCCTGTTTGTGATGACGCTGGGATCAACAAACCCACTGCAGTGCCTGTCATATAGAAGCATAGCACATGCAGTTAGTACAAACTTTTGATGATGATAATAAAAGACTGTATTAATGGTTTGCATATTTATTGTATACTTCAATTCATTTTTTGGAAGTACTTATTGGGCTTGTACAGTGTTTCATGTAACCCAACATGCATGCTACCGGAAGCCATCTCATAATCTTGTATCCATATTGACCATCTCTTGAGTGCATCTAGAGCCCAGACTGAGATATAGGCCTACACCCTCTAAGTGTGTATGTGCTGTGATGTCTGCCTAATATCACAGCCCTCAGTCAATTTCCCTGGAATTAAGCAACACATACCCACACCGATTATCTTAATTTCTCAATCCCTTCAGATACACTTTCAAATGTTCTAATTATCAAAAATATGTCACAGACAGACAAGCTCCCAGAGTGCCTGCCTAGAAATGCAGCAGACATCAAAAACAGATTTCTTTTTGCACCAGTTAGGAAAAGGAATAGTTGCAACGTTCATCTGAAACACAGGGGAGCAGTCTCATTGAGGATAAAAGGCACAGGGCTAAATCATGGTAAAGATTATGTGAGACATGAAAGCCATTCTTGACTGATAAGTTGTGTAACCCTTAGCACACTGTTCCCTATCTGGTTCTCAGCTGGAAAATAGGTCCCATTCATGACTCCATTCAGTGAGCTTTGTAAACACCTCCATGGTATTGTGCTGGGTATGGAGATGAAAATGAATGCGATTAGAGTGCTGTGGGGCGTCTTTAGTTCCTGAGGATATGACATTTAGGTTTTAAATGCTACACACAATGCACTAGTATTTGGTTCAAAAATGCGTTAACAGCTTAACATATTCAAATATCAGAAATGGGAATTTGGGGCTGTTAGCGCTAAGGTTCTTGCTTCAGCTGCTAGTTTGTTCCTACTTGATTGCTTCATGCTTCAGCCTCCTGAGTGCTGGGATTGTGAGAATGTACCACCACACGTGGTAAACATTTGTTTCACTTTGCCTTGTTTGTGCAGTCCTGGGAATGGAACCTAGAGCCTTATACATGCTAGGGAAGCCTTCTACCCAGACCTGTATTCAGCTGCTTAATGTTCTTATTGACAAACATACATACATATTTTAGGGTGTGTTTTCACGGAGTGTCCCTAACACATTTCTTTAAAAAACCTCGTCTTCTTGAGACTCTTACATAAGGAACACTGCTCTGTGTACTGTATACATTTATTATCAATTTCAGCCAATTCAGTTTGGTTTTTAGTAGTAGTGTCGTGTTTTATGGATGTTTATATTTTATGCATATAATGACAATCACTATGGGTTAGGCTGAATTGAAAGTGGAAAGAAATATAATTTATGTCTAGGTCCAGGAGGTTCACAGATAAAACAATAAATCTTCAAAGCCAGGTTTATTATCAACTGGCTAAATTCTCTGAAATAATTATTCCATCATTGAAACATAGCAATATTCAATACATTTGACTTGAGGTGTATGTATGTGGTCTTAGTATCAATCAATAATAGCACCTGCCTCGTTGCTTCAGGTGAAAATGTTGATCTGGGAGGATTTTAGCTGTTCAAAAAAAAAAAAAAAATTCACTGACTAATTCTTGCCCAAGTTCACCTTTTCCAGTTTTCCTGGGACCACTCACTGTGCACCAAGTGTGAGGAGCAGATCAAAGGTTAATGATACTTAATTGGACTTCATTAAGTGGTAATATAAGTTCTGGAGCTCCTCATTACACCCCAGGATTGGACAGCAATGTCATAACATCAAGAAATAATGAACTAGAAGCCATGCATTATCATGCACTGGAACACTCCAGCCACTTATTATGTTTCAGATATATTGTCTCCACTGAGGTATAAAGTGAGGTGCATATTAATATCTTGGTCAAGTTCCAGTTTTGAGAAGAACCGTATTTTCATTTAATAAAGACTTTCTGATTGGAACTGTTAGGATTTAGAAGATGATTGGATGCTGTTTATCTTTTATTATTATTTATTAGCTACCCTCAGTCATAAGAGACAAGGTTATTTGATCATTCCCCTGGGGTGTACAGTCTACTTGAAACAGTTTCCTGTTCCTGCATCTTTTTTTTGAATTTAGGGACTGTCTATTCCCTCATTTCTGTGGTTGGCAATTTCTAGTCCACTAAATGAAAATAATATATTTGCAAGTAAGCATATTCTATTTACATCAGCCTCGATTCTGCAGCTCTCATTCTGATCCTAGGATGGGAACACATGCATACAAAACAGTAGTAACTGCCATTAGCATGTCAGGGAGAACGAATGCACGAGTGTGTGGTATAATGCCATGTGCTTCAGAGATAACCGCAGGATGGGGTAATGAGCTGACCTTGGTCTTCTGTAGCATAAAGCTAATACATTAAAAAAAAAGATACTGCCCTTCATCACAATCGAATGTAATTACCCCTAATCTGTAACCCAAGCAGAGAGCTCAAATTGCCTATCCAAACACTAACATTAAACTGCTTCTCCCTGATATGGCAGCATGACGTGTCACATTGCTGTGCCTCAGAGAGGAACTGGGCAGTACAATACCGTTCTTCCTTCAGTTTGCTGTGAATAAAGGAGTAAATGATTAAATTGACACTTCGTCAAGATTCAGATGATGGATGGGATAGATGGGAAGAGATCACATGACTCTCACCTGAAAACAAATATTATCTTTGTTGATCTTCACAGGGGAAAAGGCAAAAACAATTACTAGAGCCCTTTTTTAGGAATGCCATAAATATAAGGTATATCAACATATTTTTTCTCATTTAGTTGTTAATCTCTGCGTGTTAAATGCCACTTTTATCCCATTTATTTCAAATCAATAAGTGTTTCACCCGGTTATGTGACAGGAAATCTGTCTAGATGGTGCTGACATAAAAGCTGCGGCTCTCGTCTTAAATGGAATAGGAAGTAGTTTATTTTTGGAGCTGCTATGGACCATACTCCAGGAACACAGATTTAGGTTACCCCAAATTCCGTTTTCCAACATGGAAGTGCTTTTACAAGATTTGCGTTATAGTTTTACAGAATAAAGAAAGTCATAAATGAAGGCAAGTTTAAAACACATCAGTGGGTGCACCAGAGAGGCAAATACCCTTAGAGGGAGGAAGCTTTGTTATAGGCCTGACATGCTAGCTGATGTCATCCTTAGCTCTTGGGTTGGTGGAAGCTAGTGTTCTACTAGAAGCTTTTGAGAGGTTTTTATTTATTATCACAAGGTGTTAGTTCAGATACACAGTGGGGCAAGGTATGGCTGTGTGAAAAGGCTAAAACTAGCCTGAGATAAAGTAATTAGCCTCTGAATTTACAGAATTCCAATCTTTCCACAGTACTGAAGTTCCAATTGGTTCCTCAGTCTCTGCAGACATAGAAACTCCTGCCAGGAACTTTTTTGTTCACAGCCAGGCATAGCTCCCATTCAGGAATCTTCATTCACAATGATCATCTAAATGTCTCTCTTCTCTTGAAGTTTTCGGGTTTTTAGGGAAGACACTCTGGGTGTGTGTCTCTGGGGGACCTGAGTAGCCTGGGAGGAGAGGAGAGGGGTATCCTTGAAGGAGTCACATTTAAATGTTCCCAAAAAGAGCCACTGGGAGCTAGTAAGGGAGCCCAAAGAGAAAGAAGGACAAGGATCGTTTCTGATAGAGCAAATCATTTCTGTGAGTTCAGAGGCAACTAATCACAGAAAGCCTTAATGGCTGGAAAACCGCAGCCTGGGGAGAGTGGGAAGGGCTGGAAACTAGCGGGTATTACGAGCCTGTCTTCCAGGTTTTGAAATTTCCATTGCACTTTCATAGCTGGCTACCCTTGGA
This sequence comes from Peromyscus maniculatus bairdii, assembly GCF_049852395.1. Taxonomy (NCBI): domain Eukaryota; kingdom Metazoa; phylum Chordata; class Mammalia; order Rodentia; family Cricetidae; genus Peromyscus; species Peromyscus maniculatus. Next base: position 118,707,712 of record NC_134854.1, read on the forward strand.
TCACTTGTACTATTATTTCCTTATGTCATCACAGATTCACTTATCCTAAAAGACTCTTTACATATGTGTAATGCCAGCATATGATACTGACTATAAATAGAGGAGAACCTTTAAAAGAACCCAAATCAAGACAAAATAAGTTTCTAATTCGTAGTTGTTCTGAGCAGGAGTTGCTGAGCTGCACTTTGTCAAGTAGGGAGGTGAATACATGTTAGCAAGGATATTTCAGACAGGATCCTTTCTCCCTTGGAATAAAGCTGGAAAATAACATTCTTGTCATTAACTCACAGTCTCCTGGGCCTTCTCCAGCCCCCGAGTTTCCTTTCTAATGTTATCTTGAGTTTCTCCTAGTATGCAATTCCACTACTTATTAATAATTATTATACCTCATACAGATTTTGAATTTTGTACTAGAGGTCACTAGAAACTGTTGGTGAATCTTAAACACTTCAATGGGATTCTTTCCTAATTCTTGCCTGGAAATTTCCAGAATAGCCTGGAGCCATGGAAGGAAGTTGAACACGTCTTTCTGTTTTCGTGTGCTGCTTTACACCTTCCAATAATTTGTGCTCTGAAGCTTAACTCGACTTCTTGCATTAAAATAGCAATGGACTGTGGCTGGAAACCCTATTTTGCTAAGATGTGAACACTGAGAGCAGAGATGAAGACTCTTTCTCCTTTCAGCATAGCACCCTTTCATCTCTCGCATGTGCACAGGCACACGAGTATGTCATCTATTGATAAACACACACATGCACTGTGTTTGTGATGCACTTCATGGCCTCTGCCATGGTTCTTTTGGTTCTGAAAATAATATATCTAGTGCATTTAATTCTTTATACTGAACAAATTAGGCTCTGCATAGCCCATGCATAGTCATCCTATTTATTTATTTATTTATTTATTTATTTATTTATTTATTTATTTATTTATTTATTTATTTATCTATTTATCTATTTATTATATACTTCCCAGAAGTCTTTGACAGTGTCAATCACTGAAGTCCTGAGGCTTCAGTTCCTCATTTCTTGATTTAACAGAAGTACAAAGCTTTTCTTGAATTGGCCTTTTTGTCAAATTTATTTCCTTTGCTGAGGGAAATCTCTGTCTTATCCTCACCTGGATCTAGAAATAATTCTTGATTCTCCTGTGAGCATCTCCTTCACTTCCTTCCTCATCCAGTCACCTAACCTGTTTGGGCCATGTCTGCTGATTTCTAGCTTCCATTTTACTCATTCCTTCAGCTCTTTTCCTAGGTAGCCAAGATATTTAAATTTCTTTCAGCTCCTAACAAAACTCAAGCTTTTGATAACAGCATGTGCAACCCCCCCCCACACACATTCACAACACTACACACACACACACACACACACACACACACACACACACACACATACACATACACACACACACACACACACACACAATCAGTTGGCATATCAAGGCACACCATGAGGCTAGCCCACAGATGATGCTCGGGGAGTCACGTGTGCTTCTTGCCTCTGTGGATAATTAGCAGATTCTTAAAAACTTGTGAAAGTGTGAAAACAATGAGTCAAGCCAGTTTGCTATTCCTAAATGCTCACCCCCTGCTTCATCCTTTACTATGCTTCACACCAAACTTCAATGGAGAACTGAAGCATCGAATCCTGTGCTGGATTCAGTCTACCTGTTTTTATTCAGCACAAATAAACAACAACAACAACAACAACAAAAACCCACACCACAGCCTTGTGGCTTACTCCACACATAACTCAGTATCATTTTCTGTTCATCAGTAGCCTATCAAGGTACCTTTGAGATTCCTGTTGATGGGACAACAGTACGCAGAAATCTTCATAAATCATAAACACAAGGCTCAGTGGGTTAGCAAAAAGCAGCTGCAAACAGATAATGAAATTCAAGTCTGCTATATAAACGACTTTTACTTGTGCTTTCTAGTCCTTACCCCCAGTCAAAGGCTACATTACCCTTTTGGCTTTACACATTAGCTTTGTCTGGATTTGTTTTTGTTTTTAACTTTGCACAATGGCTTTATATAATATGACTTCATCAATTCCATAGAATGTTTGTGAACCTGGTTGTGTGGGATGATGTAGCTCACCAGTGCATGACAGAATGACAGGGACATATTTAGAGGAACCCTGTAGTACTGTTTTTCCATTTGGAGCTCTTGACAGTAATGGTCTCCCGAGCTTTCTGTCCATACTTTGGGAGTGTGTCATAGTTAACATTTAGGATGCAATAAACCAGATTACCCAAAGCAACCTGGGGAAAAAATGGTTTATTTCATTTTATACCTTGTAGTTCATCATTCAGGGAAGTCAGAGGGAAATTCAAGGCAGGTACCATTGCAGAGGAGCACTGCTTATGAACACTTCCATGGCTTGCTCAGCTTGCTTTCTTATGTAAACCAGGACCTGCCCAAAGATGACACCATCCACAGTACTCTGGGCTCCCTTAAATCAATAACTAATTAAGAAAATTCACTGCAAGATAATCTGGGGAAGGATTTGGGATTTTCATGTGCAAAGCACTGTGTAGCTTTAATAAAAATGCCACATATTTTTCCTGCCCATTTCAAGTTTGTACTCGGGCCAAGAAGAGTATACAGTGATCCTTGAATTAACTTCTTCCAGGTACTTGGTTCTGTCAATCTTTTTAATTTTCACCATTGTAATGAGTATTGTGGCTGCATTGAGGGTTTGATTTGTGTTTCATTAGGTAATAAAATTGAGCCCTTACTCCTGTGATTATTCATGTAATTACAGGCTGTTGGGATATTATGGTTTGCGGTTGCAGTTTCAGTCTTACCCATTCTTCTGTTGGATAATCTTGCTCTGTCTTTTTTTAGAATTTTTTTTTAAATTACACTTACTATTTACTTGTGGATGGGTATGAGAATGCATGTGGGCACATGCATGCCCTGGCAAGCATGTGGATGTCAGAGGACAGCTTGCAGGAGTTTGTGCTCTCCTTTAGCCATGTCCAGGGGATTGGATATAGGTTGTTAGGCTAGGAGGCACGTGCTTTACCCACTGAGCCATCTCACCAGCCCTTGCTCTGTCTCATTGAAATGAAAAAGTTCTTTTATATTCTGACTGTAATTCCTTTGTTATCTGTGTTGCATGTTTTATTTTGTGGGTTGCCTTACTTTCATAAGGGTGTGCATTTGTTTGCTTTTACATTGAACAGAAAAAATTTATCTTTAGTGTTATCAGTTTTCTAAGTGTGTTTGGCATCTTGTTTTGTGAAAGCTAAATTAGGTGACTAAATCCCAGACAATCTAACATTCCCGGATAACAGTAGGAATAATTTTACAAGATTGATTCTCCTGCAACACCGAACTGTCATTTGACGTTAAAGTTCTTTGAGTGGGCTTTTCCACTTCTTACCTACTCTTCAGGTTTTTTAAAGTTTTTGACTTGTATTCTTTTCTATGGAGGATTTTAACTATTATCTCTCTGTGTACAGAACATAAATATCTGTGGTATAAATATATGTACTGCCATTGGAAGATATTACCGCTCAATTTTAGTCTTTAATTTCTTTTACTTTTTAAATTTCATTTGTATACTGTATGTGTCTATATGTACATTTTTCTTCCCTCCTCCAACCCTCCCATATCCCACTTGCTCATGTTTAAATCCATGCCCTTGATTTTTTTGATATTTGATTACACTGTGTAAAGAGATGTCACTCTAATTGGTTTAATAAAGGAATGAATGGCCCATAGCTAGGCAGGATTTCCAGACACAGAGAATACTAGGAAAAAGAAAAGCAGGGTTGCCAGCCAGATACAGAAGTAGGAAAGCAGCATGGGCAGTATAGAGAAAGATGATAAAGCCACAAGGCAGAAAGTAAATTAATAGAAGTGTGTTAATTTAAGTTATAAGAACTAGTTAGAAACAAGTCTAAGCTATAACCTGAGGTTTCATAGTTAATAAGTCTCCATGTGGTTATTTGGGAGCTGGTAGGAAGGACAGAGAAAGACTAGCTACATGCTTTGATCACTATATATGCACATATTTATATATATGCATGAATAAATATATAAATACAACTGCTGAGTCCATTTATTTATATTTGGGGTTGAACATTTGGGATTGGAATAAAAGTTAAGTGGCTCATCTTTGAGGAAGATGGATGTTCCCACTATCCACAATCATCAGTTGGCTATATCTCTTCATCTAGGGGTGGGGCCCTGTGAGATTTCCCAATTTAATCTCTTATATTCATTGTTCACTTGAAATTTGCCATCTCCTATATCTATTTTGTGTTTCTGTTAAGAATTAGTCTAATTGATTTAGACAGATCACTGCATTTTCTTAACTCAGAATTCCTTCTTCTTGCACTGAGGACAGCTTTGCAGTGGAAGGAAGATGGCTTTGTGATGCCATCTAGCATTTGACTTGGGGTTCTGCCGTTTAAGCATGGTCTTATGCCCTGCCATTTTACTTCCTTAATGGATTTGTGTGCAATGGGATGGAGCCAATTTCTGACCATCTCATGGCTTTCTAGGTTCCAACTCTGACCATTAGCTCTAGATAGTGAGATTCAGTTTGTATATATGCTAATGATTGTGTTATCCAGGACTGATTGATATAAGTAATCTCTGGTGAGTAGAGTAAAATTTTGGAATATAAAATTACATGATGGAAGTTTTGGGAAAGTGGAGATTATGTGTTGTTCACTATCATATTCTCAATGACCAGGTATATAAATGCTCAACATCTGTTGTCTTTAGGAAAGAAAAGGAAGGATGTAATAGGCATTGGGGGTAGCACTCTCTTATCCTGTCCCTGACTTCTACTCTTCAGCATGCTTGCCCACATGCTGGTATTTCTGGCATACAACATGTTGCCCAAGAGAGAAACATGCTTAAAATTTTCCTTCAAACTTGTCTTTAATGATATTTGAAACCATTCCTGTTCTTCCTACCTCCTTTCCATAGATTCCTGTTTCTGAAATCCTGCTTTAGATGTCTCTTTATGGCTGGAGAGAGAGTTTAGTTGGGAGTATTTGCCTTGCACACATGAGAATATGAGTTCCTTCTCCAGAATACAAGTTGTTTTTCTAAAAATACAAAATAAAATGAAATAGGTGAGCATGGTGGAATACAGTTATAATTCCCATATTAAGGACAAATGGAATTCAATAGCTGGATAGCCAGCCAGCCCAGCCTACTTAGTGAGCTCCAGGTTTAGGAGATATTCAATATAAGTAAAATAATCAAAAATCCATGTTAGATGGCTGCTGACAAACAATACCCAATTCTGACCCCCTTGCCTGCACTTACACACACCTGTACCTGTACACACATGAACATAGACCCACATAATTGCTTCTATCAAATACGACTGCCCACTAAAGCTCTGCCTCATCTGGATTACAGAATCTCTTTGGGAACTTCTCCCGCTGACACTGGTTCTTTCATAGTTCATAGTCAATAACCAGAACTCTATCAAGGAAGTGTGAACAAGGTAAAAAAAAAATTCAATAGGTAAATTCTTGTTCCCAATAATAAAAAACTGAAACAAAGCTTGTCTCTTTGATTACTACATGACTGGTACTCAAACTCTTTAATCTCCCCTTGCCTCTGATTCTTTAGCTCTACACTGAGAATAATGCTTTTCCTTCTCTTAGGATGCTTTAAATTTAAAATGAGATAATTCAGGATAAGGGGTGGTGTGATATCAGGCATAAAGGGGCTGCCGTTAATACCACTGCTGTCAATGCTATAATTCCTAGTGTCACCATTGGCATTATTAGTCATTGGCATGGGGGAATTTCCCCTAGTGTGTGACTGAACTTTGAAGCCTCAGTTAGAGAGAAGCAGGTTGTTTGATGAGAATGAATTAGAACAAAGGAAGCTGGTGAACTTCAAAGCTATTATATCAAGCTACTGTGGTTGAAATGAATTGTCTTGCTCTACATGAGGGAGAATCTGTCAAAAGAACTGCTGTTAGTAATGTGGAATCAGCCTAGTTTCTGCCTTGAGTGGTGTCAGAAAGAGATCCGAATGAATTCTAACATTTTGTCATTCTGTTCTCCATTCCTTATTTGTTGTCAGTCTTTTATATCTGCATTACCCTGTAGTGAAAGAAATGATTAGTTAGATCACAGCTTATATTACATCCTTTGCAGGACAGCCTGGCAACCCCTTGAGGACTGACCACTTTTCTGAGTATATTCTAGATGATGCAAGAAGAAGTCACTGGAAGACAAGACCCAAGTCCTTCCAGAAGACGGTTTTACTCATCAACTTGAACTCAGTTTCCATGGGTTTTGTTTGCTGGAGGCAAAACATTAACATGGAACCTATGCTCTCTCAGACTCCATTGTAGGGGCCTTTCTTCCACACACATAAGGAGGAAGAATACAGTAGATTAATTCAAGTTTTATTTGACACAGGGACATTCACAAATGAAGACTCAGAGCTTGGGTGGACTTTTCATCACTATACATCATAGACTTCATGGCATAGATAGCCATGTAAAAAGGTGATTGTTGTGAAGAAGTGTTATCTATGTTGGTAGGATGAGAAGAGGAAATCAAGAGAACTCCGTGTGTCCACAATCTTCTGGCCTCTCTGTATAGGATTCTTCCTCTTAGGTGTGGGTCAAGACCTCTTCTGGATTAAGAGTCTTAATGACCTGCAGACAAGGTACATTAGGTGATTGCTTTATAGCCACCTTCAAGATAGGAAAAGGTGCTAAGGAGAAGATAATACTCTAGATTTTATGGCTATTTTGGCAAGAAAAGGGTGTACTGGTTGGTTTTGTGTATCAACTTGACACAAGCTAAAGTCATTAGAGAGGAAGGAGCCTCAGTTGAGGAAATGCCTCAGTCCAGCTATAAGGATTTTTTTCAATTAGTGATCAGTGGGGGAGGGCCCAGCCCATGGTGGGTTGTGCCATCCCTAGGCTGTTGGTCCTGGGTTCTGTATGAAGTTGGACTAAGCAGGCCATGAGAAGCAAGGTCTTCTCCATGGCATCTGCATCAGCTCTTGCCTCTAGGATCCTGCCCTGTTTGATTTCCTGTCCTGACTTCCTTCAGCGATAAAGAGCAATGCTGAAGTATAAGCCTAATAACCCTGCTCCAACTTGCTTTTTGGTCATAGTGTTTTATTGCAGCAATAGAAAACATAACTAAGGGCGTGGTGGCGCACGCCTTTAATCCCAGCACTTGGGAGGCAGAGGCAGGCGGATCTCTGTGAGTTCAATGCCAGCCTGGGCTACCAAGTGAGCTCCAGGAAAGGCGCAAAGCTACACAGAGAAACCCTGTCTCGAAAAAACAAAAAAACAAAAAAAAAAAAACAAAAAAACAAAAAAAAAAAAAAAAAAAAAAAAGAAAACATAACTAAGACAAATTGGTACCAGGAGTCGGGTATTGTTGTGACAGACCTGACCAGGTTTTTGGAGGATCATGGAGGGACTTTGGAACTTCGGGCTAGAAAAGCCATTGAGTGTTGAGACCTCAGTGGAATGTTCTGTGGGAAGTTGGAAGATAAGAATATTGAGAGAAGTGCAGATGATAGAGGCCTGGACTGCAGGGTTTCAGGAAGTTTAAAAACATTGTCAGGACTATTTGTTATTTTGAATTCAGATCCTGTGGTTCTGATTAGCTGGGGCTGAAGAATTTGCTGTGATTAACAGGATATCAGAACTACTAAAGCAAAATGTTGCCTTGCTGGGATATTTGATGCTGGTTGGCTGGAGCTAAGAAATTACTGGTGATTGATTAAGAAGAGACCAGGATTATGGAGGTGAAATCTTCTGGGGAGTGTTTCAAGAGAGCACAGAGAAACTGTATTCCAGAGGTGGCCAAGGTTGTACCTAGTACTGGCAGCCAGATCTGGTAAGGTGACACTGGTTTTGAAGGCATTAAGGGATCATGAAGAGCAGCTGAGGCTTGACACTATGGGAGGCCAGGAAAGTCCATTGGTGAAGGTGCAACCTCAGTGGCAGTTGCAGGCCCAGGACTGAACGGATCATGCAAAGAAGTTGAGACTTGGCACCATGAAGAGAGCCTATGAGAGGCTGTTGGTGAAAGTACATTCCAGTTGCAGCAAGGGACCCCAGCATTTTGGAGATGCCAGTATCAATGGAAGACCACTAATAACAGTAACAGTAGTGGAGAGGAGCCAGCTGGTGCCTAAAAGAAAAGTTGTGTGTGCTTCAGAGGGCAGAGCCAGGGAAGTAACCCAAGCCTTCTGAATGAGTCCAGAAGATTGTGCATGGATCCCAGATATAGGACAGTTGGAATTTTGTTTTGGTTTGATTGTGAGTGTGCCCTGATTTTTCCCTCTTGAAGTCAAAACATATTTTATTGGAACCAACAGTTGAGAGATTTTGAATTTTGAAAGACTTTGGAATTTAAAAGAGATTGGTTACTAAATTTTTAGTGTGTTTGAATTTGCAAAGACCGTGGGACTTTTAAAATTATTCATGTTCTTGATGTGAGATCTTGGGGGTGAATAAGAAAGGAAGAATTGTGGATTGATAGTAATATGTTTGTGTGTCAAGTTGACAAAGGGTTAGTTTTACTGACTGGTTTTGTGTGTCAACTTCACACAAACCAGAGTTACCAGAGAGAAAGGAGCTTCAGTTGAGGAAATGCCTCAGTTGAAGAAATGCCTCAATGAGATCCAGCTGTAAGGTATTTTCTCAATTAGTGATCAAGAGGGAGGGTCCAGCCCATGGTGGGTGGTGCCATCCCTAGGCTGTTGGTCCTGGGTTCTATAAGAAGGTGGGCTGAGCAAGCCATGAGAAGCAAGCCAGTAAGCAGCTCTCCTCCATGGCCTCTGCATCAGCACCTTCCCCTGGGATCCTGCCCTCAGGAGTTTCTGTCCTGACTTCCTTCAGTGATGACCTGTAATGCTGAAGTGTAAGCCTAATAAACCCTTCCCTCCCTCTATCCCCCAACTGATTTTTAGTCATGGTGTTTCATTGCAGCAATAGAAACTCTAATTAAGACAAAGGGTAATAACTTTCCTGCCCTACTTTGAGAAGGGGAATTCTTTGTTTCTATGACCTGCATTGAGTAAGAGATGGGTGCATGTTAAAGGAAGCTGGAGATGAGGAGGGAGCTTTGTGTTTGAGGCCTGCTGTCTTTCATATCCAAGTACTCAGATGACAAGAAACTTTGTACCACAGTGTCCTTTTCTGAACCACGGCACCATTATCCTGTTGTTTCTCAAATTGTGTTCTTCACACCATTTGCCTTGGGGTGTTTTACTGAAAGAGCAAAATGAATTGCAGCCAGACCCAGTATAACCAGACCTGCTTCAGTGGGAGCATATGAATGTCTACCACATGCCTACATGATCCTCTGTGCATTGAGTTTGAGAGGGAGAGCTTTAGCCTCTGTGCTAAGCCCATGTATGCATAAAGGGAGGAGTTTGTGGGAGCAGAAGAGATAATCCTCCACACGGACCATTAATTCTTCTCATGGAATTGTATCTAACAGGGAAAATAAACCTTCAGGTATTCCTAATTAATGTGTTACTGGTATTTTCCATAGCAAAATACTGTGGACTTGTAGTGAAACTGTGTGTTGGTTAGTTTTCTTTCAACTTGACCCAAGCTATGGTCATCTGGGAAGAGGGATCCTTAGCTGAAATAATGTCTCCACCTGATTCGCCTGTAAGCAAGTCTGTGGAACAGTTTCTTGATTAATGATTGATGTGCAAGGCCCAGCCTACTAGGGGTGGTGCAACCCCTGGGAAGGTGGTCCTAGGTTGTGTAAAAGAGCAAATTAAGAAAACCATAGAAAGTAGGACAGGAAGTAGCAGTCTTCTATGGTCCCTGCTTCTAGTTCCTGCTTGGGTTTCTGCTCTGACTTAACTGTCCCTATGATTGGGACATGTAAGCTAAACACACACTTTCCTCTCCTAAGATTGTTTTGGTCTATGTTTTACCTCAGTGGCAGAGAAGTAAACTAGCATATGATTGGTTTGTAAATGAAATACCCTGGTATGTAAATGAAATACTCCCATCATAGTTTTAATAAGCATCTCTCATCTTTGGGTTGTTTTAGATAGTGCTTGTAATACAGTTTTCATATTTCAGGATTCTTAAAATTCCATCAGCCAGGGCTGGTTGAGTCCACAGGTTCTGCTTCAGTTGGCCTGGATGATGAATTCACAAGAACTCTACAGAAATTCCTATGAAAGAAGGAGGAAGGAAATGCTGATTTTTTAATGAGACTGTTGTGTGTTTATCTTGATTTTGATTTGTTTTCTATTGTTTCATTTTAAAACACAATGTTAAACACATTAGTATCCATTTTTCTATATGGTGTACAGTCTTATAATACCCATATTTGGGCATCCCCAGGAAGATATCAGGCTGAGGACATTTTCAGAGCATCACTGATCCAGTTTCACAGCATTTTCCAGGGATGGTTATCATGGAAGCATTTACTAAGCTTGTTCAAGCAGTAGAAAACCAAGACTCTTCCTTGAATGCCACTGATCACCTTCATAGCAAACTGGAACAGAATTTGTGGTATGCAAATGAAGTCCAGTTAGAAGCCGAATTCAGTCATTTTTGTTTTTTCTGTGTCTTAATGGGAATAGATATAGCAGAGTTATCTGTAGAAGTGATGGAATGAAGTATCCCCAGGGAAGCTTATTGGCTAGGATAAGTTTGAGACTTGTAACCTAGACTTTAATCATCACTCTACCTTAATGCTGTTGGTTTGTTTGTTGTTGTTGTTGTTGTTTTGTAGTAAAGGCAGTAGACTCCAGGGAAAAGAGAGGTGACTTTAAAACGGGACCATTACTTGGAATAAGACAGTGAAATGAGGCGGCATTCTTATTTTACAAGGTTTTCCACAACTATTGGTGAACCATGAAGCATATGACACAGATACCCAATTTTGACTGTGGGTAATTTAGGAAGTCTGACTGATGCCATCATAATTTTGGATATATTTGATTATGTGGCAGTTCAGCAATTTCTTTCATGCCAGAAGGGTCATGGGATATGTCACTCAGGAGGTTCCTTCTGTGTCCATCTTTCTGCCCATTCCCTGACCCCTACTTTCCTTCCCAAAGTCCTGCCCAGAGGTGTCATTTGCCCCAGCTCATAGTATTTCTTGTCTTTTGATCTGTGAGATGTATGAACACTTGCAGCCTAGTGATTTTTTTCATTGAGTACTTATTATACATGAGGCTATTAGGGTATAAGGGAGTGAGTGATAGAACTCTTGCTGTCATGGAAAACACAAAGAAATGAGTGGGATTAAAGTGAGATTGAGACGTTTGATAGCATATGGGACTCTGATAACAACTTAAAGGGGCAGAAGATTTGATGGGCTATATGGGACCTTAAGCTTGATCAAGAATATTCCTTCATATAGAAAACTCTGTTACAATTCAATAGAAGGAAAAGAGTGGAAATGTGTCAAAGGAAGCATAGGGGGATTAAAAAGCAAAGGATATACAGAAAAGTGGGAGTTTTGTGGATGGTAGGAAAGGAGATTGTGTTGCATTTATTTCTTTTGATTCTGTTTGAAACATTGTCTCACTAGATAGCTCAGATGGTACAATGTATCTTTTTTCCAGTGTCCATGGTCTCACACACGCTAGGCATTGTTCTATCACTGAGCTGTCTATATTTTTAGATTCTATTGTGATCTTCAGAAGCCTCATTAAGATAATGAGGATTAAGAGCCATTGAAATGTTTTCAGAATGAGGAATTAGTCATAGTACCTGTCTCCTCCACCTAAAGAAAATCACAAACTCCAGTTAGTCACCATGGTGTTTAGGGGCTGAGATCTGGCAGAAGACAGATATCTTAGATATTTTTATATTGTTCATATAAGTATTATGCTAAAAAGGCTTTTAAATGCTTAGTTTAAGTCCACAAGGTTCCATATTTTTACCAAAAAAAAGTCAAGAAAAGAACCAAGTTAAATAGGATTCATAACAGGAAAACTCATCCAAACCACTTATCTTTGAGATTTAAACAAGGAAACAGAAAAGTCCAACCACATCTCCTGTGCATTTATAAGCCTCTGTCCTCTCTAAGCATTGCTACTTTTGTTGTGACTGAGGCTCAGAATCAACCCAATCAGATACAAGAGGTTACCCTAAGGCAAGATTTAATGCAGGGCAGCACAAAAGGGAAGGGAAGGTGGGGGGCAGATCGATCAGGCCCGCAGAACAGACTCAGGAGCTAACTGCAACCCCAAATGCCACTTGAAGTAAGTATTTAAGCACAAAAATTACAAACATTTGTTATCAAGCTACAGTTAAAATGTTCGTCAATCAAGATGTAGAGATTAGGGGCTTCCTTGAATGCTCTATCACTGTCAACCAACATACAATGCAAGCTTTCAGTTAAACCAATCAGATTCATTTGTTCCTTCTGTTGTTAGGAACAGCCATGATGTTCCTAGAGAACCTAAGATGCATAACAACTATTTCTGTGGTTTAAGGGAGGAAGTGGGTCAGAAGGCTCCTAGCTCCCCTAGGGCTTGGGAACCTGAACTTCATTTCTGTAAAATGGAGTTTGAAGTCAAAATGGCCATACTTAGGACAAGGTGCTTTTTGCCTGTTCCCAACACTTCGAAGTTGCTTGCATTGTCAAGGATAGAATTTTTAGTTGACTTTTTGTATGATGAGTCCATTGCCTTCTTGAGACTATGGCTGTCATCATTATTTTAAAAAACATTTTCTTCCAGGCAAAAATAACTCTGAAATTATAATACAAATCAGTAGAAAAGTATTTTTATTCCTAGAGAAAGTCTGTTTTGCCCTAAGTTATGCTCTACAGCTGAGTTTGAGAATGCAAACATTCTCCTCTTGGTGTATCCTGCATGGTAGTTGTGCTAAGAAGTCTCTGCTGCTGCTGTAAGGCTACGTAATGTGTAAGTCCTGAGCTCCAGCTGCATATGGTCTTAAATGTGTGTGGACTTTAACAGTAGTTATGTTTCAGCTGATCTTGACTGCACTTGGGTTGGCTAGGCTTCATGTCAGGCTCTGTGTCAGGTCTCTGTCTGTGTTGTTTAGCTTCATTATTGTGATACTCATCTTGGAAAACCAGTTAATCCGGGATACACTCTTCCCATAGCAAAGGAAAGAGGCTCAAGAGAACTTGAAGAATCTTTAATACTGATAGCATGGCTTAGAGTAGAGACATCGTCATTTCTGCTCACCAGTTAAAACATATGAAGTACCCAAGTTCAAAGTCAGTGGGGGGAAGACGCATGCTTCTTCCCACAAGAGAATTCACTGCCAAGTGACAAGACCCAGGGCAGAGGAGTGTTAGGGAGAAGGTACGGTGTTGAGACAATCCAGTGTGCCTTGGTGGCTCCTGTATCGCTGAACACAAGTCTCCACTTCAATTTTCCCAATGTGCAAGATTATAATTCTATATCCACCTTGACCAACTGAATGAGATAAGCATAACTATATACTTTTTATAATTATGCTAGTAGAAAATCTGATGAGACTAGTTAAATAATGAAGGCTGTGCTATTGATATGAAATTATAGTATACTAAAAGATGAACCAAATGTGTTCAAGCTCTCTCTCTCTCTCTCTCTCTCTCTCTCTCTCTCTCTCTCTCTCTGTGTGTGTGTGTGTGTGTGTGTGTGTGCGCGTGCACGCACATGCACGTGCTGCTGTGTATATGTACATAGAGGTATAGTGGTGGGAGAAGGCATATTAATATTTAGGTAAGAAAGGGCTGTGGCTCCAAACTTTGAGGCTCTGGCTTATGAGAGAATAAATTTATGTTATTTCAAGGTATTTCAGATAACAATACAGGAATCAGAGGAAACTCATATGTTGCCTCTGCACCCCGGAACAAATGATTTGAGTGTATAAAGCTGGTTTCTCCATTCTCACATAATGACAATGACATCTGTAGGTATGACACAGGGATGGTGTGGATTTTGTATGTAAAGTCTACAGTGTCCAGATAGCACATATGAAGCATTTGTCACAGTGAGGATGTGCCGCCATTGCCATTATCATGGTGGTTGTCTTCTCATATATTTTTCTGTAACTGTCAGTTTTTAAGTACAGCCATTTCATTTCCTATAGTCTTGCTTAAAGATATGCCCCTCAATTACCAGTGTGTTGGAATCCTTATGGACTGCTTCCACATTATGTTCATATCAGAAGAGGATGAATGTATGCCTGAAGGGTTGTGACTACAGCCTTAAATAGCCCATAGCAGTTGGAAATGTTCTTTCAAGATTTATGCTAATTTTTGGTTACTCTGATTTATATGTACATTTGTTTAAAGATAAAAATAGGCATTTCTAATTACTAGTCACATTACTTAACTTCCTTCAGAATCCTGAAGGAGGTGGTCAACGTCCTGGGAAGATAAACCATAAGACCTAAGTGGCAGACATGCCCCTCAATCTCAGTGAGTTATTAACAGCATACTTAAATGATTCAACCTCAGAACTCCCAGAATATAGAGGTGTATGCTGGAAGATCAGACGGGCAAATCTGTCTCTGCACATTGCTACCTCATTACTACAGGTGTGTAAGGCACATTTAAAATTATCTGGAAGCATTTCTGGGTGTCACACATGAGGGTACTTCGACCAACCAGAGGGGGCTAGGTTAGCATTCAGCAATGCTATTCTATGTCTTATAATGCATAGGACAGCCTTTCCATCACAAAAGATTATTCAGCCCAGGAAGTCAATACCTCTAAGGCTGAAAACACAGCTCTCATCTATGCCTAATCTAGACAAGTAAATGTGACTGTATCCGGCCACAAGGATTACTACTATTCATAATGCTCTTTCCAGGTCATATTGCACTTTTTTTCCTTTGTCTCATATGGTACACATGTTTGCATTCCTTTAGTTCCTATGATTCATCTGGAGAGTAGTACGTGCTTGATAATAACTCATGAATGGAATCTACAGTTATAAAAATGTGCACTTAGTACCACTTGCAACTCTAGACTTACTGTCTCCCTTCTTCATCTCAACTGCATCAGGAATTCATGGTGTTTTGGAGAACACTGGGTTCTCAGAAGATACGCCATAAGTCACTGAGGTTTTAGGAAAACTGATCTTCTTGCAAAGAAGTGGTACATGGAAAGTCAGGAATCTGATTCTACTTTTGTCCCCCTGTGGATAAGCATCTTTTATAGAGTGTTGATGTGCCTCCATCTATATAACTTAGAAGTTTTCTCTGAGCCTTCAAAAGTGGTAAGGACATTTTTATACCAATGGACAACTTGTGTTTTGTTTATTCCCTGTACCATGTCCCTTTCCTCTGGATGTGTTCCCTCATTGCTCCAGTTTCTAGGGCCTCTCTGAGTCTTAGAGATAGTCTACATGCTGGAGTTGGGATTTGGCCACATTGTAGTATAACAACTTCTTGGTATGTTTGTCTTTCCTTAAACGTTTTGGACCCCCTCAGGGGCTTTGTTTTATATTCCTCAGCTGTTCACATGTGGTGGGTGCTCAGTGCACGACTGAGTGGATACATGAGCCTGGCAGCCAATCATTCTTCAAATCAGTCACTCTGCTTGCATACATATGTAAGATCTGAGTTTGTTCTGACTTTGCTGTCATCCAGTGTGCTTTAACACCCTCTTAACAGAGAAAATACAGTTGAAATTAGTGTAAAGATAAAATAAAAGGAGATCTGGGTAGGTGCATATAGGAGAAAACCATCACACTTCTGTTTCTCATTCCTATTTTTGCTGTTCTGGGATGTTTCACATGTGATTTGGATCAGTGCTTCCTATACTTGGCCAGCTCATGTAGAAGGCTTAACATGGTAGACAAACAAGATGGTTATCTCTGGTCTTTGTTGAGTGACCATTCCTTATAATTACATTAAATAAGTCCTAAGAACAATTTTAGTCTGTCTATTTTGAGTCATTTAACAACACCTGAACTGATTACTTTAGCCGAGGAGACTGAACAGTTTCATTAGCACCTACCATGGACCTATCCCTCTGCCTGGAAGAGAATTCTGTAGCTGATTAAACTATGTGGGATACATCTCAGAAAAGAGACAAACATTTTGCAACTAGGAGAATGTTCAGAAAGAACTCCAGGACAAGAGAACATTATAGGATAACCAATATGAGAAGATCTATCACAGATTCAAT
Source organism: Peromyscus maniculatus bairdii (assembly GCF_049852395.1). Taxonomy (NCBI): domain Eukaryota; kingdom Metazoa; phylum Chordata; class Mammalia; order Rodentia; family Cricetidae; genus Peromyscus; species Peromyscus maniculatus. The sequence goes on from NC_134854.1 coordinate 118,723,819, forward strand.
GTCTGCCACTTTCTTCTACAAGGCCTAGAATTGTGCTTTATCCTACAGCCAGAACTGAAAAGTATATGCATATATAGTTACCGACTGAAGGCCAAGTATAATGATTTACTCTGTTACATATTGTCAGCATTCTGGTTTATTTAGAAGGATTTGCCAGCATAGTGAATGAAAAATTTGCTGAACAATAAATAGAACAGTTATGTGCTGCTAAAATAAGCATTCCCTGAGCTTACTTGACTGCTTTTCTTAACAAAATGGTGACATTTAGAGGAAGTTAAGTGGGCCTGCCATGGATTATATGTCTTCATTGGATCACATGTGTCTTTGGCATGATCTCATTTTTGCCTAGCAAGTTTTATGGTGGCTTGGTTAGGATAGTTCTCTGCTATTTGAGAATATAGTGAGCATCCTGCCAGACAGCAGTGGACCAGGACTGTGGCTTCTGCCTCCTTGTCAGTTGTAGCCTCTAATAATAAAGAAAGGGGAAATGGTAATGCTTTTTTGTGTTGTTTTGATTGCCAGCAGGTGGTTGTATTAAATAGAACTCTAGTTGGCAGATACTACTCAAAATTATCTCCTGCAGAAAAGTTCCATCAAACAAGGCATGAATATATCTTTGTCAAAACAGCAAGAAGGAGCCCTTATTTAAAAAAGAAAAACCCTTGCAAATATTATACCTTCAGGGCTCTTGCGATAAACTTGGTTCCAAATTCACTGTTGGAAGAAACATTAGGAAATCTGAGATCTGTGAATTATGTGGTCTCATTTTTCATTCTGGATTTAATTATTCCTGAGTACAGGAGGGTTGAGTGCTCTCCTGTACTGAATTCTGAAACTGAATTATATGTAATTAAACATAATGCAATTCTGGTTCTGCCAGCATGCAAGTTTCAGCCACTGGGCACTTTCTGTTCTGTCCACTATTGCCATCTTAGGATCCAGTACGTAAAAGTTGTTTAACCAGTACTCGTTGAACAGATCCATGAACGTGTATATTAGTCATTTAAAAATGAAAATCTTTGTCTCCACACTCTTGCCTTGTCCTGTATGTCTTTAATATTTAGAATCATGCAGCCCAAAGCCATTGCAAACCAAATTGTTTTTCACAATAAAATGTATTTAAGTTTCCTTCATGCTTTTCTCGGCTTTCTAGTAACTTCTTTTTACAACTGAGAAATATACCATTGTACAGATCTATCTGAATGACTTCCTTATTTACCTGAAGGGCATCCCAGTGCTTCCAAAGCTTTGTGATTGTGATTGATGCTACTATAAACATCTCAGCATTGCATTTATATAGACACAAATTTCAACTCTTTTGGGTAAAGCTTACAGGTGTTGGGTCTTATGGTATAATTATGTTTAGTTTTATAAGAAATCAAACTGTTTTTCAAAATAGCTATATGATTTTACATTTCACTGACAATGAGAGTTCTTGCTTTTCTTGTTTTTGATTTTTATTTAATTAAAATATAATTACATCATTTCTCCTCTTCCCTTTTCTACCCCAAGTCTTTCCCATGTCTCCTCTCTCTAGCCCTTCCCAAGCTCCCTAACTCCTTCTCAAAATCATCTTCTCTTTTTCTTTGATTATTATTGACAATACAAGTACACACACATAACTATATGACTAGAGCCTACTGATTCCATATATTGTTTGTGATTTCAGGACTGATCAGTTCCCTGGAGAAGAGTAATTCCCTCTTTCTCAGCAATCATTAGTTGCCTGTAAGTTCTTTGTCTGGGATGGTGCCCCCTGAGATTTCTCCCTTCTACCTTAGTATGTCTATTGGTAGTCATTGTTTTTGTATTCTTTAGGCAGCCATATTGTTGATTTAACATAGGCATAGCTTTCCTGTCATTTCTAGGAGACACACCCTCCAAGTTTCTGTCTATTCAAAATCTTGCCAGCATTTGCAGATGTCCTGCTCTGGATTTGGCTATTGTGACAGGTGTGTAGTAATAACCCAGTATTGCTTCAGTTTGCTTTTTCCTGGTAGAATGTTCTATGGAGCATCTTTCCATATTTATTTGCTGTTTATATAGCTTCACTAGTGAGGTATCTGTTAAGATCTTTGCTCTGTTTTTAAAACAGACTTAATTGTTTTCTTATTATTGAATTAGGAGTGCTTTTAAAAAGCATTTTTTCCAGTATGAGGGTTATCTGTTCATTCTTTCTATGCTCAGCAAATGTTTTTGATTTTAATGATGTTCATCCTAGCCATTATCTTTTTCATGGATTATGCCTTTGATGTCATTACCAAACCCAACCTCACCTTGACTTTTCTTGTGTTATTTTCTATGAGACTGTGGCTTTGAATTTCTCATTTAAGTCTCTGTTTCACATTGAGTTCATCGTTGGTATAAGTGTGAGATAAATGCCTAGACACTCCCTTTTTCTTTTAAGTTTTCCAAAGAGGTTTAACTAAGGAAGAAGATCTACCATAAAGGCAAGTAGCACTACTCTGTGGGCCCGGGTACAAACTGAATTAAGAGAAGAAAGTGAGCTGAGCACCAGCATTCATCCATCCCCACGTTCTAACCTAGATACACAATGTGACCAGCCACTGTGCTTTCCTGTTATAGTACATTAAATCCTCAAACTGTGAGCCAAAGTAATCCTTTCCTTCCTTCCTTTGACTTTCTCAGGCATCTCATCACAATAATGAAAGTAACTAATCTACTGTTGTACTATTAAAACATTGAAAATCATGTCACATGTATTCTATCATCTTTACCCCTCCCTCCCCTTCCCTTAAGACCTCTTTTTCTCTTCTCATCATACCTTTCCTAGTTTCAGGACTTAGAATTGCCCTGCCCAACCACTTACAGTTAAAAATCAAAACCTGGGATCCAAATACGAGAGCATGGCATATTTGTGTTTGAGTCTGGAATACTTTGCTTTAACAGAACTGTAGTGGGTAGACATTCCAGCTTTGGTCTGGAAGTTCCAACTCCCATTGAGGCTTAGGTAACCATCACGCCTACAAGGCAGGGCCAAGAGAGGACCCTGAAGACTGAGATCCAGATGTGCCACCCTCTATTGTTTTCCTGGACCCTGGACGCTGGAGGTAGACCGATCAAGAGTTCTCCAGAGAACACCGCTGGACTGCACTGCGTCTTTCCCAGGCCCTGTGACCTACCTATCCCTTCATTTGTAAGTTACACCACTAAATAAATCTCCCTTTTAACTACGTGGAGTGGCCTTAATAATTTCATCAATACAGAACAATTCTAGTTCAGTTAAATGGCATAGATGTCAGAATTTCATTTTTCTTGATAGCTGAATAAAATTCCACTTTATTGCATCATTTTCTTTGTCCAGTCATCTGGACAACTGTTGGTTTTTTGTTTGTGTGCTTTATTTTGATAGACTCTCACTACAGCCTGGACTGGCCTGAGTTTATGAGTTATGACTTGACTGGTCTTGAACTCACAGAAAGGTCCACCTCTCTCTCTGAAGTATTGCTGGCAACTTTTGTTTTATATTAGTGTAATTAGACCTACTATATTTGTCACTTTTTTATCTGTAACTCTTCATTTTTTTTATTCCTGTTGTTTTGTCTTATGTTGTGTGACACTATTCCTAGGGGGAGACATGAACAAATGTCTACTCACCCAAGAGAGGAAACTGACAACATGTCAGCATGAAGTCTGAATCAATGAGTCTTATTAGGGTTATTCACTGGAATATGGGCAAGCAGTTACTTGCAGGAGTATAAAAGACTCAAAGATGGCTATTCCAACAAATCTCCCCCCAGTGTGGGTGACAGTTCTCCAAAGTTGGAAACCTAGAGTTCACTGTACAACCTACAGGCAGCTCAACACGTTGGAGGGTGTCCTTTCACAGTGGCTCTGTCTATGTAAGCCCCTTTCAGGTAGCTCAGAATTTTTTAGGCAATTTGGTTGGCCCCTGCTTGAGTGCTTGCCCTGAGCCTCTTCCAAGCAACTCAGCTTGATGGGGGTGACTCCCAGCAGCATTTGTTGTTTATATATTTTTAAGGAAAAAAGAGCCTAGCAAATCTGGTCACCTTCATTTTGGGAAAACTCACAGTTGTTTTTGCTTCAAATATTTTTTTGTATCCTTTCTCTTCCTGTTATCACTTTATTCATGATATACCTCTTATATCTTATAACTTGCCCCACAATTATTAAATATTCTGTGCTTTTTTCTAACCTTTTTTTCTTTTTGCCTTTCACCTTCAAGTGTTTATTTTAAATTGTTAATCCTGGAAATTTCATACACAAATATAATGTATTTAGATCATACCCACCTCCAGCTGCCCCTCCAATTCCCCCCAGACTTCTTCCAATATATTTCCTTTTCTTAATAATTCATGGAGTCCAATTAGTGCTGCCCATCTAGGCATGTGGTTAGAGAACCATCAACTGAAACATGGGCAACCTAGAATAGGACACACTACTAGATAAAAACCTGACTCTTCCTTCTCTAGAAGCTATCAGTTGCCAGTAGCTCTTCAACTAGGTGTGGGGTCTTAGGCACCATTTCCTTCTGTGTTGGAATGCTGATTGTATTAATCACGTGTAAGTATTGTGCCATCACCCACAGCCGCTACAAGTTCATAAATGGAACAGCTCTATGAGGTCCAGAAGACATTATATCCAAACAGTATTCCCAGACCTCTGGCTCTTCTGATCTTTGTACCCCTTCTTCTCCGGTGTCCTCTGACTTTCACAGGTCTCTATTGAAATGACCTCAGGTTCAGGGAGTCTTACCTCATATATAGACTACTAGTCACCCCATCAAAAACTTTCTTCAATTGTGTTAGTGTTTTTAACTTTAGTATTTATTTGATTCTTTCTTATACTCTTCATTTTTCTGATTACATTGGCCCTCTTTTCTTGCATCCTGTCTACTTTATCCATTATAGCCTATAACAAAGGAATCACAGTAGTCTTTGGCTTGATGCCTTGTCATTCCACCATCCCTGCCATTTTTACTTTTGATATTTACTCTGCTCTCCAGTCTGTGTTATTTGCCCTTTTCTTTTCTTTTCTTTTTGTTTTACATTTTTTTTCATTTTTCTTTGAAAAATATTTTCTTCCTGAGAATTTCATACTTAACTGCTGTATTGATATCATTTGCACCCTTCTCTCTCTTTACTCCATTTCCTCAAGCAGCCGTTTGCTTCCTACAACTCTCTGTCAAATTTGACTTTTCTTCAATTATCATTGGTGTGTATGTATGTATGCATGCAGTCCATTAAATGTTGCTTATATGTACATGTGTTTAGAGCTTACCACTTGGTTCTGGATAACTATCAGGGGGATTGTCTCTGAAAAAAATACTTCTCCCTTTCTCAGCAGCTGTCAATCATCTGTGGCTCTTCATCTAGGGGTGGAACCTTGTGAATTTTCCCCATCCATGTTGGCATGTTAACTTTCCCTTTAACTATGCGTGTCTTATTTAGATAACCATATTGTTGAAATTTCACAGGTGGAGCTTCCCTGTAATGCTTAGAAGACACTGTCTCAGATCAGATGTCCTGGTCATCTGGCTCTTAGAATCTTTCTTCCCCATCATCCAGGTTGTTCCCTGAGCTTTATGTCCAGGAATTGTATTGTAGATCCCATGGTCACTTATTATCTGCATATTGACCAGTCATAGATCTCTGTTTCTATCTGCTGCAAAAATAAGCTTCTCTGATGAGGGATGTGGGCATAAGGATAAGTTTTTAGAATATAGTTAAGAATTGGGAAGTTGGCCAAAGGAGTTGCTATAAATAGGCTTTTGGTACTGTGATGGTAAAACTCAGGGAGCAAAAATCTTGTGGCTGATGGTCTCTGTAGGTCCGATGACCCCTTAGGTATTTGTTCTTCTGTGAGCCAATGGCCCTGAACTCTGAGCTTCAGAAGTGACTCTCAGTTTTGTTTTCCTACCATAGGTGATGGAACTTGAGTATTTTTGTTCTCCCTCCTGGAAAGCTAGGGCTGTCTGGATTAAGGGATTTCCTTTCTGCCAGGCCATGTAGGTTCTTTCCACATCTGATGGTACTTTAAGTAAAATTCTCTTGAGGAGAGCATTGTTAGAATGATTATTTCAGCATATGTCAAAGTCCTTCTCTTTCTTGTCTACATCACAATTGCCCAGGGATTTCCTCCAGTATTTACTGTGAAAACCTGGTTGTGAATCTCACAAAAGTGTGGGGATCTTACTGTGCCCGGATAACAGAGTTTCAGCTCTCAACCATATCCATACTAATCCTCAATCAATCTATCAGTTACACTAGCTAGCTCCTTCATCTCCTTTGTCAATATGACTTTTCAATGGTGACACTGATTAGCACTGGTTGATAATATACCCAGCTCTTGATGACTAGAATTATCCACAGGATGGATGAAGGGATAGTTTTATAAGTCAGTCCAAATCACATGCCTTTGCTGGGGCCAAGAAAGTATAACCAGAATTAGAAGTCCATTAGAAGTGCCAGATAGATTAAAAATTCACAGCTAAAGACATTCATTGTCTATATTCAATGTCCACCACATTCCCTCTAACAAACTTTCTGTAAAGAACGCTGACTGATTTTATCAGTGGTCTTTCTCAAATCCCTTCAAGGGAACTGAAGTTCTCAAGGTGAAGCTAATTTGCTCAAGGTCATCCAGGGAGTTAATGACTAATTTATTCAGTAACAGAAGTCTATGGTCTCCTCCTGTAAATACCTCTTCTCATTGTATCATTTGGCCTCCCAGGTGTCCTATAAACCCACTTCCTTTTTACCCCTTTTCACTTCAAGCATAACTATTCCCATTTAGTAAATCACATCTTATTACAGAATTATAAAGTTGAGTGGCCAGTTGTAGTTCCACACATAATATAAAACTGACCTTGTGTGTAATATTGGAATTCCTTAATGCGGGCTAGCCCAAGGAAATGAACTGTGACTTAACACCAAAGTGCGTGGATTGTGTGAAGGGGGATTTTTGTGACTTCGTCTGAAAGACATGGGTGATTTTTAGAACTCACATTCTCCCGCAAAATGATTTGACTCGGTTCAGTAACCAGGGTTTGTGCCTTATGAGCTGAAACTCTTAGTCGATAAATGCAATGGAAATTATTGCAAGGAGGCAAGCTGGGGCTGTGTTCACTTCAGGCTGTCTTATGGGCTCATGTCCAGCCAGAGTACACTGTAATGTTGTAGACCTTGTCCTGAAAGACCACAGGTCAAAGAGATAAACAACTGTAAGGGTCAGGAAAGGGAAAGCAGGACTAGGTAGGAGTCCATCTGGACTCTGTATACTGGGAAAAAGCATGCCATCTCTGGCTCCCCTCCCCCAACTGCATGTGTGAAACATAGATGTTTAGAGCTCAAAAAAGTAGAATTCTATCAGGACAAAAGTAAATTTCTCATGATTTTGGATCCAGGGAGACTGTGAAATGTCTCAGGATGATTTTTGTTTCTTCAAATTACTGCATTTGTTTGTGGTTTTTCATAGGAACAGACCATACATAATGTCAAAATGATTAGAAACTGTCACATAAGACCAAAATTGTCCTGAATCTAAGGACAGACAAAAGAAAAAGAAAAAAATAACAAATTCACAGAATTGATTCTCATCATATTAATAAGAATATATGTTAGATATGTTGCTATGAATTATAGTTCAGACTTTCTCCTGCTGGTTGAGTTCTCAAGAGATAGGTGAAGACGCTTCATGGTCATGATGTGTTGAAATTCGCTGCAGAATAAAGAAGAATGTAGTCATCTGATATACCCTCCCAATAATGACATAGCCTAAATTCCATCATTATTTCATGTGCTTCATGAATATTGGGATAATTTTAGATGTTATTTATTTTAAATATACATATTTATACATTAGAAACCAACTGCTGGTAAACAATAAAGGATCTCATGTGGGTTTAAAGCTAGTACAACACCATGACAGCAAGATATATATATATGTATATATATATATACACACACACACACATATATATATGTATATATATATATATATGTATATATATATACACACACACACATATATATGTATATATATATATATATGAGAGAGAGAGAGAGCTAGAGAGCTAGAGAGAGAGAGAGAGAGAGAGAGAGAGAGAGAAAGAGATAAATATGGATATAAATAGATATGGATATGGATATATATATAGAGATAGATATATAGATATATGATTTAAAGATATAAGATAATGGTGGATTCAAATTTATTTCTATGTCGATATAGAGAATGTGATATTGTCAACAATGAACATTTAGCATGACAACTAGTGGCAGATAGATAGCCTGCGAACAGTCTTAAACTGAGATCAGTGGTAGTGTATGTAATTAGTATATCTGATTTCTGATTTCTTGTGAAATGTCATGAAATATTCCCAAATATGTGTTAATTATAAGGCACTCATTTCTTATAGAGTTACTACTTTACAAATCACATCCTTGAGGAATGTTTATGGGTTGAAAATAGGTATAAATTAGCTTCAGCATAAAGAAAGTTTATTGACATAATAGAATTAAAACCCAGTAATATCATAGCTTCAAATGCAGTGGGTTCCTCCTGTGCAGCATAACAACGAGATACAAGCTCCCTCTTTGAGTTCCATTGTTTTATATGGGTCTTCTCTGACCAGACTTGAGTATATGGGGGCAAAGGAACTACATCTAGCTCCTGAAGGGAACCTTTTCCCAAGGACCTGCATAAAATTCTGGGCTTTTGTCACTGGACTAACTTGGACCCTATGACTTTACCTGAATCACATTCTCTACTTCGGTATTAATTGGCCAGACCTGAGTCATAGGATATCCAGAGACACTGGGAGCTCAATGTAGCCACAGTAAGCCACACTGATAAAGAGCTAAAATGACCTGACCACATAAAGTGGTCAGATAATTTTTAGAGACAGTAGGAGTAATTCAATATCAATAGCATCTAAAAATGGATATGTATATATGCATAAACCAAAGGGTTGAGGTTAGGAATAATATTAGTTTTGTCAAAGGCTACCCAGAGGGTTCCCAAGTTGCATGATAAGTGTCATTTAGAAAACATTTAATTTTTAGCCCCAACTGGTAGTAAATAAATAGATAGATAGATAGAAATGAAATTGTTACTCTCTACTGACCAGTATGGAGCGGCGTCTTCACAATCAAGATCTATCCATTTACCATTGTCTGAAATTTTTTTTCTTTTTGAACCAGTACATTCTATACCTTAAATTTTCAATGCATTTTCCCAATTAAAATATATTAACGAACAATAAATAATTATAAATGGTAAGTTTCTATAGATGATAAGAAAAATCTTTAGTAAAAATATGTGATCACATGTTGCCCATACAATGGAATGTCATATTACTACTTAGGTTGGTAATTTTTTATTCTGTCAATGAAGTGCCAAGCTGTACAGCCCACAGGGACAATAAACATGTCAAGTAAATTCTCAGGGCACCATGCTAGACTTATTGAATCTGTGCCTCTGGGGACAGTCCTAGAAATCTGTACAGTCAAATCTACCAGGTGATGGGGATGTCAACAATGATTTACAAACAACAATAAAAAGCCATTACAATTTGTATTCTGCCAATACAAGCTGTAGAAGTTGGAATGCTATTTGCTAAGCTGTGACCATATGCCAGACAGCTTCTGGGACTCATTTGATGACCAGAGCTGTAGAAGTTAGGAGCTCTTGTTAGTCATATTTTGCAAAAGTGGAACAGAGAGCAAAAGTGAAGTGTTTAGTCAAGATCATGTGGCTAGTACATGCAAAGCTTCCTTTCCCAGCATCCTCCTCTGTAATTTAGATTCGTAGAGACTCTCAACCTCAGAGGCAATTGAGCTACAGAAGACTCACACAGTTGCAGAAACAGGAAGAATTTTCACTGTTTTGCTTTATAGTCACTGGAAAGTAAACTCTGTGCCTATGCAAATTTAGATGTAGGACATAAGAGGAGAGGAAGTAATTAATTAAAGCAAAAGGAACACCTGCCTGATTTTTGCTAAGACAGAATTTGCCAATCACTACTGTCTAATGCATGGAGAGACTTAGGAGCCAGCCTTTTCTACTGTCCACAATGCACATACCAGTACAAACCTAGTCATTTTTTTTTCAACAGCATACTACCATGCCGGAACCAGCATGCTCATAGCTTCAGAGTTCAGTACACTGACTGTATTAGCCAAAGTCCTAGTTCTTTCAGGTTATGCTTACAACAAGCTGAGTTGGTGTTAGGCAAAACATTTCTTTTGGCCTTGGACAACATCTGGAGTCTGCCTTGTATATATTATCCTACCAAGTTCAAGTAAAGACCTGGTTCCTTTCTTCATGGATGCATCTTTAAAATAAATCATATTACTGTACTTTGCTTTAGTGTCATAACGTGAATGTGCATGCCATGGGATACATATAGAAGCCAGAAGACAACATTGTAGTAATCTGTGCTCATCACATGGGTTCCAGAGATTTAACTCAGGTCATTGGGCAAGCAGTTCCATACCCTGAGCTACATTGCTGGAGTCAGAAGCAGCCTTCAAGTGTTGCTTAAGTCCACAGTAGGGACAAAGCTACACCAACGGAGTTCTTTTCTCAAAAAATTGGCCCAAATGTGGGTCTCTTCCAGTTCTTGCCCCAAACTCAGATCCATCAAGGTCCCATTTGCATTTTGGTGGATGTTGTATCAATTTAACCAAACAGTATTTTAACCTCCATCTGGCATGTTGTCCTGATAACTGACATGACATGCTCATGGTCTATGTTTCTAGGATGTGTCTTTCCCTAAAGAAGAAGACCAAGCCATGATTTCTGGTCATGTGCACAAGCCCATGACCAAGATTTCTGATTTGTGCAAAATTTATTGCAGATTATATGCTCCTAAAATTCTCTCTTTGGCATTCTCTGAATGCTGAGGTCTTCCTGCTCTGCAAAAGTGCAGCCTAATCAGGTGCATACTGTATAAAGCAGGATGAAATAGGTCTAGTGGTCAGAGCCCAGAAAATCATGAGAAATTCCAACCTGTGGAGGTGCCTTCCTTCTTGCCTTGATAAAACAAATTCCATTTCATGAATAGGACCCATAGAAAGGCCTGAGACTGACCTCTGGGTTCTAAGAGGTGTTTCCAGTTAATAGTTGGCAAGAATGGAAACCTTAGCTACACAAATGTGAGGGAATGTGTGATGTTAGCAATAGTAGTGTGGAGTTAGGTCTTTGCTTAGTCAGATTTGAAGATAGAGTCATCAGAGACATTGATTTCAGCCTTGGGAGACCTTGAGCAGAAAACCCAGCTGGTACACACCACACTCTTGACCCAAGGAAGCTGATGAATTTGTTATTTTAAGTGGTTAGATTTGTGGTAATTTGTTATGCAGCAATAGAAGACTAATACAACCTAGAACATGCCTAGTGCTCCCTGAAGAATGTTACATTATATAGTAGTAATTTCCATGACTGATGTACAAGAAAATGGACAGTGGCTTCGAAACACATGGAAAACAACATAGAAATGTTGTGATTCTCATAGACAATTAAATTTAGAGGGTGACATATCGCATTATCATCATCCCTTCTTGCTCCTTAACTAGTTTATTTGCTCTCTCCCACTTGTATTATTATATTACACGTCTGTTCATTGCAGTCACAGCCCATGGTTTTCTGGCTCCCAATGTGTTTAGACATTGATTTAAATTCTTAGTTGTAAGTCTTAACTTTTTTTGAATTATCCTATCCACAAATGCTGCCACATCCCAAAGAATTTCATGTTTGCCTATGTTAGAGAATTTAATTTCTTCCTGTATTATAATACAGATACAACCATAATAAGAACAAAACTCCACCACAATCTATATATAACTTACTATCTCAGACACTGGAATTCAGCAGTTCTGAGTCTAAATCGATGCATATGAAACCCATGGCAGCTGGAATGAGGAGCCCGTTTTAATCTCATCAGTGTCAGTTTTGTTTTCTTTCTTAAGCATGCTTAAAGATGTTTTGAAAGCACCAAGCTCCATCACAAATTTTTCTATTCTTTTCTTCTTGCTGCCCTAGATTTGTAATGAGTTTGTGCTTTAGAGAAAGAGAAAGAGAGAAAATAATTGGAACTGTCTCTTCTATTACCACCAAGTCCTATTTTTGAAGATTTTTCTATTATTTAACACCTTCCATTTGTTTTACCTTAGATGTGTGATTCAGTTATCAGAAGCTGAAGAAAATGAAATCTAACTCAGAAGGCTTCATCACAAATGTCTCAACTCGGGAAAACCCAACTGTCTGGAGGCCCATTTCTTAGTATCTTTTCTCTAAATGAAGGTTGGCTATACAGAAGTGTTAGGAGACCATCCTCAGGGACCAGGTGTCCTCACCATAGTTCTCAGCAGCATGAATACACACTTGGTAGACTTCCTGTGATCATGGACTTTTCAAGCTGCTTGCCCAGTGAAGTCCGATGGGTACTTACCTGGGACTTGTGCCCATGTGATTGTATCCCCCCAGGGTTACACAACTAATAGAAACTGAGCCACTTTAAATTTCCACTCTGTCAATTCCATTTACCCTTTGGCCTAGCAAGAGGAAAGGAATCAGTTCTGATGTCTGACATACACTGTCACAGTTTCTCTGGACCAAGCACTATAAATATCCAATAATGCTTTTCATTATAGTGCAACTTAGTAGTTACTGCTGCTACTGAGGCAACTAGGTCCCTTTCGTCTGATAGTTCCTACATTGTAGACACTGGGAAATGGTATATTGTTTCCTATTATGTAAAGCTACTCTCTAAATTTCGCTATTGAGCAAGACTTACCTTATACCGTTTTGATAAAGGCTAAAGGATCCCATGTTAAGATAATGAACAGTTGGGGCTGAATATTGAAAGGAAACATTGCTTTTCCATTCTAGACTGCTTCAGAGCCTGGTAGAATCTCACCAACTTTGCTGAAAGTTTTCCCCAAGGGGGCCATCCTAAGAAGCTTTGTATTTTATGACTTAGTCCTGGAACCCACACACTACCATCACTGCAATAGCTTATTGGTTTTGAAAGTAGGTTAGCTCTATTCCTTATGGGAGGGAACTGTGCAAGGACCATCTTGGTCATCGTTACCAGATATAGGAATATTGCAGAATGGGTGCTTATAAAGTATATTTTTGCTTACTATTCTTTTAAGGTATTTGTTTTTGTATGTAGAAATAGGTGAAAGTAAGCATGTGTCATGGTAAATGTGTGGAGGTCAGAGGACAACTTACAGTATTGGTTCTCTTCCACTATCTACTGCTATTCTTTATGAGTATTAAATTTTCTGTTCTGAAAGATACATTTATGAGAGAAGATTTTGAAGAGATTGATAAATGCCTTTACTGTCATGATCCCTAAATCTGAATCCATCTGAGTATAGATTTTAAAAAATTACAGAGATTCTCTTTTCTTCCAGTCAGTCTACTGGAGTGACTGCCAAGGAACAACCACCAGCCTTGGTCAAGCTTCTATCTGTGGGGGAAAAATTACAAACTTGTAAATTGACATTGCACTGAACAGCAGCAGAAGTAAACAAGAACTGAGGAAGGAAATGCCTGGGGAGATGTGTTTACACAGAAGGAGGTGGGAATATTGACTATCCCCATTCCGAGGAGAAGGTACTTAGCTCAAGACTAACAGTGTGATGAAGAATGGGTGGAAAGATGGGAAGATCTGGGTGTGTAGGGAGAACAAGTCAGAAGGAGGAAAGAACATGGGCAATGACCATGAGGAAAATAGTTTGGTCAACTCACAGACAGAGGAAAGATTCATTTGAATGAAGCAAATTGACTTGGAGAGAGGGACAAAGAAGACTTTGGGGGTGGAGAAAATGGCTAGACCACATACTGAGTCCTTTTTAAATGTAGCTGGAAACACTGAGACATTTTCACTAGAAACTGAATATGATATTCTTAAGGCTTTGAGTAGAGTGGTCTTATTTCCAATGGGAAAATGGATATTTATCTCAGCTCCTCTTACTTTTGGTTGTCTTTTAAAAATTCTTTTAGATACAAACATATTTATGTTACAAAGCAGACATCTTTTTGTGATGGGGAGCTGTTCATTTTTCCTTCCACTGGCCGATGAATAAAATCATGAGTTAGTCACACAGTGTACACATTCATTCCTTTCTTACATTATTCAGCTCTTTCCCTTTTCAAGATTATGCTTTGTGTGGGATTTCCTTTTTGAATGTTATCTGTATATGTGTGTCACTTTTCAAAGTATATCTAAATGTGGCCAGGCAATAACAATAGTGAGTTTAGACAAAGAAAAGGGTGGCTGCTTTGGAAACACACACTCTGTACCTTTGTACTTCACTTTCCTTGGTTCCATTTAGTCCACTTAGACAGGTGGGATGTCAGGACATCAGTCCAGCAAAAGGAAAACATGACCCTTTAAAAAACTTGGAGGATTTCCCTCCTGCTCAGGCATTAACCCTCTTCTGAAATCAGCAACCTTAACTTGTAAATAGTGACAATTTATAAAAATCCATCCAGAGAGAGGCAGATTATGTAACACATACCCTTAAGGCTACTCCTCTTCATGTCAAGGGAAATTGGCATCTTTTCCTGTTAGACAATAGAATCAGTTCTAACACTTTGATGTCCATGACAAAAGAATGAAATCCAGCTAGTTCAAGTTTTAAAATGTATTTATTCCATGACTATCAGGAGACTTGAAAAACTGCTTATTTGGTAAACAGTGTTTGGTGAGAAAGATCAGCACTTATCCATGCATGAAAATGCAACAGCTATTTCATAATGGCTTCAAGTGATTACTTCCATGATGAAATGACCCTCTGGGTAAGATTTCCCTACAACTGTATAAACTGGGTGTGGCAACACCACCTATAATTCAATATTGGGGATCAAGATGTATAGAGAATTTTAAGCCTGTAGCTAAAAAAAAAGTCTCATAAAGTCCATTGATTTAGTTTGCTCCTATATAGTTAGGAGAATCACATATTCCACAAAGAAATCTGGGTGCTGTTACCAAAAGTTATAGCTTTTCTTTGCTTTCACTTTTCCACTCCCAATCTCCCTAAAGTGTCAAGGAGTAGGATATTCAGTGTGGGAGAGTTATTAAATCTTGGAGGAAATATCAACAAACCTGTAGATTCTATCAATCTTACACTTTCCAGGAAGATGCCCAACTTACATGTTCAGAGTAATTTGATCAGGAAGGCAGGAGAAGTCACAGGTGAAATTTCTCTGCATTACATCCCCCATTTTAGGAATCAGGCTCACAGTAAATGTTTGAGACCCGGGAGTGTACCCAGCTGAAACCTTCTTATTCTCTGAGCTAGACAGAAAGTTCTCAGCACAGCCAATAGAGCCTTTAGCACATTCTTCCAATATTGAATCAATTCAACCTTGACTTTCATAAAGTATTATTGAGTTTTGCCTGTCTTTACCTGTGTGTTATTATACACACATAGTAAAAAGACTACATAAAGAAGAGTTAACTTTGAAGCAGACAATACTCTTTGCAATACTGCAGGGGACTATGCATTAACAAGCTGTTTGTTAATTGACTCCAACTTCCTCAGTCAAACACAGGAGCACCAGTTTCTTGACTTCCTTGTTAGAAGGAATAGATTGACTGAGTATTGGTCTTTTCCTAGATGTACATCAACAGGTTGGCAGGCAACATGATCCAAATGCTTTGGTCTGTCCTTCTGCTTTCTAGAGATTATAGACTGTGGTCATTTTCCTAGTCTTCCAACATGTACTTAACAATTATTAAACCATTAGGATTTGAGCTATGCTGATAGAAGTAGTGGTGTGTTGTCACTCTTTTAACCAAATGGCATACAGAAAGCCTTTAGGATAACCTTCCAAAATTCTCCATCTGTTCTTTTAGGTGCTTTAGATACTTTTCTTAAGAAACTTGGCAGGGTGAAATGCTAATGAAATTTGGCCTGCTAATGCCATGGTTTCCATTAGGTGGAAAAGCACAGTGCTTGAGAGTACAGGCTCTGGGTTCAGAGTTCATTCTCCAGCTTCATGCGACTGGGTAAATGCCTTCATTTCTCTGGTCTTTGGACTCCTCCTTTCTAAATAACAAACAAGTATTAATAGCTGAATTTAATCAATAGAGTTGTTGCTAAGTGCTTGGGCCTATGTCTAGCATAAAATAAAGGCTCAAAAATGGTAGGTGCTATCAGCAGCATGTCTTATAGGTGCACCACAGATGTCCTGCCCCCTCTTATATAAACTGGCTTTAGTTATTTACTGCATCCATAAGAGAATTTATTGTCCATGTCTTATTAGACTGCAAGTTTTTTGTTGAGGGTGATAAGGAAACAAGGGGACAAGTAAAGACTGCTTTGAAATCTTAGTTCAAGTTTCTTATTAAGAAAGAAAGGTGCAGAGTTACTTAGGTCTTGCATATCTTCCCGTTGGTGAGTGAAAAGAAGGATTCTTAGAATTCTGCACTGTTTAATCATACCAATATAAAGTTGAATCATACTGTCTTAGACGCAGTGAAGCATCATTATCCCAGTGTACTAGGGGCTTTTATTATGCATTAGTGTGGTTATGACTTATAGCAAAAAGGGAGGTGATATATATGCCTGACAATAATATTATTAACATCAATAATAGTAGATATGATATGAAATATATCAAGGTGCTTCCCATGCATGATTCCATTTAACTCAAGCTAACAACATACTTCTATTAGTCAGAGTCTTCAAGAAGAGAACCCATATTTTATAATATCTCTCTCTCTCTCTCTCTCTCTCTCTCTCTCTCTCTCTCTCTCTCTCTCTCTCTCTGTGTGTGTGTGTGTGTGTGTGTGTGTGTGTGTGTGTGTGTGACTTTATTAATTCAGCTTATGGTGAACAACAGCTCTCTCACACATCTGAGAACGAGAACCTGGTGGTTTCTTGGTCCTTGAGGCTGGGTGCCTATGTTGGCTAGTTTTTGTCTATTCAACACAAGATGTAGTCACCTGGGAAGAAGGAACCACAATTGGGGAATTGCCTTCATCTTATTAGCTTGTGGACATGTCTGTAGGATTTTCTTGATTGATGATTGAATTGTAGGAGAGCCAAGCCCTCTGTGGGCTGGGCCAGCTCTGGGCAGGCATTACTGGCTTGTATAAGAAAACGGGATAAATAAGAGCAGTGGAACACAACAGGAAACAGTGTTCTATGACCTCTGCTAAACAGGAAACAGTGTTCTATGACCTCTGCTAACACAGGAAACAGTGTTCCATGACCTCTGCTTCAGTTCCTCTCTTGAATCCTTGCCCCAGCCTCCCTCAGTGAAGAATTGTGACCCAGGAAATGTAAAACGAAATAAACCCTTTCTCCACAAGTGGCCTTTGGTCAGCATTTTATCATAGAAACAGAGAATCACACTTGGATAGTCCTCACTAGTCAGAGCAGACCGACAACACCTGACTTATACCATGAAGGGCAAAGAACACAGCAGCTTCTCAGTTCCTCACGCTGGGGGCCTCAGCAGTCCCAATCTGGCACACAAACCCTGGAAGTTTACAGGAGAACCACTCTTGGTCCAAGTTGGAAGCCTGAAAATGTTGGTGCTGATGACAGAGAAGGAAGCAGTCACAGAAGCAACAGAGTGAATTTCCTCTGTAGCAAGACGAAAGGTAATGGGAGCAAAAGGGGAATGGTCTTCCTCTGCCTGCTACCAGAAGCTGCCACCACACTTGGGGTGGGTCTTCCCACCTCATTTAAGGCACCCAACACAATTGCTTCATTGAAGTTTTCTGCTCTGGTGACTTTCAACTGTATCAAGTTGACACAAGGAACCATCACTACAGTTCTCAATAGTTCTCAATTGGCATAAACATGAGTAAGGGTACAGGGCTGAAGGACAGACTATCTGGGTTGAAATTTGCCTCATGTGATCTTGACCCAGTCACTATTCACATTCCAATTAAACCACCAAAAAGATGGAGTGTGTGATTTACAGACATCTTAGGGAAATGAAGGTGACCTTGTGTTTAGTGATAGAACCTCAAAAGCTGGTTCATGAATAACAATAGCAAATGAGATAAATTAAAGTATATTGAAACCCCCAGCTTCTGCTCTGTGAAAGGCATTTATAAGACATTGAAAAGACAAGCTGTGGCCTAGGATACTTCTGATAAAGGACAACAGGCCATAAAATGGCTAACATCTTTGAAACTGTCAATGCCAAGTGCTAGCAGTAAAGTGGAGTCCTGGCAATGCTCTTTGGAAACTTCTGGGATTAGAAAGCAGTGCACTGTGCCCCCTGTCGAAAACTCTCTAATGAATGCTTTGGGTGGCAATCAGTCAATCAGCAATCAATAATTCAATAAAGTGCAGCAACTCTGGAAATGAATTTAGCAGTTTGTTTCAAAGCTAAATAGAATCTCACCTTTATATCCTCCATTCATATTTTCAGGTATTTACCTAAATTCTTTGAAAAAAATCTATAACCCCACAAAAGTCTGCAGGCATATGTTTATATTCACTTTATTTGTAATTACTACAGACTTAAAGTAACCAAGATACTCTTCAATGTGTGAATGAATAAAAGCACTATGGTAATATTTCATAAAAAATGAACATTACTCAGCCACAAGGGAAACAACCTATCAAGACATTAAATGGCATGGGGAAATTTAAGTGCAAATTAGTAAATAAGAGGAACCAGCCCCAAAAGGCTATCTTCTGAACAATTAAGACTGTAAGACATTTAGGAACATGCTAAACTTTACAGATGGTGAAATGATTAGTGTCTGCCTAAGGTTTAACAGAACACAAGAGTGGAAGGTGATGCATAGAAGAATCTTTTAAAAGATCATCACTTATTGTCATCCATATTGTAAGTGTGTTCACAGGATGCTTTCCATCTGTCAAAATCCACTGAGCTTCTCAGCACACAGAGTAGGCCTTAACACATGAAAACTCACATACATACTTACACACTCATGTAGATGGACATTTCTTGTCCTGGCCACCCACTCCCTGTCCCAGTAGCTGCTTCCAAATTACCACACAGAGACTTAATAGTATTTGTAAATGTGTAGATGACAGCTCAGGCTTGTTACTACCTAATTCTTACACTGAAATTAACCCATATTTTTATTTATGCTTTGCCATGTGGCTCATGGCTTGTTACCTCATTTTCTATACTTCATGCTTGCTCAGTGGCTGGCTGGCATCTCTCTAAACTCTGCTCTCCTTCTTCCCAATGTTCTCAGTTTGGCTTTCACACTTAACTTCCTGCCCAGCTACCAGTCCATCAGCTTTTTATTACCCAATGAGAGTAATACATATTCAAAGTGTAGAAAAGGATTGTTCCACAGCATTTCCTCCCTTTTGTCTAATTAAAAAGGAATATTTTAACCTTAACATAGTAAAAGTATATACAGCCAAAATAGTTATTAAGAATTACAGTAATACTATCTAATCCATTTGCATTTGGCAAAATTAGAGAAAATACCTAATTATCTATCTTATCTTGGTGAGTCTAAAGTTTTGTATCTAATTTACTTTTTATTATAACTAAGGAAAACTGTATAACTATTTAGTCTTCAACTTCATGAAAGATGCCAGAGGGATGAAATGTTAACTAGTGCCAGGGACATCAGGCTGCCTGGATAGCCATTCAAAAATTTTCTGTAACATTGGGGCATCCATTTTTGGCCTACATGCCTAGCATATCTGACAGACTTTCCTGTGAAGCAGGGAATTTTGAAGGACTGTCCTACCTTGTCTTGGCAAAGTTTGGCAGTCACTTTTGTTGCATCCTGCTTGTCCAGTTTGGACAGTATATTATCAGCAATTGAGGCAAGGGAAGTTTCTTTGCCCACATAGCTAGCTTTTGCCATAAAGAAACAAACTTCATGCAGAGTTTTTGTTTGTTTGTTTGTTTGTTTGTTTGTTTGTTTGCTGACCATCATCTTTTCTGAAGTATATTGGTGGTGTCAGAAGCAGACATGTCTCACTATCAGGAAAAGTCTAAGTTATTAAAGTATTTAAAACATTTTAAATGTCATATTCTGTAGGTCCATACCAAAGTAAAATATTTTCAGATTGATAGTTGTTTTTTAAATTAAAATAGATTCAATAATCTACCCTTTTAAATTAAAATAGATTCAATAATCTACCCGTTTTTCCTATCATTTCTGTATCATATCCTCCTTTCTTCTTTTAGAAAGAGATTAACTATGACCGATAACAATTTATAACCAGCCCCCTTAAATGAAAACAAACACTTATAGCCAATATATTGAGAATGTGGATATAATTTTCTAGACTACTTTCTGTTTATTGGGGGGGTGCTAGTAATCTTTGTGGGCCCCTGAGAAAATCAGGATAATTGTTAAGTCTTGGCTGGGGTATTCCATGAGGCTGGATCATCTCAGTCAGCAGTCTTGAAGCTGTTTTGGATGTTGGATCATCTGGATCATTTTTTATTGGTGTCTGGTTCCTGTTCTGAAAATATATAAACTTTTAAAAGTAACATATATATCCATATTAATATAAATATAAAATGTGCATTGTACATAAGTCACCCAAAGATGATTTTTTTTTGTTTTATGTTTGAGCAGGTAAAATATGTGTCACATGTCTTGTAATTATTTTAGGTTCATTTTCTCACACATGTAGTCAGGATTTCAGGGGGTCTTCCTCAATCAAACCTGATTTTCTGTAACCAGGAATGAATTAATAGCTTTTTATTTCCTGTGGAAACAAAAGCATAATCTCTCTCCCAAAGTAACTTATCATTTGACTTAAATTTTGAAGTCAAGATAATTTTAAAATCTATAGGTTGATTTAATTTAGTAGCTTTCACAATCAAATATTTTTAGCAGTTAGCATTCACCTATTAACAGTCAAAAAATCCAAAGACAACACAATCAAATATAGAATCTAGACTCTCTATGTATTTTCCATCTTTATCTGACTTGCCATATTTTTTATTACTCTACTTCCTTTTTAAAAACTTTATTATTTTATTATTATTTTAAATAATTTTTTTATATCTATGACTGTTTCTCCTAAGCCTATGCATATTTTCTTTAGGATACTGTGACCCATTTAGAGGCCTTTTTGTCTGAATCTGTCCTTACTGTATATCTTTAACCCTTTCTGTCTGTATGAGCACAACCCCTAAATCTCCCATGCAGCATGAGGCTGGGAGATCCCTCTCTATACCACAGCCTGTGTGAGATTACAGGAATTCTCCATGCTGTAGCTCAAGCCTGCATGTTGCAACCAGGTGACATGTCTATATACCATGGCCTGCATGAGAGACATGAACTATGAAGCTGCTCTTGGTTCCATTTTTGCGCATTTAGAACCCATTTTGAAAGCTTTCTCAGGCTTTATGTGGGTGTTTGTACCCCACATTGGACTGCCATATGTAAAAGGACATTTCTTGTCCTGAACACCCACTCCCTGTTCCAGTAGCTGCTTTCAAATTACCACACAGAGACTTAATATTATTCATAAATGCTCAGCTGATAGCTCAGGCTTGTTAATGGCTAACTCTTATACTTAAATTAACCCATATTTCTATTTATGATATGCCATATAGCTCATGGCTTGTTACCTCATTTTCTATACTTTCTGTTTGCTCAGTGGCTAGCTGGCATCTCTCTAGACTCTGCCCTCCTCCTTAGTTTAGCTTTCATGCCTAACTTCCTGCCCAGCTACCAGCTTACACACACACACACACACACACACACACACACACACACACACACACACGTAAATAATAAATAAATAAATAAATAAATAAATAAATAAATAAATAAATAAATAAATAAATATTCAGAGGAAGTAAGCACTGTGGATCCAAAATAAGGAAGAGATGAAAATTCACTAAGATACAGAAATGACTTCATAGAAAGGAAATGAACACAAACTAGAGTCATCTAGAAATAGGGTTCCTCAACTGAGAAGATGTCTCCATAAGGATGGCCTATAAGCAAGTATCTAGGACATTTTCTTGATTAATGATTGGTGTGGGAGTGCTACCCCACTCTGTGCTGCCATGTCTGGGCAGGTAGTCCTGAGCTGTATAAGAAAGCAAGCCAGTTTGCGGCATTCATTTATTCCTCCCTGGCCTCTTGTTTAGTTTTAGTCCCTCATTCTGGGTTATTGCTTGAGTTCTTGACCTTACTTCTGTTCATGACAGATTAAAAACCGTTTTCTGAAACAAACCCTTTCCTCTCCAAGTTGGTTTTGGTCATGGTGATTTGTCATCGCAACAGAGAAGTCAGGTAGGGCAGGAGTAGAGTGAACAATGCTGCATTAAACTCAGAAGTGTAGTCTGTAAAATTAAAGGGGAAATAAGTTACATTTAAGTACTGTAGATGAATCAGTAAAATTGTATCTTGTAGGGGTATGGATGTACTAATATGTACTAATACACACATAAATATTTTCTTAGAGTTACAGTGAATACACTGAGGGCTTGGGCCTTGTTTGTAATGCTGTTCTCCAATAAAGGGCACTATCTACACTTGGAAAAAGGAATGATTTTAGAAAGGGCCAAGTAATATGCAAGGTGAGCCTGGAATACCTTGTGGTACAATAAAGTAAGGAAGTACTTTAAAAAATATTACACTTCATGATGATGGGTCTAAAGGACACAGGAGCCAATTGAACAAGGTCCTAGTAGACAGAAGGTGAGATAACAAATGGAAAAATGAATGAAGTGGAGATGGGGAAATGGATCTGCCAGTAAAGCGCCTGATACACAAGCTTGAGGAGCCATGTTATATCCCAAGCATCCATACAAAAGCCAAGTGCAGTGGGTTTCTTGTGTAACACTAATTCTGGAGGGCAGAGGCAGGTGATCCTGACCATTGGCCACCCAATCCAACTGAACTAATGAACTCCAGGTTCAGTGAGAGATCTTGTCTCCAAAAACAAGAGCCACACACAAAGGCACCCAGAATTGATCTCTGCCCTTCAGGCACATACATATGCACATAGACCTACTGGAAATACTGCCTCAGTCAGGTGACTAAGGTTTACATAAACACAAGCATAATTGCAGTTGTGCCCTTGATACAATGAGATGAAATGACTGCCTCTAGAGTTCTATTCCAAATCACCTAAAATTTCAGAATAATCTTTTAAAAAAAATGAGACGAATGGAAACTGAGCAGAGTTCTATAAATTATTTGTCAAACCCTTCAAAACAAGAAAACTGTTGAGAAATTATCATCAGAAATACCCAGAAAGCTATTCTGCACTATCTTAAGAATAATTTCCAAGAGCCACATTTTTTGGTTCAAATGAGTGAGCTTAAGTATCAAGCAAGTCAAAAAGCAAGAGATAGATAGATAGATAGATAGATAGATAGATAGATAGATAGATAGATAGATAGATATAGAAACAGAGACAGAGAGAAACAGAGACAGATGATAGATGGATAGATGGAGAGATGCAATAGATGGAGAGATGGAGAGATAGATACGGAGAAAGAGATGGATAGACAGAGATGATAGAGACAGACAGACAGGCAGACACATAGACAAACATTATCAAATCAGGTGCTCAAAACATTCAGCAGTAACTGACTGGGGTAGCCAGCTGGAGTTTTCCATAGAGAATGTCCTAGGCATAGCAGAGTATCCCACTAGGTACAGCTTCCAAGTAAAGGAATGAGGAGCAACAGATAGAACTAACATGATCAAATTGGGCACTCACAACACAGAGCAAAAATTGACCTGGAGGTTGAGGTAGGTAGCTGGAGTTCCGTAATGAGCTTTCTCTTCATGGCTGAGCTTCCCATAGCTGCAATTCAGCTTCTCTTTCCCACATAGTTACCTTTATATCACTGGATAAATCATAACAACATCTGCTGGAAATGGTTTACTGCCTAGCTGTCCTCAAGGACACTCTTGGGCTACATCTTTCCTTCCTGTCATGTTGTTGGGGGATGATGTGGCAGCCATACCACCCTCATACAAAGGACCTTGGAGGACACTGTGAGACAAACATATTTGGGTTTGAAGTGAGAGAATGACCCTGCTTTCACAGCCAGCTTCTCAGTGACCTCAAACAGCACAGTTTGCCAATACAGTATATATTGTAGAGGTAGATGGTTGAATTATTGTGGATGGGATCTAAAGGCAGAAGAAAAGCATTAGGTGAAAAGTATGACTTTGATTAATAGAACATCAATATTGAGTCATTATACAATACAATGCAAATATATATATTGAGGTAAGATAGTAACAACTGGGTGTAGCCTATACAGGAACTACTATCTTCAAATTTTTTTTTTGTTTAAATCTAAAATTGTTGTTAATAAATTTCACTGGAAGGTTGGTATGGTAATAGATGTGTTTTTGCTTATAAAACTATCTGAAATAAGTGCACTTAACTATCTCAGTTTTTACAGTGTCCCTTGTTATTGTCTAATGTGCTAGCTTTTATCCCTATTATCTTTTCATTCAAGGACATTTAAGTAAAAAGAATATGAATATCCTACATGGGGCCAGGATTGCCCACAATGTTCTCAAATATGCCTGTGCATGAGTATTCTTTCTGAGGACAGTGGCCAAAGTGCTCTTTTGTTTCCAGATTGTGTGAAATGTAAATGTTTTGTTTTGTTCTGCTGCTGGGGACTGAATCTAGGGCCTCATTGATGCTAGTCAAGCATACTATCACTGAATTAATTGTACTCATAACCCCTTGTCTTTATGTCTCAATTACCAATAAATCTTTGGATAATATGTGTCCTAGAGGGTTATTTGACAGACACCACACAATTTGCTGGCTCAATTTTTCAACATTAATTCAATGTCAAAAATTTAGCCTTTCAGATCAGAACTATAGAAATTCACTGAAGGTTCCCATAATTTCCATTTGTATGCATGTAACAGATGTAGATTTGTAGAATCTACAAATTCTTTGTTAATATTTGTTTTAAGATATAATTGTCTAAAAACAAAAAGTTAAAACATGTCCCGATGTGATGATACTCTTGGGAGAGCCAAATATAATTTCTAAAGCCTAGTATTGTGGCACTCACATATGATCCCAACACTCAGGAAGCTAGGGCAAGAGAGCTGTTGAGTTGAAGGTTTTCCTGGGACACATAGTAAGACCATGTCTCAAAATAAATTGAAAAAAAATTTCAAAATACTTGTCTCAAAAAACTGAAAAAAATCTAAATATTTAAGTTAGTGAATTATAATTTTTAGAAAGGAAGCACTTTGTTCTTGATAATCCAGATTAATAGTTTGTCAGAGTCATTTCTGAGCCTTTATATGTGGGTGGACAATGAGCTGTACTTCCCATTCTGATGAAGGGTTGGTCCTCCAGCTTGACACTGAGTTAAGCGGTCGGCTGTCTTGCATCATTATATCTCACATCAGTATGTCGGCTGTCTTGCATCATTATATCTCACATCAGTATGTCTTTGTTACTTTTCCAGCTGGACCTTTTGCATATCCGGCCTGCAAAATCTCTCTTCTAATAGAGTAAAATAGAATGAAATCATTTCATAAGTTACTTTTCTGGTTGTTGTCTTCAAACACCTGGTAAGAAGCAGTTTGAGAGAACCAAGGTTTATTCTGGTCTGCACTTTGAGGGCAAGTCCATCCTGGCAAGGAAGACAAGAAAGATGTGGCAGAAACCCGGGGCTGCTGATCATAGAGCATCTGCCATCCGAAAGCAGAGAGTAAAACATTAAGCTAGCTTTCTCTGTTTTATACAGTACAGGACCCCAGCCTATGAAATGATGTTAACCATATTTATGGTGGATCTTCCCACCTTATTTAACCAAACCTCAATAATCCCTCATAGGTATGACCAGGTCTTTGTCTCCAAGGTGATTTTAGGGCCTATAAAGTTGGCAACTCTATAAACCTCACATGTAATTTCCATGGAATGGCAGAGAACAAAACTTGAATGAAAAAAATTCCTGCCTTATGCACTGGAGGAATGCATAGCTTTTAAGACACTGAGACCCTCACCTGCCCCCACAGGTGCAGCAAACTGGGGCACAGTTAGACCTTGCCACTGAGTTTGCATGGAACTCTGAGAATGTAGAGTTCTCTTTCTTTGATGGCTCCTGTTCCTTGTCACCTACCCATGAGCACCACAACCATAACTTCATTTCCACTCTCAACTCTGAAAGTAAAATCCTTTCAAGTGTCCTTGATATTTCTGTTGGATTTCTAAATAGTGTCGCTCAATTCCTGTGCATTCTTTTTTTGAAATTATTTTAAACCAAGATGTTCTCTAAAAGGATTTATAACTTACCATTAGAAATCCTCTTCATTGCTTTTTAGCCCTTCAGGATTTTGTATGGATTACTAAGGGGATTTCTTTTAATCACTAGGGAAATATGGCTGCAGCTATTATATCTTAAAGAGAAAAAAAAAATCTCCAACATAGCCCGGCAGTGAGAAATGCATTTACATTCCCTACTAGAACAAGTTTCTCAATAACCCAAAGACATTTCTTAAAAGTATTTTAATTTGACAAGAACTCGTAAAGTGGTGACATAAAACACTGGGGATTTCAACCCACCTGTGTATGTGGTTTGCTGATATGGACATTATTGAACATCAAAACACAAGTTTGAAACATGGGGTCTAGGGAGTAACTAATGATGCTGCAATATGTGTGAGCACACACACACACACACACACACATCCAAACACATGCTTGCTTTGCAACAATGCCTGCAGCACTTGTGAAGAAGGGCAAGCACTTTCACAAACTGTCAGTCATTGTCTTCCTGCCTCTACAATCAGCTAGCCATGGGTTATTCTCCACTCCCCAAGTGACTTCCTTTATCATCTGTTTGCTATTTCCATTCCTCCCAGTAAGCATGTTCCTGGTTGTTTATATTTTGAGCAACTCATTTGATTGGTCAAGATCATGCAAAATAATGTATCCTTACATTTAGTCAAACTCAAACTATTAGTATCTTAAATAGCCCATCATATTTACGGCTTTTGCCTATACTGAACAGGAAGAAACAGGGTATATATACCAGAGTTCATACCCTGGGAACCATTTGAAAATCTACCTGCTCTGGATGGCAGATTTATCTCATCCCTGGTCATGTTTGATGATAGTTGCCTATTAACAGAAAAAAAGAATGAGTGGCCCATATCCATACTGAACAAAGAATTAATGGCTAGAACAATTATCAGCACATAAAACCGGTTTGTCCTTTTTCATCCTCTGAAGATTTAATATGATAAATTGGTTTATAAGGTTTATATGACCTCACATAATTATGCAAGTCACAGGATGAACTGTATTTGTAATAGAATAAGGATTAGGTCTTTGAAACAAAACATTCTTAATTAGAAAAAAATGCAACTTAGCATCTAAATTTGGTTGGGTCATTAACTCAGTGAGATAGATTTTTTTTTTAATCACAAGGATAGACACTTTCAAAGAGTTTAAATGTTTGTAACAATGGTATATAAATATTGCCTGTCACACAGAGTCAAGTAAAGGCAGTTCTAAAGCAAATTGAGGTCCTGTGGATCTCAGGTAAAAACATGATTAAATTAAACTGAGCTAAATCTCACAGATGCAGGGCATTTGTACTGAGACTGGGGGCAAGTCAGGGTAATAAGCTTAGTACTCATTACAACTTGAACATGTAATTTTTTGTCTGTAATTAATATAGTTCTTCCAAGACCATTATTAATTAATGATAAATATAGCTGCTCATGAAGACTCAATCAAGTTTGTAGTTCTGATCTGTTGGTTCAGTTCCTTGATGTGGAATTTAGTCTTTTAAACTAAAATGATCAATATCAATAGACAAAAGGAACTGACCCCTCTGTTTTTGCTCCCTCATGCCAAAGGTATTTTTTGAAGTAGCATACAAAGTATCTGGATGAAGGGATGTGGTTGACTAAGTCTCTGTATGAGATAGATTACAGTCTGAGGGTTATGGTATTCCCTGGTTTTTCTATCTGCTGAGCAGTCTCCCTTCTTCATCTGTCTCTTGCATGCATAGCTTACTCTCAGGTGACTCATGGCATTTTCAACCAGGTCTCTTTCCATTGGCTATAGTTCCTGGTGACCCTTCCCACTCAGTCTTTGATGATCTTCTATGATACTATAGCTGCCTCTGCCTATTGACCATAATGACTATAAGAGGTAGTTTGTTAGGGATTAATATCCCTAAAGTAGGGTCATTTTAGTCTTGTTACAGCCACCCTGGTAGAGCCTGCCAATTCACTAGCAGCTTCTAGTCCTTCTGACGTCATAGGAATCATGGATTGTGCAATAATTTGAACTTTCAGCCCTCCCTGCTCTTCTGTGGTCCTGTAGCATTGTTTCACTGCTGTATGAAAATGCCCATGGCCTATCCCCTTCCAGTGACAAATGCCAATGTTTGTCTTCATTATTACTCTTGATCATCTGATTACTTTCACTCATTGGACTATGGTTCACAGTAGAACACTGGGACTCAATTTTGCTTGTCTTTCCTTCTAGTTTTGAATGTCCTGTTAAATTGTAGAGCCTTAAGGTGGAGAGTGAGTCTTCACCCATCATTCCTATTGTTTGGATCTTCGTTATCCAACATTGCATGTTAGAGATTAAATTGCCTTTTTCATATGGTGAATAAGAAAAAAACAATTTAGATTATATTTGTTTAAGAAAAAACAGGATTTGTAAGGTAAGTGTTTTACAACTACATTGAATCTTTAAATGTCTGAAGCAAAACTTGCTTCACTCTCAGAATTGCCTCTTCTGATACTGCCCTTCCACCCCGAGACAGATGTGCACAGTGGAACTACTGTGGCCCATGTCTAATAAGACATAGAATATAAAAAGAGGAGTACATTAGTGGTTTTAAAATCATACTGACGAAGGTTAACTATTATTTCAACCAACATGGAATCTAGGTAAAAATATAGAATGAATACACATACAGTAGAAAAGGTCTGTCAGTGTGACTTACAGTGGCTAGGAGACCATTATGCCATTGGGATTCTTTAATTACTTCAAAACCACTGCTAAAAATTAAGTTTCGTTGTGATTTAAATACATACCACTGGTACATAACTGTGTAGTGAAATAGAAATTCATGTTTTCTTTATGAAATGTGGAAATATGAGAGGGAATGACACCAGAAGGTGACGCCAGCTGCTGAAATCCCATTCCTACAAGATGCATAACTGTTGGTGAGGCTCAGGCCCCTCAAGCCCTGTAACTTTTTCATTTTACTTTCTTGATTATGTCAAGGGTGGGAAGAATGGAAGAGAACACTCAGCCCATTGATATTTTTTGTTCTGATTTACAAGCTGAACATTAGCGAGTTTAGTTTGTCCTTTCATGAGAACTATCTAATGTCATTGAGAAAGAAGTCTGCCTTGAGATAGCTGCTCTTCTCACAAGATGAATTGCATGCCAGACAGGAAACTGCTGCATTGTTCTCCCTATTTCCACTCCGGATACATCTTTATTTGTGGAGATAAAAATAGAGAACTTCAAGCTGGCCCCTAACCTGAACAGCTCCTTTGATAACATCTAATCCCTGTAGGGCGGGGAGAGGACCACTTTTCTCTACATTTCTGTCACCTCTT
Source organism: Peromyscus maniculatus bairdii (assembly GCF_049852395.1). NCBI lineage: Eukaryota > Metazoa > Chordata > Mammalia > Rodentia > Cricetidae > Peromyscus > Peromyscus maniculatus. Next base: position 118,753,349 of record NC_134854.1, read on the forward strand.
AACTACACAATTGCTATGCTGGTTCTCCCATCAAGCAGGTATTTATTGTCTAATGATCATTAGTTTGGCTTAATCAATTTTCCAGAGTTTATATGTAAAGGGTCTTCTCCCTTCAATGTGGCATAGGAGGCATTTATTCTAACTCTGTAAAGCACACTTTGATCATTACCTTTTTAAGGGGTAGACATGTTGTTTTCATATTTTTATTTTTAACCTTTGAATTAGCATACAAAATAATATATCAGACTGTCCTTGCTCATGGTCATGACCACTGACCTCCCATGCCATCCCTTTATCTTCCTTTAGAACCATTCCTTTCCTTATTTGGCCACCATTCTATTTTCATGACTATTTATAGATATATGTATATGTGGTATGTGTGTTTCAAATGTAGATTCTGCTCAGAAAAGGAAAGCATGTTTGTCTTTTTGAGTCTGGTTTGTAGCTCTTAACTCAGTGATCTTCAGTTTCATCCATTGTCTCACAAATGACTTAATTTCATTCTTCTTCATGGATGAAAAAAACCTCCATTGTGTTCATATACCACATTGTCTTTATTTACTATTCAGTCATCTGTCTATGAGCTTCTAGGATCATGCTATTACAAGTCTGTAATGCATATGGAGACACAAGTCCCATTCTATTGAATGTCCTTCATTATGACATGTTTTCTTGCTTTAAAGCTTGATTTGTCTTTTGGAAGAAAGCAAAAGTTCCAGAGCCAACTTTGGTGACTAAGGTAGGGGCTCTCAATGGGTAGTCCTCTTTCCTGCCAAAGTTATCAGCATGATTTCCTCAAGGATTTATTAAATAATTACTCAAGTCCTTTCAAGCTACTTAAGGTTGAGCTAGCTTATCAAGCCTCTCCACTTACACTTGCAAGAAAAATCTGTGCCAATAAGTAAGTTGGAGTTCCCATTCAGAAAAAATAAATAAATAAATGAGCAATTGTTATGCATGTCCCAGATACTATCATTTCTAAAAATTTCTTATTTACAGCCATAGTAATGAAACCATGGATTAGTAGGCTAAGCTAACACAATTTCTAATTGTCTTCCAGAAGTGTGTGTGTTCTGCATGTATGTGTGAATAAATGTGTGCATGCACACCCAGAAGTCTTTTAGGCAAGTTTCCTATAGTTTTCTTGTGTTTCAACAAATACGTAAGCCTTCAGAAAATTTGACTGACAAGAAGATGGATATCACAGAATTCTTCAGAAATCTCTAAGCTTCATAAAACCTGCCCCAAACACTTTGCCCATTGATAGCAGGGGGACACTGAGACAAATGGCAAAGGTTTGCCAATATAGTTTTGTTCTGTTCTTTTAATCTAAGGTCTTGACACTAGTCAGGGAAATGAAATTTCCAGCAATCTTGGGCTGAAATTTGTGACCAATCAAATTTTGTGTATATGACCATATTTTATTTTACTTCTGCATTTTAAGTGAGTGCAAGGTCTGATAGCCATGCTTACATAAAGTTTTCAGAATCAAACACAAGAATTCGCAAACCCTTATTCACTGTTTCCTTTATTCTGAATGCAGTTAATGAGAATTCAATTAATTGAGCACAGATTCATTGTGCCAGTATTGGGAAACTGCTGCAATTGAGTATTTTCTGTCTTACACACCAGCCAATGTTCTCTGGTTCGTTGCTCACAGTCAACATGAAGGCTAGTAGATTTTGTAAAGAATTGAATACATGTACAAATTACCCTCTGGCAGTGAAAGTAGATGGAGGCAATGGAAGCCTGGCTGCCTGTAAAAAAGAATTGAGACTAAGGTACCCACATGTCCTTCATAAGCATTATCCCTCTGGTTGTCTGCCCTGCTCTGTGATGCCCACCATGACCAATTTAGTGACACTTCAAATGTAAACAATTACAATTAATTGTGCATCCTATGATACCCAGACTGAAAATGAAAATTTAATCCTTTTGTTTGTAAACATTTTGCAACCTTAGCTGAAGGGGTGATGATTTTAATTTTAACTGTTTGGCTTTCTGTAAATCCATTACTCAGAGGGGTGTCAACTTGGAGATTTGGGTGTGTGCTTCCTGGAAACGCTATTTTGTGGCTTTTGATGTAAGAGGTAGGATATAGTTGGTGAAAATGAGTCTTAACAGAGAAACTGGCCATTAGTCACTCTCCTAACCAAGGCTCACTGGTTCCCATTGTTGGCTCTAGGGGTCACTTTGCATATACTTCCAGTCAACTATTTTTCCTAGATACATTTAAAAAGACAATTGAACTCATATCAATATCACAGAAAAAGGAGCCTGCAGACTTAAGCCAGATGGTGGTGGAAAGGAAGCAGTGAGTGGGTCTTTGATTATTACCCTTGGTAGTTTACTCTCCACATCTCTGGGTAGTGATCATTTACGAATTGAGTCAATAATAATTTATTTCCCTGACTTAAGCCTGGTGAAGTCTCTTGTTCAAAAAGAGACATAAGGAATGAGAGTGTTCTTCTAAAATATATGAGTCCTGGGTTCAATCCTCAGCATGTATGCTGGCACACACATTTACACACACACACACACACACACACACACACACACACACACACACACACACATGCATATAGACACAAAAGAAAAGGCATGAATGGGAGCTTTTCAACAACTGATAATATCTAACCAGAATCATGTGCCTATGTAGTCACTGTGAGTTATATAGGTCCTTCTCTTTGAAATAATAAACCCACACCAAAGGACTCCATTGAGAATGGCAAACAAAATAGATAGCCTGATAGTTCCTGCCTGTGGTGACAATACAGAACCACAGAAGGAGGGCCAGCTGGTGACCTTGGATAGGTCATATCTCCTCTAGTCAATCTGCTCAACTCACATATGTTGAAATATTGATTTCCTGAACAATTACTGTGTATCAAACAAATCCTATATAGGATTCTTATATGTAGAGCAGATAGCATGAGAGCAAGAGATTGGAGTATAGAACTAGCTTCCTAGTTCCTAACCCTGTCTTTGTTACTATAGAAGATCATGAACACAGGGAGAGATGTTATAATGTGTAAGTGGATAGCATGTAGCTGAAGCAATATATGAAAGTCCTAATTACCAAAAGTGAGGTATTTATATCAAAATGCTTGTGCAGCTTGTAGTCACCAGGACAGTTAGATTCCAAGTCCCATTTCCTGAGTTTCAACAGAGACTGGCTCCTTGATGGAAAATATGTGATCTTCTTGGTCTCGAGTGCATGCTCTCCCCACCGTCCTTTAGAACTTCTTGATCAGACAACTAAGCATGAAGTGATTCTGTGCCATGTGCAAGGGCTGTTTGCTTCAAGGAAGTGCATACTTCAGTTGTCATACATGCTTCCTTGACTATTCACAAAGGAAGAGTGACTGCCGTATTTTCATAACCACAGACTTTCCGCAGCTCTCTTTTTTCATGTCCAAATGAGTGCTTCTTAGAGGCATGATTTTTTATGCCTGTGGCAATGATTACTTCAAGATGCTTATCTAACTGACCTCTTCCCATTCTACCTCCACTTACTTCATGTCTTGTGATACCTTCATGTGAAGTTCCAAAGTGGAAAACATAAAAGTCATAAAAATAAAACTTTAGGATTGGGGATGTTGCTCAGTTGTTACACTGTTTGCCTAGCATGCAGGAAGTCCCTGAGTTCAGTTCTCATCAACCTCATAAACCAAGTGGCGTGATACATACCTGCAATCCCAGCTTTCCAAAGCTGGAGCAAGGAAGGCCAGAAGTTCAAGGTCATCCTCAGCTACATAGTCAGGTTAGAAGACAGCTGGGCTACAAGACAGACCACATATAAATAGGTAAACAAATAAACAAATGTGTTTTAAGGGTGTAAGCCTTATATCAATGAATTTATGATCTGAATAGAAAAGAATTTGCATTTCTTCACTTCCTTGCTCACTTCTTTATCATTTTAACTCATTATTTAGAACATGCTATAAGGTATCTTTTAAGTATATTATATAGCTTACGGTGATCATTTTGGCCAGAACTGTTGATGGACTACCAATCACTATCTTTCATTTGAAGTTGAAAAACAAAAGTTTAGCGTGATCTGTCTCGAGTCACAGAACCAGTCTGGTCCCTAGAACATGCTTTTGAAATTATGCCATGCCTGCAATCACATCTAGGAGAAAAACCAAATCCTAAACAAGGCAGTGATCACTAGTAAGTGCTTCCATGGAGGTCAGAGAATTTAGGGACTCCAAACTGATTTGAGAGTTTATAGTGCACAAAGAAAAAATGCTTGGACTTTTGTCATTTGGAGGATGCACATGTATGAAGCAAAGAGCTGTTCAGAGTCCAGGGTCAAGCAGTTCCAGATGCACATCAAATGGTCTTTCCATACATTTTTTAAAGATTTATTTATCTTTCATTAGTGCGCTCGCACGCGCGCGCGTGTGTGTGTGTGTGTGTGTGTAAATTTGTGTGCACCATGTCCATGCATGTGGAGGCCTGAAGAGGAAATTGGATTCTCTGGAGCTATACTTAAAGGTGATTTTAAGCTGTCCAGTGTGGGTGCTGGACACTGAGCTCATATCTTCAACAAGAGCAGTAAGCACTCTTAGCTACTGAGGCAGCACTTTGGCCTGCTGCCTTTAGATAATTTAAGAGTTCTCTCTCCTTCATTACTTCCTCCTCTCACTCCTCTTCTCTTCCACTTCCTACACTTTTCATCCTCCTCCTTTTTTCAATTTCTCTTTCCTTTCTTTTAGATACACATATTCCTATAGAAAAATACATACATATCTAGTTATGTTAGCTTGTATCTCAGTAATCCCTGTTTAGGTTTCCCGTAGCAGGGATAGAGCTAAAATAGAGCTCATGCCATTAGGAACTCACAGTGCTTCCATTTATTTTCTTTTGCACAAAAAAGCAATGCAATTATATGTTTTGAGTTGTGGTGAGAACATTATATGAAAAATGAGGAGGAGAAATAAAGACAAATTAGAACATAATTAGGAGTGCTGAAATTAAGCCAGTCCCTTTCAACCTTCCAAGTTGGAGACAGGTGAACTTGGAGAACATACACCACATGTTACTTCCCACATAGAGAGTCCTCCTACAGGAATGTGGGGAAGAAGTGATCATTAAAAATCACCAGATGAGAGAGGAGAGAGGAAGCTAAAGGCCTGAAGGAAGACAGAAAAATAATAGTGATCAGTTCTATATTAGAGAGTGTTAATTTGGGTTTTTTTTTAAAGATTTATTTTATGTATGTGAGTTCTTACATGTGTATGGGGGTATCACAAGTGTGCTTGATACACATGGAACCTGGGGGGGGGGCTGTTGGATCACCTAGGGATGGATTTATTAGCCATTGATAGCTGGCATGTGGTTACTGGGAACTAACCCAGGCTGTCTTCAAAAGCAGGAAGTACCCTTAATCACCAAGCCATCTCTCCAGCTCCCAGCAGCACTTGCTAGGCCCCTCTCCATCCAACTTTGACCAGAAATGGAAAGTGTTTTTCCCAGTCTCACTTAAACCTGTGTTGGATGCTTGGAGAATTTATTATACAATATTGGTAGTATCATTTTATTAAAATGCTTCTTTTTTTCCAACCACAGATCTGCACAGGCAAAGTGATTCCCCCAGAAGGAGATCTTTTCTCACTGGCTCTAATTTTGTGTTGAGGGGATGATTTACTAGGGGGATGTTTTGTGGAGAAGACATCCCATTGTTTGACTTGGAGACATGTTGCTTGTAGCTAAGCCTCCAGGATGGGAAGCTGTAGAATGTAGCCTATTTCAGCAGATGCATTTGAGCTTTGCTCATTCTTAAAATTGGGAAGATTAAATCAATAGTTACTTGGTGGTTCACTGTGAGGATTAAATTGTGGATCCAAAACACTGTATCACATCACCTGGGTGTGCCTGAAACACTTGATAAATAGTAGCTCTGTTGTGGGGACTGGTAATCAGACTCAAAGATATTTCTAAAGAAAATGTACCATGACTGCATCTTTTCTGTTCTGTATCCCATTGACATATGGCTCCATGCTTTTAATTGTGACATTTGCTCTTGCTTAATTGCTTAGTCATTAATTCACTTACATGTTCATGTTTCCCACTGTACCATGAGTACCTCAGAAGTGAACTCATTTCTTGTTGTCCCTATAGAAGCTTCATTGCCTGGAGGTGGCTATTTTTTCTTTTTTCAAAATCCACTTTGGAGAATCCTTCAAATCTAAACTACTATAACGATCTGATCTGGTGTTGAATTTGCAAAGGAAATGCACTAGAGTGCCACCTCTCCATTTCTGCCCATATCGAGCCCTTAATCAAAGACCTAAGATCAAAGAAGAGAGCCAGGAGGAAGCAGAATACAAAAAGAGTTTGATGGCAGGGTGGGGAGTAGGGGTTAAAGGAATAGTGTTTTCAGAGTTTATTTTACCCAAGATGTTTCTCACTCACATTCTCCTCTGTGCATGTGGCCACGCACTACCTGCCCCCTCCAATATTGCATCTAACTCAACCTTTGAAAAGAACCAGCCCCATGCCTCTCAGTCAAATCATTTTGGCTACTGTCTGGAGAGTCTGGAGCCACGAAGGAAAGAGTCTTAGGAGTGTGTAGTACTGGGACAACTTCTGCTGACCATTTTCTTTTGGTTTTCTGACAGGCAAGTAGGTACCATTTCCAGCTGCTCTTTTGAGTTCCCTCCATTTACAGCAACAACAGCTTTACCACCATGAAATAGACACATACATGATGTTCTTACATGCTTGCTTAAAAATGTCGAGGTCTTTGTGAAAAATAGGAAGAATGTGCCCCTGGTGTGCCGTCTAAAATGTCATTCCTCAGCCACCACACGGGTAGTGGTTGACATCAGCCCGGTTATCTTACAGTCACCACAGCAGCATCGCAAGACACCTTCTTTTCCATCTTTCTAGAAGATACAAAGTGATTTTCATTTTGAATAGAGCCTGGAACTTAGCATGGCCAAGCTAGTTATAGTGCAGTCCATTCAAAGTCATGCTCCCACTTATTCTCTCTGTCCCACATGAAGGGAAGAAAGTGTCAGACCAATGAAGCTATGATGCGAGCATGTGAACTGCTCCCAGCATGTGGTCCTTAGACCAGAGGCTAAGCCAGGACACCTCTCTGCCAGGTGTGTCATGTTAAAATTCTTCCATTTATGCCCCTTTCAACATGATTTAGACGTGGTTTCATTATATGGGTATAATGAAGATATTTATAATGCTTTCCGCAAGACTTTCAGCACATTTGACATACTTTCATCAAAGAGAGCCAGAGTTTGCATTGACTTCCATTTTTGTTATTTAATCATGTGTGTATCTATATGTTTTCACGAAGTAGAAGGCTCTACTCTTTCTACAAGCTTAGAGCTTTCAGTTTTCCACACTTCTGCTTTCTATGAGATTTTTCTATGAATATTTCTAGCACTAAGAGAAGCAGGAAACTGCAAGGAGTGACTATTGACATTGACCAGCTATTTATGTCAATGAATGGAGGAGTTAGAAGATTAAATACCTAACACTAATTAGTCAACAATTATCCTAAGCAGCTTGCACAATTAATACTTTATTAGAGTTGCTTTATTACATCTCTGTCAGTCCACCTATCTAGTCCATCTTGTTTTTTATTAACAGCTGATTAAAGTATGATTTATATTCCATAAAAGGTATTTACTTCAAAGGTAAAATTTAATGTTTTTTTTTTTGCTAGAACTTACAGACTGCGTAACCTTCACTATAGCCAAATTTGAGCACACTGCCATCATCCCAGATGTTCCATGTTCATTTGTAGTCAATGCCCTTCTCCTCAGCCCCAGGCAGCTCATCTACTTTCTGTCTCTGTAGATTTGAAAAGCTATACATTGTAACCAACATAATAAGACTCCACAGAGTGCCTCTAAACCAAGATTTCCAAATCACAAACTTATGAAAAACACTGTCTAGAGTTAAGAGAACTTACGTTTCTATGGGGGCAGAGGTTCTACAGCACACAAAAAAAAATCTCATAAGGAGCATTCTCTATGCTTACACTTTCTCTAATTCTTTAAATCTGGTAGATTGGTTCATCCCCATTTTACTGATGAGAACAAATGAGGTAAGGAAGAGGAAAAGGGCAGAAGTGAATATGGAAGGGACAAAGTGATAAAGGTAGAATTCACATTAGTAGCTCATTGTGCTCATCCCTTGGCTCACACTGGGCCTGGGGATGGCTGAACAGCACTGTGGTCCTCCTAACACCACTGGGTCGGAGGATATAGACAGATTACACAGCAGCTGTATTTCTGTGGGTTTTCAACCATGGTGGTGATTGCTTGAACAGATTCCCCACGATGGCATTTGAGAATGAAATCAAAGAACAGCAGTGGCAGGTGTTTGGAAACTGAATTTGGAATTGGCCTCCTACAGAAAGCTGCTAGATACTGACTTCGTGGGTGATGAGAGAAGTTGACGGCATTCTCAGAGGGAAGTTTCTTCTGTGGCAGCTTTCCAAGTGAGCAGATTTCAGTTTCGTTCAGATTAAATACCCAGAAGATATATACGTGGGGGTGGAAAGGAGAGCCTCAAAAATGCCACCTTCTCATGTAGAGTATCTTCTCTTGGAAATGAAATTGCAGGTGCTAACCCAGAAGAGGGCATTTAGGGCTTATCAGCTCTGGGTGTGATTAAAGTGTAGAAAGCACCAGCTCTTGAAGCATGCTGTGCAGACACAGTTCTACTCTAGTAGTTCAGAAAGATTGGGTTCTGATTCATTCACAAGTGACAGTGCTCTAGTTCCCATTGCACCTGGCTCACCAAGCTCTTCTTGGCCCTCCAAGATGGAGTCAGGCTTGTTCACATTTTCCATCCTCGTTTTATTCTTAGATAACAAAACCAACAAACAATGCAATTATCATTTTCAGTAAATATTCTTAGCCTTCCTCTGATGATTTGGTCCCTGAAAATGACAGTTAAATCAAAGTGATGGAGCATGTGATCCTTCATTCATGTGATGTAGTTTGTAGTTCTTTCTGACTCAGCTTCTCGTGCTTCCCTAAGACCACATGGATATGTAATACAATCTGATGAATGAGTGCCTAGATGGAACAAGTGAACTTGGTCATCTTCAATAAACATTTGAACCATGCTTGATCCTTGTATATAACGTACATGCAAATATTCATGCAGAAGTGCGTGCATGCACACACACACACACACACACACACACATACACACACACACACATACACACACACACACACACACACACACACACACACACACACACACGCACACACACACACCTTTTCTGGAGTTCCCAGGACTTAATCTCAGAGGCCAATATGAATTCTCATCTTACCTCAAAATAAAGAGTGTATTTGCTGCTCAGAACCATTTTTCTGTCTCAAACTTTGCAACTTTTGAAGAGATGTCCAATTTAGCTAGCTATGTAGGCATCTTATTGTGTTCCAACCCGTGACTTCTCTGTTACATATCATCCGAACCACCATAGCCCCCACATTAATTATGAAAGACATCTTACAATTTGGGACTTTTTGTGAAATGTGCCCTTGTTTCTGTTACATTAGTAACAGCTACCAATCCACCTGGGTCTTGGTATTACAAGTTCAGCAGCCCTGGTTCAGCCAGCTTGGGATCAAATGTGTTCCAAAAATTACATCGGCATGAATAGATTCAGACTATTTTTTCTTGTTACTCTTTTCTAAACAATACAATATAATAACTAGTTGCATAGAATTTACATTGTATTATACTATTATCCAACAATCATTCCAAGTATATGGAGCATGTGTGTGTGTATATATATGCAAATTTACATTTCCCAGATTTCCTGAGAGCATACTGAAGGATAACTGTACTCACAGCCGCCCTGATACAAACCAGTTCTGAAGTCTCATGAATGTTATATACCTTTGGAGCACTAACTCTTTTCTGATTTTAAGAAATGGGTGGTATTTTTAGAATTAGCTACAGTATCATAGGTGGCACTTAGCTAAAATAAATAGAAACTTCTGGGAACGGAGATGTCACATTTATGTCTGCCCAATTCCCATTTCTGTTCTTCCTAGTGGACTGCTCTTTCTCTTCTCGATTTTTCTCTGTGCAGTCATTTTGATCTGTTGTGTTAATCCTACCCTATGCTCTGTGGGTCAATCATGCCTGACCATTCTAAGCTCTCTGTGACCCATAGTAGGCCAGTGGGACTCACTTCATGAACTTCAATACTTTGGTAAAGGAAAACTGTGTGTTAGCTATACTTAAGACTGGAAAGTTATCAACCTGTGTCTCTTGAGAACCATGGCACATATGGAAATTTATTCAGAGGGAAGCAGAGAGAAGCAAGCTGTGATAAAGAAAAGAGAAATTTGAAGTTTTCTCATGAGTATTTCATAGACAAGCCTGAAATTAGAGCCATTCTAGGACTTTCTCACTAAGAGACACTATAAATTCCCTTATTTGTTTAACTTGATCTGAGTGTGGTTTTGAATTGTAAAACTAGAAATCTTGATTGACATAGTATTATAAATGCAAAACTGTGGTATTTTTGCTATTAATAATTATATGTTTAATTTTCTTGCACAAAGTTGATGATTGGGAAATATTAAATACTCCCAAGCTCACAGTAAAATCAGATAAAGAGAATGGGTCACCTTGTAAGATAGGTGGGCATTCTGGAGATACTTAATTACTTTCACTTCTAATTCACTGATAAAATTCTAATATTATATTCAGTAAAGTAAAATGTGCTATGGTTATAGCTTGATTCATATATATATGGGTATACCCACAAAACACTCAATAGGAATCTATATATTTATCTTGTTAACGAAATTGAGAAGTGCTGACCTTCCTGTACTTCCTACCCTCTAGTACTGGGATTACCAGAATGTACCACCAGGGATGGTAAAAGTGGTGGGCATCAAACTTAGTGCCAGGCAAGCACACTACCAACTGAGCTGTCCTCGGCCCAGGAAATGGCATTTTCTTTTTCTTTTTTTTTTATTTTAAATTTTTTTCATTCATTTTATATACCAATCAAAGATCCCCTTCTTCCCTCCTCCCACCCCCCCAATGTCTCCCCCAACCCACCCTCCACTCTCTCCCACAAGAAGGCAAGGCCTCCCATGGGAAGGTACATCCAGTAGAGGCAAGTCCAAGCCCTTCCCCCATCCTCAAGGCTGCACAAGGTGTCCCATCATAGGCAGTGGGTTCCAAAAATCCCCCTCATGCATCAGGGATAGATTCTCTGATTCTACCATCAGGGGTAGATCAAGCTGCACAATTGTCTCCCCATGCAGAGGGCCTACTCCAGTCCCATGCAGGCTCCAGAGCCATTTATCTAACTTTCATGAGTTCCCACTAGTTTGGTTTGGTCATCTCTGCAGGTTTCCCCATCGTGATCCTGATGCACTTGCTCATAGAATCACTCCTCTTTCTTGCCTACTGGACTCCTGGAGCTCTGCCTGGTGTTTGGCTGTGGATTTCTGCATCTGTCTCCATCAGTCATCGGAGAAAAGCTCTGTGATGACAGTTAGGGTATTCACCGATCTGATCACTGGGGCAAGCCAGTTCATTTCAGGCAAACTCTCCACTCTTTCTAGTAGTGCAAGCTGGCGTCATCCTCGGGGATTCCTGGCAACTTCCCTAGCACTGGGCATTTTCATATAGAGAAAAATGCTAGACTCTGATCATTGAAGCTTACTCTCCCTCTTTATTTTCAGACTAAAGTAATGTTCTTCACAGGGAAATGTATATCTTAGAGGAAGTTTTGATTGAGTTGACAACTGAATGCCCTTTGGCCATCCCTATCTTTTCACAGCTTTGGGTAATAGTGTCAGTGAAACTGTGTCCCTAGACTTCCTAGATGAGTTCTGTTGTCAGAAGTGGCAGTTTCCCCTGAGAGCATGATCAGAGAACAGTGTGGATCTCAGGAAAGATGTGCTGGAGCAAATGTGGCCTCAGTAGAGTTCTTAGACATGGACTAATGGCTCTCCTCACAATTAAGTCATGTCCAAATGCGCCTGTGAATACTGCAAGAATGGCTAGTCCACACTGTCTGAACCAGCTCAGGCTACTGTGAACAAATGCTTGTAACATCTCAGGAAGCTGAGAACGGCCAGAAATTCACTTCCCACAGTTCACAGTAAACTCCGTGTCTGGAGCAGACCTGCTTTCTGCCTCATAGATGATGCCTTCTTCACTGTGTTCTCTTATGGCAGAAGACTCTGAAATATCTTTCGAATGGCCACTAATGCCATTCTTGAAGGCTCATATATGATGACATTGTCACTTCTCAGAGACCTTGCCTTCCAATAAGGTTGCCTTGGGGATGGTGATTTTGAAATACAAATTTGAGAGGAACGAACGTTTGAATGGCACAGGCTGTTGATCCTCAAGCACATGATCATTCTCCAGTCTAATCTAAATGCAGCCCATAGGTGCCAGGAAGGATAACTAAGCATATCTTTATGAGTTCCTGTGCTTCTGTGTTCATAAGGATAACTCATCATATCCTAGGATGTGACATTCCTGAAGAGAAGACTAGCATATAATGATAAACGATTCTTTGGACTCTGTTTTGCCACATATACACGCATACACACATATGTATATTTAATACCTATTTATCTATATATAATTATGAGTGTATTCCATACTTGTTATAAAAAGTAAAGCATATGCAAAGATGTGTCAAAATCCAATCAGAAATGAGAAACTATGCAGTAGTTTGGATAGAATGTTGAGTCTGAAGACTTTGCAGGAGATAGATCCATCAGGAGACTGATGACCAATAATTCAAGATTATCATCAGTATAGTATCAGATGGCAAATAGAAAGCAGCCACTGGCCTAGGCTGAGACATGACACCTGGAGACATCTCCATCCTGAGGTTGTGCTACCTACTTTGTTTACCTGCTTTGGATAAAGAACACTTAGAGTTCTCTCTAAAGAGGAGGAGCTGGCAACATCTTATCAAATGTCAGCTCTGGCCACAGGAACCACTGCCAGTGAACAGGTTTTCAGTAGGTGAACAGTACAGAAATGAAATGCAGAATACATTTATATGGCCTGTTAATTCAACTGATGCTTTTGATCATTTTCTGTTTCTGATGGTGACAACTTGGTAGGGAGTTAGATGAGACTGTTTAGTCAAATGCTGGCAGCAAGTGAATAATCCCACAGGAAGGGTAGACTTGCTTTTGTTTATCATGTCCTTTGCCAAACTGATGGCTGATGATTAAATATTTTGTACCATCTTAAAAGAAACAAGGACACTTCAAGCAAGTGTAATATTAGCCCTCTCTTTTAGTCTCTTTTTCTTTCTTCTCTTCTGAGCCCCAATCATTGTATACTTAATTTTATAAGAGAAGATTGACATTAAACAGAAATTATGTTATTAATGAACTCTAGACTATGTAGTTTAAATCAGTCTGAATTTTATCAATGTTTAAGTTTGAATATGGAAAGGAATCACCAATAGTGTTTGTTCTTCTGGGTGAAGACTTTATTATCATATATCTTTGTATTTGTTGGTTTATTTAGTCTAATTTCTAAGATTATTTTTTTGCCAGATGGGCCAACTTAACTAAATGTTACCTAATGCAGCTTAAATTTTAACTGGAGAGAAATTTTTGAAGCATTTGAATTACAGTGGGTATGTATTTATGCTTGCTTGGGCCAAAATTAAAGTTTATGTCTATGTGAATCAAATAAATAAGAAACCTTACTTCTCTATCTTTTTATCTCACTCTCCGTCTACCAATAATTGATTTTTAACAAACTAATAAGAAAGAAAGCACGATGAGAGCAATGACTTGATTTTACTTTAAAATAATTGTCAATCGGTTTTGGGAATTCAAGGGTCTTGACTCAGAACTGAGACATTCATTCACAATCAAACAATCTGTGCTTCCATTTCCTAGTTGTGCTGAACTCCAATTTATGACAAAGCAATTTCATTGTCTCTTTCCTTTAATGTTCAGTGAGCGCATATTCTTCTCCAAATCTTAGATCCTTCCCTAGTAGAAAGCCTGTGGATTTCTGGTTGAGTTCACTCCCCCACCACACTGCTCCAGCCTCAAGTCAAGCGACCCATTGAAGCTAGTATCCTGATCTTGACACAGATCACATTTGAGGCCAGGTCCATGGCTTTTCCACAGCCAGACAAATGGAAGAAGTGCTAAGTCCAGCTTCTCATCTCCTGAATTCTCAGTTGCCTAAACAATCAGCAGGTTTAGTGAGGGGGAAGGAGGCAGTCCATCTGCTTCTTTTGTGCTGTTTAGAACAAACAGGCCCAAATCCACTGAAACCCTGAGACAATTAGTCAGAACCATTTGCAGCCCCTCTGTCTTGTAACAACCTCATTGACACATTTATGGATGGGAAGACAGATGGTTTCATTGAAAATGGGCTTTCCTTTTAAATATATAATAGCATCTTATAAATAAATAGTGTGTTGGCACCAAAAGGCTCTCTGGTGCATTGGGAAATAGGATGCTCACAGCAGCTCTTTGGTACACCGGGTGACAAGATTGTCCGGGCATGTATTTGAGTTGTGATCTCAGCCTCTGGTGGTCTGGATACCAGTCAGTGATCTCTCCATTATGCTTTTAGAAATGGTGGAGGGAAGCTCCAAGATATGCCGATGATCCAGGAATACTCATTTCTTTTACACAGAGATTCCTGCCACTACCTATGGTGCCCTCTGGGGGAGTACTAATGAATAAGTGAAGCTGTTTACTAAAGCCCACTAGGCCTGAACAGGCACCTGAACATGTGAGAAACATCAAGCCACACTCCAGTCAATCCAGTGCCAGCCAGCCAAGGGTGCCATCCATCCAAATACAGTGCTTTTCTCTGAAATATACTGCAAAGCACAAGTTACTCGCATTAGTCAACCCCACAGGAGCATTAAGAGGAAGGAGAAGAGACTACCAGAAAGTGGCAGCACATAGTGCAACCCTGCATCCTCATTGTGGTCAACATGGTCGTTGTCGTCTTCTTCTTCTTCTTCTTCTTCTTCTTCTTCTTCTTCTTCTTCTTCTTCTTCTTCTTCTTCTTCTTCTTCTTCTTCTTCTTTTCTTCTTCTTCTTCTTCTTCTTCTTCTTCTTCTTCTTCTTCTTCTTCTTCTTCTTCTTCTTCTTCTTCTTTTCTTCTTCTTCTCCTCCTCCTCCTCTTCCTCCTTCTCCTCCTCCTCTTCCTTCTCCTCCTCTTCCTCCTCCTTCTCCTCCTTCTTCCTCTTGTATTACCATCATCATCATCATTATTATTTTCACCCCAACTATGTGAGTAGGAACACCATGCTGATATTTCTGTCCTATTTATATGACGTTTGATGATACTGCTAGTAAACATACAACACTGTAAGCTAGATATGGGTTCTGGATCTGGGTTGTTATGTCACTCTTGTTCAGAAATGGACAAAATAGTTTGAGAATAGGGAGTGGAAAAAGTCTGTTTTCTTCCTGTTCTTGGGAGGTCTGAGTGCCTACTGAAGCTACCTTATACTTACAAAGGCCAGTTTTTTTAAAACCCTCATGTGCATTGCCTTGCTGGTCAGTACAGCCTCGGGGAAGCTAGGATGCCTCCATTATCACCCTAAACTTTGTTGCATAGAAATGAAAAGCCAAGAACCCACAGTGGTAGAAGTGGTGATTAATACTAGTCACAGGTACCTCCGTCAGAAGAAGATCTGAGGCTATAAAGGCAGCTCCATTGTCTGTACACTCAAATTTTGCTTCAGGAAGGGAGAAGACATACCTTCCCAGATATATTTTCTGTTTAAAAGTAGTGTATGGAAATTTTGTCATAGCTGGGCAGGAGTAGCACATGGCTTTGCCCCAGTAATTGGGAGGCAGAGGCAGGTGGATCTCTGTGAGTTTGAAGCCAGCCTGGTCTACAGCGTGAGTTCCAGGACAGCCAGGGCTACACAAACAAACCCTGTCTCAAAAAACAAAAATCCAACAACAACAAACAAACAAATAAATTTCAAAAAAAGAAAGAAAATAGATGTTGGTCTTGATAACAAATAGGTGAATTATGTGAGGTTATACAGAAATGGGGTTGCAAAACAATGCTCTTATTTTTCATAAAATTGCTAATTCAATTAATTTTATATAAGGTGTTTGCACCTTATCCTATTGGGAAGGGTATAAAGCAAGTGAAGTTGTTTTGATTGAAGATTTTTAAGTAGAAAAAAAGAACTATGCAGTTACCCGATGATCGAATTCTCTTTTCCCAGAAAGCAGGTACTTTCTAATGTTTATGAACTAAAACTTCTGTGCCCAGACATCTGTTTCAAGGCTTTTGGGCTTCAGGACATGATGGGAGAAACTATGCTGAAAAACCCACCTTTTGTGACTTTCAAAGAATTCTTTTTTTTTAGTGTCTAAATTAATGAAGGGGA
Organism: Peromyscus maniculatus bairdii; assembly: GCF_049852395.1. Taxonomy (NCBI): domain Eukaryota; kingdom Metazoa; phylum Chordata; class Mammalia; order Rodentia; family Cricetidae; genus Peromyscus; species Peromyscus maniculatus. The sequence continues at coordinate 118,769,736 of NC_134854.1, forward strand.
GGAAGAATCTCCCTTCAGAACGAAGCACAGAACATAAATCCTGAGTTCTTGTAAAGTATGCTTTTCATGGAGTGGGCCATTGTTACATCTTCCTATAGAATGACTCTTTAGTTGAATGCCTCAACTTTTTCTTCCTCTTTATTAGGTAACCCCAGTGAAGACACAAAGGCAAGGGTGTGACAGGATCACTGATGGCCCAGTTTAAGGCTTGATGCAAAAACTTGATTTTTCTATGTGCTTCAGAACCTCAACTCCTGATATTCCATTTGTTTTTAGAGCCAAAGCTGAAAGTCAAAAGGAAACTTAATTGTTGTAGAATATTATTTTAAGATGTGCTACATTTGTTTATGCTGTGGGACATTCGTTTAATGATGCAAAGATATGTTGCATTCTTTTACATTGCATTTGTTTTACTGTTTAGATGTGTTACTTTGCCTGTCTAAAATACCTGATGGTCTAATAAAGACCCGAACAACCAATAGCAAGCCAGGAGAAAGGATAAGCAGGGCTGGCAGGCAGAGAGAATAAATAGAAGAAGAAATCTGGGAGAAAAAGAAAGAGCAAGAGAGAAGGAGGGGAGGATGCTAGGGTCCAGCCACCCACCCACACAGCCAGCCACAGAGTAAGATATATAGTAGTAAGAAAATGCCCAGAGGCAAAAGGTAGGTAGGATAATTTAAGGAAAGTGGGCTAGAAATAAGCCAAGCTAAGGCTGGGCATTTATAATTAAGAATAAACCTCTGTGTGTGATTTATTTGGGAGCTGGGTGGCGAGCCCTCCAAAAGACCAAAGAGCCAAAAGAGCAAAAACAAACAACACTTAAGGTATAAGGAAAACATTTGTTTTGTGACATCTTATTTTTAATTTTATTATTGTTATATATATATATATATATATATATATATATATATATATATACACACACACACACACACACACAAATTGCTGAGTTCATTTACTCTGTGTGTGTGTGTGTGTGTGTGTGTGTGTGTGTGTGTGTGTAGGACTGACCTCTTAAGACTGGATTACCTATCAGGAAACTTGTCCCTAGAGAATTCTCTCAGCAGCCATTAATTACCTTCATCTGGGTTAGTTGTCATTTCTGAGGCAGAAGTTTGGCAATTGTCATTGACAATAGGGTCTTAATTTTATTTTTCTGAAAGACAGGTAAGGTCAGTGGCAATGGCCTACATTGTTTTGCGGGGGTCTTTTTGACTCCCCTGGCTAACAACTTGAAAGGAGGTTTCCCAGGCCTGCCATTGGGGTTTTTGTTTTGTCAATGGTCTTGGGGTAGAGCACTGTCACCTTTTTATTATGCTAATTTTTCTTGTTTTCAGATCCCATTGGCCTTACTAACTCCCCATCCTGCCTAAATCTGTCGCAATACAGCCCCAGACAAAATTGTTAGTCTAGCAGGCTCAGTATGCTGGGATCCAGCCTGGGGCTTGTAATGGCTTACTTTGAAATGCCATAGTTTAGGGAACTCCTTTGTTATAGTTTAGCCCCTGCTCCTGCATAGCTTGTAATGAACTCTTCCATTCTTGCATGTATTTGAGAACGTCTGAAGTGTTCACTTATGCCTTAAAAAGTTTAATATTTAAATATGCTTATAGTTATACTTGTATTTGTATGATTTGTTTAGATATCAAATTCTTCTTTTGTGAACATTAGGAGTTATATATAAAGCAACCATCCTTAATCATGTCTGAATTAGTGAGGTTTTAAATTAAGTATAATACGTTTTGAGTATTGTGCTTGATGACTTTTTGCTCCTTGAAATTGGATGTTATTTAATTATGAATATCATTATGAATCCTAGTTTAATTCCCATATTAAAATCTACTTTAGGAGTTAAAGTAATTTGTCTAATATCACAAATTGAGTGTGGAACTGAAAACTGTCATTTATATTTTTCCCACTAAAGTGCTGTTGGTGAGAATTAAGTGCACACATATAAACTGAAGTTCTGATGTAGACAGCACAGTATTTCTCACTATCTGTGTTGTCTGTAACACTTAGCATATGGTGACTGGTAAGTAACTGAGATGTGTAAGCATGCGTATTGGAGGAAGTGTGATAAAAATAAGCTACTTTTCTCATTTGCTATTTCCTTGGAAACATTCTAAGTTGATATTTATTCTCCTACCCACAGAGGGGAGAAAAACATCAACTTACCCTGGATGGATTATGGGACTCTGTAATTGTCAGAGTTCCTGGAATGTGCCTGATGATGAAATATGGAGAGGGATGACCTAACACTGGATCCTGTAGTTCAATCTCAGCACACATACTAGTGAGCTTCAGATTTCACACTTGGTGTAAAGCTAAAGGTTTGGAGAGGTCTTACTTAAAAGAATAAAATCAACCTGATTCATTTAACATTTTACTGTAAGTAAGTATCATCCAAGAAGCAGAGTGTTCCACAGCTCAGGGAGCCTCTCCCCAGTTAGCACCAAGGATACAGTTTCAATATGGTTACCAGTAATTCATGTTGTTGCAATTCAGAGAATACATTCAAATGTCCCCAGTTACACTTGAGTTCATTTTTAGGTGAGTGTTTTATGTGCCTGGGGGTTTATGAGTGTTTTATGTGCATGTTGGCTTATGCTTTAACACATGCGTAGCTTCATTATTCACCCACCACAGTAAAAAAACAATGTATCATGACCACAAGTCACCCTTGAGCCCTACCTTAAAAACAAGACCCTCCCCACCCAACCTGCAATAATCATGAATCTTTCTCTATATAGTTATATTATTCTAGAAAGATTATATAAATATATCATACACTGTGTAAATTGTTAAGACAGCCTTTCTTCAAGAATCATAAACTCCTTGAGGCTCATTCAAGTTGTAGATAGATTTTCTGTTAATAATGAGAGATATAATCATTGTTGGTGTTGCCGTCGACCCAATGAAGAACACTGGGGCAGCATCCAGTTTTTGATTATTATGAATTATGATACCATGAACAAGCTTAGGAAAATATTTAAATATCCAATTTCTGAGTCACATTATAAGTATATTTTAGTTTTTAAAGAAATGTACAGACTTCTGTTTAGAGTGCCGGTCTCTGTCTTATGTTAGAGTTCCGGCACTAATGTGAGAGTGATCCAGATTGTTGGCATCCTCACCAGCATTTGATGTGGTGACTTTTTTCAATTCAGACACCCTGATAGATGTGAAATTTCACAACCGTTTTAATTTTCACTTTCCTGAGCGAGGTTGAGCATTTTTAAAAATGTTCTGATTAACCACTATTGTATCTTTCCTAGGGAAATGTCTGTTCATGGGCTTTTGTCCATTTTACAACTAGATTCTTCTTAAAGCTGAGTTTTGTGAGATGTGACTCCAGATTAAAATCCATTGCCACATACTTGATTTAACAATGCTTCAGTCCCACCTCTAATTAATGGGTTATTTATCAGAGCAATAGGTTTTAATGTTGACAAGGCAATTTATCAGCTCTTTTTCTTTACTCCTTGTTTCATCTCTAAATATTCTATGGCTGCAAGTAGATGATGAGAATTTTCTCCTCTTTTCTCTAGAAATTTTTAATGTTTGATGTTTTAGATCCAATTTCATCATTTCTTTTCAGTCTATTCTGTGTGTGGTGCAGTGTGTTTAAGGTGTCTCTGTCTCTCTCTGTGTGCACTTGTGTGCATGAGTACACACATACACATGAATAGACCAGAGTAGGATGGTTGGTGTCTCCCTCTATCGTTTTCTGCCTTACTTCCTTGAGACGGGTCTCTCACTGAGACAGAAACTTGCCTTTTTATCTAGGTTTGCCTGGCAACAAGCTCTCAGTATCTGCTTGTCTCTGACTCTCAATGCTGGGGCTACAGAAAGGTACAACCATGCTCAATTTTTTAGATGAGTGCTGTGGATCTGAACTCAGGTCCTCACACTTGCAAAGAAGGCACTCTCACACCTAAGCCATATGGCTGGCCCCTTAGTTAATTGTTTAGAAGCTTGTGTAGTTTGTGTTTAGGGCTGTTTCTGTTGTCCAAAGATGCCCAGTTGCTCCAGCATGATTATTGACAAGACTAGTCCTCATCCACTGAATTATAGCATTTTTTAAAAGCATATAGTGTTTTTAATAAATCATGTGACCCGAATAATAGTACTTAGGAATATTAAGCATCTATTTATTCTGTACCAGGTGTATTCCCAAGGGCTCCACCTTCATAATTACCCAATTACTTTTCAGGAAGCAAAGCATATGTGGCTAGGATTACTGCCTTACTCATAATTGTGTAGAACTACATCTTGGAAAGATCAAGTGACTTTCCCAATATCACTAAGCCAGTCAGATACACATATAGAATCAGATGACGTGTGTGCATGCACTGAAAGCTCACAGTGTGCTTAATATGGAAGTATTTCCCTGGTAAAGGAGGCAGAGAATCAGGCTTTACCTTCTCAGACTCTCACTGACAGATCTTCAGAATAGACAATCTTTTTCATAGGCTCTAAAAATGCATTTCCACATCTCAACAATTCAGGAGGTTTTGGAAACTGATGATGATATTTAGCCAAGTGCTAGCCATATTTTCTATGAGCACTTAGGGGAACTAAGTGGCAGCCTTCATTCAGGAGTAGTTGTTGATAATGCTCTCTGCCATGCCAGTACATACAGCCAAAGCACCCAGCAACACTCTGATCCTTATTACTGGGTGTCCATTTGATCAAACTCCTTCCATAGACTTGCTGATTTTAACAAAGGTCACATAACTAAGGATGAGTTTCCTTATTTATCGAGTCTCTAATTCCTTTTAAAGATCCTGATAGGTTATTTTCCTGGACATTAACCTGTAGTAATGATTTCTTTGTGATTTACATGTTGCACCTGCAATTTACATATATTCCTAATGTGCCTCTTCTCATTTCATGGAGCCTTGCTTAGCTATTGCATCTTAAAACAAAGTGAACAAAAGGGTCACCTGGTACCATCTGGCACTTAAAGAAGAACTGCTAAGGGGCTTTTATTTTACCATAGTTTATTTCACATGCATCTGATACTTGCTCACCTTTTGCAAATAGAAAATCTTAAGGACAGAGCAGGAATCAGAAGATGAATTGCCTTGCTTCCTTTCCTGATTACCTCTGAAATGACCTTGAACAGCCTCCCACCTGAAGCCTGCCCATCCTGAGAGTACAGATCACAGAGAAAATAAATGCTTTGCTCTTTAGGGTTAGCCTTTATGGTTTCCTCGTTTTATGAAACATATGAGCTAGTTATCTGGAAGAAAGAGAAAGTATGCTGGCTTTTGTAAGAGCCTTTAAGTAATGACCCGTCCAGGACTGGCTACATAGGTAAAGTTAATGTGACACAGAACAGTCTCCAGTAATGAACAGGGAGCCTAAGCTTGTTGGTCTCTGCTTCATCTCCAGAATCGACCACTGTGTCTGGTACTCACCTCTGTTCACTACTCTGACCCTGTTTCTCTACCAGCATATAGAACTTGCAGTCCAATGAAGTTGGTCAAGTATGCCCTAGAAATTGCTACAATCCAAGTCTGAAATATCCCCCACGGGCTCATGTTTTTAACCCTTTGCCCCAGCTTATGATGCTGTTTTTAAGGCTTCAAATCCTTAAAGGGATAGGGCCAGGCTAGCTGAAGTAGTTGACTAGGGCAGAGAACTGGTTCTAGGTCCAGGTCTCTGCTCCCTGGTGCAACCACAAGCTCCAACTACCAGGTCTGAACCACTCACGCTGCCAGGCCTTCCTCACCACACTGGGCTGAGAACATTTGGAACCATGTACCAAAATAAGGGTTTCATCCCATAGATTGCCTCTCTCCAGTGTTTTGGCAATGCAATGGGAAAAGCAACACAGAATCTTCCATGCATCTCCAGGGAGTGGTCTCTACTCCAGGCATCTAGTGCCTACACTGTGGCCAAACATACATTTTTTCATGATCACAACCATTGTGAGGAAACATGTATGATCAAGACTAAATGAAGCTTAGATGATCTTGGCCAATCTTTTTCCTTCTTTTTGTCACAACTTCCTTTCTGTAAATTGAAGAAATAGTTCCCAAACTCTCTGGTCTGTTGTAAATGTGAAATAAAATGAAATAGTGAAATGATCTTTCCAAACCACTAACCTCAGTCTAGTATTGTTCTCAACTCTACAGCTCCATGTCTGTTCAGACTGAATGTTCAGTCCACTTAAATAACTGCAGTAGAATACATTGAAAATTGAAAGACTTCATTTGTCCCACATGTAAAGTAAGGCATACTAATCTGAGGCTGTAGAAGACTGATAAAGGTTTGATGTTGAGTTGGCTGCTTGTGGCACACCTAGTTCCACCACTTAGGGAAATACGTTGTGTCTCCATTTCTGTCGCTTAAGTGCTGTGGGATATGACAATAAAGATACCTTTTTAATTTCTCATGTTAATCTTTTCTCTTTTATTATATTAATTTATTTGCATATGACTTGTGTATGTATGTACATACATGTGTGCCACAGTACTAGTGTGAAGGAAGTAGTTCTCTCTATGTAGGAACTGAATTCAGGTCCTCAAAGTCAGCAGCAAGTACATTTGCCTCCTGAGCCATCTCTCTGGAGTTGATTATCTCCTGGGGTTGATTGGAAATAATAAAAAATTACAAGAAATGACTCACAGCATACTGTGATCATAGAAAACATTCATAAATATGAATCAACATACAGCCATTGTTAAGCAAGCCTGTTGAGGACAGTTGAATCCCTTTTTTCTTTTTTCCTGGTTCTTATTACTTGAATATGATTAGAAAAAGGAAATTCTATTTCCCTGAAATCTACCTGGAATATTCCTTCAGTTACAACATAAACTGTTCTTTTGTATACATTCTTTGAAGAAAATGCTCTGCGTTTTTCTTAGGATTTTCCAATTCTCTCTCCTCTTGCTTTAAGAAAAATATTATCATGTGCAATATTATTGTTTTTCTTGTCTCTAAATGTCATCAGGGCTAACACCTGGCCTAGTTCCAGATCTGGTGACTCCTGCAGACTTCCTCAAATGGACAGCATTGGGAAGCTTGTCAGAGTCCCAATGCTTTTTGCCTGAAGCCCCCTCAAGTCCCTGGTGCCACAGGTACTCTGAGAGACTTGGAGGTGACAGGCTGCTTAGCATCCATGCACACAGGGGCTCAGAGTGCTACAGGGCTATAAGGGCGGGCACATTCTACAATTCCCTGCCACTGCCCATACCATTCTCATTCATGTTTTCTGGTTTCCATCCCCTTTTGTGGGCATTTTCCATTCAATAAGGATGTCAACACAGCACTGCATAGGCTAGAGGACCCAACCCTATGAAGTTTCTAAAACGGCACAGCTCATGAACCTATGACAGAGTGTGAAGGACAGAATGTCTCTTCCCCTGGGTCATAAGAACACTTGGCAAGCATCTTGGGCTCTAGGCATTTAGTGTTTTTCATTGAGCATGAATCACCCTGATTATCCTGTTTCTAGAAATTCCATTTTGTTGTGGTGTAACTTTGGAAAGGTGATATAAATTCCCAGGCTATGGTTTATATCTCTTTTGTACTGAACACAATTTGAATATTAATTCAGTAGCAGTCTAACTGGCAGATTTAGGAATGACCTCGTGTGGTGTGGCAAAGGCATGGGGTGCAGGGACTCTATGATTTCTTTTAAGACATGGACTTTAAAAGCAGAGAGAGTGCTTGTTAAAAAGTAAAGCTGCTGGGACTGGACCTGCCTGGACCGAGTCTATCAGGTTGATCCCAGTCCTCGGGGGAGACCTTGATCTGGAGGAGGTGGGAATGGGGGGTGGGCTGGGGGGAAGGGGAGGGGGGCAGGAAGGGAGAGAACAAGGGAATCTGTGGCTATTATGTAGAACTGAATAGTATTGTAAAATTAAAAAAAAAGTAAAGCTGCTAAGAGGATCACAAAGCTCTAACACATTCTTCATGTTAATTTCTAATAACTAGTTTGCAATGATTTATCTGCAAAGTCAGAGGCTGTGGCTCTTTGTTTTATAAATGTAAGAAATTCATGGTTTGGCAAATCCAAACCTCAGGAAGAACCACTAAGTAGAAACACTTGATGAAACAATGCAATTTCAGATCGTTGCTGAGGACAAGGCTTGAGTCTGCCTTAGGCTCACTGTTTCTAGAAGTAAAATAAAATTATTGAGATGAGATTAAGAGTAAGACAAATCACTTGGAGAGGGAATAGTGAGTAAAATAACAAACCAGCCATTGGGGCAAATGGCCTATGTTATAGTTTGGATGCAAAATACCCAGAAGAAGCCTCCTGTGCTCAGTTCCCAGATGGTTACACTGTTTCCAGAGTGTCTGGAAGCTTTAGAATGTGGGACTGAGTTGGAAGAGGAAGTGGGTGACAGGGGGCCCTGGTTCTTAGGAGTATCTTGTTTCTGGCTCCACTCCTGCCATGCGCTCTGATTCATAAGTGATAGCATGTAAGGAGCGCTTTTGCCCACAGGGTTCTTCAAGAACTTAGATTAAGCAACCATGGCCTCCAGGCCCTGAAACTATGAGAAAAATAAATCCTTCCTCCCATTACATCATTTCTATCAGGTTCTAGGTCACTGTGACACAAAATGTGTTTTAACATTGACAGAGCTAGCCAGAAGAGAATGTGTACAAGTTACCTGACTTCAGAAAGCCAACTCAAATGCCTTAATTACCAGAGAAGTGACCAGAACAATCCAACTCAAATGCTTTAAGCACTAGCTGAAGTGATAGAACAAGCCAGGAAATGACCATTTGTAGGAACATGGATATTGTCACCAGGACTTGATTTCTCCTGGTCCTTCTTAGCCATGGCTTTTCTAGTGGGTCAAACTAGCCTTGAGAGTGCTAGGCTTAAGCTCCCTGGTTCATCAAATCCCCTTGGGAAAAATCTTCCCTGCATGCTTCTGATAGCCACAGTGATTGCTTGTGGTCAGAACATCAACCCCGAGAGAATCATCATTCAAAGTTTGAAATATTCTGTTTGGTCCTTACGTCCAAAGGCTTATGGATGGAAGAGGAATGATTTTCCAGAGCAAACGGGGACTAGCTAAACAAGAAGCAGTGCCAGTTTTTGGAATCTTCCATCACTGACCTGCCAAGCTCTGGACTAGGGAGGCACTGAGTAGGAGAAAGAAAGGCAGCTCTAAAAAGAAACGGGGCCTAAGAGAAAGAAAAGGAAGCCCAAGACATCCCTACTGAGTTCCTTTTGCCCATACAGAAGGTTCATTGCTGGGTGGATATGGAGCCTGGACAAGATTTGTTGGGTGTTTTGAGAATATCCAGAACCAGCTGTAGAATGAGGACCACAGGGTAGAACACTTTAGTTTAATGCATGTTTTATTCAGTTTTCTTCAAAGCCATGTGTCTAGACTAACACCAAACAATGACAAATGGCTTTAAACATTTGTTAGCCTTTTATCACTCTCTATATCCCTAGTGTATGAGACCCTATGCTATTAACAGTCAAGCATACAGGCTTCACTTGAAAATGGTCTTAAGAATACGTTTATAGACTGTGATCTTCTAGCTTAACACATACATATTTGCTTACTGGAGACTGAGAAGGTATAATACACCAATGCTCAATATGAAGGTTTGTTTGGTTTTTGCTGTTTTTATTTTTATTTTTCTGTCTATGAATATTTTCCCTTCAGTATGTATGTGTATCCAGAATGTGCCTCGTGCTCAGGGAAGTCAGAAGAGATCTTTATAGCCCCAGGAACTGGAGTTACAGAGGGTTGTGAGCCACCACACAGGTCGCTGAGAATGAACACAAGTCTTTGCAAGAACATCAAGCACTGTTAATGGCTGAGCCATTAATCCAGGCCTTCAGTATAAAGGATTTTTGGAGAACAAGAACCAAGGGTAATATTTCTTCCAGGCTGGTATGGACCCTTAAATTTTTCCTCTTACCCATCTCTATTACATATGGAGGCAGCTCTGCTTTGTGTCCAGGCCTCCTCTCCCCTCCTCTATTATAGCCATAGGGCAGCCCTACCCTGTGTGTTCAGACCTCCTAAATATAAATCAGGATGCCGTCTCTTTTCCAGAGGTTGGCTGGCTCTAGTCCTGAAACATTGAAACAGTAACAACTTATCTTGCAGACTTTAAAATTCTCACCCACTCTTTCTTACAGATGACCAGCCTCTAAGGCAAAATAAAAACCACTTGAATGGGGATGTGGACAGAAATTCACAAAAGAAAAGAAATTCTCTAGCCTAGTTGGGCAAGCCTAAGTGATCCCTTAATCATTTTCCTGGCAATTTCCTTCTTCCCTGGAGCCTGACCCTGCAGGACAAGGATCTATTTTCAAGTCAATTACTATTCATAAAGGCTATAATTACATAAAAAATCATAAAAGGAACCCCATTTCTCTTATTATGGTAATGTGATGGTAATTTTTGAAATAACTACAATTCATATGATAGAAATGGCAGTTGCTTTCTTTCAACTTCTCATTGCTGTTAGTTTAATACCACACCATTCCCAAATCTCCAATGTATCCACAAAGCAGCAATAAATGGCGGCTGGTAGATGGTGTTTAAAAAAATAAAGCAAACACAACAAATGATTTGTTCTTCATACGCCAATGATAATTAACTTCTCATTGGCTAGCATTCAAAGTTCTTCCCAAGAAATTTGGACGAGAGATGAATGAGAAGGTAGTTGGTGACTATGGATAAAGGTTAGCCTGCCTGAAGCCTGTTCATAGTTTTAGACACTACATTTCAATTACCTGACCCCACTGACATACAGCTTTTCCTTGACATTTGCGAAGATAAGACTATTTGCTAAGTATTAGGAGTGATTTCCCATCTCATTCGCTTACACTGCTAGGAGTTCTACAATTCTCTTGTCATTTTTCATTCCATTCGTCCTTTTCTACCAATATTTGTGGAATCATTTGTTCTAGATCAGGATACAGCCATAAAGAAAGCAAAGGTTCTGTGTTAGTGGAGGCAAAGGGCATATGGAAGGATTAGGTGAAATTTAAAGAGCGAGTTGAATAGAGGGATAGAGTTACCTCAAGGGGATGATGTGTCCAGCATGAACCCATCCTATGCAAAGGTCCTGAGGAGGAAGTGTGTGTGAGGACAGGTCATGGCTTCTCTGTGTGGAATATGCTGAGACAGATGAGAGAGATGTAAGCCAGAAGAGGAAACCACGTTGTAGCTGGTTTTCTTGCCTTGACCACCGTCAGGACAAATCTTTGTCAACTGCCAGTCCCACAGCCACTCAGACCCAACCAAGTAAACACATAGACTTATATTGCTTACAAATTGTATGGCCATGGCAGGCTTCTTGCTAACTTTTCGTACATCTTAAATTAATCCATTTCCATAAATCTGTACCTTGGCACGTGGCTCATGGCTTACGGGCATCTTCACATGCTACTTGTCATGGCAGCAGCTGGCAGTGACTCCTTCTGCCTTCCTGTTCTTTTTTTTTCTCCTATCTGTTAGTCCTGCCTATACTTCCTGCCTAGCCACTGGCCAATCAGTGTTTTATTTATTGACCAATCAGAGTAATTTGACATACAGACCATCCCACAGCACCAAGTCCTTATATAAAAGCCAAAACCTAGGTTCTTTCCTGAGGCTAAAAGTCACACAAGTGATTACCAAGAAGTAGCACGATTTACCTGCAGGGACACTGAAGCTGTAGGGATGTTAATCCAGTCACAGACATCAAAGACATAGAAGCCACACAGCTGGGGTTCATACTAGGGTCTTTGAAGCTCCAAAGCCTTCATCATTCACTGTCACAGGTTAGCTCTCATTCCCAGGAGGCAAGCCAGGTGTGCTCTGTCATTGGCTTTAGAAATAAGCTTAGCCCTCTAAACTCATGTCTCCGCATTGAGCTCACTTGACTGGCTTCTTTCTCCTCTTCTTGCTCTAATGCTCCAGAGTTGTGGGTCCACTTAAATTATCCTTATGAAATTCACTACATATTCCCTTCTTCTCCACTGTCACTATGATCACAGTTGAGCTTATGATAATCTCGTACCACCTTTTCATTCTAATCCTTCTATATTCCCTGCTGTCTTAGTTTGGCCACCTACAGTCTATATTTTGAGCCACATACTCTCCTCTTTCTCTCTCTTTTTTTATTTTAAGAATTTTTTAAAATCCATTTTACAAACCGGTCACAGATCCCCCTCTTCCCTCCTCCCAACCCTCCAACCTCCCCTCCCCCAATCCACCCCCCATTCCCTCCTACAAGAAGGTAAGGCCTCCCATGGGGAGTCAGCAGAGCCTGGTCCATTCGGTAGAAGCAGTTCTAAGCCCCTCCCCCTGCCTCAAGGCTGCATAGGTCTCCTCTTCCTTTGCAGAGACAGGTAGATGGTGGTAGATGCTGCAAATTGAATTTAGGGCCAGGCAAGCACTCTGCCACTGAGCTAGATACTTGGCCTTCTTTTCACATTTGATATTGAGATGGGATCTCATTGAATTGACCAACATGGCTTAGAAGCCACTGTTTACAACACTATGTAGGTTCAGATTCTGATTTGACCCCTTCTCCACTCTGCTGCTGACCAGTTGTTTAAAAGCTCTATGACTGCCTGTGAAATGAAGGTGGTAATAACAACTCCCTTGTTTTACCAGTGTAATGGTTAAATGGACAAACACATGTGTGGTGATACTATGTTGAACCCTAGTAAAATTTGTTTGAAGATCAGAGGACTAGATTAAACATAGAGGATAGGCAGTGGTGGCACACACCTTTAACCCTAGCACTTGGGAGGCAGATGGATCTCTATGAGTTCAAAGCCACCCTGGACTACAGGAGATTGGTTTAGTCTAGGAGAAACAGAGTCAGGCAGTGGTGGCACACATCTTTAATCCCAGCACTTGAGATCTCATGCCTTTGCTTCTAGTATTTGGGAAGCACACACGCCTTTCATCCTAGCACTAGAAAGGAAGTAATATGGCTGGGTGGAGAAAGGTATATAAGGCATGAGGAGACAGGAACTAAGCCCTTTTCTGCTGAGGAGGCTTTTTGACTGGACCCCTTTTGGTAGAGGACTCAGAGGCTTTCAGTCAGATGTTTGTGGAGTTGGTGAAGTGAGAAGTAGCTGTGGTTTATTCCCTTGTCTCTTTGATCTTTCAGCATTTACTCCAATATCTGGCTCTTTTTTTTTAAATTGTAAAACCATCTTAGAATTTGTGTGGCATACATACAAAATGCTCTAGAAAAATAACTGGGCATTTGGGCAATACAAATTGGACTTGGTGTTTTTGTTGTTTTCTTTTTTTTGGGTGGGGGAGAGCACAAAGTTGGGATGGTGGACCTGGGAGGAATGGAAAGGATCAGGACACATTGTATGAAATTCCCAAGTAATTAATAAAAATACTATGTTTGGAAAAACAGCACAATAAAGTTTACTTTTTGAAATCATATTTGCAATGACACAATAAGTACATTTAGAACTATCTACTGAATTATGAGTGTACTTACTAAGTTTCATTACCCATATAATTGAACATACCTTTACAATCCCATTTCCTTGCTCTTCTCTGAAGCCTCTCCCATCTTCTGTGATAATTGAATGGCACCTGTCTCTCAAGACTTACTTGAAATTTCATTCCTCTGGGAATCCATCACAGCCATCCTTCTAGATACCAGTTTCCACCCTCTCTCCATTCTTGGAGCTCTGCTATTGTGCACAACTTTTGTTGCACACACTGCTGTTTAACCATCTGTGCTGAGGCTTTATCCCTTCAGCCAGACTATAGAACTCTAATGAGATGAAAGGTAGATAATGATTGAATCAAGTTCTGCCAGACAGCCTCAGCAACATGCTATGCTGGGCAGTATTTATTTTATGAAAGTTCATGGAAGGGGTTTATCATTACACCTTTCTTGGCCAAAAGCACTAAGTTAGAAAGTGGGTTTCTGCTCTACCAGTAGAATATGGAAATAAGTAGCCAGTTCTAATAACAAGGTTCTGAAGTCAAAACACCTTATTCAGTGCTGACATATAGGCTGTTGATGATTGAAGGTCAATGTAGCATTAGTTGTAGATGAAAGGCCTTTACTTTGTGCCATCAATGCTTTGACTTAACTCCTACCTTGCAGAACTCTAGATTCCCTTGGAAAATCTACAAAAATGACTAGGGAATCAGTTTCTTTGTACTTACAAATTTATCCAAAATATTACACATATTATTAAGGTTCATCCAAAGCATTGGTCTTTAATAAGGATAAAAACCAAAATACAAGAATAATATATGTGGGATGAAAAATAATAATTGAGAAAGTATGAAATTCAATTCCACTAATATTGAACCACTGAAGAAGGGTAAGTGGAGGTAAAACATTTCAATGTTCTTCTGTATTAATACTGACTTACATTTGCCTTAAATGCAGTAAAATCTCATATATTTTTTAACCTGAAAAGAAGGTTTTTTTTTGGTATCATTTGTACTTCAGAAATGAAATACTTTTCTATCTGCCTTTCAGTGTTGGGAGGGAAGCTGTAAGCACTGACGGCACTTTCTAAATAGCAGTGCTGGGACCTAGTCCAATAGGAAGCAGTGAGATCTTCTAAGGACATCACTGTAATGCAAAGGAAAGCTGGGGGGGGGCGGGTGCTGCTAGGAATATTACAGATAACTGTAGTTCTCTACAGAAGGCATCATGCCAGAAAGTAAGTCTCAGTTTTCTGCAAGTGACCTTCTAGGACATTGATGCCCGGTCCTGCTTTTCCAAGGGACAATGGAGTACTGTGATTCTTGGATCCTAGATGTCAAATTAACCATGCCAGCAGTAAGCCAAGCATACATTGCCAGGTTCCATAGAGCAAAAGATAAAACAGGAAAGTCGATACTCTGGATGAAACTAGCCCCGGAAGTGGCAACTACTTGGCTTCATTCAAAAAGGTGGGGAGGAAATGAATTTTGTAATGAATTGCTTGTCACTCAAAAGATACCTGTTTCACAACAGGAGACAAACCATTCCAACCAGTGTCCATTGTGCCAAAGGGGAAGAAATCAATCAAATAGTTGCTAGTATAACAGATGAAATGTCTTCATTCATCTTCAGGTCATCTGCAGCCTCACTCAATTGAATCAAATTGGAAGGATCCAGTCTGAGAAATGTTAATGGATAAAGATGGAATGAAGGGCACTCTTTAGTTCTCAATGAGCTTTTGTTAATAGGATTCTTTTTCTCTTATTAAATTCAGTTTATAAACTTATATTTATAAATCTGGTTTACTTACCATTTTAAGGAAAACATCCATTTTACTTCATTGGTTTGGTTCTGTCAACATTAATTACTAAGTCTAGATTATGAAAAATAAATCTACCAATTGTAATATTTACCAAGAAAGTTTTAAAAACTGAGGACTTTTTATCATCACCAATCACTTTCATATCTTGCTCCTTTATTTCTTTTGTTTGGAGATAACTACTGTCAACATGTCTGTCTGGGGGTTAGAAGTGTCTGTGGTCATAGGCCAGGGAATCACTGAGAGAAAACTGAGGCCCATGCTACAATCTAGATTTTATAGCTTTTCTGATTTGTTCACCTGCCTGTCTGTTTTGTGAGATAATGATTTATCTGTTTAGAAGCCCCTGAACTGCTTGGGATTTTCTCTTTTCAGAGGATATTGACTAGCATCTCAATGAAGAGAAAGAAGGTAGTTGGCAATTGGCCACTTCCTGTGACTGAACGCAAGAAAATCTGGAACCACCAGAGACCTTGTTTTCATGAGCATGCATATATATGTGTGTGTGTGTGTGTGTGTGTGTGTGTGTGTGTATGTATATATATACACACACACGCATATATATGCATGCACATATATATGTAAATAAAGGGAATCAAAGAATCAATTTACTAGTGGATCAATTTCTTAATGAATCCTCTTATTAATAATTGTTCTGCCTCATAATCCTACATCTAACATCTGTAGGATAAACTATTTATCAAAGACAGAAAATTGTACTACAACATTTTCCAAATAGAATCTAAGATAAGGCCAGGCAGCTATTCCAAGCTGTCTTTACACTGAAGTATTGCTACAATTCTTTCAGGTTGTAATAGGATAAAACAATTTTTCCTCCTGGTCTTAGATGACCCTAACAAAGGGCCCTGCTGACCATTACTGAACAGTGTCTACATTTTCTAGCTGCACAGTATCAGCTCAGAAACTCCTCCTTTCAGCCACAAGGGACACAGCACATTTTCACTGCAAGGGGTCTCACAAATAAAACCTTTTTTATTTCTGGGTTTTCTCATGGCTCTTCAGAACAAACATACTGTCTGTGAGACTAAGGTCTTGACTGTGCTATCTACCCTGTCTGAGCCTCCATTGTCATTGTCGTCTGGTACAAAGTGGCACTCATGATACCTAGCTCCTAGCATTGCAGTGCAAAGTCCTATTTTAATCTGTGTCTGCTTTTGACAATGTCTGTGAGATGATATTTTTATTTTCATAAATTGTGTTTGTTTTTTTTTCTAACAGAAAATCTCAGTTGTCTTTCCTGAGAGATAAAGATATCACTGAGAGCATTCTGCCTGCAAATTGTAATTGAATTGTTTAAAAATGTTTAATAGTGTACAAAACAGAATGTGCATGGCCATGGCATTGTATGCCAAATCATTGGGACACTGGAAAGCCAGAAGAAAATGTGAGACTGTGTCGAGAAGACTGGAGGTTGGTTTGGACATGGAAGAAGTGCTGTGGTTACATGTGTATCAAGGCAATGTGTCCACTCTGTTCTTCAGCTGCCCTGTGCCTTTCCAGAAGCTTTCTACTGACCACAATAGCCAATTTCTCACATCTTTGTTTCATTCCTGTGTTCACACTGCAGTCAATGTGATTTCTCACCATTCTGTGCTGGCTCTTGTCACTCCTGTGGTTAGCATCATTCAAGGGATAAGGAGATAGCATCAAAGCATCAGGCTCTTTTGGGTTTTGTCTTTTGTTTTGTTTTGTTTTGTTTTATGAGACAGTGTTTCTCTGTGTAACAGCCCTGGGTGCCCTGGAACTCACTCTGTAGACCAGGCTGGCCTTGAACTCAGAGATCTGCCTGCCACTGCTTCCAGGGTGCTGGGATTAAAGGCATGAGCTACCACCACCCAGCTTAAGCATCAGGCTCTTGATCCCCATTCTGGCTTCATCTCACATCCCCCTTCATTTGCATTGCTCTGTGTTCAAAATCCTCCTCCCTGGTCCTTGAATACATGACATCCATTCCAGCCTCAGGGAATTTGGACATGCTGTTCCAGACATAGCATGTTCTGTTCCTGCTTTCTAACTCTTGGGACTGTATTTACTTCAAAACTTAGCTAACTTTCCTAGGCAGCATGTCTATGAAGCATCTTCATGCCACTCCAGTAATTAGCCTCCATTTAATTTCCAGGATAGCACTATCATCTTTTCCTTGGCATGACTTATCACTCAAAAGATAATTAAGTCCATGGACTCAGGGACTGTCATCTTTTTTTTTTGCCTCAGTTATGCATCTTAACTGTAGGAGATCACCTCAAGCATGGCTATTGATCAACCAGTAGTTAAGGAATCAGTGGACAATCCAACAAATGAACCCTTAATTCAATAAGCACCAGGGTAAGTACACAGTACCCTGCACTGTGTACTCTAAAGTATTCTCTTTTAAAGGTGCATTCTTTTGTGTGTTTTTTTCTCAAAGCATGAAATTGTATTATGACTATTCTATTCAACTTAGTGGTTGCTATGGTGAATCTGAGTGTTCAAAAAATACTTAATATCTCCATCTGATTTGCACCTAAAATGCAAATCAAAATTCCACATGACTCTGTAGTGACTTTTCCCAACAAAGACCAGCTGCCAATGATGTTACTTCTCAGTGTCTCCTGATGACCCCATATGTTTATACATATTCTTGGAATCCTGTGCTGGGACCTATGTTAATGTATCAACAGAAGATTGAATATATGTGAGCAGATCTTTCAGAATGACTTTCTATGTTGTTAGTATATTTACCCTCCAAAACTATAAGCTAGGAGACCTTCATACTGTAGTATAAATTAGCCCATCTTGGGTACTTCTTATGATAATAAAAAGCTGATTAATATAATACCCAAACTAAAATCATATCTTCAGAGATTTAACTGCATTTTCCAATCTCATTTTCTCTTTTGAATTTAATCCTTTTGGTTCAGTAACTTCCAAATTTGCAGAATTTCTGAAGCTATGTAAAATAAAGAAGTAGAAGTGTTTGGTTTTCACTGAGATGGCCCTTCACTAGGACCTGAGAGGAAAAATAAAATTTGATCACTTGCCTGCTCTAAGTCTGACTTGTATGGAGTGATTTGTTCCTTAATACAAAATCATTTATGATCTTTGTTCTGAGAACTCCTCCTTGTCTGACTTGCAGATAAACCAAATAGTTTTTCCATTGAGCCCCAAAACAATCTAGCTTTATTTGCTAATTAAGTATCTTAGGGTTTTTTCTCTCTCCAGAAGGATTTCTTTTTGTTCTGTTAAATATTTTTCATACAATATATTTTAATGATGCTTTTCTCCTTCTCCAAGTCCTCCCATATTCTCCCCACCCCCCTTATTTTTAAGCACTAAATCCCACATTTCAAAATTTGACCAACACATTTGGAGATTTGGTCGATTACTTGTTGTATGTGTCTTAAACCTTCAAACCTTATGGTATTTTCAAAACTTGTGCAGGGTCATTGAAAACATTTATGATGGATATTTGATACCAGGGGTATTGTATGTCTGGGGAGACAACCATTTGGCCTAACAGCATTTCTTGTTGTTCAGCATAGCATGTATGGCTTTGGAGCAGAGAAAGCAGATTTGTTAAGAAAAAGTTCTTAAGGTATTCTGAATGGAAATGGAAGTTTGATTTCAATGAGGAATGTTAGTGTTCCTCACACCGAATCTTGATACCTGAAAATCTTTCAAGGTACATTTCATCGTTAAACATTTGATATTACATTAGGGACCTTCAGTAGGATTTGACAGTATCTGGCCCACAATATACTATGTCATCTCTCTCATTTTTATATTTTCCCTTCTTAGTTTTCAGTGAACATATATGAAAGTTATGCAAAATTTGACTATAATTCTGCATAGTACATAGAAAATTGCCTTTAAAAAGACATTTCAACGGCTTCACTGAGGCCTGGAGATGTTCTGAAATGCATGAAATGATTTACATTTGATGGAGATCCAGGCCAGTGATCATACCTTACTGCAGAAAGGACAGAATGTGGAGAACTTAAGTCCTGTTCCCCAAGTGCGACAGCATAGGAGTCAGAAACAGCTGAGTCCTACTGTCATGTGAACACAACCTTGTATCAGGCTTTTTCTTTTGAGCCAACAACCAGCTCGAAAATCACAACACAGAGACTTATTAGTTATGAATGCTTGTCCTAGCTTAGGCTCATTTCTTGCTAACTCTTATAACTTAACCTGTTTCTCTTTATTTTCATTTTGTGTCAGGGCTTTTGACCTTTCTTTCCTTCTGTATATCTGACTTTCACTGTTTCTCTTGTCTGACTGGTGGCTACATGACTTCTGGCCCAGGTGTGTCCTTCTGTTTCTCCCTCATTCTCTCCTCTCTTCTTCTTCTCTCCTTCTCTAGATTTCTCCTCCTACTTATTCTTTCTGCCCACCAGCTCTGCCTATCACTCTTCTAA
This sequence comes from Peromyscus maniculatus bairdii, assembly GCF_049852395.1. NCBI lineage: Eukaryota > Metazoa > Chordata > Mammalia > Rodentia > Cricetidae > Peromyscus > Peromyscus maniculatus. The sequence goes on from NC_134854.1 coordinate 118,789,380, forward strand.
CTATTGGCTGTTCAGCTTTTTATTAGACCAATCATGTGCCTTAGGCAGGCAATATGAAACAGCAACACATCTTTTCATAATTAAACAAATGCAGCATAAACAAATATAACACATCCTTACACTGTTAAACAAATGCAGCAGAACCCAGTGTAACACACCTTTACACAGGTAAAGTAATATTCCATAGCATAAAAAATGTAACACACCTTTACATAGTTAAATATTCCACAACACTACCTCTCATCCCTCAACAGTGTCTGCTGTATTCTGTCTATGACCAGGGACATTCCTGGCACAAACTTACTCTGACCTCAGTCTGGGTCTTTCTTTGATGCCACTGATAACAGTTTCTAGAAGTAAAATACACAAGCTGATTTGAAAATATCATATGTATAGATTGGAGTGTAGGTATTGGTAGAAAGTTTATCTCACACTCAAGAGGCAGACATTCCATCTCTAACACTAGAGAGAGAGAAAGAGAGAGAGACAGACAGACAGACGAGAAAAGAGGGTGGAGAGAGAACATCATATGCAGATAAATATTTGTTTTTAAATAAGTCATTTATCTTAATATCTATTATAATCTATTGGCTACTTTAAAATGAGAATCATGGATTGAGATGTTTATCAGTGGCTGAGCTCCTTCCTGCCTAACATAGGAGGCTCTGGTCTCAATGCCCATGACTGGAAAAACAATCAAATAAAAACTAATAATAAAAAAGAATAGTTTCCCTGGTATGTAGCTATCTGAAATAACTTTGTTTTTTAAAAAAGATTATTTACACTAAATTTTGGTTTATTTTTAAAATAAACAATGTATCCAACAATCTGTGGCCATGGCCACTATATTTTTACCCACATCAGTGAACTTTGGAAATCCCAATTGTTTTTTGTTTTCCATTATCCATGAGTGTCTCCAATGCTCATTTGGCTCTGTTTCTGTATGGTCACCCTAGTCACCCCCCCCCAAAAAAAATAGAAGCAGCCACATTAAATCACTTCAATTAACTTTCATAATGTCAAGGACTGAGGTGAGTGACCAAGTATATAATAGACTCCAAAAACCTTTTTAGTAGGATCCTCTTGAAATCAAACTTTAGAATCATCTTAATGTTAGAAGAAACTGAAATTTTCTATTCAAAGCTTAACACAGTCAATAATTCTATAAACAATTGTTTATAGAAATGTTCTATCAGGACTGGAGAGGTGACTCAGCAGTTAGTGACACTCATTGATCTTCCAGAGGACCAGAATTTGATATCCAACACTTAAACCTGGTGGTTCACACCTACCTATAATTCCAGCTTCTGGCCTCTGATAGGATGCCCACATGCCTCTGTCTCTGTCTCTGTCTCTGTCTCTGTCTGTCTCTCTCTCTCTCTCTCTCTCTCTCTCTCTCTCTCTCTCTCTCTCTCTCTCTCACACACACACACACACACACACACACACACAAATAAAATAAAAATAAATATATTTTTTAAAGAAATCATCTGCCTGAGGGGGGGGGAACTTTTGAGAAAGTTTGCTTAAATGGCTCAAAAAAAAACCTGTTTTAATGATGATCAACTAATCATAAATTGTTTTATTAAAATAAAAACTTGACAAATTTAGTGCTATAATTTAGGGAGACATGCAAAGTTTTTTATAACACATATATAAGTAAGGCATGGTAAGATTATATTGATAATCATTAAGATTTTATATAAAACTTAGTCTAAGATTCCACATCTCTATATAGAATTGGCATCCTTATATGAAAATGTATGCAAAAGATTGGAATAGATTTATATATTATTGAATTTAGAAACTCACATGTTGCTTTACTGGCAAAGCTAGATATGTATTCAACTCACAGTAATTTCCATAATGTCAGAGTTTTATTTTCACCTCCTCATGGTGCTGTTTAACTTGAGAGTTCTGTTCAAAAAGCTTCATCGAAACCCTGTTCTGAGGTTCACATCATTCAGGGCTCAATTTCCTATTTGATTTCCCTCTACCATTATTAACATGTGTTGATTTCATTTTCTTTGTCCTAATCATTTCTAAGAGTCTCACACAGAATTCTTGTATTCCAAAGGGCCCCAGTCCCTGCTGCTTTCAACATCAACTTAATTTGAGAGGTCTTTCATGTGGATGTGGCTTGCCGTCATCAAGGGCAACTCATTTGTTAATTAAGGACGATTTAGCACACTGGTCCAGCATGCTGCCAAGATCAGGGTGTTTTCTTTTCTTTTTTTTTTAAACTCAAGTGGGAATTCTCAGTGGGAACTATTTTTGTATTCCAAAGCTTCAGAAAGATGTTTTGATCTGCCCCCTTGGGTAGATGAGTTTTCTGGAGTTTGGATGGGTTAGGAAGCTTTCAGTATCTGAATTCGCTTCCAGGCCTAAGGGGAAAAAAATCACATGAATGAAAAACAGGGACTTGAAGCTGGTTATAAAGGACCTTCCTGTAAGAGGCTCTTGATAGAACAGGCTGTCCAAGACACTCAAACCTCTTCTCTCCCATGGTCTGTATACTGTTGAGTACTGCAGTAAAGGTTGGTCATCTATATCGGGGCTGCTGAATACTATGGCAAGCCTTAATGGCATTGGTATACTTCTCTGGAACACTTCATGACTCCAGTTCTTCCAACACCTGGATACAAACTTTCTATTTTTGTTGCTAAGGTTTTAACTTATTTTTAGTTATATAAACTTTATCATTAAAATATTTTCAAATAAATAAAAATTTCACATACCAAAATTAACCAGACCCAAAATCTATACAACTCAGTGAACTTCTATAGCGTTAGAATAGGCATTTGGTCAAAAGCTTTGAAGGTCAACATTAAATTTTGCACTTTCAGTATCAAATATATTTTATGTACTTAGCCACCACCCAAACCAAAAAATCCACAACAAAATTAGAACTAGAAAAACAGTCAACATTATAATTTCTTTTGTAACTTCTGTCTATTACCTGCCTTTAGGTCTTATAGATCTGTAACTTCAGCTATTCACAAGTTCAAGGTCAGCCTGCACTATAGAGTGAGTTTAAGGTTAGCCTGGGCAAATTATTGAGACACTGTCTCAAACTGAAAAAGTAGAAAAGGGCTGGGATATAGCATAATGGTGGACCATTGACCTAGCATACAGAAGACCTTAGGTTCAATCTCTAGTGCTGACATTTAAAAGGAGAAAGAAAGAAAACTAAAAATTAATCAAGAAAAAAGAAAATTCTGTGACTAGTGGGATGCTGAAGTCTTGAGTTTCTGTGTGGGAGGCTGTTGGATGTTTTCCCAGGACATGGTAGCAAGACCTTCTTCTTCCTGACTGTGCCTCATTGCAGCATTTCAGCACATCATCATTTCATCTCTTGACCAAAGCAAGCCCCCCTAATCGGACAGCATTAAAGAAAAATGATTGGTGTTGGGCTGAATGGAGACAGAACCAGAATGTCATCTCTCTCGTGCAGCCAACATGGTCATTTATACTTTTACTTGCTGTAATGTAGGTATCCGGCAGTTGGTAAAAAGTGAAGCTTGATATCTAGCTTAAAGAATGAGAGTAAGGGAGAACATATTTTTAATTGAAGAGATGTGTGTCATGGGTGTTGTGAAGTTGAAGGTTTTATAAGATTTAACTACTCTCTTCTGCAGAAGAAGAGCATGGACAGACCAGCACTAAGCCAGCCTCTAGCTCCCTTCCAGAGTCTTCCTTTTGATTTTTCATTTATTATAATTATTTCATTTTAGGTGTATGGGTATTTTGCCTGCTTGTATATATGTGAACCGTATGTGTACCTGGTACCTGCAGAGGCTAGAAGAGGGCATCAGATTCCCCCAAGACTGGAGTCACAGACAGTTGTGAGCTACCACTTGAGTGCTGGGAACCAAACCCAGGTCCTTTGTAAGATCAAAGGTGCTCTTAACCATTGAGCCATCTCTCTAGCCCCAGAATCTTCTTCCTTATGCTAACATTTGGTTCATTGTTTATTGCTTACAGAAATTTTCTTTTTTCATACTACATTACTTATTCATTGTTTATTATTTCACACAGAGGCTAGAGGACAACTCATGGAGTGTCTTCTCTTCTTCCACCATGTAGTTTCCTAGGATTGAACTCAGGTCCTTAGGCTTGGTGCCAGATACCTTTCCTCTATGAACCTTGTCTCTGACCCAAAGAATTTAAATTACTGAACTTAGTTGCTCCTTATTGCCGGTCTGGATTTGTCTTCTTCCTTTACAAACACTTGTTTCATATTGCAGAGTCTGCATTTCTAAAATACAAGGCTGAAAACCCTTTGATGTAAATCACAGGAATAGAAATTTCCAGAAGAAGGCAATCAAGAATCCTTAATATATATAGAGAGGGGCCTGTGCCTGTATAGGCTTGGGTAGCTGCGGAAGGTGAGGAATGGAAGAAAGAGAATCAGGCTGCTGTCATTCAGGGGTTTTTCTGCCTTCTGTGTCCTCCTCACTGGAAGGGGCCAACCAGTTCTTGGGAGATATGGATGTGGTTTTTTTTTTTTTTTTTTTTTTTTTTTTTTTTTTTTTTTTTTGGTTTTTTCGAGACAGGGTTTCTCTGTGTAGCTTTGCGCCTTTCCTGGGACTCACTTGGTAGTCCAGGCTGGCCTCGAACTCACAGAGATTCACCTGGCTCTGCCTCCCGAGTGCTGGGATTAAAGGCGTGCGCCACCACCGCCCGGCTGGATGTGGTTTTAATTGGCTTGTTACCATCGTTTCAGGCTATGTGTCCTGCCTGGCTGGACCTTAATGAGGCATAGTCACCGTTAGACTCAGGCAATGCCAGCTTCTCCTGAAGCCTTTGCCAAGGCGTTGTGGGCTGTGGGTGCCAATAAAAACACGTTTTCCAGAGATAATCTTCCAACATGCAAATGACCCTTTTCCCCAAGGGAAGTATTAACAAGAGAAAGCTGCTTTTCTCCCCACGCTAAGCCATGTTATCCCCACCCATTTGTGTATACAGTCTGTGGATCACAAGGTTAAGACTTAGAGTTAATTATCCTGCTTAGTCATTTCACAGTGCAAACAATACCAGGCTACCAAGTTATATTCCATAAATATTTGCTCTTACTGTTAGTCAACTATTTTATTCAAAATAAAAGCATAAAAATAAAGGACTTACTGAACCCATTAACATATACTAGTCACTTTTCACGAATAACTTTATTAAAGCAAAATATCCCATGAAAGGCTGTGGTACAAATGTATGTATTTTATGCATGTCATAGTCATTTCAGGCAAGGAAAGTAAGTTCTAAAGTTTAAGTAACTCCTACAATAATGTAGAAGACAAGACATGAAGCCACAATTTGAAGGGCAGTCTGGGTCATCTGTGCCTGGTCCTAAGTATCACCCCACCCAATTGGTAGAAGAGCTTTCTCTTGACACCTTGACTTAAGGGAACTTGTGTAGAGAGTTTCCAAGGAATTTTCTTCAAGAATAGACAATTGCTCATGTTCTGATTTCTCTGTCAACCTCTGAAATCTTGTTCAATCTGCACAGGTTATTTGAACTGTTTCCTTTGTGAGTTGAAGGGGAATGGGGGAGACACTAGCTTTATATTACTCTACATATTGTAACTTCTCAGACTTATCTTTTCCTCTGAATGCATTTTCAATGACTCCACTTACATCACAATGGGAAATGCATGAGCACACAATAAATCTCTGCTGGACAATTATAAGATAGTATCAGGGCCACTCAACACAATTATAAATATGAGCCAGCCAACATTTATGAGTTCTGATGCTCTTCTTCATGGTGCACTCTTAGGATTGTTGCTCCTGACACTGGTAACAGAGAGAAAAATTCTTTCTGTTGAAAGTTTCTGCCTGTTTAAGAGTTGGTAAGAGGTGAAATGTGTTTTGGGAATCATAGGCATTCTCTTTTACAATACCAGCTTCCAAAACAAAGTTCTAAGATCTTTACTTGGCTTTCTAGGTTCTCCCTATGTCAAGATGATGACCAAAGTTTGTTTCTGAATCATGGGATTCTAAAAAAGAACAGTTATATGAGGGGATTAAAAAAAAACTAAATGGGAAGAAAGAAAAAGACAGTCCAGGTAAAAATGAAGAAAAAATAGTTTAGGATATTATCCAAACTTTGGCATTCTTGAGAGTTAGCACATTGAAACCAAAGACTGAAAATTGCTGGCCCTGTGATTCAGATCATCATGGGTTTGTAGAGAGGAGGTGAGGGGAGTGGGGTGGGCAGTTCACGTCCTTGAGATATTTTCTTCTGTGATGGTTGACCTCTCTTTGACGGGCACTGTCACCTCCACTGCCCCCTCCTCCCTGAGAGAAAATGCAGTGAAGGGAATGAAAGGTGAAAGGAATGAAAAGGATAAGAATGGATGAATAGTGGAAGAGGCCAGACTCCCTGACAGGAGGGGAAGAGGTCCAAACCCAGGCCTTTGGTTTTCCTCCAGGAACCTAAAAATATCCACCCTTTGCCTGCCTGACATTTCCACTGTCTTTTCCTACACATGATCCATGAGGGCTGCTAATGTTGCTTAACTCATGCATAACCTTCTCTTTTCTGCTGTGAGAAAGAAACCAATCAGTTGGACAACCAGGATAATTAAAAAGATGTAAACCTTTAAAATGGCTGACACTGAGCTGTCTTGCCTGACTAACCCAGCATTAATTCCAATACCCCATTATACCTGCCATGTAAGAATTTGTAACTAACGTGGATATTTCTTTTATGTGTTCTTATGCAATTCTTCCCTTAGATTCCCTTTTCTTGTCCCCCTTTCTTCCTTCCTTTCCTCTGCTATCACTTCTCTAGCACACTGCCATTGATACTGGGAGTCTGTCCCAGGGTCACACTTTGACAGTTCTAGGCTAGACTAGTGTATCCCTAACTTAAATGTGCATGTGAGTCACTTGTGGCTCCTTTTTAAATTGTGTGTTCTGATGGAGCACCTTTAGTGTAGGACCCGAGAGTTTGCCTCCCTACAGTGTTCAAGGAAAAGATGATACTGTTGGCTGACACAAGATGCTTTAAGTGTTTCCAGACATCAGGGCTTAGATTTCTACTGCAATTAGAATTAACCCATTTTAACATAACCAAAGACTATTCTGGAAGCTGTTACCCAGAAATGCATTTGGCTAAATAGCTCTGGGAATACTGTTTCATTTCCCACTCCTATTGAAAGCCAGCCTACAAAGAAGTGCATCCAAGCCCATCCAAATGCATCCCTTCCTTCATTTTGTCAGAGACAAGTAGATGGAGCCTGTTGACTCAGTTTCGAGTGGAGCTCAGACTCGGCTCCTTCACTTTCTCAGAGACATTACTTAGCTTCTCTCTAGGCTCCTCCTAAAAATGACAATGGAAGTGGCAGTCTCTCAAGGGCCTGTGAAGGGGCCTCAGTGACAGGAAGTCAGCATGGGCCACAGCACAGGGGCCTAGAAATATCGCCTGCACATGCTTTTGGTGATTTTTAGCCCACTTGGCATGTCTGGATCCAGTAAGAAGGTGCAAGATCATTTCCAGTCTTGCCATATTGCTTATATTTGGAGTTAGAAAGTATTTGTGTCAAGTGCAGCAAGGAACACCAGGCAGTCTTCAGCATATTCAGGAGTGCTTAGCTGTGCTTATGCAAGGATTGTTCCCATGCCACTGCAATGCTTTGGGATTTGGTTACTGTGATTGCAAGGGATTTGTCATGGGGATTTGTGTTTCCATGGAACGACATGACCTGGGACAGTCATGCTACCCTTCTCTGTAGCTTGGGGCTTTCTTCAGTGGAGCTCATCCTCTGGGCAGAAGAGCAAACATGACATCACCTCCGGGTTGTGTGGCAAGTAGTCTTGTGCCTGCTATGGGGGAGGGATATGGATTCGGCAGGAAAGAAAAATCAAATCTCAACTTAAAATTCCTAAGGAAAAAGCACATAGGGACCATTTTGCATGTATAAGTTTTTGAGCAATTTAGCACATGAGTGATGAAATGCTAACTGGATGTATTGTTTCTACTGAAAATTGATATTTCAATCTGCAGTCATAAAGAGTCCTTGTAGAAAATTATAGAAATCCAAGCAAAACTGCTTGAGAAACAAAAATTGACATGGAATTGTCAGATTAACTTAACTGTACCAGGCAAGAATATAGATGCTTTGATACGGGCTAGAATACAATGCACTGGAGTGTCTAGTCCTATCTATGCCCATCCCTCTTGGCCCCCATCTCTCCATGTGACTTTCTTCTGCATTGGAAAGATTTGCCCAGTCGGTAGCATCAATGACTACTGTCAGGACTTCAGGTCTGTTTTCTACAAGGTAATAAAACCCAGCCAACAAGCACAGCTGCTGTCACTTGGCTGTAGCCACAGGAGTCTTGGGATCGAGTTTCATAGTTCTGTCTTCCCCCACACCCTTACCATCCAGTAGCCAACAATGTGGTCTGTGGCATGGCATTGGCCACAGCAACCCAACCCAATACACAATGAAGAACCAACCACACAGGATTGTCCAAGAAGAAGGAAGACTGGTGAGCAAAGAAGATGCTTTGGAGTTTGAAGAATGAACCAGAAATTAAAGGCAAGATATTCCTTTAAGAAACCAGAGTGAAGATGGAGAGTTCAATGCTTTACATGAATGTTTGCTGATGTCAGTTGCATGTCACAGGCAGTGTTTGGGGAATGCATTATGGATAGGAATTGGGAGACTTTTGGAGTAGAGCCATCTGTATTTTGTCTACTACTTTTCATATTAAGTCTCTCTCTCTCTCTCTCTCTCTCTCTCTCTCTCACACACACACACACACACACACACATACACACATATTTAAATACATACAATAAAAAAGCTTATTCATCTCAGAGATGAGGACTTAATGCCCACTGGAGGGTGTCACTAACATGATTGAAATGTGGTTAAGTTATTTTGAAGCATACAATGATTTGCGCCATGTAGCTATAAATAGATGCTCAGGGGGACAGTCTCTTTCCCCAATCCTATTGACTTATAGAGATGTATGTGTAGATTTGAGCTCTGAGCTGAGTGAAATACGACTTTGTATTGCAGTTGCTTTCTGCCAAAGATAAAAATCACTTTACATAAAAGAGCCTATTCTCAGTGGTGAAACGGCTCTTTTTGTAATAAAATACAGTACTGTGAACAACAGTGTTAGCTTCTGTGCTCTACTGCAACTCCATTAGACAGGCAGGGTGGCAGTCACCATGCAACTGTGGTACCTGTTTGCCCTCAGAGACCTCCTGTTCCTTCCCTTGTCTAGGTGACTTAACCTACTTAGTTCATGCATCTTGAATTTCTTTGCTTCTTCAATAGCTAAGATAAAGCTCCTGAAGCAAATGGAGTTAAGAAGTCAAAATGATCTAAAGTCCATAAGGCATGTGGTCTATTTAGAAATCAAGTGAAAATGGTGGTGGGAGGTACATGTATGGGATTATAAACAAAACTCTTTTCTCTTTTGGTTGTTTTGAGACATGGCCTCAAACTATAGTGTGGGCAGCTTCAAATTTCCAGTGGTCATCTGTCTTAGTCTCATCTGACTGTTGTTATTCAAAGCAATGTATACAACATGATGCTTTTATTCTGTTCTTGAGGACCAAAATCTTTTTAAAGGCTAGATATTGACAGAGCAAGTAGTTTTATGACACTTGTCCCTCTTCTGCCAGGGCATTAGGGTCTTCATTGGAAACAGGACTCAAACAATGTCTAGGATTCTGAGTAAAAAAAATCAGTGACTTCATTTGTCATGCATTGTGAAGACAAGCTGTTTATTGTCAAGCCAAAGCCAACTCTCTGGTCGGGCCAAGCAAGCCGTCTTAAATTGTCTTCCTTATACTATCAGATATGCATTGAGATGCTGGTTTGAGTTTTGAATTTAAGTTCCATTCTACAACAGTGAATGAACTATAGTTGTGCTCCGTCCCTACTTCTGTGATCCCCACTAGGGTAATATTTTAACTGAGGAGGTGGAATAGAAGTATACAATGGAAAAGTACGTAATTGTAAATTGTACTACATGCACTAGAGGAAATAAAACAAGAGACTCGGGTTTGTTACTCTGGGGAAAAGCCACCTTTTCATCTAGAATGGCTTCTAAGAGGTGGCAATAAGTTAAGATCTGGACTGAAAAGCAGATAACCAGGCAAAGAAAGAGAAAAAATTATCCAAAATAGAGAGAATTGAAATACAAAATTACCTGATACAAGTAAGTTCTGTGTATGTTTGAGGGAACTGAAGAGCAAGCATGGCTGAAATCAGTGAGTGTGGCAAGGAGGGGGATATGGCATGTGTTGGGGAAGAGGAAAGTACTATATCAAACACAGCTTTGTAAAGTGAAGGCCTTGCTATCTCTGTGAAGAAGCACTATTGTATAGACTAGAAAAACATAGATTATCTCTTGAGATGGCTCTAGCTTTGGTGGGATGGTCACTTGGAAGGTGTAAGAATAGAAATAAGTAGACTAGTTAGGAAAAGAAGTCCAGGGAACAGATGACATGGGGGAAAATGATAGCATTATAATATAAAGAAGAAAAATATCAGCCTTCTCCCTGTCTATGTGACTTACTCAAAATCTAATTAAATCCTTGGGACTTAATTTCCCTGTCCAAGATGTGAATACCTAGGACATAGTTCCACTCCTCCTATACCTGCATTTCATTCTGATTTATGGATATCATCAGTCTTTCATTAGATACGGGTAGTTTTCCTAAGACACCCCAGTTGCCCTGAGCAGCTTTCTAGCCTGGACTTGAGGTAGAGATTCAAGATCTCAGCAACAGATGTGGGGAGGGAGAGGGAGACAGGGGGAGAGAGAGAGAGAGAGAGAGAGAGAGAGAGAGAGAGAGAGAGAGAGAGAGAGAGAGAGAGAGAGAGAGAGAGATCGATCTGTGGGAGTTAGGTAGTCTTGAATTATTTTTTCTCCTTCAAACTTAGAATAGCTTCTAAAGAGCCCATTAATTTGATACACAAATAAATTTCTGATTCCAAAGTCACACTATAAATTTTAGAAGCCCAGGTTATGAATCTAAATTTCTGAAATATGTGCTCATGTTGAATGTCTTCATGGAGAAGGGCAAAGCATTTAAAAGATCTACAATGAAAGTTTTATTAAATGAATGATTAGAAGGAGAAAATTCTCCAAACCTCCTGTGTTATTTCTCTTGCTGGTGTTTAGAGAAATGGTAAATTAATAGAAGAACAAAACAGTGTGGGATGCCAATATATCCAAGGGAAAGCCAAAGTTCACTTCTGCCTATAGAATCAGACACAGACAATCAATGCCTACTTCACAGTGTGATTTGCAAAAATCGTTCTACAGATAATATCCTCAAGAACAAGGCACAGACCATGCTGGCTACACTGAGAGCTCACCTAAAGTGCTGTGAGAAGTGATTTCCTCCACTGAGAAGACTTTGAGATCCCAGATAGTTTCAGCATCCATAAATCGTAGCATAACAATGTCAAAATGATGCAGCATGACTCAACATTTATGTTTCATTTTACAAGTACCTTCTTTGTAGGCAAGGTGCATGTGTGCATGCATGTGCATGCATGTGCCTATGTGTGTGCATATACATGCATGTATGTGTGTATAAGTCTCTCCATATATATGCATGTGGATGCATGTCTCAGTGCATTTCTGTATGTGTGTGAGTAGCCTTAGTCAGAAGCATCATTATGGGCTTTTGCTTCCGTATGATATAATGACTGTTGGTTTAGTTGTTTTCCCTAGAAAGTATTACTTTAGCTAAAGATTTTTGTATCACTTCTGATGTAAAATTAATATAGAGTGCACAATGCACACCATCTGCAGAAGCATATTGGATGGGTGGCCAATAAAGCTAGAAGTTCTAGAAAGAAAGCAGCAAGATAAAGTTTGAGTAAATGCTTAGTTTGATTGTATTTTAAAATCTCGTTTAGTTCTGCCCATAGATTAAGTTACTCATTTTTTAATGTGTTTTGTGCTTATAGGGAAGAAATCCTGGTATGAACCCATGAACTACTGGAATACAAGGTTGTGTTCTAGAAACATCTGATATATAGTGAGAGAGAGCTGCAATATATATATATATATATATATATATATATATATATATATATATATATATATATATATATATATATGTGTGTGTGTGTGCGCGCGCGCGCGCGCGCGTGCGCGCACACGCGCACCTGCACACACACACACACACAGAGAGAGAGAGAGAGAGAGAGAGAGAGAGAGAGAGAGAGAGAGAGAGAGAGAGAGAGAGAGACACATAAAAGAAGCAGGTAAGGCCAGTGTGGTAAGTGAAGTTGAGGAGAAACACACGGGGCTTCTAGGTAGTTAGTGGAGACCAAGTAAGTGGAAGTGCTGAGCAATGAAGACTGAGTGGTGATTAGGTGAGTGGTAGGGGGATAAGGAGTTCTAGGCAGGCAGACAGATACTCACAGCAAGTGTGTTTTGTGAGAAGAGAAATCAGACCAGTGCAGCTAGAAAGAAAGAAACAGCTTTGGGGTGACTTTTGTGTCCTTGGCCATGGCATCTTCTCAGGTCTTCTGAGGTTAGGGTATTTTCCCCTTCCCCCAAAGTCATTAAAAGTCACTTTTTCAAGACAAACACTAAACAGGAAAGCAAGATAATTTAAGATAAACGGTGTAAAACAACAATGGGCTGTAGAGAGTGGAAAGGGCATAATAGGCAGAATGATCACCAATGCCCTCTCTCAGGAGGTGACATTTGAGCAGAGACCTAAGTGACACAAAAGAGCCAGCTAAGAAGAGATGTGAAGCAAGATACCTCATGAAGAAAACAAAACAAAACAAAACAAAAAGCAGTGCAGAGACCGGGAAGCAACACAAGTCTATTGTTGTTTGTCTCATAAACAGAAAGCAGACAGTGGGTAATAGAATGTGAACATTTCCAAGTGGGACTCCTCTGTGGGGCTTTGTTTGTTTGTTTCACTAGACAATGAATACTACTTGAGCCTGGGATATACGGTCTCTCAGTTCCTCAAACCTGGAGCCAGGAGCAATACTAAGAACCATCACTGGACTGTGAATTAGAAATTCATTGATTGAAGGCATCTCTAAGATAAATAGTCAGGGCACTGATAAAATTCTAAGACTAGGAAAAAATAACAGTTTGAAATTCAATTATCCAAATGCTAATTTTATAGGTCAGTAAGTAAAGCAGAGGTGAAAGTCCAGTCAATTATCAAGGGTCTGGTAACAGGCTTGGAGGAGTACTTTAACCTCAATAGTGCCAATATCAGGGCTCAGTAGTCCATGGTCACAGGAGATGTTCTAGGTGATGTCTTGCAGTACCCCTATTTCTGACCTGTAAGATATTATAGTATCCCCCATTAGTGACAACCCCAAATATCTTGAGACTTAACAAAGTGGCCCAGTCGAGGCCAATGGTATGAAGGCATCTACACCGAGTTGTTTTCTAAATGTCCCAGAAGTGAACCATGCAGAAGGTGGTTTACACCACCCAGAGGGTTTTCAGTTGATTTGTGTGCACACTTCCCCAAGAGGCATGATAAATATATTCCCTGAATTGAAGTATTGTACATCATATGTGCGTTCCTGGCAACAAAAAACAAAGATGCTTCATTTTTTATTATTTCTTATGGTTTGTGTTCACACATCCATCAATGTAAAAGAATCCGCTTTCCAAATTTTTCTTTATAAATATGTAATATAATTGTAGAGTAAACCTCCTTTATCATTCTGATGGGGGATTGGACTAATACTCATCTTGTATATTGAGTTTTATCAGGATTTTATTCTATTTTTTAAATAGCTTGTGGGGTGGGGGAGACATGTGATTTGCAGTGTTTTGAAATCTGTGGCATACACAGTTCTACTTTATCAAGCAGTAGCATGCTGTTTTCTTATACAGTTTTAATAGTTTTTTTTAAATAACTTCATTTTTTCCTGATGCTAAATATTCAGAGAATAGAGGCAAGTACACAAAAGGAAATTAAAATCATCCATAATCCCACAATCTAAAGATAACTGTGTATATTACTCTTTTATAGATTCATTTAATCTTTCATTAAATTATGTGCCAGGCAGAATGTTAAGGCTGAGAATACATGTAAGATATATGAGGTACCTCTTTATGTGAAATCTGCTTCTGTGTATACTACTGATGTAGTAGTTTATGTGCTTATATGTATATTTTATATATATATGTGTGTGTGTGTGTGTGTGTGTGTGTGTGTGTGTGTGTGTGTGTGTGTGGTGTGCATGGCAATATAGCAATGCATGTAAATACATATTAGTTATGCTACATGTGTGCATTAATGTTATAGATAAGTATATAACTCACAGATGTGTGTTATAAACATATATGTACCTTACATACATGCACATATGTATCTATCTTGTGTCTACTTATACCAGATGCACCTGGCTACTGAACATTTAAGTGGTACTTGGTCTGAGAACTCACCTGAGAAGAAAACCTGAAAAATAATGAATTAAATGTTGAGGACAGTGTTGCATGTGCATTGCAATACAATCTGAAATGAGCTAGTTAAATCATCTGTCTACTCTTTTTTTTTGCTAGAACCCAGGATGCCTCCAGCTTCCCCTTGTGCCATTTCTGAGCAGAGGACCTATGTTCAGCGATTACAAACAACTCCCCCATCTTCAGGTTTTTTTTCTAGTTTCAAGGATGAAGCAGGGAGAGGGAAAAGATGGGATGGCGAAAGGCACAGTAGTCTGACTCTATAAGTGAGTTTCCCGAGGGATAACCATTGGCTGGGTTTATGTCACCATGACTCCAAGGTGCATTAGTACAAAACTAGATTAACGTGAAAGTGATGGGCATCCTGCCCCCAAAAGGCATTTTCCTTCCTCCTCTCTGAGGTAACCACTGTTAGTCCTCCAGACATTGGTCCATGTACACCCTGATGCACACTCAAGCATTTTTTTCTGCCCATTAAGAAAGAATGATGGACAGTTTCCTTCTTGAGCTATATATTATTGACAACTTTCCAGTTCAATATACTTAGAAATAACTGCACTATGAACACATCACATTTACTGAATTGTTCTGTTTCAGTCGGTGCACAGGCCCCAATTCTCCTCATATTGTCATTACAAATAAAGAAACATTATAAACATTTGTATTATGACTTTATAAAAATGGCTATTCTCTTCTCCCTGTAGGTAAGCATCGTATGAGCAGAATTACCAGGCCAATTTGTATGAAAGATATTTGAGTATTTCATTAAGCACCATCAAAGTGCCTTCCAAAAATGCTATTTCTTTTCCTCCCAGCAATGTTTGCCCCTACCTCTCACCCAATATGGATGCTATCAGAGCTGAGGGAATAAATCATATGTTCTAACTTTCGTTACAATGTATTGTTTTCATTACTAATAATTTATGAATGGAACATTGTCATAGGTATGCACATATTGAAAATTCAGGGTGCACATGGAGTTCTGGCAATTTCGATGTGCAATTTCAACCATCTACTGGGCATCTTCAATTGTTTCTCCCACAAGAAAGGAATGATTATTGTACTCAAAAGTAAAAGGAATGCTGACCCATTCCCTTTGCTTGCTACCCAGCTTGAAAATGTATAACATATCCTACACTCATTTTATCTACATAGGGTTTAATCTTTTTCTTAGATTGCTTTCATCTCCCCTCTTTCCTTTATGTGGTTGTTCAACTTTTATTTCTCATCCTAGTTCCAATTTTGATTTCCTGAAAAGTCCTCTATGTGTTCAAAGCACCACAGCCATGAGTCAGATTTTCTGTCTAGAGAAGGGATAATAAATAGTGTGGCGTAAGTCTAACTGTGCAACTCTGCACCTCCATGGATCATATTAATTGATCAATACCTTTTCCTGTTTAAGCCAAGGTGTACTCTTTCAACTGTTGTCAGCATGGGGCTTTCGATCAGTGATTCTCAGACTTAGGAAGCCTGAGCATCAGCTGGAGAGCCTGCTGAAATGCACATGCTGAGCCCTGCTCCTACGGAAGCTTGCTTAGCAGGTCTGGAGCAAAAACTAAGATTCTGGTTCTAATAAGGTTCCAAGTGACACTACTCTCGATGCTGCCTGCCCATGCAGCACACTTCCTTCACAGTGTTCTCGAAGAGTGCTTTCCAATTGTCCTGTGAAGAAGAAGCAAGTTCAGGTGCAGATCTCAGTAGATCTGCTGCAAGGCCTGAGATCTGATGGCTGTCACCAGGCTCCCCGTGCTGCTGCCTGTTCGTGGCCTGGTTTGGACTCCCAGGTCCTCAATAACTGCTCTTCATTAGAGTTGTCTGAAACAGAGATTATGAGCCATGTCTGACCAGAGTCAAAGCAATGTTTCCTAAATATCGTTACATGGGCTAGAGCCATATAGAAACTGAAATTAAATTTAAACTTAAACTTTTGCATCCTAATATGAGGCGTTGTGCTTCATGACAAAACTTCGGAGAGGTCCAGACATTTATCTATTTAAAAATAAAAACTAGGTAAAGGTCCAGGCATTATTTTTAAGTTATGGGATATACTTAAAAAGGTAGCCATGACTTTGTTTGTAAAAGATGTTGCACAGGTACTCATTTATGTTTGGGTTTATCTGCTTCTCTCTTCTACTCCTGAATCACCCATTTTTATCAAGACATATGTATCAGTTGACATTTTACAGTAGATGCTTCAGACTCTGCAGAGATGAACTGTGTGTGGATTTGTTTTTTGGACGTGATAATCTGAGTAATGAAATAGACATAAATGAATACATTATGCCTGTTATAGGCAATCTGAGGAGAAAAGAGCATATCTCTCCTCTCTACCCTTCAATCTAGTATTTCAATTTAAAACATTTACTCAATAGGAAATTACCCATTTTGAGTAGAAATCTCATAAAATCATAGAACAGCTAGGAGATGGTTTTCTGAGTAACATTAAGTTCTAATATGGGCTTTGTGCATGGATTGTACTCCTGGTTAATAGCTAAGCTTGTAAGTATAACACAACACATTATGCAGTGCATGGTACATGTGGCAACAGGGAATTGAACACCATCTAGAGAGACATAACTTCTTTCATTCGTGGATTTTGGAGGAATTTATATTAGTATCCTTAATGATATACAACTATAGCTTTTTGCATTTTAAGTAATGTTCAATGGTAGTTTTGCAAAGCACATTTGCTGAAATTCTCCTATATAGCTTTCCATACAGGATGTAAAATTCTAATAATGCTAACAATGTAAGTGATATGTTTTTCCATCTGCTGGATAGTGCTATTTGCTGCCATTAACATTATGAAGGAATCACTTGAGAAAACAGAGTTAAGAAGGTGGAGGGGAAGGCTGTAATCAAACATAAAAGGATTTTCAGAGGGGAGTGGGCTGAGACACCTTTTAGCAATGGCCTTTTTAGCACTGATGTTGGACCAGGGCTGCAATTGTCCATCATTCTTTTCAATGGTCAATATTCTGCTCACCACAACTCATTCTTTCAATACCATTGATCCTTTAACAACCCTAGCTGGCAATCATTCTTTGTAAGTTACTGGATTAGTGGTACCCTCTTTTGTGGTTCATTGTTACACAATCTCAATATTCTCTTTCTTGAAGAATGTGGCTTGGTAAGTGAGTTAGGGAAATTCTCAGGTGACAGAGAATGATTTTTCAGGCGATATGTTGCAATAGTATAACTTCAGCCTTAACATCATTACAAAAAAACCCTGTCTCTAATTGTAGAGGAGCTGGCAATGTATTGAGCAGCCCCTTTCTACACAGTGGGATGCTTAGAAATATTTTGATGTAAAAGAAAACCTACATTATATCACAGTTACATATCTGAAATCTAGATCATAGGTTTCAGGGATTTTGAACATATTAGAAAGGTGGAGGTGTTTAGTGTTTAAGTCATCTAAGAAATAGAAATGAAATGACAGTAATATAAGTATATTTATTTTGGGGACAATACTGTATTCCTTCAGCTGACTTCAAGTCTTCACTTTTATCAGTGTTGTCCTCCTTATCAGGTAGTCCATACTGTCTGATCTTATACTTCTGTGCTACTCATGATTTGCTAAAGGTTTTAGAAAATTGCATATACTTTAATATATGATTTTAATTAAGATGATGATAATATAAACATTTCTTATTCTGTACAATCAGAAATCAACACAATTTTTTTTTTTATAAAATATTGGTACTAACTTTTATGGGTCTACTCAATTCACTGTCAGTTCCTTTGATTCTTTCAAAATAGTCCTAGAGGATGGGGGTAGTAAATATTTAAATTAACGTTTTATGGCTGTCATAGTTTTTGTCAACTTGATACAGACTTAACATTCCCGAGAAAAGGGAATCTCAGCCGAAGAATTACCTCCATAAGACTTATCTGTGGGCATGTCTGTGATGTATTTCCTTGACTGCTGATTGACAATGGGAAGGCCAAGCCCACTGTGGGCAGTACCATCCCTGGGTAGATGGGCCTGATCTGTATGAGAAAGGTAGCTGAATTTTCTTTAACCAAAGACTATCATGACAAATCCATTAATTATTAAAAGCTATGTTTACTTCAAACAACCTTTGTCTTCAAAAACATTTAGTCATCGTATATGCAATAAGTATTGTGGTGAATGGACTTGTCATGGTTGTCTTTGACTAAATGGAATTCTCTGCAAACAACAACAAAAAAGGCAGCTGAACAAGCCCAAGCTACCAGACCAGCAAATGGCTTTTCTCCTGGTCTCTTCTGCTACACTTCCGCCCTGGCTCTCCTGCATGATAGACTGTGGTGAAGAAGTATAGGACAGGGAAGCACTTTCCTTCCCCAAGAGGCTTTTAGTTAGCATTTCGTCACAGCAATAGAGAAACAAATTAGAACAATGGATATACCTAAGGCCTGGGGAAGGCAAAAGGTAGGAGTACATTTTCTGTGAGCCTTATTTGTGGCCTTTGTAATACTGGAATCCTCTTGATACCACCACACATGGTTGTCCTTGAGATTAGACTGTCTGAAGATTGTATTTTTAGTGTTTTCAAAATCAGGAGTGCTGGGTACATGCTGTGATAGCAAGCTCTAGAATCAGTTGTTTAAGATGTTTTGATTCTCTGGGTGTGGATTTCCATGTTAACCATTCTAATGGAGTATATACTACTGTTATCAAGGAAGGCCAGGGGAAATATGGTTGTGGCATTTAATTCTATTTATAGCACAATAGTGGCACTGTTGAACTGTTATCAACTTGGAATTCATATTCAGATCCTTTCATGATCAGAGCCATTGTTCACTCTGAATTCTATCCACAGTTTTAAGATTCAACAAGGGCATGGGGACCTTCTATTTGATGTGACAGCTCCATTGGAGTAGATACATCTTCATGTTTTCTTCCTTGCACAGTTTTTAAGACTGCTTGGGATACTGACATAATTGGATGCATATGTGCTTCTGTCAAGCTACTTCTTTGATTTGCCTTAGTATAAATTAGCAGTGTAATTTTTGATCCCCAGAAATGAGTGGTATCTACTTTTATTTTAATTTGGATTCAGTAGGAGGAGGAGGAGGAGGAGGAGGAGGAGGAGGAAGAGGAGGAGGAAAAGGAGGAGGTGAAGAATTGGGGAGGCTCTACATGCCACAGCAATGTGTGAAGGTTAAAGAACATCTTTTGAAGTGAGCCCTTTCTTTCCTCCATGACCTCTGGTGATCTGGTTTGTGCAGCAATTATTTTTAACTGTTGGTCCATCTTGCCAGCCCCAAAGTGGCATCTGTTTTCATGCTTTGCTCTTGTTCCTAATTGATGGTCCTCAGAGAAAACAGGTGTCCAGCACCTATTGTGGACACTGTTCTGAATACTTTGTGCATATTTGCATGGGATCTTGCCAATTATCTTATGAACTAGCCAGCTACTATGGCCATTTCAGATGTGGAGAAACAGAATCAGGAGTGGGTTAATGGCTTACTCAAGAGTGTGCAACAGAACCAGGATTAATAACTACCCACTTTTTCTTGAATGGTTGTTATAGTGTCTCCCCTATACTCTGTGAAGCCAAGCCGAGGCACAGAGATCTATCCTGACATCACTATACCATGAGACTTTATGACCATATGCATGATGCTGTCAGATTTTCTTCTCATTAAAATCTTTCTAACAATCTCTTTGTGCATTGTGGCTGTCAACACTACTTTAAGGCTTTTCAATGTATAGGCTTACTCTTTAATGCTGAAGATTGCTACTTATTAATAGAATTTCCTGGATAGAATGCATACATAATCATTTCATCCTTGCTTATGCCCACTCTCCATTTTCTTACTCATTACAATGAACTCTATATGCTAAGTGCTTGGAATATGATATTACACATTTTATTCAGTTTTCATGATGCCCTAATGAAGTAGACACAACTGTCAATCATCCTCATTTTACAGAGAAGGGCAAGAGTAGTTAGCATGTTTAATCTATTCAAGGTCTAATAGCTGGCATTTAACCTGAACTCTGACCCTTAGTTGCTCTCTTCTTTAGCTCAGTGTCAAATGGTGCCAGTTTGGCCATTGAAAGTCAGTGTGAGGCTGCATCATCAGGAAATTTTTTTTTCACATTTTTCTGTGTACAAAAGTTCTCTTGGGGTCCTGATGAGTTATGGTTATGGCATAAAAAATAATCTATAAAAACCGTTAAATAGTCATGTGTAGATGCTTTATCTCTTACTACAAAAAAAAAAAAGGATGGTGAAGGTTCCTCAGGCAACGCCCTTTTACACACCTTGCATTCTAATGTGTTCTGCTGAGGGTGAGAAGAGGGGCAGACTTAGGGAGGCCCCAGTCTGGACATTCCCCAGGGATCCTGCCTGCTCTCTGAATAGAGTGAGCCATTTTGAGCATCACAGCAGAGGCCTGACCAGTAAGGGCAGTGCTAAAGAATCTTCTTAGAAAGAACAGAATCACTGGCACAAGCCCAATGCATGGGGGAGTTTAGGGATTTAAGTTTCCTTATTATTATTTTTTATTGTTGTTGTTAAAATGTGGCAATCTTCAGTCTAGCACATCCCAGATTAATTGGTTGCCCTTGCTCAGTCATTGGTGGGAAAGGTCTTCAAATTTGAGTTTGCAGTGAGATTAACTGGGTTCATTTCCATGCTCTAGTTTTTACGAGGGTTTTAGGTACATGCCATTTTGAACATCAGGTTGGTTTTTAATACAGTAGGAATAGAGGCATCATCATATTGTATGCATGTTTCACTTTTGGCTCATTTGGAAGATGACTTTTTTCTTGGAACTGTGACTTCACTGTGCTCTAAGAGAAGAGGTAATGTACCTTATTGTCATAGAGATTAATGTTTAAAGCAAATGCGTGAACTTGGCACATAAGTAGGAGTGCTTACAACTATTTTGTCATAACTGATTCCCACTGAAGAATTGATGAATGCCTTAAAATGTAAAGAGGAGAGCCATGAATCCACACATGCTTGTTCTGTTATTTCTTTTTTGTCTAACTTGCTGGTTTTCATATATATATATATATATATATATATATATATATAGTTCCCTACATTTATCTATATCAGACCAAGTCTATTCTACTCTCTGGGAAATTCAAAGGGTTCTTTACAGCAGTGCATGCATTTAATCTCTAAATTTGGTACATTCTGCATCACAATAAAACTTCAAGCCACTATTCTATTCTGCATACCTCCCAACCTGGGCACTAGATATGAAAGACTCGCAATTCCTCTGAGCCTCAGTTCTCCTCAACAAAGCCATAAAACCTGCATTGGAGTTTTTGAAGCTCAAAATGATGTTTGTGGAAAAGCTCTTGTCATAGGACTGAGTAAGTGCAACCTCCTTCTGCAGTTTGTCCTTCCCCATGGCCTATCACACACCACAAAGTAGTCAGTGTGATCACTCCTGGGCTGTCAATATGCTGTGTTGTATAACTTGTTTAGTATTCATTGGTTCCTTGGGATAGACAGTTATACAGTTTTGCTCATCCTGACAAAATTCAATGGTGTAAGTCAAACCATGTGAAGAACCAGAATCCAAGACCTGAAAATCCCTGGTAGAGAATATGCCATTGTTTTGGGCCATCTACAGCTAATCAACTTGTCATTGGGTTTTGATGTTGAATCTGCACTGATGTCCTCATCAGTCAAAGAATCCTTTAAGAGGCCACCTTCCAATAGAATGTGTGTCTTCTTGAAGTGTTTTCTAGCCCCAACATGTTTGTTGGAGTTTCTAGTGATAACAGAAAACATTACCATAAAGCTTGTGTTCTGAGTAATGACACTTCTGAAAGATAAATTTTTTTTCTTTTCATACATCAGTACTGTATTTATATCACTTCTACCCCTGCTTACTCCTTCTGTATCTCTCCACTCCCTTTCAAATTATGACCTCTTCTTATTTTGGTTATTATTTAGTTATTATTGTCACACACACAGAGACATATATGTGAATATGTGCAAACACATTTATACAAAGGCACTTTGCTGAGTCTATTTAATGTTGGACATATGTATATGTATTTAGGTCTAGCCACTTGGAGTTGGAACCAGAGTGCCTGGCAGAGGATAAAGAGTCATATGGAAAGTAGGTAGGAAGAAATAACAGAACACTCAAGAAAATTAAAAATGGGGAAGAATATTTTTGACATTCATTTAGCAAATATTCTGAGCATTTAGTCTCTAGGGACTGAGAGATCATTTCTGAGATGTTCCAGGTATATTAGGGGATGATGAGCACAAGGTAACAGTCCCATAGAACAATCATGACATTGGGGATTCATTCTAGACTCAGAGGTGATGAGCCAGTGAAGGGAAGTGGAGCCAGTGTTATTGTGTAAGGAGAGGGATCTGGACCGGTAAGTTGGGTCCCTTGGCTGCAAGCTTTTAAAGACCCATTCTTGCTTTTGGAGTAGGGGATCAGTGTGTTTGAAGAAGGAGAAACTTGGCAGTCTCTGGGCCATGTGTGTGTGTGTGTGTGTGTGTGTGTGTGTGTGTGTGTGAGTGTGTGCAGAAAATTCAGAAAAATAGCCAACTCTGGCTTGGAATTAAATGTGATCTGATCTGCTTTCACATTTTCTTGGGCTCTGCACACCCAAATGGAGACCGTCATTTGCTAAGTCTCAGACCACAGTTAATTTACTTCCCTCTTATTTTTCCTTACCCCTGAATTGAATTATCACCCTGCTGAAAAGCTGCCTGCGTAATGGAAAAGCTGACACAAGCTGAAGCGGAATACAGCAGCCCAAATGAGACTCCCATTATCACCCTATTACAGAAGATGTAGGCTCCTCTTTGCCCTTCATCCGTCACCTGCTAACTATGAAAGCCTCATTGGGTTGCTCTGTTTCCTTGGCAGCTTCTCTGCCCTGACCTTTGCTCCTCTCCACCATGCTCAGGAGTAAATAGATGCATTCCATTCGGTGTTGAAGTCACTGTGATGGAAAATCATAGTCAGGGCCAATTGAGATTTCTTTTCTTCCTCTCTACCGAGTTGAGAAAATTAAGCACTGTTTTCTGTCCTTCTAACTTCACATTCAACCAGAATCAAATGTGGATCTGGCCAAAGGAAAGCTCAGGAAGAGCCCTCTTAGTACATCTTCAGTCCCAAAGCCCTCTTTTCCTGGTGGCTTCAAAGTACCTCCTGATGTTACCATATGCATTTTAAATGCTTTAAAAATACATCTGGGCAAATTATTTTAATCATGAATGCTTTCGAGCCTGCACTGGATACCATATAAACTTTCAATTAGGATTGCTCACCCCTTCCTCCTGTGCCCTGGAGCAAGGCCTGTTTGTGAAATCTAATTACATCTGTTCATTTGCTGGAGTGAAGGGCATTTTTGAATTTCTCATCTGACTCACTTCGCGTACCTGGAGGTCCTTCGTTGTAATGGGTTTTGTTGTTTCTGTTTCTGTTTTTGTTTGGGGGGTATTTTAATTTTTTTCTAAAAACTCTGACATGATTGGAACATTTGTAATGTTTTAAATACTTTTTTTATGCCCACGGTTACTGTGAGTAAAGCCTTATTGCTTAGGCTCAAAAGCCCCCTTTGATCTTGTCTCTCATTATTTTGCTCTCTAGTCTTGAGTAATCTTCTTTCTCCATGGGTGCTGAGAGTTCACATGTGTTTCTAAACAAGAATTCACATAAACTGCAAAGCATGCTCCTCAAGGAAACGGACTTCCTACACAGGCTGATCCTCAGACATACACTGCTCCTCCTGTATACACTGCTCCTCATGCATACGCTGCGCCTCATGCCAGGGTTCAGAACACACCACATATCTAGGACCACCTGTAAGCCCTAGCCTGGCCACAGGCACACAAAGAACATTCTTTACAATGATCTATTTTTATATGTATGACTATTTTGCCTACATATAGGTATATACACTGGCATGTGTCAGGTGCCTAGGAAAGAGGACATCAGATCCCTGGAACTGGATATCCAGAAGGTTAGGAACTGCCATGTGGGTCCTGGGAACTGTACCCAGCATCTCTGCAAGAGGAGCAAATGCTGTTAATCTTTGAGCCATCTGTCCATCCCCAAACGTTTAACTTTTTAAGCAGCTCTGCTAAGGTTCAGCTATCCTTGAATTGTATTTCTGTTGAATCCAAAGGAGTCAGTGAGCATAAAAATGAAGGAAATGAAATTAAAATCTGATCTGGAAACTTCCATTTCATTGGCTATGCTGCCTGAAGAATTGGCCCATGGCAGATGATGTTGCCACTTTTGCTAAGTGAGAGTGACTGTTTGTTAAGAGATTCTAGCCTTCCTTCCATTTGTACTCTACCTAGTCACACCTTAGCAGTGTCCACTTTCTTTTTCATTTCTCATCCAGGCACTTCCCCACTTCTGCTTCCAAGGAATATCCTCCTGTCCTGTTTTACAAATTAAATATAACACTTAAAACATTAATGTCCTTACTCTTTTATTCTTTGTTTATTCAGCTTTCACAAAAGGCAACATCAAGACCTCCATCTGCATTAAATACCATTCGATGAGCAGTTGAACTGATTTAGTAATGGTTGTGTCATGATAAGAGTGAGATAGGACTGTGTATAATCACATAATTTTTATGCAAAACTACTGTACTAGTATCACCCTGTAGGAAAAACTGACTAGGGTTATGAAGATCATTGTAGCAATTACTAAGTATTAAAACCAGGACACATTTCTTTAGTCTCCAAGGATGTTATCTCATGTCTTGAAGTATTTGAACATGTTAACTTTTGTAATGTTTATTAAAATGAAACCCCATATCATAAATTTCAGTTCAATGAATTATCACAAAATATATATCCATTACTATGGCAAAGGAATAAGATTTTTACAAAGCTGGTTCATGTTATTCCATATCTTATTGCATTACTTCTACTATTTGCATATATATGTATATATACTGAACCTTCTCACTCATATGTTACTAAAAGCCTATGTAAGCATTAACAAAGTGTCCTTTGTTTTTTTATTTTTTTAAATTTATTTATTAAATTTATTTTTACATATTAGCCATGGATTCCCTTGTTCTCCCCCCTCCCGCTCCCCCACCGCCTTCCCCCCAGCCCACCCCCCAAAAGTGTTCTTTGTTAATGGTATCTTTTAATGAATAGAGAGTTCTAGTTTTTAATGTAGTTCAATTTACTAATCTCTCTTCTTTGTTTAGTATTTGATTTGTTTTATCTTAAAATCATTTCTTAATTCAAGGCTGTCAACACTCTCTACACTTGCCTGCAGACATCCTATTGTATGGCCTTCATAGTTAGATCTATATGTTTTCAGAAACTGGTTTTGGGGTTAATGCAAGAGTCATGGGTTGTGCCAGAATGTTCTTAGAAGAACGTTGGCACGAACTACTTATATTTGGCAGTGATCTAAATAATGAACAAAAAATGGAAGCAAACAGAAAACTTAGAATATTCTGATGCAGTAGTGCAGGTGGGAAATGATTCCTGGTAAATTCTGGACAGCATTTGTGAAAATGTAGAAAAGCAAAACGGAATCCAGTTTCAGAAGTTGAGACTTCAAACATTTCAGATGAATAGAATATGGGAGATGAGGTGGGAAAAGAAATCACCAGTACGTCCTTGGTTCTGGATGTGAGCATCTGGGTGAATGATGGTACCATCAGCTCAGATTGATCAGAAGAAAAGTAAAGTGTTTGGTGAAGTAAATGGAAGCCCTCAGCTTGGCTCTCCTTAAATTTGAAGGCTTTCATTTCTCACAGGAAGTCCACTGGTCCACTTCTTCACTTAACTCAAACCATGTTGGTAGAAGTGAAAAAAAATACTGGAATGATTGGACAGATTGCCCCTGAGAAAAAAAGCAAACAAGTAGGGTAACTAGAATACCCATGTGTCCTGACTCGATGCTGAGGGCAATTTTGCATAATGTGAGCATAAGCCAGAGAATAGTCCATTGAATGTGACTATTATGGCAAAACAAAATATACAGTTTGGGATGTTTTATATAGTAGCTCCTTTGAATTATTTTAGACACCATTTTCTGAAAATTGCTGTCCACAGAAAAATATATCTTTAGTTTAATTTAACTCGTCCATTTCTATAATATTTTTCCTTGAAAGTATCCTTCAGAAAAGCATGTAACGTCATATAGCACTGAGAGTAGTGGTCAATAGAATTGGCTTTAGTATTCTTCAATGCTACCATGTAAAACGTGTGTGTGTGTGTGTGTGTGTGTGTGTGTGTGTGTGTGTGCTCATATGCATTGTGTGCTTTGGAGACTCTATTTTCTTACTTAAACCTTTAAAAATACACAAATAGTAAATATTCTTATTCAAATTCATCTATTTCTACAATTTTTTGAGTGAAAAAAAGTCTCTTAACTGCCCTCTCTCAAGGGCAGTTCCCCTGTGTCATAATAATTGAAAATTAAGAAGTTACAGAGTCATAATTAAATTGTCCCCTTTGAACTTTTGTTAACTGAAGTTGCATGTTAACTACATCTCACTCTGTCCAGAAGTAGCAAGAAATATTCTGAACGGTAACCAAGACGAGATAACATAACAAGCTTTGACAGCTTCCTAATCACTGACTACCCAGTAGTTTAAAACTCTTTAATAGTGTAGTAATTCTCTTATTTTCATAGAAGTCAAAAGGTATATCTAATTTACGATTTAATTGATATCTGTATTGGTGCATTAGAAAGAATGCATTTGTCTGATGTGTTTAAATACTAATTTGTAACCTTTAATCTGCATGTGGGAAATAAATTAAAGAAGAAATTACTCATGTTATCAGCCACAAATAGTTATATATGAAAATTGCTTTTGAAAATTTAACTCTTTGTCCCCAGAAAGAAACCTTATTTTCTCCCTCAAGATCTAACCCACACTCTGTTTAATAGCTAGCTACTCTCGCATGTTTTATTCCACTCTGCTAAACTTTTATTTTTGTTTTCCCCTTTGATTTTTTTCTACTTATGGGGTATAGTAAATAACAATCTTATGATCATAGTAAATGTCAAATAAAAATGATACATGTAAAAGGATGGCAACTTGATCTGACTCATGAAATTTTAAAGAAAAGCTATCTTTATCTACCTCATTGATAATAAAGTGGTGGAAATTACAACATAGGAACAACATGAGGTCTCTGGATTGAAGTCATGCTAGCTTGCAATGAGGTTTTCTCTGTTGCATCAGTAGAATGAAAGATACTAGAACCAGGCTTCTATTCCATAACATGATGTCTAGCCTTACACACATAACAGTATAATGATGAATAATTAGCCAGTGTGTCTAGAAGGTGCTTTGGGGCAGAATGGTTTGTATTTTGTTTATAGAGTACTCTTTATATCTCTAGTTGTTGCTAAATTCTTTATAACTGTGGTCTTGTTTAAACTCTACAGGAATACTACAAGGTGGACAATGTTGCTTATCTTTTTTAAACAACAAATTTGTGGTTGAAACCTGCATAAGGCCAAACTTTACTACCATGGTGGCCATGGCTCTGTCTGCCCCATAGCATGTCCATTGAGCCACTTCAAGTGTTACTATTAAAATGGCCTTGTGAAAGTATGTCATCATATAAAGGAGAAAATATAAGCAAAGCAAGATATGCACATTCAAGGAGTTCAGGATGGAGATATTCTGTATGTTTTGCACAAAAGGAGTATGAGATATTTTTAAAAATGCATAAAATATTATGAGAAAAAAATGATGTTGATGTGCTTAAAAGCCACATATAACACTTAAGTGTTTTCTTCCCAGTGAGTACCTATTTATTTATTTAGAGAATCTGGCTACCATAACAGAAAAGAAAGTCATTTCCCTACAATCAGAGTTGGTGTAACATGGTATCGGGCATTAATGTTTTCTCAACATTTTTTAAGTTTCATGAATGAGTTCATTATAAACCAATGCAGAAGAGTATAAACCATAGGGTAAAGTAGGAAGTAGCAAAAACCATTCTTTCTTCTTCTTCTTCTTCTTCTTCTTCTTCTTCTTCTTCTTCTTCTTCTTCTTCTTCTTCTTCTCCTCCTCCTCCTCCTCCTCCTCCTCCTCCTCCTCCTCCTCCTCCTCCTCCTCCTCCTCCTCCTCTTCCTCCTTTTTCTTCTTCTGGTATTTCATGATAGAATTTCTCTGTATAACAATCCTGGTTGTCCTGGAACTGACTTTCTAGACCAGGCTGACCTTGAACTCACTGAGATCCACCTGTCTTTGCCTCCCAAGTGCTGGGATTAAAGTCATGCACTATTCTTGAGAGAAGCAAAGAAGGGAAAACTTGAGTATGTATAGACTGTTTTTTAGAAGAAAAGGGTATTCATTTGAATAGATTTGAAATTCAATTCAGCTTGCTTTCTTATGCCATCAAGAACCACTTGCCCATGGGTCATTCTACATCCAGTGAGCTGAGCCATCCCACATGAATCATTAATCAAGAAAATGCCCCCACAGACTTGCTTACAAGGCAGTCTTATGGGAACATTTTCTCAATTGAGGTTCCCTCCTCTCAGGTGACTCTAGCTTGTGTCAAGTTGGCAAAAGACTAGCCAGTATAGTAAGGCTCCAATGCAGAATTGTAGCAAAACATTCTCAGAAGTATACCTGGAAACCTGTATTCCTGAAAATGTAATTTTACTTTTTCATTCATTTCTCATGACTGTTTTTTTCCCAATCCCAATCAACATAGACATTATCTTTTCCTCTAAATATGTTACATAAAACGTTGCATATTGTAAATATTCATTCAAGTGTGTTTAGACCATATTAGTTCACCTATGTACATAGAATTCTACATAGTCAGTCTTAGCTGGAGCTTTAAAGAAGTGTGTGTCCTCATTTCTGTGCCATTTCTCTATGGCTTCTCCTTCTGACCTTTTGCTTGTCAACATACATCATCTCTGAACCAGTTCAGAGCTCTTGGGAGTCTCATATGCACAGGAATTAGGTTTCATGTAAATGTTTTCTTAACCTTTTGGCTCTCTTTTTGACCTCCAGTGAGATACTGGAAGGAGAAAAAAAAATCCTTAGTCACCTCCCTACTCTCATTTGCAGATTAGATTAAGAGGGAGTTCTGTGATTATTTTTTATTGTTTTGACATGAATTCTCAAAAGCTACCTTGGCAATCTTGTGCCATCTTTAAATTGGGAGTATAGAATGATGATTTTGCAGGTTTATTTTATTTTATTTTATTTAGCCCTGGTTTGTATTAACCACCACAACTTAAGGCTGAAAACACTCACCAGAAGTTTCACTACTCTGTAAACCAAGGTGATGGATTAGTTTGATTGAATAATGAAAATTATATACCGTTGCCCAAGGACAAGCAACACATTCTGAAAACATGCCACAGCATCACCAACACCTTCATTGCTTCTGACATTAATCCAGGGTCTCAGATAGAGAACATTTTTGCTAGATGAAGCCTTGCCAGCATCTTGAGAACTGATGAAAATGTAAACATTAAAAGGTTTACTCTGGTTCAGATAGACAAGGGCACAAATCTTTTTAGATAATTGATACTAGACAAACTAACAATAACCAGTCCCCATGATTAATGATGGAATCTTCATCTTGAGCCTTCATGAGGACTGAATTCGATGTTGCATATACCAAGACTTAGCAGTGTGCCTCATTCTGGCCCTTGGTCATTGTGAGCCTCCTTGCTCTCCCTGAGGCATTCAGACTTGGCACCTTAGTACTTTCCAAGGGAATAGAAGTTGGTGGAGTGTACCCCCTGTGTTTGGAGACCTGTGAGGAAAACATTTGAGAACTGTGACAGGCAAGGTCTTTTTCATTTCATTTTGAGGCCCACCTAGGGACTGCTCCCTAAAGCTGCCCAATGAGCGCAGTCATGGAGAAAGGCAAATCTTGTCAAAACACACAAAGAGCAGGCTTTGATCAGAGAACAGAGAGTATCTCTGTGATGCTATTGATTGAGATGGAGGGATTTTCTTCATTTGGAGTGAAATATGCTCAAACATTATAGAAACACACTCTTGGCAGTGAAGAAAATCATCTCTGGCCTGGTGCTTGTTTGGGACCTTTTTTTATCTTAGGAAAGATTTTGAATACCCTGAGTTGCCAAATTATACAGTCAGAGTAACAAACTTCAAATTACAATATCCTGCAGGCATAGCTCTTCCAGAGGTTCAAGAATAGATGGGACAAGGTATGTCAGACCTGTAATGCCAAGTATGTGGAAATTTCCATTCAACATATAATTCTAAATTTTCATGTAACCACATTTAAAGAAGTAGAAACATATAAATGTACATTTTAAAATGGTATTTACAAAATAACATTTTAACACACAATGTGAGTTTTATTAAGGGAATATTTTGAGTTCATAAAGAAACTCTTTGAAATCCTATGTATTTGAGACACCCAGTGTATTATGTTTTGCCCCAATTGCAGTTTGAATGGAGCAGTAAACCTTGTATTTGAGAAAAAAGATTTATGAAACATCTGCTTTAAATTTATATTTCAATTAGATAAAATCAAAACTGTAACTTCCTAGTCCCCTAGCCAAGTTTCATGAGTGTAGCAGCCACAATAAAGTTAGCGGTCACTGCACAGGTGTGTGGGAAAGGATCTCGGTTCAGCTCAGCTCTAAGCCCGAATTCTCTGTTTCTTCAGCCCTAGGTCTGAATCCCGCCTCTGCTTTTTCCTCACTGTGCATCCTCCATCAAGTCACCTATCCTCTCTGAGTCTCTGTTTTGTTCCTGTAGCCCCAGTCCTCTATATGCATAAATTTGCTCTGAGAGTTGAGGGAGGTAATGCCAATTAAATGACCATTGACTTGTGAAAAATGCATTGTAAATAAAATGCATTTTAAATGCAACAATATGGAAAGAGTTAATTATTTAGAGATGTTTAAAATCAATCCTACAGCATTTATAGAAGATGAAGGAAACTGTCTGGTCTCCCTTCCTGTGGAGCTGATTATAAATCCTATAGCTAAAAAGCAGTGAATTGGTAGTTTTTTAAAGTAACACTTTTCCATGCTTCCTGATAGAAAATCCATGCTTTTATCTTGATTATAAGTTCTAAGATGTGTTTTTAAATTAAAAATAGACTTTTCAGTCTTTTGCAAAAGTTGAAGTGACAAGATGGTCACAGTAGGGTGTGTATGTATGGATTTGTGTGTGTACATGAAAGGAAAATGTATATATAAAATTGTCAACCCTGTTTATTCCCTCAGAGATAGGTGGAAAGTGGAAGTGCCTCCCAGTTTTCACTCCAAAGCATTCTCTAGTGTTTCAATTATGAATTAAGCAGGCATATATTTTATAGCACATATATATATATACATACATACATAGGTATATATATATATATATATATATATATATATATATATATATATATGCTATAAAAATCAGTGCAGATGGCAAAGGAATGATCCTCTTTAGATAAGAAATCAACTTAGCTCTCTTTGCAGCTCTACCATTGTTGTTGCACTTGGGGATTGCTGCAGACACTCCAGTGATTATGTAGCTACCACTTCTCAGAATCCAAGCCCGTGAGGAGATGGATAAGTGGGCAAAATGCTTGCTCTACAAAACATGAGTCCCCGAGTTCACATCTCCAGTATCTGTGTAAAAACACAGGGCATGGCAGTGAGTGGCAGTGATCCTAGTACTGGAAGGTGAGGACAGAAGGAATTCTGGGGGTGGCTAGCCAGTTTTGCCAGATGGCCTCAGGTTCAGTGAAAGACTAGGTCCCAAATGAAAGCATGGAGAGCAATTGTTTTCATTGGGATTCTATTGTTCTGATAAAACCTGTGACCAAAAACAACTTAGAGAAGAGAGAATTTATTTCATCTTACAGTTCTCATGTCACACTCTATCACTGAGGGAAGTCGGGGCAGGAAGTGAAACAAAAGCTATGGAGGAGCACTGCTTCCTGACTTGCCTCCTATGACTTGCTCAGCCTGCTTTCTTATATCATCAATAACCATCTGCCCAGGGCTAGCACTGCCTCCAGGGAGCTAGTCCTCCCACATGAATGATTAATCAAGAAATTGTCCCACAAGTTTGCCTACAAGCCAACCTTATGGAGGCATTTTCTCAGTTCAGATTTCTTCTTGCCAGATCCATCTAAGTTTATGTTAAGTTGACAAACACTAATCAGCATAGCAACTAACAAAAACACTTGACATCAACTTTGTCCTTCGCATTCACATGAACATATGTGCAAGCACAAATCCTGCTACACACACACACACACACACACACACACACACACACACACACACACACAAGTAAAATAGAATCTAGTCCCAGAGCAGCCCATGTGAGCCACAGTAACCTGGATCTCATACTCTGTAGCCTTTCTTTAGCTTCACATATGAGACTCATACTTGTTCCTATCTACAGTCTTTCAGAGCATGTGGTATGTCTTTCCACGTGAATGGTTTTTGAGTTTCAGTTTTAGACTCTCTGAAGAAATCTTGGCTTCTCAGTTGAATTGTTCCCAAGAGCCCCCTAAATGAATTTCTGTCACATATGCCTTGAAATTTCTATTTAGAGCTCCTAATCCCAAACATATCCTTGGAATTTGATGAAAAATCCATCCAAGTATGTTCAGGCTATGCAGCCACAGAAAGACAGGATATATTCAGATGAAAAGAAGACAAGGTACCTGTGGAACTGACTTCTTGTGCAGCTGATGTACTTCCTGGTTTACCTAGGAACTGTCCTCCCATGCGTTCATGCTCCTGTGTCTCATACTGAACCTTTCCCCTGAACAAACTTTATACTTGGTGTTTGGAATATTAGAAAAAGATATGGATGCTGCTCTCAGGGGACTTTTTCTTATTGGGCAGACATGTGCATCACATAACCACCACACAGGTAGGAAGAACAGTGATGGTGGATGGTTTCAGATGAAATTACTATGGTGGTATGATTGTGAATGATCCTTATAATCTCATATAGTTGAATACTTGGTTCCTAGTTGGTGAACTCTTTTGGAAGGATTAGGAGGTGTGGCCTTGTTGGAGGTATGTTACTAGGGATGGATTGGAGGTTTCAAAGATTCACACCATACCCAGTTTTTTTCTTCTTTTGCCTCCAACTTAGAAGTATAGTTCTCAGCTACTGCTCTAGTGCCAGGCCTGCCTGCTTGTTGCCATGCTCCCCACCAGAATGATCATGAACTCACTCTCTGGATCTATAGATAGTCTCCCATGAAATGCTTTCTTTTATAAGTTGCCTTTTTCATGGTGATTTTTCATGGCAACAAAAAAGTATCTAAGGCAATGACCTAACTGGGGATATCTGGAAATCTCTGATTGAACTGATACTGATTGTATGGGGGTGAGGGGTGTTCACTGAACCATAAGAGAGAAGGAATGTGACCCTTGCAGTTATATTGAGCAGCCTCAGGTTTGAGGTGGGAGGCATGTCTAGGGGTGTCAAAGCAAGCCTATGTAGCTGGAGCCAAGAGAGAACAGAAACATATCCTAGAATGGCAGACAAGGAGGAAAACAGGGCAGATCCCACAGAACTTGGTAACCACTGTCAGAATTAGCCATGCAAGTGAGTAACCAGTCCAATAGGGTGCTTCTCCTCACTGACTTGTTGCAACTACCTAACCATCACTATCCTGCAAATTAGTCAAAAATTATCATAGATGGCTGGGGATGGAACTCAGTGGCAGATAACTTGCCTAATATACACAAGACCTAAGTGAAATTCTCATTTCTGTACCAACAATGGGGAAGGAGGGACTGATGAAGGGAGGGAGGAGGAGAAGGAAATAGAGAGAGAGAAAGAGTGGGGATAAAAAGAAAGACAGTGTAGATACTTCTTGTTATATCTTCCCAAATGTCATTCTTAATTCTAGATCTTTATCTTGGGCCCTCAGAGGCTTCTAATGAATTAGATGTTGCTTTATAATGGAGACACATGACCACAACCAATTCCTAGAGAATGATTCTACTCACCTTGGTGGAACTCAGCCACCTCTATCTTTCAAACAGCTTGCCAGTGATTCTGATGGACAGGAAATTCTTGGAACAGCCTAAAAGTATAGGTGTGAGTGCTCCCTTGTTTCTTACAGTAAACCATACACATCATGACTCTGCTAATGTCAGTGATCACTTTCAGATAGTTTGCTGGGTGGTTTTCCTTTTCTGCTGCCAATGGGCTTTGTGGTACTCATTGCTTTGGCATTTCTGGGGTCTTATACCTCAATAATACTTCTGTATGCATATATTACATCTTTCTAATGACTTAATATTTCTGTTTGTTTTGAAACTTGATCAAATAAGTTCCTACAATAATCACAGTAGGTCTAACATTTTCTCAGTGCTGTTTTGCTTTATTTTTCATCTGTTAAGAGCTTATTATAATTTTTCATACTCTTTTGCAATCCATATTATTTATACTTTCTGGGCACTTTGGAAGAGACACAAAAGGTGTTTCCTCTCAGGCTGAGTTACTTCTATGAACTTGGAGAACATTCCCCTTGCTCTAACACATTGGTTATTTTTCATCTGCTTTGGCAGACATAGAGGGGATTTGTTCTTCCTTAAGCCCTCCCTGAGTGAGAGCCTGACCAATACAGAGCAAGTCAATGACTCTGCTACCCTGAAGTGCCCAGAGATAGATGCTAGTTCTGGTGGAGCCACTGTGGTCTTTCCTGCAGAAATTTTAACTAGAGGCCCAACATACTTGAGTAGGTAGTTATCACTCCTGGAAATGAGCAGCCATGCAGAGTCAGGTCTAGGGAATCATGAATAACCACTAACAAGTGGATGTAAATCTGTGTGCAATACACTGAAAAGCAAGAGTGAGAAATCAAGAGGATGGAATAAAATCCAAAAGATAGAAAAAAAAAGGATACCAGAGGGGTTGTTGTATTCATAATAGAAAATCTTGTAGTTGAGAGAATAGAATTTATGGGTTTACAGAAACATAGAAGGAAAAGAAAATGAACATAATGGGGAGGTCCAAAGGAGACAGTGAATGGAGGGTCTCAAGGGGAGAGCAGCTGTTTGCTTTATCTGCCCTTAAATCCTCCAATGGATTAATAGTTAAATCTTCCATTTTTTTTATCTGGGGGGGGGAGGGTAATAATATGGCTTGAGGGAAGGTCACATAAAGCCCAGTCTGGCCTGTGTAGTATTCTCTATGCAGTCAAGAATAACCTTGGACTTCTGATCTTCCTGCCTCTACCTATGCCTAATGAGTCCTGGGATTATGGGGGTGTGCTTGACACCCAGTTTAAAATTTTACATTTTTACACATGTCCTGTTCTCTTTTGGGTGTATAATTATGTGGAATTTTGTCACATGTATAGATCCCCAAATCTGTAACTTTTTTTAAGTTAGATATCCTTTTGGCTAAGGAAGTCAAGCTATTAGTACTCAGATTTTTAATCCTACCTCTAGATCTATTTATTTTCTTCTCTGTCCTGTAAATAGTCACTTTTACCACTTTCCATGTACTTTTTTTTCTAGTAATTTCTCTTAAAAATATCTGCCAAGTGAATCTCCTTTTTATTTATGTCCTCCTCACATAATAGGTAACTCACTGTGTAATATACTGCATATCTTTCCTTAATGCATATTAGAGACCCATTCAGTGTCCTCACACAGAGCACTACTTCCTTCTTCGTGGAGATGCACACTATTGTTTTCCTCTTAGAAAGATCTGAGAAAACTTTGACTGGCTTTTGTTTTAAATGCCTGTGTTTATGTGTACAGGTGTATGTGCTTACACCTGGGTGTGGAGGCTAGAGAGCAACCTGGGAGGTACTTTGGCACACTCCATTTACCTCCTTTAAGGCAGGTTTTCTCATTGGCCTGGAGCTCACAGATTTCCTTAGGATGGCTGGCTAGTGAGCTCCAGGGGGTCTCCTGTCCCTGCCTTTCCAGTTCTGGCATTGCTAGTGCTCAGTGATATGCTAAATATCTTTACATGGGCTCTGAGGATCACATTCAGGTCCCCAGGCTTGCAAGGCAAGTACTTTACCAGATGAGCTGTCTCCCTAGGACCCATTGAGCAGCTTTTTATGTGAAAACAAAAGATGAACTAACATTTCACAAAACAAGTCTCATCAAAGCTCAAGAGAAGTGATCCAAGTGTGAGCAATAAACTTGGGGAAGTCTAACTGATGATGGGGGGCAAAGTGACTTTTAGCTGGGCCCCCCAAGGTAAAGAAAAGTTAAAAGCAATAAGTATATATCTCTATGGAAGATATGTGTTTGTTTTTAATCAAAAAGAGCATCATCTGAGCACTTTATGATAAAGGGGTAAAAACTGAGATGTGAACAAAATAGATTTAGCCAATACTGAAAACTGTCAAAACTCTGTGAATTGACTGACAGCTGGTGCTTCTGCGAGAAAGCAAG
The DNA here is from genome assembly GCF_049852395.1 of Peromyscus maniculatus bairdii. Classification (NCBI taxonomy): domain Eukaryota; kingdom Metazoa; phylum Chordata; class Mammalia; order Rodentia; family Cricetidae; genus Peromyscus; species Peromyscus maniculatus. Next base: position 118,826,145 of record NC_134854.1, read on the forward strand.
AAAGAGCATCACTTAACTGTCTAGGCCCACATTAAAAGGGAGATTATGTTTCAAAATGATGGCATTCAGTAAATGTATGTTTTTTTGGAGACAGACTTTTTATGATAATTTTATTCAGATTTATATCTCCAGTTTGCTTATAATTGTGTCCGTAGTTCATTGGTAGGTTTAGCCAGCTTTGCAATTACTACACTTTACTCTTTCCATGTATTGCTGCTACCCATTTTTTTATTTTTGTACTAAATGAAAGTATTAAAAATTTATTACATAGCATCTCTTTCACTATGTAGTTAATATAACTTTGATGCTCTTTGCCAAAGATCAAATGTTTTCTTTGTCTGTACTTTGTAAAGGAAGAGATAAATATTTCTAGCTCGAATTTACAAGGCCAAAGTAATGATTACATAAAGTCTTAACTCATTAACAAAAGTCCTAGGCATAGTGAAGTATTTCTTTGCAACCATACCACATGCTTTTGAGAATGAAAAATTCTACCAGAAAGTTAATGAAAATGCAGTGACTGGGTCTTACACATCAATCACAGTGCACATCCAACATGGCTTCCCCCTCAAAGAATTCCCTAGGCTCTCCTGTCAGGATCCACCATGACCTCTTCATGCTTCACATTTCTAAATGACAGGGAACTGCTCAGAAAAAAAAGTAGATAGATCTCATAGCTGATGACAATGACATCATTTACCCATCCTGCTCCTTGTTTTCTTCTTAGCTCTTTTTTCCCTCATCTTTTACTTTTTTTTTCCTTCTCCACATACTTTCTAAAATATCCTCAGTTCCCTTAACCCTTTACCCAAACTTTCTAAAATTTCCCCATTTCACTTAACCCTTTACCCAAGTTCTCAAGTGCAGATTCCTTGTCTGACTTTTTGCTATTGTATGCTGACATCTGTAACATCCACTGACATTTTTTGAATGAACTGGACATATGATACAGTTGAGTCCACTAGAATTCTCAAGCCCACTTTTACATTTGCTCACTATATGAACAAGCATGGAAAATGATCTCAAATCCTCAGTTTCTGCTGTTGTAAATGAGGCTAATGATTTTGATTCAAAATACTTATGTCCCATCTTTACTGGCTGTGAGTAATCCCAGTGAGGCTACACACCCTCTGTACTTCAGTTTTCTCATTAAACAAGAAAAGTGTTAGTACTGTAGATAATCAAGTAGTTATGATAACCTCATTTCCCTTGAAAATATGAAGCCAGGTGGTTGGTACACAGTAAGTCCTCAATAAATACAGGCCATCTCCATCCCTAGCATTGTTGCAAGAATCCTTTATTTGACAAATAGATCCACCCAGAGAAACACTTCCAGACTGCTGTATGTCTTAGTCCATTTGTGGAGGTAAAAAAAAAGATCAGAAACTGTAAGGAATAGACAGTTCAGTGATTAAGGATACTTATTGCTCTTACAGAGAACCTGAGTTCCATTCCTAGAACCCTCTCAGTTCACAACCACCTGTAACTCCAGCTCCGGTGGATCCGAAGCCGCCTTCTGTTCTCCACAGTTGCCTGCACTCATGTGCACAAACACACAGAGAAACACAGACACCTACACATAAATAAAAATAGAGTAAGTCTTTTTAAAACAACAGACATTTATTTATTTTAGTTCTGGAAGGTGTGCTATCTAAGGATAAGTGCCCAGCCCTCAGACATTCTCCCATGGTGGAGGGTGTCTCACACAGTCAAGCACATGTGTGGGATAAAAAGGAGAAGGACTGAACGTGCCCTTTCACTAGTTTCCCACTCTCGTGATGGAGTGCTTTCAAGATGATGACATTAAACTTTTTAGAAAGAGCATTTATGATACAATCATAATTTTACACAACTAATGATGTTGATGTCCTCACCATGAAACATGGCAACACTGGCAGTTGAGTTCCCAGCCCTGAGCACCGTTGTGCTGATGGTTAAGTGCCCAGTACATGAAGTTCACAAGATGTGTTCACATCATGGTACCATTGATTTCATCTTTGCTGAGAATGTACACTTGCTTTGGTGTAAGAAGATTCTAGAGCCAGGTGCTCCCAGCAAGATTCATAGATTAAAAAAAAAAGTTTCAAATTGTGACATACAGATGGAGAGAGATTAGAGAAAGGAGGACCCTAACATAATCCACATAGTTACCTATTTGTTCCCCCAAAGAATGATGAAACAAAGAATTTTTGCTCAGTTATTCCTGTTAGAAAAATCCCTTAGAAAGACTCAAAACACATCACAAGGACCAAAGTTCATACAAAAGTCATCAGTTTGGTCGTGTATGTTTGAAAAGTGGTTAGGAAATCACAGCTCTTTACTGTACCAAAGTAGGTTTTAGAACAAAAAAAATATTTAAAAAGGATTTTGTTTCCTTTTGTCACACTGGAAATACACTCACTAGAATTTCAATTGTTAAGCTGCATCCACAATGTAGTGTCTGCTTAACAAAGGTAGACACTGCATTAGTGGAAAATTGAAGTGTACGGTAATAGTTTTACCCGCAAAGAATATGGCAGAGCTATTTCAAAATGATAGAAATCTGAAATTGGATATTTAAATATGGCTAAATGAAGGTTTCTAAAAGCATGTGGAAGCATTCTAACCATATTTTCATCCTGTTGCATATTAAAGTAGAAAATATTCAATAGCTGTGTGATTTAAATGATATATTCCTGTTATGAGCATATGTGAAAGAGAAGGTTGCATTTAGAATCAATGATCCAAATTTCAAATGATGTAGAGTTTTGTTTGTTAAAAGCCCAAGTTCAAACAAGCAAATTTCTAACTATAATGAGAATTCTTTTGAAATTAAACTTACATTTGAACTGAGGAAAATGGCATTTCTGGCTATTAGTTTATCTTTTGGCAGCATGGCTAGCTTTTCAGTATATACCTCCTTTCTCTAAGCAGGCCAAAGGAAGAATGGGACTTGCTTCTGACAGCAAAGCCTATGGTACCCCCAAAACATGAAGATGCCCATCAAGTTTGAAGATAATAGTTCATCCCCAGGATCTGTGCTAATCACAGAGTGATAATCATCCTATGGTACCTAGGAAGTAAGATAATCTCTGTGTAACATTATTTTAGGTTATTCTTTTTGAACAACCACTAAAATGATTTACAAAGAATATTTTGAAAATCTGAAGAGAGACTTTGCAAGGTCTGAGTTATGAATGATGAAATAAGTAAATGAAATCCCTTTGGATGGTAATGAATTGTTTCATTAGTGTATAAGAAGAAAGATGAAGTTACCAGAGGAAATGATGGCCAAGGAACTGTACTGGGTTGTTTGGGATTTTTTCATTTGCTTTTGCAGTTCTTATTGTAACTGCACTTGACAAGATTTTTCTATGTAATGTCTCCTTGTGTAATACAAATAGAATCTTGGCTGCTATGATTGCTAAAACAAAGAACCACAAACTGGGCAGTTTTAGTTTAGAATTTATTCCAGAAATCTAGAGGCTGAAAGCCTAGAACTAATGTGCACAGGCGGGCCTGTGCCCCCTCTAAGACTCTGGGAAATTCTCTCTAGCTTTTTGAAGCTTTTGCTCCCGAGTCACTGATGTCATGATTGTGCTGGAAGTTATCTAGGGTTTCGCCTAGCTCATTCCCTGACAAAGAATTGACTGACCAGTAAAGACAGAAAACCAGGCTTCACAGAAAAGGAGAACAACAGCCTTAGCCTTCCTAAAGCTGGAAGTCTGCTAAGCAGGCTCTAGCTAAGCCATTTTATAGACCCTGGGTCCCTCTATTTCTCCAGTTGGTCCTGTTCAGATACCACCCCATGCCTTCCTGACGTTCTACCAAATAAAGTCTTCAGGGAACAAGAGGCTGCCATCTCAGGGAGCCTGCCTTTTGATTTTCCTACCTATCTGCTTATGTTCTTCTACCCCTCCTTCACCTGAAACTTCTTTGTACCTCTATTACTCCAGTCTCTATCTCTGTCATCATGCCCAGATTTTCCTGTATTTTGTCTGTTGTTTTCTCCTTACAAGATTACTGGTGTTAGTGGATTAGAGCCCACTCTAGTAACCTCAAATATATCCACAGAGACATTCCAAGAAAAGTCACAATTACAGGTACCAAAGTAGTCTACGCAATCCAGAGAATTATCTATTATAGCCTTGCTTTTGGTTTAAATGAGTTTATTAATCATACATCAAGCAAAATCAAGATAAACAGTGAGTGGCAGATCAAGAAGGAGCAGATAGATAGCAAAAAATCATCCAACTGGGTGCTTGCAAAATCTAGCAGACACAACTGAACTAGCCACCTGAGAAATCAAGCTGCAGGTAATATGATCAAATCCAGTGTTTACAAATATCCAGCTCCATTGAGGTAGCTAGCTGGGGTCCTGATTAAGAGTCCAGCAATTAAAGGGAGGGGGCAGAAAAGTAGTACCCATAAAACTGGGCACTCTCAAATCTGCAGCAGGGATGAGCAGCAAAGCCCTGTTGGCACAGTCTTACTGGGGATCCTAATGGAGACTTCCCAACAGGGCAGAGCAGCCTGTCTTCGGTGAGTTTTTGCCTTCCCTTTCCCACTGCAGCCATTTTTGTATCTTGGGGTAAACAATAGCAACCATAATTGGAAATTATTTGCCTTCAGCTGTTCTCAAGGACACCGTGTTTTCACTCTGGAGCTGTTTCGTTGTTTTTCCTTCTCTGTGTTGTAGATGCAGGGGACTCTACTCATCCCTGGATGTGAATTCTTGGAGGGTACTTAAACATGCTGTAGTATGGGATAAGACACCCCGCCACACTCACAGACTCCTCTTTCAAAAAGCTTAAACAGCACATGGCAATTTACCAAGATAACTTACGATATAATGTATGGGGTTTAGGACTTCAATATTTTCTTTTAGTGGGAGGGAATTCAAACTGTAATAAAATCTTAGATCAAAGGGATGAAAAGTAAAAAAGATAATAGTTTTCTGTCCAGAAATAGTAGGCACTTTAGAGACCTGAGAATTATAGGGATGTTCTAATAAGTTTCTAGCCAGAGTGAATAATTATAATTATTAAGTAGAAGTTGGTGCTTAGGGCAGAGGAATTTGTCATACACCCCTAGCAGATTCTGTCATTGGAAGTGTATACACAATATGAATATAGAAAGACCACAGTAGAGCCATTAAGAAACAAACACAAGAGGCAAAGAAAAACTGGCCCACATGCTCATCTGTCTATTCCTCAATGTGCAAGAGGTACATGTTACACGTAGCCTCTGTGACTCAGTTTCTTCAGGATAACTGGGTCTCTTAACAAGCCAAGACTGTTGTGGCTAATGGATAAATGCCATATGGGTTTTAAAGTTTAAAAACAATAAAACTAAATCAATAACTAAAGACCTTTAATGAATGGAAAAAAGAGAAGAAATCAGGAAAATATGCAATTGTGCAATTGCATGAGTTAAATGTTTGATGCAATTCTTGCACAGAAAATATAATCTAGGGAACTTCAGATTCCAGAGAAGACCCAGTGGATGAAGGGAAGCTTCTGTCCATTGAGCAGTGCCTGGAAATTATTCAGGGAGGGAACATCTGGGTTGGCACTTACTCTGTAGTGATTCTTTAATGTGCTCATCTTTTGCCTTCGCATTTCCTCCTTCTATGTGGGCTTATTCTTTCAGTGGGCTTAATGCCTAAAGGGAAATAACAAGTCTCTCTGCAGGTTTGACCTTGCAAAAACTTAATTAAATGACAGTAATTATCAGAGTGCTATTAACTTTGAAGCATTCAAGACTCGCATCCCACCCCAGAGAGTTTGCTTGAATTTAATTTCCACACATGCATAAACACTTAAAAAAAAAAAAAAACCTCAAACCACCAGTTTTGTGTGTGCATGGGTGCATTTTGTGCATTTGAGCATGTGTGTGCATATGTTTCTGTGTAGCAGGAATCTTAACAGGTCTTATTAATAAATCAAACCTGAGGCCAGTTGTTAGGGTGAATGCTGGAAAATCAGAGAAGCAGGACAAGCCACAGCCACCTCACCTAGCCAATTCCTCAGCTGATCCCGTTTCCTCAGACTGGAAGCCTCTCAGCTGAACTGTGCTGCTCAAAGGCCTTAAAGCTTAACCAGCTAGTTCCTGGTCCTCATGCCTTACATTCCTTTCTGCTTTCTGTCCTCACTTCCTGGGATTAAAGGCTCACTTCGTGGGATTAAAGGCATGAGTCACCATGCCTGGCTGTTTCCAGTGTGGCTTTAAACTCACAGAGATCTGGATGGATCTCTGCCTCCAAAAGGCTACGATTAAAGGTGTGAGTGCCACCATTTTCTGTCCTCTATGTCTGTCTAGTGGCTGTTGTGTTCTCTGACCCCAGATAAATTTATTAGGGTGCAAGATATATTTTGGGGAACATAATATCACCACATTTCTGTGTGTTGTTTAAAAAGTTGCATGCTGTCAAATGTATATTTTGACTCTATAGTTTAAATTTTGTCTCATGTAAATTCATTGAGGAATCCAACCTTTGGGTTGAATCAGACAGACCTCAATGGATGAAAACTTGTCTCTGTAGTTTTGCTGTGTGAAAATTTCAAACACAGCATCTGGTTCTCTTCATGTCTGGTCTAAGGCAGTGGTTCTCAGCCTTCCTAATGCTGTGACCCTTTGAAACAGTTCTTCATGTGGTGGTGACCCCTAACCATAAAACTATTTCCATTGCTACTTCATAACTGTAATTTTGCTACTGTTGTGAATTGTAATGTAAATATCCGATATGCAGGATATCCAATATGCCGCTGCTGTGGAGGATGCAGTCCACATGTTGAGAACCACTGGTCTAAGACACCAATGGGGCTGCTATCCTTTGTGCTGAACATGCAGTAGGCAGCTGTGGGGTGGAGTGGAATGAATCTTTCTCTAGTGTCTGTATCACAGCAACAATTTCATTTCTAGTTTGCTCCAAGACTAATTTTGACTTAATTAGCATATTTTAATCATTCCATTCCAAATATTTACCTTCCTTTTTCTGAACACTTTTTATTGCTATTAATTGATTTTTAATTGGTACATAAAAGCAAAATTACACATATTAATGAGCTAACATATGTTTTGCTTCATTCATACATTATGAAATCATTCTATTAGGCTGAAGGTATATATCTACTCAAATATTTACTATTTCTTTATGGTAAAACAGTAAAAATAAAAAAATACCCCTTTTCTCTCTTTTGAATACAAGACACAATTCTGCAGTGATTTTTCTTTAAGTGGTCTTTGGATCAAACAAGGACCTGTATCATGTCTACTGTGTGACTTTGGAAAGATCTTTAACATCACATCTGTGGAGTTTGACTTCTACATAAATGCTAATAGTTTGTATAACTGAGATGATGGATAATTACTAGGTTAACACATTGTCAAGAACACATCAGTAAACATATCCATGGTTTCAAACCCTAGATTGTCATTCTACGTTTCCTAAGATCATTTTATGATAAAATGATGAGAGAAACCACTAAATTGTTTATCTATAACTCATTATTCAAAAGTTTGAAAATATTGATGTTAACTTAGATCATAAATATTTGCACAATCATGGGATACAAAATCAAAGACATGACAGAAAATTTGAAATCTTTTGGGCAGTATCTTACTGCTAGTACAAGTATCTTGCAGGATAATATCCAAGTATCTGGATATTGCTGGTGTTAACATAAAATTCTGGACATTGACAGTCTAACAAGCCAGGCTCAGCCACCCATCCTCCAAAAACCAATTAAAGAGACAAATTAATAGAGAAAACATGGCCACATTTGAGAATAGGAACCAAGAGCTCCAGTACCCATTTAGCAAGTCTGTGTTTGGGATCTTGACCTGAGGGTCAAGATTAAGCAGAAGCCCTAGCCAAGCTGTAGTCCCATCCACCAATGGCCCATCATTATCTTGGATTCAGTCTCTATTGTGAAGTCATCTGGAAAGTTGTAATTTTCTTTCCAGAAGTTTCATACCCATTCTGGCTGATCCCAGCCTTCAGAATTTTTTTCTTTTCCTAATATGAGTTTCCTGAAGAAATTTCAATTTTGGAGTGTCCATTGTCTCAATAGTCTAATAGCCAAAGGGGAGGGTCATAACTGTTCCTTTATAATACCTTCATCCTTGTCTGAATGGTACAAGAGAAGCACTAAGTCTGTCAATTCAGTGTTACAAATTTGGGGTTGGGTGCCTCCTCGGTCACTGCTTTCAGCAGTGGTATCTGCATGCATGTCCATGTGAGCTGGTATGTAACTATTCTTAATTACCAGATGTGAGGAATTGTCACACTTCAACTATTTTTTTTTAATATACTAACAATTTGCCTCCACTTTCACCTAAAAACTATTTCTACTGTGTGCCTACTATACATTTGCTTAACCTCATAGGCCAAAGGGCTGAAGAGGACTGAAATGTTTGAACACACTTTGTTCTTGATTTAGCACATCAGCCTCATCTGGATGGGACTATTATACTAAATTAAAGGGAAACTGTGGGCCACAGTTCACCTTTCCTAGTCTTCCCAACAGTTTGCTCTATCTGCTTTAGGCCTCCTTTATCCCCTCAAGCTGAACTCCACAGCCAAGCTTTAGCATCTCAATAAATCTCAATAAATTCTTAACATTCATTGAAGATTATTTTGTCATTCAGTTTCCCCACCACAACAAGATCTGTGCAAATGGAGGATTTGTTCTGCTTGTTTTGTTCACCCCTACACCCTTGGTGTGCAACTCAAGCGTGAAGTCCCTGCTCAGGTCATACATTGAATGTAGTTAATAACATAAACTTGAAAGCAACAACTAGCATACAAAACCAATCATTTAGAAGGCAAAAGGAGAAAATAAGCCATAATAATGATTATTATTTACTGACTACCCACTGAAACCAAGGCACTCGGCCTAAATTATCTCATTTAATTCTCACATGGGACTTACCACAGTTCCAAGTGGCAAAGAAAGATTTGAACCCCTCTCTACTTTATGACAAAAGCATGCTCCTTATTAGGAACATGTTATGCAAATGTGGAAAAGAAGTTCAGATGTTCGTAGTGGAACACCCAAAGACAAGTTTCCCTGAGTGCTACAATTCTTGCATGACTTTCTGCAAATAACTGTTCTTTCGGGTGGGTTTCCTACCAGAGTCTTTGTTAGCAATGATGGAAATTTACAAGGAAATTTATGAGCCCACAAAATGGAACCCATCAAGAGGTTCCAGCTTTAAAGGAGGTTCAATCTGTTCCTGGAATTATGACATGACTCAGGTTTTTCTCTTAATTTTCATACTCCATGCCCTCAATGTTAACCTGACAAGATGGGAGTTCCAGCCACCCCCGGCATTACAGATTCTCTCTCATGTTAGTGGGAAGAAGTTTGTTTTCCTGAAAGCCAAGGTTGTGGCCAGCCCATATGGCTCAAATTGGAAAAAGACACCTCTTGCTCAAGAAAGTCTTTAAAGTTAGTGTATGATTTATTTAGCAATAAAAATTATTGAAACATGCATAGAAATTACATAAAAGTTACCACTGGAAATCATGGAGTATATACATTTTTGTCAGAGAAATGAAGAATTCAAAGACATTGTTATATGCTAATTATTATAAAATTGCTGTCTTCCTCTGAAGGAAACAGACTGTATTGTTCTCAGATTTTTCCTGCACCCACAACTGAATGTCCTACTTTACTGTCTTCCCAGCTTGCATGGAGACTTGAGAAAGTTCTTGATTTTATGCTGAGAAGCCAAGGTCTTCACTAGAGATCAGTATCAATGAAGCTAACTACATTCTGAGTGTTTTTCAATAAAATATTTGAGCCAGCTGTGGCAATAAACATCTGTAACCTCAGCGCTTGAGAGTGTGAGACAGAAGGATCATAGATTTGAGACCATCTTGGTCCGCATAATGAGACACAGCATCAACAAGCCTAACTAAACAAACATGGAGTTTTTTTAAACAGGGAATTATTACCGTGTCCTTGACTACTTCACCAGAAACCATCCTAAATGTATAGAAATTATGTGTGCGATGCCGTCACTAAATTGCACTGCTTCCCCCTGTATTGTAGCATGTGTTTCTTGGCTCACTTCAGATTTATAGTTTTGAGTGTTGAAGTCATTTGTGTTCATTATGGTTTCTCAAATCTTACTTTAAAATTCAGTTCTGGATTATAGATGGTGTGATTACTGGATTTATGTTTGAAATAAGTAATGTTTCTATTATGGAGAAGTCATTGTTAATGCTATAAGACTTTGATATATATTTTAGTCATATATCTTTAAAACTTTGCCTTACCTTTTGCTTGTGTGTGTGTGTGTCCTCTCAAGTGCTGTGTGCCTGAAACTTCTGATGATTATCATGTGCTTAAGGTAGTCTCATTCCTTAAAGCATTATGCCAAAATAAAACTAAACAAATATACATGAAAGTGAGTCATTCTGAGTCTTCCCTGCATAGTCTACTTTGGAAACCCCTTGCTGACAATATCCTGCTGTGTGTTATTGTGCACGTTTGCTGCCCTGTCCTGAAGTACAGATGTGGCTAGATCAAAGTACAATGTTCAACAGAACTTCCTTAGAACCTGTCTTTATCTTTACTCATTGGAAAATTATTCTACCATGAGGAGTTTCTTAAAATAAAACACCTTAATGCCATCTTCCACAAAGCTTGTTCAAATAATATGTAAATCACATATGCTTAAGTAGAAAAAGTTACAATGAAGTAGGAAAGAAATATCAAACTAGTGAAGGTATTTTAATATGAATGCTGCTCCTCAATTGTATGACCCCTTTGCAGTAAAGAACCTGGATATCTGTATACAACTTTCATGAAAAGATGAAGCACACTGCAGCCCTTACCGTACTTGGTCCTAACTGTACAGTCTTGGGGCATTTGCTTTCATGCTCACTGTGAAGAGGTTGTGGTCTTCATCTGCACTTTGCCACTCCTGCCAGATCCCAGTGGGTTGAAGTCAACTTCCATAAAAGAAAGCTTCTGGGCTTGGGGCAATAGGATGTTTTGAAAATTAGGCTATTAATATTAGCCTGGAGAAATGATAAATGTGCCTTTACTTTTGACTCAAGAAGAGACCTGTAAGAGGAATCCTCTCCGGGAGCATTAAGCAAAGCAGCAATTCCACCACATCTGCCTGGTGCCTCACATGGGGCTAAAGTGCCTCCTGTCCTCCTTGTTTGTTTCTCAAGGCTTGAGGGCTGTTGTTCCTTTGGGTGTTTAATTGTTGTTTTTCCTATGACAGCCTGTGAAAGGTAGTTAGGAGGAGACCAACCCTCAGGATTGAACACCTGACCCAATTAGATAGCAATACTTGACATGCAAGTAAGTCACAAACGTACTTTTCTTTATAAAATTCAAACAGGAACACCTGTTCCTGTCCGTGGAGGACATGGTTGTGTGTTCAGAGTGAGGCTTTATTTGGATACTTATGCAGAAAGTGAATTGATATCTGCTGCTTTGCAGTGGAATTATGGCAAAGTCATGGTAGTAATGCCGAGTCACTCCTCACATTTTCTCAGCCCCCTTCGGATTCCCCTGACATTATTAGTATTCCACAAATTGTCGATCACACACCCAGGTACAAATGTTTGGCAATGCTTTCTCTTGATAAGGCTGTTTTTTTTGAAAAAGAAAACATCACTCTTCAGTATTCATACATGTGTATTTCTGTACATACATACCCATGCACATACTCACACACTAATTTTGTTGGCTACCAGTCAATAACTGGGGTACTTTTTACTTATAGTGGTACTTCAGTTGTGAATTTGACAATGACTTCTGTTTTTCAATTCAGCATTGCAGCACCTTGCACATGCTAGACAATTGCTCTATTTGTATTGAAATTTCATATTTTCTTTTTAAATGTATGACCTTTGGCTAGCAAAGCTCACCCTACCTCCTGCAGCTAACAAAACAAGTAAAAGCTCCAGCAACGAGAGACCATTGGTATTTATGGGGATTCTCATTCCGCAGTCTGAAGTCAGCTAAACCTTGACAAATGCCTGAGTCTTATTCTTGAATTTTAGGATGGCTATACAAATACAGATTATACTATGTGCATGCCAGCATAACTAGGAAAAAAGAAATCACAAAAATCATAAGATTATATTAAAGGGATTTGCCTTAGAAGAAAAAAAATGTTTCTCATAAGTAACAAATCATTGGGGTATCGTTTCCCAGAAATTATTAAGAAGCAAATTATAACTTAAAAAAAAAAAAACAGATTTGCTGAATTCTTCCTGGAATACAGAATGTCAACCTGTGTGCCCTTTGCCAGTCCCACAGAGCCATGAGGTTTTCTGATATCTGGTCAGAAGGTGGTAATAGGAAGGCTGCAGATATTGAATTAGATCTATTCCATAGAAAGTGGTAATCAGATCAGTGAGTGCGTGTTTGATCCTGTCATGCACAGTCTTGGAGTAAGTTCTTCATCTCCTCCCCTCTTGACTTCAACAAGGCAAGGAGCTCTCCAACTTCAACTGGACTGTGCCTGGAATATCTTGGGAGCTTTACAGAGACAGAGAAAATGGCTTGGCATTTAATTAATGATGATTCTTATGAACTGAATCCCTATTAATTTCTTTTAAAGATACATTACTCAATTCATTTCAATAGAATTATTTTTATGGGGCTGGGAATTGAACCCAGGTCTTTATGCATTATAGGCAGGTGCTCTACCACTGAGCTACAGCCTCACCCCTGAATGCACTTTAGTATTATTATGCCCAATATGTACTGCTGTAAAAATAAAAAATTTCACAAAACTCCCTTCAATAGTTCTCAATGCAAACTTCCCTCAACCCTAGAACCTGACAAATCAAATCACTCTAATGAGCCACAGAAAACAGCTCATGTTGAAACAGCTGTAAGCACAATATGCAAATCATGTTTACGAGTAGCTCCTGCTCCAGAGAGACTGTCTATGACTGCTTTATTATTTACAGTAGTTTTGAAATTCAATTTTTGTCAACATTGACAGATGCCATCCATGTTAATACTGGGACCGATATATGGAATAGGCTAAGCATATGCAGAGATTTTTGTGTTTGTGAGTTGATAATGGGGTTGACAAATGGATTTAACAATATCCAGTCATTTCTGAGCAATCGACAAAACTCACCTGAGGGCTGTGGTAACTGTGAAGGGAAAGGCCAGAGGAATATGAATGTAGAGAGAAGAAAGCCAGGGCTCTGGAGAGCACTGTATATAATGAAAGCATGACAGAGGATGATTAATTATATTCCAAAGACAGATAATTCCCAGAGAATGTGTCTGTGATAAAAAAAAAAAGAGTTTCTAACCTTTCCTGTTGTAATTAAATGAGGGATTCACTAATCTAAGTCGAATGAAGACTATTTCATTGCATAACTGTCCTAGTGCTCTGTTGAAATGGGTTATTTTAAATATGCATGCCATGGCCTGAGTTGTAAAGTTGACAACCTGATGGTACCCTGGAGGGTGCAAAAGGAGGTTCACCCCACCAATAGGAAGCTCTTCCCTGAGAAATGATCAGAATGGTTCAATAAAATGACAGTGGCTTAGAAAATTCACTTGCCCTAAAGTATTTCAGGATCTATCTTCAGATTGAAAGGGAACAGAAAAATTTCACAACCAATACTGCTTCATGTTGCTGTAGTTGTAAATGTTGCATTGAGTGTGTTTTTAATGTTGTTTAGATTTTTTCATAACGTCCTGCCTGTTAGGATTCTAACTACATGGTCTTGACTTTTTCACTCTACTTTTCCTTCGTATTTCCTTTCAGACAATGAAAAGCAATGCTGAAAACATTGTGGCTTCTATGAGGTGGTTTGAATGCATTCCTTGGAGTCTTATTTTTAACAAGAATTTATTGATTGTTCTGTACATACCCAGAGCCATCTTAGGCCCTAGTGATTCACTGTCTACTCTGGTGTCTGACAGTACATAGCAAGTCTCAATAGACATATGTGCTGGATGAGTAAGTGAAATGGAGCTGCATATGAGTACTTGAATTCTGTGGGTTTGGTACTTGTTGGTCCCTGTCTCTAATATAGGAAGCTAAAGAAGGTAACATAGTTACTAAGTTAATGCTTCTAAAATATTTTCATTGAGGGAAACATTATCATATGCATCTATTATTTCTGACTATATTTTTACAGTTTGAGGTGACAGGGATATGTGCATAATACAGGCTCAGAAAATGTGTATTTGATAAAAAGCTGATAACCTTTCCATTTGTAATTAAATGCTCACCAATCAAGCTGAGTAATTACTGTTTTGTTCCATAACTATACTAATCCATACCGAAATGAGTTATTTCAAATATGCATCTTATTCATAGTTTGTCCCTTATAAGACAAAAAAGTCAAACTAAATATACTTTACTTGGGAAGTCAATAATTTTATGTTGAAAGTTAAAGAGAATGGCGGTAAGACATGGTTGATTGGGAGGTAAGAATTAAGCAAATGAACCCCAATGGTTTGATAGATTGCTGTTTTCTAAGTGTAGTAGAAGGTGTATATTTATAGATCATACTTTATGTTAGAACCTATAGAAATTCCTCTCCACAAGTGAAATACTATCAATCATAAATGAGTAAAAATTATAAGAGCATACTGTGCTGTAGGATGTTATGTATGCTCTGAATGTGTTGCTCTGATTGGTTAATAAATAAAGTGCTGATTGACCAGTAGCCAGGTAGGAAGTATACCTGGTGGGAAAAAGAGAGAGGAGAATTCTGGGAAGTGGAAGGCTGAGGGAGGAGACACTGCTAGCTGCTGCCATGAAAAGCAACATGTAAGATACCGGTAAGCCACAAGGCAAGGTATAGATTTATAGAAATGGGTTAATTTAAGATATAGGATCTAGCTAGCAAGAAGCCTGAGTCATTAGTTTAAATAATATAAGCATCTGTGTGTTTATTTGGATCTGAATGGCTGAGGGCCTGGGCGGAACTGGAGATAACCCCAGCTACAATGCTGTATTAAGGAACAGTTCCTGGAAGTGAAGAGAGGTCTCAAGTGTTAAGAACACGTGCTATAAAAACAAGAGGACCTAAGTTCAAATCCTCACCAACTGCATTAAAGCTAGCCATGTAAGCCCAGTCTTGGAGGAGGGACAGGACTAAGAGACCCTGGGATCTCACTGACTAGTCAGCCAAACCCAGATGATGAGCTTCAGGAACTCTCTTTCAGAAAATAAGATGGACAGTGGTAGAAGACCTGTGACCTTAGCTTGAGCATGAATGGGACAGGAGTGCATGTGCACACACCCACCTTCCCCCAATACACACTCCCTCTATTAGCTAGTTCCTATAGCCAATGCTATTTCTTACTTAGGCTACATACCAGCAATAATTCTGTTCTACATTGCCTCCCCCTCCCAGAACCCAGGCTGAGGGATGCATAGAATGTCACCAGTTCTGACTATAGTTGACTGTCCTTGAGTCATTATATGTTGAAACTAGAAGGCTAAAAGTTTAAAAGAGATGATACATTAGTAGATATTTATTTGTAGAATCACAAGCCATTGCAGTTCAAGGGATCTCCAAAGTCATCAAGTGGATTGCCTTAACTTACTGGGAAGGACTGATTCCCAAAGATGTAGAGTAGTGTACCATTGGTCACCTTGTGTGCATTGTCACTGTCTGGGCTAGAATCCAGCTCCTCCCTTTCCATGTAACACAATACTATTTAGACTTTTTATTGTGTTTTTCTTCCTCCTTGAATATTATTTTGCTTTTTGCTTCTAATCACCATTAGGAATTATACAAGGGAATGAGTATCTTCCTTAAACTGTTTGAGAAATATGTTTTATGTGAAACCATGTTCTTTCCTCATAATTGCTTAAAAGATTTGGATGTAATCTGTTCTAAGTAGGCTTACTGACTGAAAAGTAATTGAATTTAAACCTTTTGAATGATGATCTTCAAAAAATACATTGAGTAATGTCCCTGTTAATAAAGAAATGAAACCCAATACTATAAATTCATAAGTAGAAACAGAATTTATAGCACTAACAGATTCCTGTTTATTTTTCAAAAGATTTTTGTGTGTGTGTGTGTGTGTGTGTGTGTGTGTGTGTGTGTGTGTGTGTAAGTGAGTGAATGCCCCCTGTATGGGGCACCCACGTAGGCTACAAGACCCCTTGGAGCTAGAGTTACAGGTAGCTGTCAGCCAGTCCACATGGGTGCTGAGAACTGAACTTAGGTACTCTAAAAAGGAGCAAGTACTCTCAACCTCTGAGCTGTCTCTCCAACTCCAGGGGCCACTTCTTAAAGGAGTTGCTATGATTCAGACAGCCCAGAGCATAGCATTTTGTTTCCTTTTCTTCCCCCCTTATGTCTCGACATTAGCTTTTCAAAGGGTAGTTGATGTGTTCTAGGTCCCTTTAAGAATATGGAAACAACTTTGTTCATTTGAAGAGCACATAAGAGGTAGCTGTGAAACTGCTTAATCCTACAGAGAGACTAATCCCTGTGTGTAACTTCTACTTTTAATAAAATCATCTTATTGGCTATGATTTTTAAGTTAAAGTTGAGCCTGGCCTGGTGGCTCTGGCCTGTAATTCTTGCTACTTCAGAAGCTGTGGCAGGAAGATTACAAATTGAAAGCAAGCCTGGCCAACCTAAGGAGATACCACCTCAAAAATAAATAAATGCAGAGATCTATTATATAAACCTAAGTATTAAGCAGTTGGTTTAAGTCCATGTCAACCTGGCAACATACCAGCAGAAGATCCAAGGCTCGTGACCTCCCTAGCACAACTTTCAGTCTTAGTCCTAGTACCTCCATTTTCAGCAACTGATGCCCAAGGAGGAGACTCTCAGTTGGCTGCTCAAAGCACTAAGAATGAGTGACTGCTAAGTTCTCAGTCCCAAACAGGATGTCTACAACACCACAGCCACCACCCTGACCTTTAGCCCCGGGAAACATCACAAAGAAGGGTTGAAAGGACTTTGGGAGTTCAAGGATGGGGAGCAGTGTGGTGGGGCACCATCTTCTGGATATACTTTGGCCATTGCAATCATTACACTGCCTGCATAAACGCCAAAAATGAGGAGATGGGAATGGAATCCTGAGAACAGTGAGGAGCCTAGCTGGGAAGAAAGGGTTCATCAGGATTGGGAGGGGGATGAAAGAGGGTAGTGGGAGATGAATGGTTTCACAGTGCACTGTATACAAGTATGATGATGTCAAAACAAATAAGTCTTAATAAATAAAAGGAAGGCTGGGGATACAGCTCAGTGGTACAGTGCTTGCCCAGCAAGTCTGTGGTCCTAAGTTCAATGCAGAGAATTAAAAAACAATGCAAAGAAGAACTAATTCAGCAGACATAGTGAATGATCACAGGCAAATATGCATAAGGAAGTTAACTGCAAACCTCTAGAACAATAACTCTTAGCTAGGAGCTATTGTATAAATGGCTGAAGGCAGGTTTGTCTTCACTGAGGCATAGAGTTTAGGGGGTTACTAGCACCTAGAAGACAGAACCCAAAGGTACATCCTGCACTACTCAGGACTGACTGGTTCCCAGCACAAACATTATCTGCCCCAAAATGTCAATGCCATGAGGCCAAGGAAAATGCCTTATGTGCTGTATCCACCCCATGTCCAAGCGAATTGCTCATGTTTATTAGATCTGTCTTATTATTCCTCAATGTTGATGTCAATGATTGTTACCACTAATGACTTTGCAAAGTTAAATTTATTCCTAGCTTCCTTAGTCCCTTCAGTAAAAATCACATTTTCCTAACTCTAGCCTGGAATTGATTCATCATCCTCAAAACAGAGTAAGTATTTTCTTCTCTTTGAGGTTCAAAAGAGATGTGTCTGTATTAGAGGGATTGAATCTTTCATTCCAGTTTAGTATTCCAAAGATGGAAGGAACTGACTAAGCCTAGGCTCGGATCTAATTTATCCTCGTGAGCTATTTAAAGTCTTCATTATCATAAAAATAATTGGTTATTTTCATAGTAAGACTACAATGGTTGTTAGCTTTGATACAGCTTCTAATGAGAATATTACTGAAACCGTGTTTCTTCTAAATGGATGATTCTTACCTAAGTAAAATTTTTACTTCATGTGCATGGGGGGGTGGTCTGTGAGTGTATGGGTGTGGGTGTCTGTGTATGGGTGTGGGTGTTTGTGTGTGGGTGTGGGTGTTTGTGTATGTGTGGTGTGTATCACGCTGTTAAACACTTCAGTTGAAGTAGCAATATAATAATTCAACCTTTTCTCCTTCTTGAGGAAAATCTGAAGCATTTGAATGATAGTATAAGTTAAATAAGTGACAATTAAAATCCTGTTTTGGCATCCTTCCCACAATGGCAGCTTGAGAACAAGGATTGGCTATGTGGCCACAGGACAACCTCTTTGGCTTCTTGCATAAATTTATGGTTCCTTACTCTGCCTGCCTTTCAGGTCCACTTGCTGCACTCTTCCTGCTCTCCTTGAAGCAGCAAATGGCTATCTACCACACACTACCTGAGTCCTGAGAATCCTGGGAGAAATCAGCAAACAGGAGGCCCCAAAAGAGGTGGAAAGGAGTGGGGGTAGGGGATACTAGAGCTCTCTGTCTTCTGCAGTAGATCCTGCTAAAAAGGCCTGTTGGAGTTCCACTTTTTCTTGCTGGATTCCAAAACTCAGTCCCAGTAAAGCTACCTCCCCTGCTTCTCCACTCTCCTTCTCACTCAGGTCTGTGTCTCCCTGCTATGATCCATTCCAATTTCCTTTGTAGCTTCAAATCATTTCTCTCCCTTCTGTAACTAGTCTTATGATGAAAGGCATGACTCTTCTCATTCTAGATGGAATAGGACTTCACTTCCTGGGACAGGACCTAAGGCTAAACAGAGATAGCATGCATTCCAAGAGTAGGCATTTCCTCAGTAGGAACTAGAGTTTTCTGATAGACAGTGCCTTCTCAAGTGGATGAAGAGAGAATATGACAGGGAGATTTGGGGAAGGCCTAGCTTCTGAATCATCACCTACAGTGTGGACTGGAAGTTACTACCTTTCCTGCTCACTGGAGGCACAACAAACTTCTGTTGTCCAGATGGCTCCAGATCTCTGACTTGCCTCTTCCAGCTGTATTATGTAGGCAAGTCACTTAACTTATAATCTTTGAGTCCCCTTTTCTGACAGATAGAGAATAAACATTTCATAATCCACGGGGTTATGATTTATCCACAATCTAATTTGGAGAAATAGTCTGAAGATTGCCTGGCTCATAGGGGAAGGCCCTCCATAACATGATTGTTTAGGTTCTTCTTGGTCACACATATACTAGGGATCGCATATATAATGACATAATCACAGTGCCCAGATTTTAGGTTTGTTTAACATTTAGTGTATTATCCCTGTACATCATAATCCTCAATAAAATAAATATTACTATTGACATCCCCTCTGGGATATTTTTAACCATGACTTCCTTTAATAGTGGAGAAGAGGGTATATGGAAGTGGAGTTGTTGATAAGTGAACAAATATTTTAAATCTATAAGAAGCAACTATTTAGAATTGTGCTTTCATGGTGTGTTTGTGACGGGGTGCACGTGTGTGCGTGGGTGTATGTCTGGAAACAAGACATTGTGTCTGTCCCTGATTCATTCTCCATCTTTCTTTGAGATATGGTCTCTCACTGAACCTCAAGATCACCAATTTGATAGGCTGGTTGTCTGAGAAGCCACAGGAATCAGGATTCTTCATGTCTATTGCCATCTCAGCCCTGGGATTACAAATGTGGACTGCTTTGCCTGGACTTTTACATGGATACTGGGGATCCAATGTCCTAATGTTTGCATAGCAAGCATGTTACTGACTGAGTCATTTTGCTAATCCAAAGAGTTTTAAAAATTGCCCTGGTTTCTTGGAAATCATTAGCTATATAAGAAAGTGTAACAGGAATTGCTAAGCGGTTTTATTAATTAAAAAAAAAAAACTGGAGACAGATATTGGGGTGAAAACTGAAAGATCAGAGGAATAGAACAAGCCAGCCACAAGTTCTTACCACTAGGAAATCCTCAGCCCAAGAGAGCTACTTCCTGTATACTCAGCTTTCTATACCTTTCTATACCTTGCCATCTTACTTCCTCTCTTTGCCCAACTCTATCACTTCCTGTCTGTCTGTACAGACCTCTATGGTTAACTAGTGCTGGCATTTAAGGCGTGTGTCACCACACCTGGCTTTGTTCCCAGTGTGGCCTTGAACTCACAGATATCTGGATGGATCTCTGCCTCCCAAATGCTAGGATTAAAGGCATATGCTACCATTGCCTGACCTCTATGTTTAATATAGTGGCTGGCTTTGTTCTCTGATCCCCAGGGAAGCTTTATTTGTTAGAGTACAAATAAAATATCACCACAAGAAAGACCTGCAATAAAAATATAAACCTGGAATCAAAAAATTCTGGGACTTTTGAATAACCCCCATGCTTTTTAAGCATTTGATTAACCAGTACCCATGTTGCTCATTTGCCCTCTCCTTCTGACCAAGTTCTGTCTCTCTCTTCTGTTTTATCACCTCTTCTCACCTACACTTCTAAGTTTTATTACCTCTGTCATCCCTCTCCAGTCTCCATCTGGACTTAGAGGCTTGGAAAACCACAGGAGGACCGTTGTCTGATATTTTAAGGGAAAAATAGCCAACTGCAGTCACCAAGGTTTTCTGAAAAAAGCCTAAGTATGAATAATGACTTTCTCCTTTCTCTGGTTACTATCTTTATAAAGACCTGTTTCCAGATATTTCAGCTACATCCATTCCCAAAGACAAGTGTTCTTTCACGGCTAAGTGTACTCAAGGATTCTTCTAGAAGTCATAGAACACTTTTCAACTGCAAAATTTTTAAATGACACAGTTAACTTTTACATCAAACTCTGCCTAACTGCAAAAGAAGGTAATTTTCTATAATTTTTTTGTGCTCACAGGAAATAAGTTAAAGTCCAACTTACTTGTGACCTTGTCTTATAGATACGTTACCATAAGTATAGGCATTTTATGTCAAACTCCATGATAGTTGTTTAAATACAAAATACTTTATAATAGAGCAGTTCTCTAAAGCCCAATATTTAAGTAGAGTTAATATTCCAGTATGAATTTTTGACTTTCGGGTGATGTTTCTCTCAAAATTATCACATACACTTAGACGTGTACTTCACTCCACAAGTTCATAGTCGTTGGCTAGGGAGATGGCCCAGCCAGTGAAGAAGTGCTGCATGAGCATTGAATTCAGACCCGGACTCAGACCCCAGACCTATGTAAAGAAGCCTTGGAGGCACTATGGCGTGCACCTATTGTCCTCACAATGTTGAGGTAGAGACGGGCAGATCCCTGGAACTCACTGGTCCTAGTCAAGCTGAATCAATGAGTTTTAGATTTTGAGTCAGACTCAAAATATGAGGTGGAGCGTGATAGAGAAGGACACCTAATAAGAACTCAGGCTGTCCACACACACACACACACACACACACACACACACACACAAACACACACACATATGTACATACAAATAAACACAAACTCATGAACATGCACAAATAAGCTTGTGTCTTTATAGCTTTTAGTTTTCTCTTTTTCTTTATGATGATGAATTTACTCTTTGGCAGTTTCATATATGTGTGTAATACATCCTCATCTGCACACCGTCTCTTCTTCCCCATCCACCCTTACCAGCTTTTTCTCCCACTGAGTCCCCATCCCACTTACATGTCCTTTGGTTTTGTTTTTGCATTTGCTTTGTGACCTACTGAACTTAACCAGGGTCAGCTGCAAGGGCACAGATGTGGAGCTATCTAGCGGTGCATGAGAAAGCAGCTGTGGCTACATCACTAAGGAGAATGGCTTTTTCTCTACCAGCAATCCTTGGCTCCTATGAGCTTCCTTAGGCGTGAGCTGGGCCCCATGAGCCCCTCTTAGGTCTGTGACTAAATATTTTGGTGCTCAGTGGTGGGCAGATGCCATGAAGCTGTATCATCTGCTGTGAATTCATGAGTACTTCATCTGCCATACCTGTAATACTGTATGTCACATTCTTCTTCCCAGCACTTATATCCTTCTGAATCCTAATGTGAATTTCCCTGAGCCTTGGGGAGACTAATATGTCCAAGGCTGAACACTCGAGTTGGTTGTTCTCAGCACCTTGACCAGCAATATGGAGGTTCACCCTTAGTGTCCATGACCTCCCCAGCCATAGACTTTTGACAAGGCCCTTGATACAGAGAATGAGCTCCCTCCTACAAAGATGGCCTCAGATCCCTGAGAAATCTGTTGGTTATCCTGCTGATCTTCCTCAAAGCTGGGCTTTGCATAGTACTCTGGCTCTTCATTTTCATAGCCTTAGACATCAATGCTATTGTCTCCACCTCATTGACATTCCCACTTAAAACAGTCACTTGCGTTGCCCAGTCCTGTTCATAGAGTTAGAGACAACATTCAAACAAAAGTTAAAAATTCGTTGTAAGTACCAAGTCACTGCAGAGCCTCCCTATCCAAAGAAAAGTCAGGATCTATTGTAGTCCATAATCATAATTTCTGAGAAGATGTGCCATTGCTTATCTTAAAAGATGCTTTGAAAAGCAACTGTTACATAAAATCCTCATGGCATTTGGCAAGTATCATTTCACTTTAAATATCCGCTTTCATATGTATGACCAGGGCCATGTGCCCAGATCCTGGTGAACTGAACATATTCCAGTAGAAACAGCATCTCCTCCAGATGAAATGAACCAGGATTTATGCAGCCACCTGTACAATACATTAGCTGCCACCTGCAGACCTACCCAGCTGTGCAAAATTCACTGAAATAAATAGGCTAAAGTGGCCAGAAGTAGGGAGCAGATTGAGGAGCCTGGGAATAGGAGCCAACACAAATGCAAAGAAAAGCTGAGGGGAGTCAGACCCAAACCAAACCAAACAAAGCACTCAGTCTCAGGAAGAAAGGATGTAAAGGCTTCTGGGTTAACTACAGGTCAGTGGACAGCAATTGTCTGGCCAAAATGTATTGAGCTGACTGTTCTTGTTTGTGTAACTAGATAATTTCAGTCATCAAAACTACAATTCTCACAACTGAAATCCACACACTATTGTGCTAAGCTGAAAAGGATGGAAGTAAAATAGCCACCAGCTAGTGAGAGGGCCCCGATGATACAAACATTTGCTTATTCCTTATAACCGCTAACTCTAACTGGAGTTCATGTCTTAAAATGCAGTTCTCCGAAGCAGCATGGCATAAGGCGCATGCTAACCTGTGGATTTACTGTGAAACAAATGAAATCTGAGTTTGGAGCCCTCCACTAAACATGAGCCCCTGTGTTGTGTTCAGGAAAGGAAGCCACACTGTAATCCAGAATAATTTTCATCTTAGTATTCCTGATAAAAGCCTGTTCTGGTTTTATTTCTGTTGTTGTGGCAAATACCCTAACAAAAAGCAACTTTAGGGAAGATAGTATTTATTTGGATTGCAATTCCAGGTCACAGTCCATCACTGAAGCAACAACTTGAAGTCAGACTTGCTTGCTATTTCACACGGCATTCCCTCTGACAAAGAAACTAACTTCACATCCAAAGAAATATTTCAGGAACCATTATGGATGTTATTTGTTGCCTGGAGGGTAGGCAGATGCCCAGCTAGTTTCCTCATGTAGTTCAGGACCACCTGCCTAGGGAATAGTGCAGCCCACAGTCAACTGTGTCCTTGTACACCAATTGACAGTCAACAGTCTCCAACAGACATGACCACACACCAAGCAGATTTCTCACAAACAATTCTAGGTGGTGTCAAGTTGACAGTTAGAGCTAACCAGGTCACTACCCAAAGGGACATCAACAGAGGGGCACCTGGGTCTCCAAGGCTCCAGGAATTACAGCTTTGCTTCCTTTTGTTGTCAGTAATTATCAGTTTTCCTACTTTCATGTGGGTTTTTGTTGTTGCTTTAAAAATATTTCTGTTTTGGTTTTGAGATAATACCTTACTCTGTAGCCCAGACTTGGTTCAAAACCAATGTCATCCTCTGGATCAAAACCAATGTCATCCTCTGGATTCTGCCTCCTTAGTGCTGAGAATACAGGCATGAGCTACCAGGTCCAGCCTCATTCCAAGTCCCTTCCTATGTCTGCCTTCCTAGTCCTGGGATTGGGACTGTAGGTGTGAGCCACCATTCCCAGCCTTTCCATACCCCAATTCTTAAAAGAGTTTTTGTGACCCCAAGTTTGTATTAGTGATACACAGAATTAAATAATAAAAATTGAGAGATTTTCTTTTCATAAAGCTAAATGGTTGACTTTGGCCAGAGTTGTACAGGTCTTGCCTTGCTCTCTGTTTGTTGGAAGGCTTTGAGGTTATTTCTCTGTTTTGTTTTGCTGATGAATGCTCTCTGTTTTAGAAACGCTGCCCACAGATAATAGTTAACAAAAAAAAGTCTTTATGCATTACAATATATAATGAAAAATTCTACATCAGAACTGCCCAAACACCAAAAAAGCATAATGAGCACAATGGCACTCAACAAACAAGAAGTTTCCTGTTTGCAACAGAGGGACCAGCATGCCCTGGGGATGGCTGAGAATCACTGTTGGGGTGACGTGTATGTGATGGAGTTTGTCCCGGGATTTGGACTGACAGGGTCTTTGGGGGAGTGGGCAGGTCTTGGTATTGCTCTAGATAGACTTGTTTTGGAAGGAAGTTTTCAGATTTTATAACTAGAGAGGAAATAAAGTGGAGCCAAAGCAGTAATTAGCAAAGAAATATGATTCATTCATTAATAGGAAAAAGGGAGGCCCAGGCTTGCTCTCAGTTTGGGCTGTATTCTTCCTGTTGTCTGTGCATGTGTGATCTCTTTATCTATCTATTCTTCACAAAGAGTAGCCTGTGTAATGTGATTTTTTCCCCTATGAAATTGTTTCACAGGACAGCATGGTTGAGCTGTTGGAGCCACACTGGCTCCAAGACACATCCAGGAAGTGTATTTGTGTCTCTAACTTCTCACCAAATTACAAAGGACATGGGAGTGAGGTCTGAAACCCATATATGTCACTAACTGGTTGTGTGACTGTAGGGAAATCATTAAGTGGCACTAGATGCCAGTGTCATTGATTTTAGGAGGGAGATTGCTAGGAGCATGCGTGTTTCCTGTGGAGTGCTGTGGTTGGGAGTGTAGACTCAGAGCAGTGTTGTCTGCTTGGCTGTTGCTGCCTCCCCCACCCCTCAGGTGACGTCTGTATTAGTTATTGACTTCTTGCTCATTATTGAGGATGGTAATAGCATCTACTTTCTGAGTTTGCTGTAATGATGCAATTAGGTCAGGGTTGTGAAGATTATAAAGCGAGTATAGCAGTAGTCAAGCATGTGGGGCATCAGCAGTGCCAGTTGTAGGTGATGGTCCTGAGGCTTCCCACTCTTCATTGTGCATACATCGTGTTTCACATGCTATCTGTGTAATGTAGACAAGCCCATTAACCTCTTTGCAGTACTCTCATGAACTATAAGGTCCCAGGTAAATCTTGGAGCTTCTTCAGTGTCAGTGGACTCTGAGAGGAACCAGTGGGGATTTCAAGATCTGTTACTGTGCTAATCAAGCTGTCATAATGCTCCAAGAATCTCAAAGGCTCTTCTCAGGTTCGTTTTATGACTTAGAGGACCATGACTTGATACAGCATTAATAATTTGCACAGTCACCATACCTTGCAGTAACTTGGACACATATCCCCAATTCTCACCAACTTCTCTGAGATTAGGAGCTGCTATGCCGAAGGCTCTTTAGAGAGAAGAGATTTGAATAGTATTTGATCTTAGCTATATAAAAGCAAATGGATTTGGAGCCAGTTAGAGCATCTGAGAATTCAAGAAAACAGCAATTCCAGGAAAATATAAATAAAATACTTAATGAAATTCACTGAGATCTCAAATCCCAAATGCCATTTTCTTGCATGTCTTGTTTTCTCATTTTCATGTGTAAAACAAGGAACTGAAATTTCTAGACCAGTATCGAGCATCCTGGCTATACATTTTAAATATTCTTCTAGGATTTATCTTTAAAATTTTCTGTAATTATTCTTCTTTTTACTGATCCTGCTGTTGAATAAAACCAACATTTGAAGTGTGCCTGACATTGCATCTCTGAAACTCCTGGGTGTGTGCATTTCTTCCAGATGAGTTTTGCTTGCTGCAGCATTTGGTTTTGTGTCACTGGAAATTATTTTTACAAATCAAGCCTGGGAGAGAAGTGATACAACACCATACTCGGAGGAACCGGGAGGGAGGAATGGTTGGATGCATTAGTGACATTAGGCCAGCACTTGAATTTTCTTCAAATTACCTGCACAGTCACATCTGCCAGGGCATGTCAATGAGAAGGCTGACTTTCAGTCTGTCTTTTGTGCTGCCTTTCCTGGCCTTTGTGGTATCAGAATCTTGTGTTTGAATGGACATACAAATTTTACCATCATATAAAAAGTGATCATGTCAGAAGGAAATGAAACTACAAGTTAAGAGCCCTCATTATTGGATAGACACAATGCTAGGGATAGCTCACAGGACTGTTTTATTCAGCTCTTCCAGCTCTGGGAAAAGAAAATATCTTCTCCTTTGAAATGATATTTTTGTTGTTGTTGTTTTTTTGTTTTTTGAGACAGGGTTTCTCTGTGTAGCTTTCCACCTTTCCTGAAACTCACTCTGTAGCCCAGGCTGACCTCGAACTCACAGAGACCCACCTGCCTCTGCCTCCCAAGTGCTGGGATTAAAGGCATGTAAAAT
Organism: Peromyscus maniculatus bairdii; assembly: GCF_049852395.1. NCBI lineage: Eukaryota > Metazoa > Chordata > Mammalia > Rodentia > Cricetidae > Peromyscus > Peromyscus maniculatus. The sequence goes on from NC_134854.1 coordinate 118,852,860, forward strand.
GATTTTTAAAAAGGGTACAAGATATTAAGAGGCAAAACTCAAACATTATAATTGAGTTTGGACATCTCACTTTATGTTTAGATTTCTTTTATAATTGCATGAATGTATGCACTGTTTTTTGTTTGTTTTTGTTTTTGACCAAATCGACTGTCCAGTCACCTCCTCCCAACTCTTTCCAGGTCCTCCTCCATGACATCTCCCTCCCAACTTCATCTCTACTCAACTGATTCCAGTTAGTGCTGCTGATGTGCATTGGAATAGGACCATTCACTGGAGCACAGATAACTTATTTGGTTCTACATCTCTTAAAAAAATGAACAAACAAACAAAAAACTGATGCTTCTCCTCCAGCAGCCATCACCTGCCAATAGCTCATCTGCTAGGGTTGAGACTTTATAGCCCTCTCACAATGGATTTTCATCTGGTTGATTATTTTATGCAGGTCTTGTGCATGCCACATCCACTGTGAGACCATGGGTGCAATGGCCCTGTCATGTCTGGAAAACACTGTTTAGTAGCAATTTTTTCAACTTCTGGTTCTTATAATTTTTATTCTCCATTTTGCTCAATAATCACCAAGCTTTGAGGGGAAGGTGAAATAGACCTCCCATTTGGGGCTGAGTACTCTGTAGTCTCTTATTCTCTGTACTTGGACAAGTTGTAGATGTTAAGTAAGCCGAAATAGCTCAGTTGGGAGAGCGTTAGACTGAAGTTGTAGATGTTTTTTTTTTTGTTTTTTTTTTTTTTTTGTTTTTTCGAGACAGGGTTTCTCTGTGTAGCTTTGCGCCTTTCCTGGAGCTCACTTGGTAGCCCAGGCTGGCCTCGAACTCACAAAGATCCGCCTGCCTCTGCCTCCCAAGTGCTGGGATTAAAGGCGTGTGCCACCACGCCCGGCTGTAGATGTTTATATTAAGCATCATATATTACAAAAAGAAGCTTCTCTAATGATGGCTGAGCACTGCACTAACCTATGGGTATAAAGGCAAGTATTTAAAGGACAATTTGATACTATGTCCATTTAGCAACATAATTGTAGCTTCTCTCCTAGGGCCTTATGACCTACCCAGCTATGAGATCTTGACCCAGGTAATACTACCGGGTATGAGTTCTATAATATCAGAAAGTGAATGGATACCCCTGAAGCATGCATGTCACTGTTATACAAATGGACATATCTTATCAGGCTGGTCATTATTGTAGCTGTCAGAGTTCAGAGCTGAGTAAGAACATCTGCCTTTAAGTAAAAAGTTATACACGCTAGGCTCTAGATTCCATTGCCAAACTGCTACCACATCCAGATATATTTGAGTGTTAACAGGAAGACTAGTTTAGAATCTTAGGACTATCAGAGTTTTAGCAAGAAATAATTTTATATAGGCTTGGAATTAAAATGGATATAAAACTAGGCAGACACCAGATGAGTTAATTATTAACTTTGATGTTAGGCCAATCTTAATTCAAGTGCTAATTTCTACAATCATTAACAGCATGAAATAGGTCAAAATAGCAAATATCACTAAGATTTCATTCCTTTGTCAGTAAAATGGGGGATAGCAGTACAGCTTCATTAGATTGCAAATGAGCTTAGGCTCATGCAAATCCTTGACACAGTCCTGGGCGACAAGTAAGTACTTAACAGAGTACTTTGGTGAGTATTATTACCACTTGTGCATGGTTCAGTGTCCTTTATTCATAGTTAACCAAAGTGCATGGAAATCTCCAAACTGAAATGAATGATAGGACTGTTATAATGAAGGAAGCTTTTCCACAAAGCCTGTTCTGTGACTCATATTTAATGCAAGATGTAGATACTTTCTCCTTGATTAGCTTCTATCAGGGAAAATAAGTGGATTCAAATACCCCACAAACTGGAGACAATCTGAATCCTTGAGAATTGTCTCCACAGCCTGTCATACAATATGAGGAGGGTTTTTAAATGGGCATCTAAATGTAAAGAGTAATTAGGATCAGAGGAATGTTAACGTTTTTTCCAGAATAAACAGTGTCTACAAGGGTGTATTTATGGTTAATCTTGCCTGACTCTGATCTGTGAATCTTCAGTGTAAAAGGACATCACCATTTGAAGCTACTGAGGCTCATATTTTTCTCATCTTTCTCAACTGGAATGATAGCTTCGACTTTTATGTTTTTTCCATGCTGAGTTTTCATGAATCAGCTGCTTGGGGATCAACTGGTATTCTGTGCTGTTCTCTCAGTTACATTCCCCAGTGACGGGCTTGGGATGTTTGTGAGTGCTGAAATTACCAATTTCATAAAATTGCTTCTGATGTTGGGTAAGATGCTATTTTTATTGAGCACAGCAATTGCCGCCCCAGCTTCAGGAGGACACGCTCTTCCTCTTGATGATCCTATTTAGTTTCAGATTTGTGTTTGGGGAAAGCAGTGATTACACAGTTTTGAAGCCCCTTGAGCTGCAATTGCTGGGGAAACTGTCTGCTGGGCCAGGAAACCAGTCTGAGCATTTCAACTGTTTGCTGAAAGGCAGTAACAAACGTTTCAACCTTGGTGGGGCATTGCAAATTGTTTAGAGCCTTTTCCGGGAACTTGCATAAAGCAGCAGGCAGATGTGAGGCATACATGCACTATCTATTCATTTTTTATATTGTTGAGCTCACTTTAGAATTCACTTGGCCTGAACATCAGCTCACAGATAACACTGTTTTCTGTACACCTCCTATTTTATTCATCCATTTTAGAGAATAGATTGCTTACCCACAATGAATGTATATGTAGCTGTTGTACCTCTGAAGAACAGAGACTGATGAAATTGAGCCAGAAATTAGAACCTAGTGGCAGAACACAGTGAAACGGAAATCCAGAAGAGGATTAGACAGTAAACAAGAACACTGATAGAATATAATAAAATGAAAATCAAGTGGAAGGTAGATGGGGTCCAAGCTATACAGAATGGAAAAATCTGAACTCCATGACGTTATTCAACCCTATAATGCTCACTGTGACCCTGCTTACCTCTCTGTAGTCTCCATGGAGATGCAGAACATAGTCTATTGTAGTCACACTTAATGGTACATCTTGAATTTGTGGTGTCTTAGTTTTCAGTCTCTGTGCTCCTCCTTGGGCTCTCTGTGCCAGGATAACCATCCACAACCAGTTCTATCACAGGAAAGCCTTGTAGGAGGTGGTGAAGGTCACTGACATGTTGGAAACTCGCTTTGATGCTTATGTCACAGATCCTTATGATGAAAGCCTTTTTGCTTTTATCAAGCAACTGTCCTCAGCAGTGGTTGTTTTGTTTGAGTGTTACTAAAATTTCATTAAACTCCAGTCACACATTCTCAATCCAAGCTATTGTTTAATGCTAAAGCTTTGGAAGAGTTTTGTATAGGTATTGCTGGAAATAGGAGAGATTCAGACAGCCTGTGGCTGTGTTTGAGACATCTCTGAGCTACACGTTTATAGAGAGGTTTTTGTGCCCAGAGATGAAAATAGTTTGGTTTCTTAAGCCTCATTCATTCCAAACTATATAAACAAGTTAATTGATGAAGAAACAAATTCATTGTGGTAACTTGGAGCCAAGATCACTCATCTTCTATGAGATCATTAGGAAACTGGTGTGATTCATACAGAACCAATATACTTGGAATAGCTAAAGCAATCTTAAACAATAAGGATGAAGCAGCCGGAATCCGTATTATATGGCAAAGCTTATAGGCATGTGTTACTATGTTACATAGACCAACACAGTAGAATGCCTACAAGTAAACCTGAGCATTCATAGTCAACTAACATTCTGCAAAGGCACCAAGACAAAGTAAAGAGAGACTCTTCAGAAAACTGTGTTGAGAAAACTGGGTAACCATGTGCAAAGTAATATTTAAAATGGCCACATCTTAATCACATACAAAATTCAACTCAGGATGGTAAATACAACAGCAGAGTAGCAGACAAAGGAGCTCAGCTTTTGGGTGGGCAGAAAAAGCAGTGCCTCACCATAGCATGTGCCCTTGTCTGAAAGTTTCATGTTTCTTCTGGATGAAGCAACATCAGTTCTGGATACAGAAAGTGAAAAGGTTGTCCAGGAAGTCTTGAGCAAAGCCAAATGAGGCCACACCTGTATCATAATCACATACTGCCTATCCACTTTCTAGATCATCAAGTCTTTTTCATAGACTTGATGATCATGGGGATTCAGAATGGCGAGCTCAAACAGCATGGTACCACCCAGCAGCTTTTGCACAGAAAAGCATATATTTATCTATGGTCAGTGTGCAGACTGGAGCAAAGTGCTTGTGAACTGTGATCATGGAAGACATTAAATATTTTTAAAATGTTTTTATTACTACATGACATTTAATCAAAATAAAAAGAAAGCACTTATTAAATAGCCAATTGTCTATTTCCTGTTACAATGAAAAGCATTTAGCCCAGTTTATAGTCTGCAGAGACTTTGTAATTTAAGGAACAGAAATAGATGCACTGTGGAATGTAGAGTAATGTCGGGAGGCAGAGCCAGGCAGATCTCTGTGAGTTCAAGGCCAGCCTGGACTACCAAGTGAGTCCCAGGAAAGGCACAAAGCTACACAAAGAAACCCTGTCTTGAAAAACCAAAAAAAAAGTTATATTATATAATTTATAAAAGAGTTTAAAGTAAATATTTGATAGTACTTAATTTTATTTATACTTTCTCATGTGTAGCTATAGCTGATGGCCTAGCTAAACAAATTATGTATGTATCAAAACTTATTGAAATGTATCTATAAAGTATATATAGTGAAATTTCATTTTTAAAAAGATGGATAAAGACCTAAGCATAATACATAGACGTATACTCCTAAAAAGAATAAGATGAAAGATCTATGATATAAGTCTTGCTGAAAGCCAGTCAACAAAGTCAAAAGAAGAAGGTGAAAACTACATCAAGCTTAAGTGCTTCTACAAGAAAGGGGAAAAAGTTGATAAAATTAAAAGGCAATCTACAGAATGTGAGAAGATATTTGCAAAAAATAAAATGCTTGAGAATTCGATCCTAGATACCAAGAACTTACGCAGCTCCATAACAACAGAAGAAAAGATTTAAAAGTTGACAGAACATCTGAGAAGCTATTACCCATGGAAGACAGGGATGAATGATGGACATATGGAACTGAATCAGCAATACTCAACACTGAGGAGATAAAAAGTCAAAGACATAGTGTGAGGTAACACCTCACACTCATTACAGTGGCGGTTTGCAAGAGACAAAAACATGAGTGTTGGGGGATATGCAGAGAAGGGGGAATGCCTGCACAGACAGATGCTGTGTGAAAACCTAAGGTGGATAATGATTGGAAATGATATTGAATGCCAGTCACTGGCCTCCATATACACCTGCACACAGGTGTATGCACACATACAGAAACGCATAAAAATAGACAGATAGAGAAAACATCCCTACTATATGTGGTAGGTTGATGCAATGAACATAGTGTGTTTTAATTATTTCATTGCTGCACTTGTTAGATTGTGAGAAAACTTGAATATGTGGTTGAGAAGATCCTCAAATGGAGAAGTTTCTTGTGGAAATATTACTTACTAAATATTGTGTATACAGATCACTCTGTAAAATCCTCTGGTTCAGAGCTGGGCATGGTGGTGCACACCTTTAATCCCAGCACTCAAGAGGCAGAGGCAGGCGGATCTCTGTGAGTTCGAGGCCAGCCTGATCTACAGAGCAAGATCCAGAAAAGGCACCAAAGCTACACAGAGAAAACCTGTCTTGAAAAAAACAGAAAAAAAAATCCTCTGATTCAATAGCTCTAATCCTGTATTTTTAACAAATTCCCAAGTTATACCAATATCACCATTGAAAGCCAGTATTTTGAAACTATTGCCCGGAGGCTTATGTGTTCTATATGTCCTTGTTTACATGTCTAAGGTGGGTCAATGATATACTCAGCCGTGCATTCATTCACTGATCCTCTTCGGTGGTAGACCTAACACTTTGGGATTAGATAATAAGAAGGATAGAAAACAAGACAGTTATAAAAGTAAATCCCAGCAACTACATGCTTCAACCTCAAGGCATCCCCTACCATCTAGAAATCATCTCTCATTAACCCAAATTAGCATTCTTTAATCCCAAAACCCCAAACCCTTTAAGCTCCAAAATCAAGAGCCTTTTTGAACTCTTACATGATGCATGTGGAAACTATTCCATCAACAATTGCTTCATGGATGAGATTGTTAAAAACAGTATTTAAAACTAGCTTTGAGCTACATGGATGTGGTAGAGATGAAACAGAAATGTGTTTTGCCTTTGACTTGGCTTTCATCCCCACGAGGGGTCTCATTATGTACATTCAAATATTGTAAAATTCAAAAAGCATTCCAAAATGTAAAACAAAAACAAAAATGTCTGGTGTTAGTATTTCAGATATGGTGTGCTGACCCTCCTGCACTTGTAAATCTTAGTAACTTGTCAACGGAGGGACAGAGCCTGAGGATTGTAAATGTGACTGTTGTTTTTCATATTTCAGAAAAAGGAATATGTTTGGATTGAAGGTTTCAATTACATACCTTGATTTAGAAGGGAGTTTAGAATGTTTTTCCTTTCTCCTCACAGAATAAGCTAGTAATTCCTCCAGACTGATAGAGTTGGGGAATTGAGCAGTGCTATTGAATTTACTACCAACTCTTTTATTTAAATTCAGAGTTAGGGGAATAAAAAGAGTAAGAATAATAACAGTAGGCACATTGTTTTCCAGATATGGGAGTGTCCAGTTATCCAAGTATCTACTCTGAATATTCCTGTAGTATCACTTGCCTATTTTGAACTCCAAGAATTGGCAAGAATTGAGTTGTCCAAACAGATCAAATTTTCCATGTCTATGATTATATGATGGTCTTATGGTGATGTTTGTGACTCTTTTAGTTTTCAAAGAGATGCATTAGACCTGACTTGAGTATCTGACTGACTGAGATTTTCAGGCATTTCCAATGGTTTATGCCCACATTATAACCATTTTTTAAAATCAGATAATATACTATAAAATGTATGAAATACTTTTTCATACACATAACAACCCCCAAAGATATAATAATTATATCTAATGTGGAAGGTTATTAAGTGTACTTGGTTTAATAATTTCCATTGATTCTAAAAATTGATGGATAAATGATGAATGTTATCAGTCCCTAGAATGAATGTCAATTTGTTCATGAATTATTTGCTGAAACAAAAATGTCCTTAGAAAGGAAGAAATCCCCTGGTAATGCTGGCAACATGGAAGATTTATTTATGGCAAATATTGCTTAGTTGCTTTGCCAAGCTTTGATTTGTAAACTTTCTTTGCAATTTCTGAATCCTTGCCCACTACTTTCAGCATTTGTCAGTATTTCTATTTTTCCTGAATGTACTGAGTTGGGAAAGTGGTAGATCACCATGGATGGGAAAATTTGGAGCCAGCCCGACCTGGGCTTGAAGCCCATCACCACCTTTTGCCAACTGTGTGGCCTTAGGTAAAACAGTCTCCCTGATCAGTGGCTTTCAAAGATTATGCTAAAAGAACATAACATCCAGTTTGTGCTTTGAAGATTAAAGGTAATATAGGTAAAACAGCTAGTTGAGAGCCCTTCCATAGATATTGACCATGGTTATTTTAATGTTATTGGAATGGGCAGCCTCTGGAACTGGTCAATGTGGCATCCTGTTTACTGTGGGTTTAGAATCTCATTTTCATGAATTGGGGATTTTTACCTGCTTCCCTGATACTCTATGACTCACACTTAGCCTATCTATTCAATTTTTAAAGAAAATCTGGAAATCTAAACACTCTTATAGACATTCCTATTCTTTTAAATATCAAATATATTTATGAAAAATCACATCTTTGGCCATTCATCAAAGTCTATGACCACCTTCTGATTCATTACTAGGAAGTTAGGCAGGATGGGTATTTTAAGCAAGTTGTCCACTTGGTAATGTATCTTGTAATGTTTGACAGTTTAGATTATTTGAAACACTGTCCTTTCACCCAGCTTTATTGAGATATCATTGCTATACAAAAGAACTACATTGTTATATAACAATACATAGTTAATGTATACAATTTGTTAGCCATATATATTTTGTTTTTCAAGTGATCATCCCTTCAATCAAGAGAATGAAAATACCCAAAGCTTCCAAAACTTTCCTTGTGTCTGGGCTGAAGAGATGTCTCAGTAGGAAAGTACCTCTCTCACAATCATAAAGACCCATGTTTGGATCTGTAGTACCCACATAAATAAAATCTAGATAATAGGAGTAGGCTCTCCTCTGGGGCCTATGACCTAACCAGTCACAGGTTCTTGGCCTAGTTAATAGTACCAGGCATGAATTTCACCTTTAGATCAAGCTTTAAATGTACTCTGAAGTGGATCATTATTCCCATAACATTTAGGCCCCTACTGTGCATGTGGGCACACCTTACCAGGCCAGTCATTGTTGTAGCTCACAGATGCTGTGGGATGTTCTGTATGTTAAATGTGTTGTTCTGATTGGTTAATAAATAAAACATGGATTGGCCAGTAGCTAGGCAGGAAGTATAGGCAGGACAAGGAGAGAGAAGAATGCTGGGAAGTGGAAGGCTGAGGCAGAGAGATGCTGCCAGCTGCCACCATGAGAAGATGTTAAGATACCAGTAAGCCACGAGCCATGTGGCAACTTATAGATTAGTAGAAATGGGTTAATATAAGATATAAGAACAGCTAGCTAGAAGCCTGCCATAGCCATACAGGTTGTAAGTAATATAAGTCTCTGTGTGTTTACTTGGTTGGGTCTGAGCAGTTGTGGGACTGGTGGATGAGAGAGATTTGTCCTGACTGTGGGACAAGCAGGAAAACTCTAGCTACCCACAGAGTCCACAGCTGAATAAGACTGGTGAATTGTTTTTTTTCCAGTAGTGTAAATAGAATAATCCAGCACTATGAAATCTATCAAACACCTTTCTTTCTCTCTGTCTCTGTTGTTCTCCATCTCCCTCCCTATTCACCCTCTCCTCCCCCACACACCATGGCTCACAGATCATAGGGGAAGAGGAGAGCAAAACAACTTTAAGAGTCAGATTTAGTGGATATCAGCAGCAAGACAGTATTTGATGGACACAAGAGGGCCGTTGCACAAATAAGCTCACAGCATCTGTGATTGTGTAAGATCAAGGCAGACAAAATCCCAAGACTGCATTGAGGGGATGTATCTAATGACATCCCATCCCTAGCTAAGAAGCTATTGTCAACTGAAGGCTACAAAAGGAAGAAGAGTAAGTTTGCTATGGGATGCAGCATTTGAAAGGTTACCCATGCTCCAATAGGTGGTCTTACATCCATGAATATGCAGGAAGCAGTAAGTAGACCCAGTGGGTTTAAAAACAAAGGAGGAGGGGAGGAAGGAGAGGGGGCAGGGAGGTAGCACATACATGAAGTTGGGAGAGAAAAGTGATAGGATAGGATGGGGGAGGCATCGGAGCTGAAGGACTGGGGGTGGATTTGATCAAAACATGTTCAACATGTGTATAATATTTTCAAACAATAAACAGTTTTACACTGAATATGATGGTATACATCTACACATCTGTAACACAGCACAACTAGGGCTGAGACAGAGATCCTAGGAATTCACTGGATGGTTGTCCCACTTAGAAATCTTGTCTTAAAAATGAAGTTGAGAGTGATGGAAGAAATCACTTGCAGTTGACTACTGGCCTCCATGCACACACACACATACATATAGCACACATATACCGATGGGGGGAGAGAGGGAGAGAGATTATGTCCATTTGTTATTTTTGTTTCATGTTGTTCCTGTGTGTATATGTCTCTTGGATATTTAAGACCCATCTCCCCTCCTTGCCAAGTGTTTACATATGGTATTTTTAAAGAAATAATGGACTTGTGTGTGAAAGACGCAGGGGTGAGCAGGTTGTCACTTCTGAGGGATTCCTTGCTTGTGAAGCCCACATCCCCCTAGCTTTTGCATTCTTTTCTGTTGCCTCTCTTCTTTTTACTATTTTAAATGAAAACAAAAACAAAAGATCAGCATAGCATGCCTGAGACAAGAGCCCAGAACCAGTGTCATGAAGTCACTGAAGCTCACATGGTGGAGGTTTCTAATCACTTACTGGGTTTCTGTCAGATGAGATTAGCCCATGTTCAAGTGCAATGCTTAAAGTTCTTCTGGCTTGGAGCTTATTTAATGATGTGGGTATTTGTTTTCGCTGTACAAGCTTATATTGAAAACTCTTCTCCCTGGTGAGTTCTGGGTTACCTGGTATGGATCTTTTGTGCCCATTGTTAACAACACTTGGATGAGGCCTGGCCTTAATTTCTACTTAAATAATGGAACTCATCCATCACATCTCAGAGGGCCTTTTTGACATGGTCAGTGCTTATTGATGTTCAAAAAATAAGTCTTCGTTTCAAACTTATGTTTAATTCCAAAGCAATTGCCTTAGGCTGTACTCTACTGTCAATACTGAATAAGGGGCCTTGCAGGTGGCTTTGCTTTTTAGTGATTTCTGACTCTCAACCAAAAAGATCCTTCCTTGTTTTCCACTAGGTTTCAGCTAGTGATTCTGTGAACAGTAAAGTGCCCAAAATGCTATCTAACAAAAGTAATGCTGATGCTCACCACATTTCTCTCTTCCACTTATTGTCTAGCTTTATCTTTTATCTGTGTAATCTTTTATCTATTATGTTCCAAATTCTAGGTCAAGCCCCTAGTCATATAATATTGTGTGTTCACCACCTTTCCCTCTTATCTGCACCAAAATCTTATAAAATAGGTATCATTGCCCTTTTTTGTGAACCCAAGGCTAGAGGGATTTAAAATAATTAAGTTAGGATTCAAAACTTTGCTTTCTGGTTCTAAAATCATACAGGATTAATGAGGAGAGCTGCCGATATAGATCAGTTGGCACAGTGCTTGCCTGGATACCTGAGATTTGGTCCCCACCATTGTATAAATGGAGCATGGTGGTTGGTGCCTGACTGTAATCCCAGCACTTGGGAGGCAGAAGAAGGAGGATCAGACATTTTAGAACATATTCAGAGACATGGTATGTTAGAGACCAATCTGTGATACATAAGGCTCTGCCTTCAATTAAAAAAAAAAAGATTATTCTAAATTATTGTGGAAAAATGTTTCACACTTGTTCTAGGCCTACTCAATGTTTGAGAATTGTATTAGTCATTTATTGGTACTTTAACTGTTGTATAACAAATTACTGCAAACCTTACTGACTTCAAACAAGCCTCTGTAATTCACTCATAGGGTTTGGTGATTTGTCTGGGGTTTGCCTGATCCCAGACAGGCTTATCTGGGCTTACAGCCAGGCTTTGTGTATAGCTGAAGTCACTGTCGTGCTATGGTTTAAGTATTGTTTGTTTCCACTGACTCTCATGTTGAGACCCCGCTCTTTAGTATGTAGGTACTGGAAGGTGGAGCCAGTAGAAGGTACTTGAGTCATGAGGCAGCGTGCCTGAATGAAATGGTACTGTTTTATGGAAGTGAGTTCTTACTCTATGGTCCTGAATTAGTTACTGTGGCCAAGCTGTTACACAGTACATCATCTCCTGTGTCCCTTCCTCCATTTCACACATGACTGATGGTCCCTTTTTCCTGTCATGTATGTGGCAACATGTGGCCCTGGCCAGATATAGCTGCCCAGTCTTGACCTTCCAGAACTGAACAAACCTGTTTTTTTTCTATATAAGTTAACAAATCTCTATAGGGTACAGCAATAGAAACTGGACTAATACAGACACCCCAGGGATCGATTGTAAAAGAAGCAGACACCTAGGATGTGACTTTTTCCTGGTCAATAACATGTAGGAAAAAAAGGCAAACAAACAAAAAACATGTATCTCTTGAGGACTTGCACTAGATAGATGCAATGTAGATTTTACCTACATCCTATTGGCTAAAGCAAGTCATATGGAAAAGACCAACGTTGGTGAGATGAGAAGAATGGCAATGTGTATGGATACTAGGAGAGGAGGAAGTCCTTCAATAACTACAGATTGGGACAATATACCAGAGCCACAATTCACTGTTTTAGTGTCATAGAAATGGTATGAAATTCTAAACACAGCATCAAAGAGCTGACTTTTTCCCTCAAAGTATAGTAGTATTTGATTATATGTCTTACTAAAGCAATCCTATCATTTCACTAACATTTTGCCTGAGAAAATGTAGATATAAGTAAAGTAAGCCCTGAGTTATTAGGGATAGGAGTTCAGTTTAGTCCATGATTGCAATTTAAAAAGAATTGTACCTATGTGGAAGGGAACGTCAGCCAAATCTGAGAAAGAAAGACAAATCTGAGGCTCTTTCCCTTTCCAAAGTTATGAAATATTCTTCAAGAGAAACAAGCAATTTATGTATAGAGAAATCTCTTTTGTTAGAAGTCATTTGAAATGCCTTGGATGGGGATAAACTGAATTAAGAACAAAATGGTGACTACTTAGTCACATGCTGGCAAAGCTGTAGAGGGGTCAGTGCCATTGGGAATCCGTGATTCTTTTAAATGGAGAGGGGTATGCATTCAAGTCTTGTTGTCATTGTTTTATCTCAGTCAAGATGAGGGCTTCTGTGATGCAGACACTGGAGTCAGAGAAGCCTTAGAAGAAATAACATGAAATACCAGGGGAGATACTGATGAGTAAGAAGTCACGAAGCAACCAGCTGGTCCTCTAGACTAGGAAGAATCATGGAAGCAGAGATATGGGCCAGAAAGAGCAGCAAGAAATACCAGTGATTGTACTTGGCAGGAGCTTAAGCAGGGATGAGGAGGTGTGGAATGATGGCTCAACATGAAAGGAATTTAAGCACCAGGGGGGCTAGGGGAACAGGTGGTTTTGTGAATTCATATTTGAAAGAAGTTATATTTTGAGAAGGAAATCTTACATATCTATCTATCTATCTATCTATCTATCTATCTATCTATCTATCTATCTATCTATCTATCTATCTACCTACCTACCTACCTGTCTACCTACCAATCTATCCATCCATCCATCTATAATTAGATGGTTACCATCTTCCTTGAAGTCAAGCTGACCTAGCTGACCTATGGATCCATGGAATGCCTCCAAACCCTTTTCAACACGCTGAGCATCCATAGAAAATCACCACTAGCCCAGGCAAAGATAAGAAAAGGGAACCGCATTGTATTGAATGAGAAACACCTCTGTAGGCTTAATCCCTTTGAGGGGGTTATGGAACATTTAGGAGGTGGCTCCTCATTAGAAGAAGAGCTTCACTGGGGGCAAGCTTTACGAGTCTATACCCTCACCCCACTTCTTGCTTGATTTCTGCTTCCTATGTGTGAATGCCATGTGAACAGCTGGTGTCCTAGTGATCACCTCCTATGTGTCACACTATGTGTGAGTGCCATGGGATCAGCTGGTGTCCTAGTCCTGCTCCTGTCATCATGCTGCCTTCCCCACCGTTATGGACTCTCCCTCTAGAACCCAATGTCAAAATAAACTCTACCGCTAGTTGCTTTTGGTCATGGTGTTTTATCACAGCAACAGAAAGGTAATGAATACAGGAATAAATCCACAAAAAAAGTCACCTCTTACCCCCAAAGGCTTTCTCAAGTCTCAGCAGAGAGCGAAGTCCAAGCCAGTTTGGATGCAAGCAAAAGTAGGCGCTAGAAAATGCGATGTCTGCCACTTCCGTTAACAATAAAAATGCTCCTCCAGTTAGCTTTTGTTCTGTTTTACCGTCTGATCCTATTCAGGATGGGTGAGAGCTTCAATAGAGTATTTTTAATCAGCCCACAAAGGCTGTGAACTTGTTTATCCTGTCTGGGTGCCAGAAAATGAGCTAGTTAAATTTAGCTAAAACATTAAGTACCATTCAAATATTTTTCTCTTTTCTTAACTATACAAATCCCACAGAAAATAAAATTTTCATGTCTTAATTGTGATACTGAAAGTCTCTTTTCTTCTCAGCATGCTTGAGATAGCAAAGTAATTTTCAAACTGAATGTGATTGTCTCCGACAGTCATGATTCAAATATTTAATCTACAGGGAAAATTCCCAGAGTGCCTCTCTCATCATTTCTCAGCTCTGTGGAGAATAAAAGCCTCAACTTTATATGATCTGATATTATTTCCATTATTGGTATTATGCTGTAGGCAAATATCCTTCAAGAGGTACTGCCTGCTCCTCTCGTGCTTCGTGAACTACACATCACAAAGACCCAATCTGGCCTTTGCAGTGTGAGGTGCTGTTACCCTGTAATCTGCTGAGAATTTAATAACCATAATTTCACTTTATACAGAGCAGCCTCTAGGATTTAATCATAGATCCTTCACTCACAGGGCATCTTTCTTCTTTTCAACATTTTTTCTATGTAAAAGATCAAATTTCCTGTAGGTTAGTTGCTTTAACAGAGAGCTTTTGGGTAGCCTGCATGGGGGTGGGTCAGAATCTATAGATAGATTATCTAGGGAATCCAATCAGAGAATGTTACTGAGCCAGCCACTGGGGTCCTTTCAAGGTTTTTTTATTATCCATTCAGAAGAAAATGCTACAGGTTAACTCTTCTTTCCTAAATTGCTGGTGTTTTGCTATATCCCAAGTAAATAAATGTTATATTGTAAGCAGTCTCTTTCCAACGGTAACCTTCAGACCACCCACATATAAAACCCTTGGTAAGATGAGAAACACAGATTCTAGAGGTACTTCCTCATTGTACTGAATTATAATTCCTGGAATAGGGAACCATTTATTTATGCTTTAAAGAAACCATGTTACTCTAGTGCACAGTAAAGTATTCCTCTTATGCACAGTAAAGGTTGAAGGAGGTTGAGGTTGTCCTCTGTGCATGGCAATTTTGCTCTTGGCTCTCATCATCGTAAGTGTTAAACACTATATTAGCCTCCTAGACCTGCCAGTCACAGATAAGAAAATGGCTTGATTTCAATCCATGGTTCTCAAACTGTGTGTTTTATGCACTGCTGTGCAAGTGGAGGGCCTGAGTTCACCTAGCAGACTTTAAAATGACTGAGACAATGTCTTGCCCCTAAATAAATTTTGAACAGTGAACTACTATGTCATTTTCAAACCACATTATCATTTGTACTGCTTGCTATGTATTTTTGATGATATCACACCTTTATAGAACAGGGTTTTCAGCAATTATGGCTTTTTTTTTAATTGGGGCTGGTGAGATGGCTAATGGGTAAAGGTGCTTGCCACCAAGCCTGATGGCCTGAGTTCACTCCATGGGACCAACATAATGGAAGGACAGACTGACTTCTGCTGATTACCATCTGACTTCCACATCTACACTGTGGCATACATACATAAACCCATGAATAAATGTAACAAAACGTTTACAAATAGACCACTTCAGTACTGCTGTCTTATCTGACTCTGGTGTTTTACAAGTTGATTAACAACACGATTTTATTTTTTATAAAAGTTAATATGTGTGTAAAGTGTGGTACACTTTATAACGTTTTTGTTTGTTTGTTTTTTTGCTATATATGGTAGTTTTGGTGGCTTCTAAATTTTAGGGCATATATATCTATGGAGATATTTGAACCAAGTGCTAACTAAATGGGATGTATGATGTGGCAGCTGAGAGTCTACTATGCCACAAAGGTGCCACTTGGCTTTAGAAAGTTTGGAGACCTCTGCTTTCATGCATAAATTTGTGGAATTACAGAACTAAGCCTTTCTCATAAATCGGCCTTTCCACTCAGTGGTGGCTTTTGGACCACAGCAGTCTTGAGGCACTCCAGAGAACAAGGGTGCCTGTAAACCCACACTGGCTACTTAGTGTCAATTAACTATTCTCATTCCACCAAACTGATCAGATCAAACTGAGAGGCAAGGAACTGGGGTTCTAGCCCAGACCTGAGCTGAGTTTGAGCTTTATTTCACAGCATGGTGAAAAACAGAGAGGGCAGCTGAATACAGGGTCTTTAGCTCCCAGGCACTGTGACCACTCTTTGTGTCATTATTTTTGTTTGATTTATTAATGCCTCGGAAGTGGGTTCTTTTGTTCTCTCTATATCAAAGACATGTCAAGTGAGACGAGGCAGGTGAAACTCAGCGGACATTCAACACATGACTAGTGCTCTCTTTCACCGACTGCATGATTGACAAGCTGATCCAGGTTCCTTTACAGTCTTCAAAATGAAAAAGGATGCTCAGTTCCTGCTGACTAAAGGAGATTGTCGGCATATATAGCCTGTATAATGTCAGCCTTTGCTGACAGTCAGCATCCAGGGACAAGAAGACACTGCTGTTTGGTATGAAACCAACTGCCAACCTCCGGAGACACCTTGCTTGCACCCTGTTGAAATTCCCATAGAATTGGCATCAAGACAGAACTGATGGTGTGTCATAACAGAGTGGGCAGTGTGGGACAGATAAAGTCTCTGGTCCAGACAAAGAGGTCCAGAAGAGGAAAGTTCATCAAAGACCTGCCAGCCCCTGCTCTGAATCTCCCGCATGCCTGTAGCTCTCATTGTGGCTGTCCTTTCTTCTACAGAATGCAGCTTCACATGATAACCAGTGAATACAGAATAGAGTTGCTCTTTTGCACAGGAAAATCCTCTGACTGGGGGAAAATAGAAAAGGGATTAACAGTACTCAGGATATAAAAAGACAAGTAAAATATGTGAGAAATCAGCAATCCACTGATAAGAACAGCAGAGTGCATTTCAGCTCAACAAGGAAGGTGAGGAGACCTGGACTGGTACTCCCTTAGGGTGGAGAGATAATATCTCCTCCAAGCTTTTGTTCTTGCCTGGGAACTATCTATTCTCAGAGATAGCGGTAGAACCCAGATCTTCTCTACAAATGGTGTGTTTGTAAGCATTAGAATTTGATTCCAATAAAAATCAGATATATCTTGTCGTAAATTTATATAATAGCATTTGAGGGAAGGTGGTACAAAAGGGTGGATCAAAACATGAGTTGAAGAAACTTATGTTAAAATATCCACTCCCTTTCTTGGGGACAAGGAGAGTCAGCAGCTTACTGAGTCACAGATCTGGTGGTACCAAGAGGGAATGGCTGAATGTTCAGTTGCTATTGTTTGTAGCCTTGTGACCTCACCAGCTACATAGGCATTGGATTTATCTAATTCAGAAGCAAAGCTACTGAGAAATATAAGAAGAATATGTGGTCCACTCAGCCAGAGTCAAGCTTTGTGTGCTAATGTGCACTAAAGTGCTTTATATCTTTCATTAGAGAATGCTGACTACCTGGTGTTTTCATTCCATGAAGCCCCAAATCATTTTGAAGCAAGGTCTTCATACATGCTCACACTGGCCTTGAACTTGAGACCTTCCTATCATTCTCCACCTCTAAAGCCTTAGGACTAGAGACTTACACCAAGATACTTGACCTTTATCTTTATGAAGACAGCAGAAACTACTAGCAATGATGGGTAACATTTCTCTATTTTATATTGTTTGGCCACTATCCTACAGAGTTTGGTTTACATTACCTCCATCAAATGCTAAAAACAGCCTCACACATGTATACAGTAAAGCTTATACAAGCTTATGTCTTCAGAATAGAATTGCTCCATAGCCTTAAGTGGTGAATTATACACAGTGCTCTTCATTTCCCCCTGTAATGAATGGAAAAAGAAATATATGATAGTTGGGATAAAGATATACAAAGAGTTAAAGTAAAGGGCTAGTGGGTTGAGTACCACAAGCTACAATGTGCATGATGCAACTTGCCAAATTATTCTTATTTCCAGGGAGAGAACCTCTCTACCCTCACCTCAGGAGAGGTATCAGGCCTGGTCTGGTTTCTGTACTGGATGGTAAGAATTTGCTCTAATCTCATGCCACCTGCACTTATCTCCAGTTCTTTAGCCACCATTGCTAATATGCACCAGTTACTTCTCTCTGGAATGTTCTTGGATTTACACATTTGCAGAGCATTTGATCTTCACTGTTAAATCACTATGAGAGATTT
This sequence comes from Peromyscus maniculatus bairdii, assembly GCF_049852395.1. NCBI lineage: Eukaryota > Metazoa > Chordata > Mammalia > Rodentia > Cricetidae > Peromyscus > Peromyscus maniculatus. The sequence continues at coordinate 118,870,813 of NC_134854.1, forward strand.
TGCTTTCTAGTTACTAGTTATTAGATACACCAATTAACAGTAATGCCTTAAATGACCCCACACTTATGCAAAGTGTCCTTTCTCTTGCTCTCTCACTATAGACCTACTGAGATGAGTGATCTCTGGGGCTCAGACACTTTTTAAAAATTCTTCCTTCAGTCAATCTCACTTTCTGCAGCAGATCATAACTGGAAATGGTTCTCTTATATGCAGCATATAAACATTTCCTCTATGACACAGTCAGGGTTTCTCTAGAGCAGAGCTAAGCTGCTTCCTATTGTGATGGAAAAGATAGGATTTTATGTTTTGCAAGCTTCTTTCAATTATACAATACCCATTACCGTAACATCATGCACAGAGTGATAAGACATATACATTGTAACAGGAAATTGGCATGCTCTCTTTGAGCTCACTGAGAAGTTGTTGGATTCCTAGACCCTGCATTTCAGACCCTAACATGTTTGTCTTAAAGTGTCTTCCGAGGACACTTTTCTAGAGGTGGACTGACACCTGAACTTTGAGGCAGGGAGGGAAGAGAACAGCAAAACAACCTGAGTAACAACATTGTGTCCTTGAAAACAGCTGGAGGGTCAACCATTTTCAACAGACATTACAATAGTTTATCACAAGGTATGATAATGTCCATAATGGGAAAGGGAAGCCAGAAGTGCCACCATGGAAAGCTCAGCCATGCAGAGAAAGTGCAATAGGAACTCTAACTACCAGCTTCAACTTGTCCAGTTGGTTTCTGTTAGATGTTGTAAACACCCAATTTTATAATATCTAGCTGCTGCTATTTAATATTTTACTTAGAAGTCTTTCCTGATTGGAAACTCGAGCTGATTGCCTCAAAGGGGTTCCTCTGTTGGTTTCTGCTGGAAGATCTTAAACCTCCGGTTGGATGACAACTTGCTCTCTGCCTGCTGCTTCTACCTGTCTTCCCTGGTTATGTATTCTCTCACTTCTGCTTGCTCTATGCTCTCTAAACTCACTCTTCAAAACTGAAAGTGTGGCTGTCATAGATCATTCTCCAGACCATACAGAACACTGTAGATAACATATAAAGTACATGCATTAGCTGTTCCAGTGAAATTTACAATAGCAAGTCCAATATCAATATAATTGGCTCATGGGAACTGATTTGGACCTAAAATGAGGCTCTCTACTCCTTCTTCTTTACTCTCTTCTTCTAATCCCTATGGTCCTTAGCAGTGGACACAACAAAATACCTTCTACTCACATTGAATATTCAATCAACAGGAAATCAGAGTCCTCCTCTTCACTTTTATTCATAGTAACCCCTCCAGGAAGCAAGCTCTTGGAGGATTCTTTTATATTTCAATGTATTTAAAAATAATTCCCTGTGTGGAGGCATAATGCAATGGCTACCAAAACCAGGAGGCTGGCCACTAGGTTTTCTGGTGCTGCCACTTGCTAAGTAATTGCAAGAAGGTGATTCCAGGGAGCATTTATACTCTACTCTGTAAAGAAGCCACTCTTCACAAGGTCACTGAAAAGCAAATGTTCTAAAGAGCACAGGCTTGAGTCTGGTCTACACCCCTTGTTAGCTGTGTTCTATATGGCAAATTATGTGACAATTGACTCATAAGATCTAACAACCTTGAAAGAACTAAAGAAGGTAATTTGTATAACATGCTCATTCAGAGCTTTGCACAGCAGAATTGCAAGCTATCTGACTACTATTACTTTTATTTGTGTTTATCAATCTACCTGTGAGGGATGCTTCATAAGTTTCAAGAGGGAGTGCATGGAGTTATTGCACATTGAATTGCATTCTATTGTAAGTAGATTTGGACTCATCAATAGGTCGGTATATTTCATATTATTCCTAGAAACTGAGCTAGAAATTTAGGGGAAGGAGTTGCAGAGATGGCTCATTCAGTAAAGTGCTTGTCCAATAATCATGAGATCCTGAAAATTAATTCTAGAACTCACTTTAAGGAAAAAATCCAGACATGATGGCAGTGGCATGCACTTGTAATCCCAGTACAGAGGCAGAGACAGGAGGATCATTTGCCCTCACTGGCCAGCCAGTCTAACCTCCATGGTGAGTCCCAGTCCCATAAGTGGCCCTCTCTCAAAAGCTGAAAAACAAAAATAAAAGTGAATGGCAGTCTAAGGAATGATACTCAAAGTTAACCTCTGGCCTTTACACACGTGACACATAGATGCATACATAATTTACAAATGTATATACACATTTATATACACACATTTTTAAAAAATGAAAACAGGAAATATAATTTGTGAATCACCTAAGACCTGTTTTCCTAATTTTACTCCTGTGCATATTCATTTAGGTAAGTTTCCTGTAAGTACCCATGAATTCTGAGAGAATTCCATCTTGCTGCTGTTCTGAAATATTTCAGCACAGGCTTCTTTATAACCCTTGTTTTCTTCCTTTCTTCCTCCATTCCCTGACACCTCTGAAAGCAATTTTTAAAACTCAACATGAACTGTGAGAATGAATTACTGCAATCCCTCCACAGCCACAGGGATCGTGTTCCTTCACGAGCACCAGTGTGCTTGGAAGGCTGCAGCAGAAAGATCAAGGACTCCTAAAATTAATGGTTGGGGTGAAAACAACTGAAAGGGCTTTCAATGATTTTAAAACATGATGGATAAACATTCTGAAGGCTTTGATTCTAAGACAAACCAGACTTCTTATGTCAACATCTTATTAAAAGGCTGATGGCAATCTGCTTCCTGTACCTATCTTCTGTAGGGACCTGCTATTTTTTCCTTTCTGAAAACCCTTCCTGAATTATTCTGTATGTTTTGGGGTGAATTTTCTGTTTTTCCAAGAGCATCATAAAAATTGTGGTGGATCCTCCTACAGGCTCTTTTATCTAGACTGAATCTCTTTGAAGTTTCTTTTCTATTTGAAAATTTTAAATCCGTGTTTACTATCTTAATCCAAAGTTATCCTTGTCACTTTTCCCCTTTCCTCCTGCAAGCAAAATGTTTTTTAATTGCTGAAAGTGTTTTAATCAGATAGCATAACTCAAGTGCTCAGTTTTGGGGGGCATTTTCTCTTATGAAAAGGTATTGTTGAAATGAATGTCCTGTGTATACTTTACCCTATGGAGTTCTAGCCCATACATACATACAGAGAAAGAGGAAACTCTTAAGTTCTCAGCTATTTGGATATGCAGTCTTTTGAAATTTTGACTATTTTAAATTTTAAAATTTTATACAAAAAGTGCCTCCATCAGAACCAGCAAGTTTTATCTGTAAAAGTCCAGATAATAAACAGTTTCGGCTTACAGGACCATAAGCCTGTTACAGATACGTGACTGTATCTGTAGGAAGACAAAGGTCACTGGAAATGTGTTAATCAAGTGTTGTAAGTGTTTCAATAAAACTTTATTTGGATAGAGAGGTGACTGGGTAGAGGAGGCCCTCAAGTTATAGACTATAGAACCCTGATATAGATCATTACTTCTGCTTCTGGAAATGAGGGATGGTACAGGAAGAGGCAAAGATTAGCACCTTTGAGTATATATTCCACATCATAATAATAGTCCTAACACAATCCAAAACAGTTCTTTTTCGGACACGCATGAGCTGATCAGTTTGCCAAGGTCCCCAGTAGCCCCTCTGAACTCCTAATCCAGTCTGTCTGATTCACCAGCAATGTTTGCCTGCCCTCTGAAGAACTGTCTCTGTAACTCTGACTTAGGGAGGGTGGAGAAGTCAGTGTGGGAGGGGGATAAATGAGAGCAAAGACAAAAGAAGTGTATATATGAAAATCCCATAATAAATTACACTGCTTTGCCTTCTGACCTAAACTTACATACACACACACATATACAAAGACAGATCCACCCATCTACTGTATTTTACACCAGTGACAGGGATTAAACGACAGGGCAGGGGCTTCTCAGTCTGATCCCTGGAATTATGAGAGTGATGAGGAAAACCCCCTCTTTATGACTGGATTAGAGCTGAGGTTACCAACTCCAATCTTGTCCAACACACAGATTCCCGGAGTCAGTCCTCTCGGATCTTGCATTTTAAAATCATTCCAAAATGTTTCCTACTTACTATGCAATTTACAGAACTGCCAGTGTAAAGCAAGTGCAGTATTCTATTTCCCATTCAGGAGACATACTTTAAATTCCTTTTAAACAGAAAAGCTCAAGGGTGCATCTTCAGGACAGAGTCAATTACATTTAAGGACATCTATTCAAGATGCCATTAGCATTGATAGGAGTCTGCCTGTCTGTGGCAGTGAGCTCCATGCTGTGTCTTCAAGGAACTGTGTGTCCTTAGACTTGCCTCTTAACATCTCTGGTCTCCCCCCTCCCTCCCTCCCTCCCTCCCTCCCTCCCTCCCTCTCCTTCCTTCCTTCCTTCCTTCCTTCCTTCCTTCCTTCCTTCCTTCCTTCCTTCCTTCCTTCCTTCCTTCCTTCCTTCCTTTTCATTGTTCTTACATTAGCATAGGGAGTAATGAGTTTCATTATGGTATTTTCATACATACATGTCATTTTTCTTTGTCCTGATCCATCCTCCTTCCCCCACTGTACTTTACAGCCAGCCTGCCTCCCTCTTGCTGGACCACTCTTCCCACCCTCTCCAAACCTACCCTTCTTTTTCATGTTGTGCACTCTATTACTCTAGCCCCCTTCCCCTGAAAAATCTCTACATCTTAAAAACCATCAAGGCTACTTGTAGCTGGAACACTCACATTTAAATTTTATGAACGTATCCCTGACTGTTGCCTGTCTTCTTGGTGGGTTGGTGAGGTGGGAGAGAGCACCTGCTGTTTCTAAGCTGCTTCCTGCTCACATTCATTTGCAGAAGGCAGAGCTTTCCACCCCTGGCCATGCACAGACACCTTCGAATAAGCTCTTTAAATTCCTAGGGGTGGGTTCATGTTCCAGAATAGTGAAATCCAAATCTACAGAGGTGGAAGCCAGGTCTGCAGGTGGTTCCAGGGAGCAGCCAACATCAGAACATCAGTTCAGAAGCAAGGAGAGCCAAAGTGACTTGATTAGTAGAGCCACCAGATGCCTGCTGGAAGGGCAGCATCTCAGCCCCTGACCTAAGGTTTCCAAGCTGATCTGATTACTAATCAAGATGGTAATTGTGATCAAGTAAAGATGGGAAAAGCCATATCAAAGTGATGCTTGCTCCATCAAGTTGATTCCATCTATACAAAGGCTTTGCTGCAATGCTGGTTTGAGATTGGAATGGACTCCATTATAAAAGACAGATTAATAAAAGACAGATACTGTTAGCATGTGTGTAACTTACAAACATAGGAGATACTCAGAGAATGAAAACTTCACATTCAGATTTGAATCCCAGCTTGTACAGCTTCTCCAGTAATATGCATCCAGTGTTTATAAAAGTGGCAAACCAAAGGAAAAGGCCAGGTACATGTTCATGTGGGTGCACTTGGTGCCTATGTGAGCATGTGGAGGCCAGAGGTCAACCCTGATGTTATTCTTCACACACTCTTTACCTTGTTTTATGATAGACCATTTCACTGACCTGGAGGTCTCCAAATAGACTAGGTTGGCTAGACCAGGGATATTCCTGACTCTGCCTCCCCAGTGCCAGGATCACAAACACTTGACACAATGCCTAGCTTTTTGTGTGGGTCCTGGGGATAGAACTTGGGTCCTCAAACTTTTGAGGCAAGATTTTGCTGACTGAGTCATCTTCCCAGCCACTTACTAACTCTTATTAGGACAACCTTCAGAATGCACATAGCGCCCTGCCGGTTTCCACTCCATCTTCTGGGCTAGTAACAAGGTAGCACACTGGTAAAATGCCTCTTTGAACTGCTAAAATCTTACCTTTCCTCAGAGGAGGTTACTCACCACTTGTCCTTGAACTGTGCCCTGCAGGGGAGAAGGAACATGCCATAGATCCGTCTTCCTCCTTTTCAGACAGTATTTCACTCCTCCAGAGACCCTGACTTCTCATTCTGTCTCCCATGTGTCATGTGCAACTTGCCCAGATCTTAGACTTCTTTGCATTTTAGGACAAATTAGGTGTCTGTGTCTTGTCTAGCACTCATCTCTCTTTGGTACTCACTGTCCCTGGGAGCTACACTGTGAAGATGGACTGCTTGTCTTTTTCTTTCATTAAGACAAGTAAGTCTGCTAGTCATTTATAGGGGATCCTTGCCTTATCTTGTGTGTTCAGCTGTGAGCAGGTCATGTGACCTCTGTGGCATGAACACTTGAGCAATGATTCTTCCTTGTTGCTTTGAAAAGCTGTTGATGCTTAACAGTGTTTCCTAGTCTGCTTGTGGCTAAGTGTGTTGTTTTGTATTTATGGCCAATACACTCGATGTATACTCTGGCTTTCCATGCCACAGGGGCTATGACCAAGTAGGGAAAACTCTTAATACTCAGAGACATAGAGTAGACAGAAGAACTAAGCCTGAGGTAGAGAGCATGGAAGGAAGGCCAGTGAGCGGGAAGAAGCAGAGTGGTCTTCATCAACAGCAAGGTCACTCAGGTTCTGTCCCTGAATTGATCTTCACAAGTGAGATCTCTAAGATGTGCTTTGTCCAGTGTAGTCTAAACAAAAATAAATGTATTACCATTCTAGTATTAATCAGCCCTGGCCTGAGCACTAACAAATGGGGGTTTTAAGCCAAATTATGCAACTGATTTATATCTTCACACAACGTATTATTGATCTCTCGGGTTCAACTTTTTACCATGAGATGTGGTACTTGGACCTGAACAGAGCACACACATCACAGGCTGTGTATTCCCTGACCCCAGGCTTTGGCCACAGCCTGCTTCTTCTTCAACTTCTTTTTCAAAAAGAGAAACAGAAGTTTTCTATTTCCTTCTAAGACTCAAGTATATATACTATGATGCTTTAGGACAGGGTCATATTTTTATCTAACCAATCACCAATATTTCAAAAGTAAAACATTTCACATAAAATGCATTGGTTTAATATTTCCTTTGGAAACTTAGGCAACACATAGCAAAAATTCTATTTTCTCCCAACTTACTATTGCCACTGTATACATGGTATGGACCTTTTTTTTTTTTTTTAACCATAATCTCCTCTACTCTCTAATGCTTCCTAGACAATGGTCCACATTTATAGCCATTATTTTCACTGTTCTCCTCCTGTTGTGACACAGGCAAGGACAATGTGACAATTACTGTGCTCAGAGGCAGTCTGATAAAAAGACAAATAGGAAAAGAAAACACTGAAGAAGCAAAGATTCACTTAAGGGCTGGGGAGATGGTTCACGTGGTAAATTGCTTGCTATGTAAATATTAAGGTCTACTTTGGGACATGCATACTCACATTTACATGCACAAACATGTATATTGCATTCATTTAAATAAATAACCTACCATACTGTGAGCTTCCTAGACACCATAAACATTTCAGCTTGAAATTTGTGCCTGCCAAGAATATCTTTCCCAATTTTGGATACTTCTGGATATTTGAGAACTAGCTTTCTGCCAATCAAGCCAGTGTTCTGTGGGAATGGTGGGGGTCTTGGCAGCATCCTGGAGCCATAATGTTCTCTACCCTCCTGCTACCTGGTGGCAGAAGTTCCAGACCCAAGATCTTTTGTCACTACAGTGCTATTTTTCTGTGTCTTTGATTCTGGTCTTGGAAGCCAGACTATAGCACAATTAAACATGTGAACTTTGAATTCAAACTCTGTAATTTTGAACTAGGCTTCATCTCTTTCAAGATGTATGGGGATGCATACATGCTTGCCTTAGTTCCTGTTTCCTAGCACTAGATCTGTAGAGCTATTATGATGAGTAGAGAAGAGCTATTAGAAGGTATCGAGCAAGGCTTCATGCACAATGAGTGCTAGCTAGCGTGCAATGATGAGTTTCTTCACAACCTTGAGACCGCCATTCCCTCTCACTCTGAATCCCCACTGCAGCCTCATAAAAACCCAGAGCCCAGAGTGCTTTGTAACTGCCAACATTTGCATATGGCAATGAGTATTAATACATACTGTTTTGTGAAACTGATTAGAAATACTTTATATAGCTTCAGGGGAAAATTCAGACCAAGTAAGTAGAAGTTAGGAAAAGATGTTGGCTCAACATCATGCTGAGTTTTCTCTTAGTTGGAGAGAGAAATCAGGAGATGGACCCGTTGTTACAGGATGGGCAGCACATCCCTTGCAGTGTGGAGCAAAGCTAGATGATGTGCCTGGGAAATGCCATAGGGCTTCTATCCACAAGCTACATGTGGCCACTTAAATTGACTTGAAATGGAATAAAATTAAAGTCCAACTCTTTAAAGCTCTTCAGTTACACTACTCACGTGTCAATTGCTAATAGCAAGAGCCACACATGGCAGTGGCTGGGGCTGCTTTATTAAACAGTGCAGCAAATTCTGGTGGAAAACTCCACTTTAAATCGAATCCTTGGGAAAGATGGAGGCAGGAAACATGGAGTAGGAATTATAAAGAGGGAACTCGAGCTGTTGAGTGGAGAAACACTTGCCTGGAGAGGTCTACATTTGAGTCCCAGCATCACCCCAGGAGGTGTCTCGAGCTTCAACTTCCCAACTGTAGAACTAAAACTTGCCCCATAAGGTGATTGTGAGTATAACCGGATGAACTTCAGGCTTTGCATCCAACACCAGTTGTGATACACAGGTGCTTGGTTCTTTCCATGGTGGGGGGGAAACACGTAGACCCACTGGCCTCTACTACAGAAAAGCAAGCAAAGAGCCAGATCATTTCAGAATTAAGAGCTGCCCCCAGGGAGCACAAACAGTGCACCCAACACTAAGCGGGGCTGCTTAAACCTGGCACCTCATTCTATTCTACTACGGAAACAATTTATGAAAGTAAATATGGAATCATACATGTTTATATATGTGTTGGCACTATGCTAAGCACACTAACCCATAGTCTCACTTAATGCTGTAGCCCTGTGTATGCGTGCATGCGTGTAAGGGTACCCATGCATGTGTGTGAACATCAGAGGACGGCTTCACCTGTCATTACTAAATCACCATCCTCCACCCTTGTTTTGTTTTTTTAAGTCAGGTTCTCTCAGTGGTCTGTGGATTTGGCTAGCTTGCAAGCAAACCCCCAGGATTAACGTGGGTCTGCCTCCCCAATGCTAGCTAGGCTTGCAAGCATACATCACTATGCCCAGCTGTTTTTTTTTTTTTTTCAAACATCCACTCTGGGAACCAACGTGAGGCCTTATGTGGTAAGCACTTTATTGACTGAGTCATCTTCCCAGCCTAATGAATATTTTTAATTATTTGATAATTTCATACATGAATATTAAATTTACATCATTTTCAGTGCTTTTCCCCTCCAACTCTTCCTGTGTACTCCACCACTATGTGTCAAATATATTGCTGCTTCTTTAATTATTATTGTTACATATTTATGATTGTGTGTAAACACACACACACACACACACACACACACACACACACAAGCTACTGATTAGGACTGACCACTTTGATAGCCTATCAGGAGGTTCATCACTGAAGAAAACTGACTCTCCCTCTTTCAGCAGCCATTAATTGTCTTTAGCTCTTGATCCAGGGTCTGGGCCTTGTAAAATTCCCCCTTCCATATTGACATACCAGTTGCTATTGTCATTTGGTATGTCTTGTTCATGCAACTGTGTTGTAGAGATTTGATGGTTTCAGCTTCTCTGCCATGTCTAGAAGAAACTATCTAGAAGAAGGCATCCTGGTATGTGTGTACCCCAATTCACATATACATGTTTGTGCATGTAAATGTGAATATGCATGTCCCAAAGCAGATCTTAATATTTACATAGCAAGCAATTTACTCTTCTGTGATTTTCCCTGAGCCTTAGATGTAGGAGGTGCTGTGTAGATGTATCATTCGGGACTGGGCATGCCATGGTCACTCATTCACTGCATTTTGACCAATCATGGTCCTCTGCAATAGTTTGTTGCCAAAAGAAGCTACTTTGATGAGAGGTGAGGGCTAATCTTCTATGTGGCTATAATGATAAGTATTTGAAATACAGTTCTAAATCATATCAGTTTAGGAAAATGACAAGTGGTGAGTTTTTCTCTAGAGTCTACCACCTCTTTAGTCACAGTTAGTTGTCTAGGTTTGTAGTACGAGATATGAATTTCCTCCTTTTAAACAGATATTAAGTCCAAATAGACATCTATTGGTTATTCCCCAAATAAAAGCGACATTATTGCACCATTGGGTATATCTTGTTGGGCTTGACATGGTTGTTTGCTGCTTTACAGATGGAGGAGAACGTTGACAACTTTTCTCTCTTGGCAGTGTACATAGCACCTTCAGGTACTGTGATAGCCAGTCCTCAGGATGAGGCTTCCCAGACATCTCCAGCTTGATTCTGCTAAGTCCTGTGTTCACGTGTGTTGTGTCTTCAGCAATAGGGTCTTGCCTTCAAGACCTTGCAGGAAGCCAGGGTCAATGGCAATGGCCTATTTTGTTTTTGGAGTTCTTAGACACTCTGACCAATGACTCAAAAGGAAGTTTCCCATGCCTGGCACTGGGGTTTTTGTTAGTCTATGGCTTTTTATACATTGTCTCCCCAAGTATCATAAATATATTATTTATTTATACCTTATGTATGTGGGCATAAACATATATACTGTATGTGTGTTTTTAAGTAAACACAGCACAATATGTTCCATGTGGCTCTTTCAAATATCCTTAATGTTTTTGTTTGTTTTGTTTTTTATCACTCATTTCTCCCTCTCCCTCCATGTTACCCTCCCTCTCCCTCCCCAGGTACATCTCACCCCATTTTCCCATTTCCACCTTCCTAGCACCTGTGTCCTATCCTTCCCTAGAGCTCCTTCTTCACACCACCACAGTCGACTTTACCCGCCTGGTTCCTGTGGTTGCTTTAGGTGATAGACTCACATCTAAAGGTACACAGCTAGGATCCACAAACAACAGAGTCTGTGCAGCACTTTTGCCATTTAAATGTGTGCTTTAGCAGTTCACATTCAGGGCAGGCATGGCTGGGGTAGGGATACAATTCTGTCTAGGACTAAGGGTTTTAAACCTGGGCTTTCAGCTGACCTGCCTTAAGTTTATAAGATATGTGCGGAAACCTGCAAGGACTGATGACGCTGTGCCCTTGTTCACACAGAGATAAAGATGCCTTGTTCATGTCTCCTCTTGCCAATGACATTGTAAGCTCTCAGTAGACAAGAATTATGTCTACAACATTTGTTTTTTTTTTTTCTATCCATCCGAGAACTGTGCTGAACACACAAGAATTCAGGAACTGTTTACACAATTGAATGGAAGTAAATCTTCTAAAAAGGACAGTTGTATCCAAGAACTGCCTCTTCCTTAGCAGCTTGATTCAAGGAAACTTGTCCATGTTGATGTAGCAAAGGAAACCCCATTATATTATCACTTGGGTTATTGACGAATGCCTGTGGTCAAGATGGAAGGGACTGTTTGTCCTCAGAAGGATCCTAAGTAGTATAGGCAAGGGAGACATTGTCGGCTAATGAGGACCAGCATCATCCCTTTGGTTTTATTTTGTCATTTAATTTCTTAAAAGGCTGTTTTAACTTGTGGTTATTTTTTGGCAGCTTCCAGTCTTGTACAGTGAAAATACTCTACTAGTTGAGGTCTGGCGTCTCTGCTAAGACAGCCACATAGAAAACTCAAGTCAGAGGAACAGTTATAGAAGTTCTGTTAAGGAGATGAAGTACAGGGAAAACAGCTGTTAGCAGTTGTGTGCTTTCTGAATTCTTTCTCATATTTCTTGTGCAGGCATCCAGAGGGGGGTGGCAAACTGTGTTCATATCCAGCATACAGGTGGAGGTGTGTTTGACCTTGTGGATTCCTACTTATATTTGTTGAGGTATTCCTGGGATAACAAGAGATATCCCAGTATATATTAGATTTTGGATCTTGGAAATCAGAGACTTTTTAAAAAAAGATGATAGAGTGAAAAATGATGGGTTGTGGCTGGACGTTGGTAGCACACGCCTTTATTCCTCGCACTCCTGAGGCAGAGGCAGATGGATCTCTGTGAGTTTAGGGCCAGCCTGGTCTACAGAGTGAGTTCTAGGACAGTCTCCAAAGCTATATAGAGAAATTCTGTCTTGAAAAACTAAATTAAAAAAAAAGATGAGGTATGATGGTAAATTCAGCACTTGGAGACCTGAGGCAGAACAGGTTCTAGTTGGTAGCTAGCTTGGTCTACATGGTAATACTGTCTCAAAACCTAAAAATAAATAAGTAAATAGCATTGGGTATATATACATGTTGTTTCATAGACTGTTTCCTTCCAAAAAGTATTATTATTTGTTAAATAAATTACGTTGCCTACTGTTTGTCCTGGTGGTATTTTCAGGGAGCCAATATTTCACAAATCTCTTTATTATCATAGTAATGAAAGTAACAGCCTAAGAACCCCATATCTGATCCTGTTCCATCAATCACTGAGACATACTTGATATGTCTGTTTTTATACAGCCTCCTATACTTACTGAATTCTGTATATGTAGTTTAAAGGGTTGTTTTATAAAATGCCATTATTCCAGTTCTATGTCTATTTTGTATGCTAGATATCTTTTCATGCTTTCTTATTGGGATCCCGGTTTAAAAATGCCCCCAAAAGCTACTAAGATAATTACATCAATATTTCATTTAAGTGGAAAGTCCAGAGCTAGAGATTAATTAATGGTTTCTGAACAGCCCATCAGCCGAAAGAGACCCACAACTTGCAAAAAGCTAAGATTTACTGTGTGTGTTTGTCTTGACTTTGTTTCATACAGTTCATCCTATAAAGCATACAACTCTACCATTTTGCGACATTAACAGCCCAAAGTGAGTTTTAGGTTTCCATATGACTTTTTTGAAATGTGTTTAACATTATTAATCTTTCCCTTGATTCCATACCTAAATAACTATGTTCTTAAAATCATGTTCATCAGCACTGGAAGAGAAATTTCTAGTAACTCTTGGATTGGCCTCAGTGATAGACAGATTAATGACCCTCCCAAAGATGTCTAACCTCCCATATTTATGACCATATTGCCTTGTATAGAGATTTTGAAGTTGTGGGTAGAATTAAGGTTGTCGGAGCTGACTATACCATAAGGGGTGTATACTGCTTTCTGTGAATAGCCAAGTATTATCACAGAAACCTTTAAAATAAAATAGGAGACAGAGGAGAATAAGTGGAGTACTGGCATGGCATGGTATAGAATACCTCAACCTACCCTTGCTGTCTCTAGTGAAAGAAGAAGAAGAAGCTTCAAGCCAAGGATGATAGACAGACAGCCAAGGAGTGTAGACAGCCCAGAGAAGCTGGAGAGGTGGGGTTCTCCTCCAGAACTCCCAGGAAGCAACAGGGCCTTGTCTATCCCCCAGGCTTAGCCTCATAAGAACCATGCTAAACTTCTCAATTTAGGAACTAAAAATGCGTGGTTTCATGGTGGTTCAGGCAACCAAGTTTGTGGTAATTTGTTATAACCACCACCAAACACTGCTTCATAGAGTACTAAGTCATAGTTGGAAGTAACTTTTCAAGGTCAAAGCAGAGTTAAAAGTGGTGACCTTTCCACAGAGTTCTGTTGTGGAGTCTTAGCAGTTGGCACCTTGATAAGAGACACATTAGCAAAGGTGGATATGTTGAACAATGAATAACAGATCTTTGCTCCTCTGTAAGGTCTTGGTTTTCCCATTCTAGGTGATTATGGTTTTAGACCCCAGATCATAGGAATTAGGATCAATGTATGTCCCCTACTGTTTTCAGCTATGATTATAACACTAATGGGTTTGTCTTCTCCAATAATGAGAGTAAATAACCAACTTCAGGGGCTAATCTAGTCTTTGACTGCTTAGGTATCCTAGTGATTTGGTGAAAATATTTGTTATACACGTCTTCATAGATATCTGCACCACCATGTAACCTATACACAGAACCATTAAGAAATACCTGGCTCTGTCAGCAGCCACTCAATTGACCAGAAAGCTTTTCTGGAAACAGTGAGGCAGATTGGAGTGATATAAGCATCTCTCCTCTCTCTGAGGCTGTTTGTCAGGTTGTGGTCACAATATGTGCCATGATATATATCCTACTTTTCCAGTGCCATGGTTACAAAAGCCAATGTGACTTTTCTCAAGGCACAGGAAGCCAGTTACCCAATGTGTTCTGACAAAGGAATCAGCAGGCAAGGTCAGAATTCCCCATATCAACTATTTTACTGCTACCTCGTGTAGCAGAGTTGATTTCTTTTCCTTAGTCACAAATACTGACTCTGCAGGTTGAAAATTTCAAATTGATAGCACTAATATTGTCACAGTTAGTCACTTGAAATACTATCTGTACACATAAGTATGACATATGCTGCTATTTAAATTCACAGCTTGGCCTCACATGAAGACACAACAATGAAAAAATCCCTGATTCA